>NC_068329.1:14545000-15145000 GCF_000147395.1 Oryza glaberrima
CGAGAATGTAGTTGAAGTTTTTCCATTTTTCGAGTAGTATATAAGAACAAGTCATATGTCTTAAAGAGGTGCAAAATCTGTGAGAAAAAAGAATTGAGTGCGCTTGATTTGTTGGACGCAAGGAATTTACAAAAGGCCATTCCATGCTTTTTTGTCCAACTATGCGACCATGAATTTTAATTTCCTTTTGTGATGTAATTGCCCATGTTGCGTATGCCTTTGTAACAACTATTTGTTTTTTAAAACCTCACTTTAATTTCTTCATTTCTCGGTGGATTTATCCATCGACATATTACATCGATCGCTGCATACGACCATTGCTACTTTTTTTTTTTAACGACTCGCACGAGACGATGTGAAGTTCTATTGATAGAGCAGGAAAAAACTACAAGATTACAACCCTGGAGGGTCGTAACCAAGAAAAAGGAAAAAATATATCACCACCCACACACCGACAGCGTCAACACACAAGTCCGGGAGAAGGCGAGCACCGGACCGGCCGCCGCTAGACCAACAAAGGAATATAGATGAGATTGCCCTCTAGGGGATGCCAAAACAATGTCTTCAAGAAGAGAAGCGACGGAAGAACCGCCGCCGCCGTCCATCGGGGCTCAAAGGAGCCCAGACTGGGCTTTCGCACAGCAACCACCCTTGAGGGGTGAGGCAGCACGACAACACCCTTAGGAATCGTTGCCGGTCCAGCCAAGGCCGGGCTGGGTTTTCACCCGCAAGCCGGCCGCCATTGCCACTGCCGCTGTCACCAGCCACCGACGCCAGTCGCCGCCTCCGCAAACCGCCGCCACCGCCAATGCATCCGCTGCGTTGTCGCCCTCCGCCACCAAAGCAGCCAGCAAACCAGCCCGGCGCAGCCACCATGTCCTCCGCCGCCGACGCTACCCGCCACCGCCAGCTGTCGCAGCCACCACTGCCGGCCACCCTCCAGATCCGGCCGAGTGGTGTTGATCTGGGGGACACCGCCGCCGTCGCCGCCGAGCACCGCGCCACCACGACTACCACCAGGCGCTGCCGTCGCCTCCTTCATTCCCACGACCAAACCACCGCCACCCCACTCAACCCCGCCACCAGCCATTACCCCGCCGCCACCACCGCCACTATGCTGGCCTCCGCCTGCCATGCACTGCCGCCACCACGTCGGCCTCCACTGGCCACGCACCGCTGCCACCGTGCCGTGCTGGGTTTCACCGTCGCCGGCCGAGCCGCCCTGCCAGTGCTGCGCCAGCTGTTGCCGCCGCCGTCACAAGGGCTCCACGCTCCGTCAGGCGCGGAGTCGGCCTCGCCCGCCGCCGCACCACCGATCGATGCCCACACCGTCGCCACCGTAGCCGTCCGCTCCTCCTTCCCCGTTGTCGGACGCCTCCGCCGCGCGGGGAGCACAGGGGAGACCACATTCAGGGGTGAAGAACCGGATCCGGCGCTAGGGGAGCCAGATCCGGCGTGGATCTGGCCCACCATCGCTGCCGCCTCCCACGCCACCCCGCTGCCAGACCTTCCTTCTCCGCCTCCATCTTCCGCTGCTGCCGTCGACGACCGCACGTCGGCCTGCTTGCACCGGCGTCCCGCCTTGACGCCGTCGTCTTCCGGCCGGCTTCCACCAAGGACTCGCCCGCGCGGGAGCTTTGGTGGTCACCGCCGCGAGCCCAGCCGCCGTCGTCCTCGTAGGCCGCCGTCTTTGCCGGTCACTAACTCAGGCGGCGGCGAGGCAGGGAATGGGTTAGGGAAGGGAGGCGGCGGCTAGGGCTTTCGCCCGGGTCGCCTGTGCGGGCGGCGACGCGGGCACCTCAATATGGCCCACCATTGCTGCTTATGAATACTGGAGTTAATTTCGAATAAATAAATGACGTTAAACCAATTTGATAACTGGAGTTAAGTTCTTCAAATATTACCAGTCGTGTCATATAACAATATTTTCTTACTTGGACTCTTAAATAAAAAGTTAACACCCATAAATAAAAAAAGAACTTAAAACGAGAGTTCGAAGATGACAGATATGTAACTGGTAGTATTATACTACCAATATTATTAAGGTAAATTAATAATTTATTAACACAATGATTAGGAGTTATTTTGTCATCTAAATCGATCTATGATCATTCCTTACGCTGACATCACTCATATTTCATCGAAAAAGCCAAAAAAGGGAAAAAAAGATTTAGTTGCTGCTAAATGACGATTATGCCCTCCGCACCTATTTTTTTTTTGACATAGTGCCCCTCCATGTTTCTACTCCCACTAACTGGTGTGGTAGTATAAATAGTGTGGTAGTATAAATAGATCTAAACCATTCAATCAAATAAGATCAATGATTCAGATTGATTTGTACTATCAGTAGAGAGCACCGTAGTGAGGCTCAAGGGATGTGTTTGTTGGAAAAACTTTCAGTTTGATCAAAATATTTCACATGACATCTTGCAGCCTAGCAGAGAGCTGCATGAATTAATGTGTGGCTGGTGAACTCGATCTTTATAAAACGGAGGAACTACCGTCGGTAACTAGCAGCCTAGCCCGGACGGCCGGACCTGTTTGAGCAATCTATAAACTTGGAAGAAACTTCACAAACCGCATAGCCAATGCCAGGGAAAAAAAATGGCCAGATAGATGATTATTGTAGCTAATTGGAATGGGAGGTATCCGAGAGACAAGTTGCAGTTGCAGTGATATTCCGGGTATACCTGCTTTTGCAAGGATGGTGCACATGCATGAACATTCCGTGTCACGAACAGAAAGAACCAGTTCGTTCATCTGCAGCCGGTCCTTCAGCCAAAAGAGATCTATAGAGGGCGCTAGATTCTCGTAGTATCCGAAGGCTAATGAGCTTGTTCAGCTCAGGCCGCACGCCAAACATTCCTGAGAATCTGGCCGAGTGGTTAGCTAGAGTAGGTGGTTCATCAGCTCCGGTGGTTGTTTTTTTCTCTGTTTTTGTAACTGGCCTAGGATTTTTATTCCTGCTTATCACTACTGGAGAAGTGCTCATCTCTCTCGGTTCGCAACCCCTTTTACTCCCGGGTAGCGAACCGGGAGAGAGAATTGGGACTAAAGATGGCGGTCTTTAGTCCCGGTTGGTACCAACCGGGACTAAAGATGGCTGAGCCACGTGGCCGGCAAAGCCATCTTTAGTCCCGATTCACCAACCGGGACTAAAGAATTTTCTTTTATTTTTTTTTAATTTGGTTGTGCTGCCTGGTGTACACATATATATATATATATATACATTTCTATATTATGCATATATATATATATGTATATATGTATGTATGTATATACAAATATGTGTGCACTTAAGTAATTAGAGGCCATATGCATATATATATATATATTAACAAAATATGAGTTTGCAAGTAAGTAAATATACACATATATTACCAAACCAAGTACACAAAAGTAAATGCATGTGTGCATATATGAATATATAGATATATATTACAATTTGTTCGGACGTTGTAATCTTTGTTTCTGCTACTACGACTTGGTGGCATCGGAAGAAGAAGGACCGGCTTTATGAATAGTCGATCCATTGTAATAGAATTCTCCTGTGGGATGGAGAACATGCTCGTTGATGAATCCCATTATCTGTTCTTGAACATCCCTTATGAAATCATCGTGGGTGGTGTTCTCTATCAGGTAAATCATCTGTTATTTGGAAAAAAGGGGATTATATATATGAAACCAGTAAGCAATAATTGACGGAAGAATAAATTTACGTACTTCAAGGTCCTGGCCAGTCCTGATTTGGTGCGCTAAGCAGTGCATGTACTGGCATACGTAGTAGCCGCACAAGTTAGTCCCCTTTTCCTGCTTTGTAAACTGAAAGAGAAACAACGAGAGATTTAGTATGCATATCTGATTTAGAACAAAGAAGTGATTCAATACAAAATTGGAGCTAGCATGTACTAACCGGAAAATTGAACCTCCGGGTGAGTTTTTCATTCCAGATCCCGCGGACCAATGTACGGAACCGAATCCATGCTCTATTTAGAGTTGTTAGGAAGGATTAATTTATTATCCGAGATCTAGTAGTTATACAATGATTCATAATGACAGTGCAATATATGACAATACCTATCTATCACTTCGAAAATCTTTGCGAAAGTTTTCTCCAGTTTATCCATTGAATCGTAGACATGAACTTTGGGTTTCTCAAGGTCGAAAAGAAGAAGGACCTAATGGAATCTGCAATTTGCTTTACATGATACATAGTATGATTGTAGGAACTTTGTAGGAACAAAATTGAAGTTAATTATGATTGTAGGAACTCACGATGTGTTGTAGGGAAGTAGTATGAACCTCTTATAATGCTGCTGCACCAGGAAATGGACGATATTGTCCTCGGTTTGTTTCTCGTATTGTTGTATCATCAGCGTGTTCACGTTGCGTGGCTCCATGAATCCAGTATTGAATTTGTTGTGTTGACGGCACAACTTAATCTCCATTCTACAACGGGGAAAAGGAATGTGTGTAAGCAACGATCAAAGGAGGAACAAAATTGAACTATAAACAGTACTTACAAAGTCCACGCGCTGAGAATAGAGACGTCGAGGGCCTTCAGGTGGTATAAGTCGAAGACTTCTTTGTAGCGGATCCAAATAACATCTTCTCCTTGGTAATAATCTGAGTTTCGCACCCTAGCTCCGAACATCTCTCTACCCATCGCTGATTTGTCCATGTACCATTGATGGAACCAGTAGATCTGTGTAGGTAGCTCTCTGATCTTATCAGGCGTGACTAGCGGTTCACCGAGTTTAGACATGTACATGACCGGAGCCGTTTCGATAGGTGCGTCCTCTAGCAACTGCTCCATATTCAGTCCCATATCTTTCAAGAAGTTGCATATCTCTAGTTGTGCCGGTTCTACGACTAACAGTTCAACCTCTTGTCGTGGCTGTTGCCCTAGCTGAGGGACTTCCTTTCCGCACTTCACTGCTGAAGGGTTGGCTTTAAGAGCCTTCCTCAATGTTCGATAATAGTCAGAAACTTTGATCGGTTTGCCCGGTTCGGCCATCTTAATAAAGTGATCCCGAACCTCCGGGGATATAGGGATCTTCTTTTCCGGACTACGTGGCTTCAACTGCTCCCTAACTTCCGCTCTAACGGCTTCATCGAGCTCCTCCGGAGTCAAGTCGTACGCCCTTTTCTTCTTCGGCCTTGATGGTGCGGGTTCACATGGGCGGGACCTTGACGGTGTAGACTTGGCAGCAGGTGCACGCGGAGGAGTAGTTGCCCGCGGGCCCGATGGTGCAGACTTGGCAGCTGGTGCACGCGGAGGAGGTGGTGGTGCAGGGGAAGGAGCCGAAGGAGACTGACAAGGCGGTGATGGTGGAGGAGACTGTGCTTGCGGCGGGGAAGGAGGAGCGGGCGGCCGTTCTTGCCCGGGAAACACGATGTACTTCTTACGCCAGAGTATGATGGCGTGGGCTGTGTCTCCAAATTTCTTCTCCCCGTCTCCTCCGGGGATGTCAAGCTCGAGATCCTCATAGGTTCGTTCCACCAGCTCTATCTCGACCTTCGCATATCCATGTGGAATGGGCCTGCAATGGTATGTACTCGAAGGTTCCGTGGGTATGGCCATGCCCGACGCGACCTTCACAAGAAATATAGTTCATTAATTACTAATCAACATATATATGTAACAAATTTCGCATTTCGCATACCTTGATAGACAAGTTCCTGAAGGGAGTATGCATATCGCAGGGTGTTCGCTGCGTGATATCATCAACGGGGAAGTGGGTTGCTTCGTGAGCTGCCACTGCCTCAATGCCCTCTAGGCCAACTTGGCCCGTTGATGCGCAGCTGCTGCGGTTGCCCGAGGGGCTCACCATGACGGGCGCTTGTGTTTCCATTCCGCGCTGCTCGGCCAGGCGTTGGTCCACCTGTCTTGTCATCTCCTCTTGCATCCTTGCCTCGTAGGTGGACACCCTGTACTCAAGATCGACGATCTTAGCCTCTGTATCCCTCTTGCTCCTCATCCGACTCCTATACGTGTGGATGTCCTCTTTGAATCCATATTTCCAAGAAAGGACGCCTTTTCCTCGCGTTCGTCCTGGATGCTCAGGATTCTGTAGTGCGAGGGTGAGCTCGTCCTTCGCTCTGTCGGGCTGGAAAGTCCCCTGCGTAGAGGCTTCAATTGCATCCGCAAGTCGGCGTGCTGCATCTCGAATCTAACGCCGAATATGAGGGAGCCATCACCTGGATTGAGCGATCCACCGTGTGCATAGAACTAGTTCCTCGATCGCTCAGGCCAATTAGCCGTGGCCGGCTCGATACCCCTTGCTATCAAGTCAGCTTCCAACTTGTCCCACCTGGGGATTGCCTTTCCATATCCGCCTAACCCAAGCCGGTGATGGTATTTCTTCTTAGCTGCATTGGCTTTGTTCTTTTCTATCTGTGCTTGCCCTTGCGCTCCAGTCTTGTATGCCACAAACGCATCCCAGTGATCCCTAAGCTTGTTATGCACGTTGAAATCAGGTGTCAAGCCCTTGAGGATGTATCTCTTGTACAGATCTGATTTGTAGCTCTGGAATAGTTCTGCCATTTTCTTCAGGGTCCATTCTTTGCATCTGACGATCTGCCTCAGGGATCGTGAATGTCTCCAGCATGGTGGTCCACAACATGTCCTTCTCTGTGTCAGGGAGAAAGCTATCTTCATCCCCGTGTGACCTAGTTCGACGCCAGTACACTATGCTGATGGGGACGTTGTCTCTCACGACCCAACCACAATGATTCACAAACTTTCGTCCTATACCCGCCGGGGCTACTGGTTCGCCGTCTTGGGCAATCTCAGTAACGATGTGCCTTCCCTCAAGCTTCTTCGTGGGACCTCTTTTCCTGCGTGGCCTCTTCTGTCCAGCCGACGGTTGACTATCAGTCCCCTCCTCGGTTCCCTCCTGGTTATCCTCCTGGTTACCCTCATCGTTGCCCTCCTCGTCCAGGTATTGGTTGGGATCCTCGTTCCCCTCATCATCCACCGAGTACTGACTGCTGCCCTCTGCGATCGTGTCTAACAGGATTTGTTCGTCATCGCGGTCTGCCATCTGTGCGTGCAAAGAAAAAAAGACAGTGAGGTCATGGACATCAACATGTACAGCTCATACGTCTAAACCCTACAAGTATACATGTATAATTCGCTAAGTCATCGTTCTCGTTAAGTCGCTAAGTCGCTAAGTCGTCGTTCGTGAAAGTCGCTAACTCGCTAAGTCGTCGTTCTCGTTAAGTCGCTAAGTCGTCGTTCTCGTTAAGTCGCTAAGTCGCTAAGTCGTCCATCCATCTCGTTAAGTCGCTACATCGCTAAGTCATCGTTCGTGAAAGTCGCTAACTTGCTAAGTCGCTAAGTCGTTGTTCTCGTTAAGTCGCTAAGTCGTCCATCCATCTCGTTGAGTCGCTAAGTCGCTAAGTCATCGTTCGTGAAAGACGCTAAGTCGCTAAGTCGCTGTTCTCGTTAAGTCGCTAAGTCGCTAAGTCGTCGTTCTCGCTAAGTCGCTAAGTCATTGTTCTCGTTAAGTCGTCGTTCTCATTAAGTCGCTAAGTCGTTCTCGTTCAAACGTTCGACCGTTAATGTTTTCGCTCAAGCTGTGTCGGCGGCTGTAGTGGGCGGCATCGGTGTCGGCGGCGGCGTGTTCAGGCGGCGGCGGTGTTGTCAGCGTCGACGGCGCGCGGCGGCTGCTGTGCAGGCTGGTGTCGACGGCAGAAGTGGCAGCGGTGGCGGCGGCGGCGGCGGCGGTGTTGTCGGCGCGAGGTGGTGGCGGTGGAGTCGGCGGTGCGAGGCGGCGGCGGAGGTGGCGGCGACGGCGATGGCCAAGGACGACGGTGCCGACGACAGCGATGGCGGCGAGGTCCGGCCGAGCTTGGCGTGTGCAAGATCGAGAGAGAGAGAGAGAGAATGCGAGATCGGAGGCGCAAGATTTGCGCCCCTCACCTTGAGGGAGGTGACGCTGGCGGTGGCGTTGGCGACGACGGCTGAGCGCGGCGAGCACGACGTTGACGATGGTGGTGGCGACGGCGGCGTCTCGGGCGGTGATGGCGCGCGAGGGAGAAGATCGTGGAGAAGTGGCTAAGTGTGGTGCGGGGAAGCCGATGCAGTGGCTATTTATAGCGGGCCATCTTTAGTCCCGGTTCGTGGCTACAACCGGGAGTAAAGATATCTTTAGTCCCGGTTGGAGCCACGAACTGGGACTAAAGATATTTTCCCGCTAATCCAAAATTTATATTGGTCCCGGCTACTGTTAATAACCGGGACTAAAGATGTCTACACAAAATCAAGTTATGGCCTATTTAAATTGTTTACAAGTCCAAATAAATACCAATAAATCCAATGTAATTACCATATGGCCGATTTAAATGCTTTCAAAGTCCAAATAAATACCAAAAATCGTATGTAATTAACATATGGCCGAATTAAATGTTTTCACAATTTTAATAAATTGAAATAAACATGTGTAATTAACATAAGACCTATTTAAATGGTCTCAAGGTATAAATAAATAGAAATAATCATTTATAATTAACATAAGGCCAATTTAATTCTATTCAAATTGTAAATAAATAGAAATTATCATTTATAATTAAGATATGGCCTACTTAATTGTTTTCAAAGTGTAAATAAATACCAAAATCATTTATAAATAACATTTTGCCAAATTAGTTGTATTCAAAGTGTAAATAAATAGAAGTAATCATTTATAAATATCATATGACCTATTTAAATGGTTCAAAAATTTTGAAAACATTACAAATTAAGCAGTTGAGAATAATATATTGATCCAAATTGTTCGACCTTCAATACAATACAAATAATTTACATCTTCCATCAAACAACCTAGGTCACTGTCTTCCTCACGTACTTTCTCCTCACTATTGTTCCTTCGCTATGATCGTTGCGTGAGTACGACGTGTCCTCCTTTGATAGTATGATGCTCAGGTCAACCGTCACTACAAACGGAGGTTGCCCCTCAAACAGATCGTAATTTTCGTCAGTCTTATCCTCGACTCCAACGATTTTCCTCTTGCCTGGGAGAACAACATGAAGTCTTGGCTCAACGGGCCCTTTCCCCTTCTTTGGTTTGCTATCCATGTCCTTCACGTGAAAAACTTGCATTACATCATTGGCTAGAACGAATGGTTCATCTGAGTATCCAACCTTGTTTAGGTCAACCGTTGTCATCCTGCTGTCATCAATCGTTATGCCTCCACCAGTCAGTCTAACCCATTGGCACCAAAACAGAGGGACCTTCAGGGGTCCATACTCTAGTTCCCAAATGTTGTCGATGACACCGTAATACATGCTAGTTGGACCATCATGTCCTATGGCATTGATACGAACTCCACTGTTCTGGTTCGTACTCTTTTTGTCTTGGGCTCTCGTGTAAAAAGTGTATCCATTGATTTCATTACCTTGGAATGTAGTTACTGAGCCGGAGGGTCCCCTAGCCAAGAAGGCTAGTTGTCGGTCAATCGTCTCGTTACCCAGGAGGTGTTCTTGCAGCCAAGCGGGGAAAGTATCAATATGATGGCGTGTAATCCAGGCATCGGACTTGCCACTGTTTTCTGAGCGAACAATCGCAAGGTGCTCATCGATGTAAGGAGCAACCAATGAAGATTGTTGCAAAACCGTGAACTGTGTTTTACGGAATAAATCGTTGTCTACAGTCATAATTGCTCTCCTTCCAAGTGTGCCCTTTCCCCGTAGTCTCCCCTCATGGATTGATTCAGGTACCCCGATTGGCTCGACGTCTTCAATAAAATCTACGTAGAACTCAATGACCTCCTCTGTTCCATACCCATTCACGATGCTTGCTTCTGGATGAGAACGGTTACGAATGTACTTCTTTAGAACGCCCATATACCTCTCGAAAGGAAACATGTTGTGTAGGTACACAGGACCGAGAATACCGATCTCTTTTACAAGGTGGCACAGAAAATGCATCATTATATTGAAGAATGACGGTGGAAAGATCAACTCAAAGCTGACAAGACATTGCACCACGTCATGCTGAAGGGCGGCTAAACTTTCTGGATCGATGACTTTCTGTGAAATTGCGTTCATGAAAGCACAAAGCTTCGTTATTGTTGCCCGCACATTATCAGGAAGGATACCATGAATTATAACAGGAAGCAGCTGTGTCATAATCACGTGACAGTCATGAGACTTTAGGTTCGTGAACTTCTTATCCTTTGTGCTTATTATTCTCTTTACATTCCAGGAGTATCCGGACGGTACCTTGATGCTCTCTAGGCATTGAAACATACTCTCCTTCTCTTCCTTGGTTAGGGTGTAGCTCGCTGGACTTAAGTAATGGCTTTCTTTCTCGTTCGGTTCCGGATGAAGGCCCTCGCGTTGTTCCATATGCTTGAGATCATTGCGTGCTTCGAGTGTATCTTTGGACTTCCCATATACACCTAAGAAGCCCAGCAGGTTTACGCAAAGGTTCTTAGTGAGGTGCATCACGTCGATTGCGTGGCGAACGTCCAAGACCTCCCAATAGGGTAGCTCCCAAAAAATAGAGTTTTTCTTCCACATCGCGCGTGACCATCTTCGCTCTCTATAGGTTGGCTGCCAGGCCCCTTTCCAAATACTACTTTCAGATCCTTCACCATTTTAAACACTGTTTTCCCGTTGTGATGTTTAGGCTTAGTACGATGGTCTGCCTTCTGTTCGAAGTGCTTGCCTTTTTTCCATACAGGGTGGTTTGCAGCAAGGAATCGACGATGGCCCATGTACACAATCTTCCTACAATGCTTCAAATAAGTTCTTTCAATTTCATCCAAACAGTGAGTGTAAGCGTTGTACCCCTTGTTTGATTGTCCGGATAGGTTACTAAGTGCAGGCCAATCGTTAATTGTAACGAATAGCAACGCTCGTAGGTTAAATTGCTCCTGCTTGTCCTCATCCCACACGGGGACGCCCTCTTTCCTCCACAGCACTTTCAGATCTTCAACCAATGGTCTTAGGTACACATCAATGTCGTTACCAGGTTGCTTCGGGCCTTGAATAATAATCGGCACCATGATGTACTTCCGCTTCATGCATAGCCAAGGGGGAAGATTATAGATGCACATGGTGACTGGCCAGGTGCTATGGCCACTGCTCATCTCTCCAAACGGATTCATTCCATCCGTGCTTAAACCGAACCTCACGTTTCGTGCATCCTCGCCGAAGTCTTTAAATGTTCTGTCGATATTTCGCCACTGCGACCCGTCAGCGGGGTGTCTCAGCATCCCATCCTGTTTACGTTTTTCTGCGTGCCACCGCATCATTCTAGCATGTGATTTGTTCCTGAAAAACCGCTTCAGCCTTGGTATTATAGGGAAATACCACATCACCTTAGCAGGAATTCTCTTCTTCAAACGCTGTCCGTCAACTTCACCTGGATCATCTTGTCTTATCTTGTATCGTAGTGCTTTGCAAACAGGGCATGCTTCCAGGTTTTCGTACTCACCGCGATACAGGATACAGTCGTTCGGACACGCGTGAATCTTTTGTACTTCCAGACCTAGAGGGCAGACTGTCTTCTTAGCTTCGTACGTACTTTCGGGCAATTCGTTCCCCTCCGGAAGAATGTTCTTTACGAGTTTCAATAACGCGCCGAATGCCTTGTCATTCACACCATTTTTAGCCTTCCATTGCAAGAATTCTAGGATGGTACTCAACTTTTTGTAGCCCTTCTCGCAACCTGGGTACAACGCTGTTCTGTGGTCCGCTAACATGCGCTCCAGTTTCTGCACCTCCTTTTCACTTTCGCAGTCCTTCTGTAAGTCCCACAATATTTGACCAAGTTCATCAGCACCGTCATTCCCTTCAACATCCAGCTCCGCCTCGCCCATTGTGTTTTCTTCAAATCCGCCATACTGAGCCCAGTCCGGAATGTTCTCATCTTCTACTTCATCTTCTTCCATTGCAACCCCAACCTCTCCGTGCGAGGTCCAACAATTGTAGCTACGCATGAAACCCCACTGAAATAGGTGGGCATGAATAGTTCGTGTGGTGGAATACTCTTTCTGGTTTTTGCACTTGTTGCATGGACAGCTTATAAAACCGTTACGCTTGTTATCATTGGCCACACCCAGAAAATAAGACACGCCGTCAATAAACTCTTTCGACTGCCGATCCGCGTACATCCATTGCCGATCCATCTATATGAAATACATATAAATCGTAATTATACAAAATCCAAGATTTACAAGGTAATTACATAATAATACAATAATTGAATATAATTATTAATACAATTAATCATTATTATTAAATTCATTGTACATATTTTTCATGTTTTAATTACATTATAAACAAATATTTAATATGTTTTTCTTATTTTAATATTAAATTAGCTTAGTTTTATAATTTCATACAAAATTATATGTAATTATTCAAACTAGTATTTATAATCTTCTTTATTCCCTACACACACTTTCTCTCTCATCATCTTCCATCACATTTTCTAGAGGGAAAAATATGTAAAAAAAAAGCTCCAAATGTAGATGCTAAGCAAAACAAAGAGTAGGATGAAGTTACTAACTTTTTGAAGACCTCAAATTTGTATATTACCACCAAAAAAATTTGCTTAAAATTTTGACAGCACCTCCCTCCCTCAAAGCTTAATTTTGAAGCAATGGCTCGGGCTGGAGGAGGAAGAAGGGGTATATAAAGCTGTCAACTTTAGTCCCGGTTACGATCTCAAATCACTTTAGTCCCGGTTCGTGTTACCAACCGGGACTAAAGATGATCTTTAGTCCCGGTTGGTGTAAGATCCCTTCGTCCCGTTGGAGTAATAAACCGGGACTAATAAGCCACTTTAGTCCCGGTTCGTTTTGGAACCGGGACTATTGTGGAAATCGGCTGACCCTCCAAAGACTTTTTCTCTAGTAGTGTATCATAAATATAATTAGCAGTTCTCCTGTCTTTTTAGTTAAAAAAAGCAGGGATACCCCCTCTTTTCCATCTCACCGAGTATCAAACAGCTAAGTGACATTTTATTTTCTCCACTATATGATATTATTTTTTTTGAAACCTCCATTATATGATATTATCATCTCAGTAATATCCTCTTTTTCTCTGCGGTATACCTACGTTCCCTTTGAGTATTAAGTCAGGGGCTACACATGGTTTGTAATGTTTTTGCAAACTTTTTATAATGCTTATCTTAATTTCTTGCGAATGGATCCGAGTAGAAAAAGTGCCAGGTATAAAGCTCTATGTATCCATGCGTACCGATTTGTACATGTGCATACGAAAAATTATTTGAGCTAATTCCTAGCACTCGGGGGCTAGTCAGATAGAGTGTATAACACAAGGTGCTAGGTACTAGTTAGAAAAAAATCAAAAGCATGCCGCACAGTTTGTCTTCTGCTCTTAACGATCACAAAAGTATCCGAGTAATATGAATTGATCCGTGAAGCTTTGCTACATGAAAGACAAATTCAAGTTACCCAAACACATGTTTAGGAAGTGGTGCCGACTCACGGTGCTCAGGAAGTATGATTAGATGGAAATAGTTTTTAAACGTAAGGAGTAAAATACTCAGGGGAATTAAATTCATAAAGAGGAGGAACACATTTACTTAGGTTTTGCACGAGTAATTGTTATGCATATCAGATACTACTCATTATATATGTTTATATTGCAGGATTCATATCCTGCATACTGCATACGTGTAATAGGTATTCATTGGCATGAGCCTAACATCCACGCTCGAGGTGTGAACCAGTTGGTATGCCACATGAGGGTGTTCACACCCAAATTTGGCACATAGGATTAAAATAGGAAAGATTGCAAAAATTTGGAAGTCTACCGGTTTCCTTCGAGTGGGCCTGTCTGACCGCCGTGTGTTGGGCGGTCAGACCGCCGGTTGAGGGCCGGTCAGACCGGTGGTGTGTGGCCGGTCTGACCGGCAGGTCCGAATCCGACTGTGTTTCGTCGGGTCTCGAGGTTTCCTTACTCGGAAGGCATGTTTCGGGTTTTCTTTAGTTTCTACCCCGCGTTGGACATGGAGGAGGGCCTGTAGAGGGCAAGACCAACCCCTATATAAGGGACATGACCGGTTCTATTGTAAACAACCAATCTACAATCAATCAATCGAATCATTTTTCATATTTCTTTTAGTTTTCTCTTAGTTTGTCCATCTTTGTCGGATTGCGCCGTAAACCGTCCGCCGCCGCTGCGAGAGTGCGACATCTCTTTGTAGGTTTGTCCTAAAAACCTTCCGTTTTGCCCACGAGACGGGTAGTTATCTTAAATCGGCTCCGCTAGCCGGTTTATTTGTCAAAACCCATCTAGGTTTTGCTCTTTGCTAGATCGAGGTGGTTGGCGACTCTAGGATCACCGCAAGGCATAAGGTGCTGCGATCGTTATTGTCAACTTGTCACAAAAAGTTGCCAATAGAGGGTTGGCAGTGAATACTCACGTTAGTCGACACTTAGATACCACCTTTACTTTAGTACTCCCCATAAGGGATAAACCACTGGGATGAGAAGTTGCTCGGATGACATACACTCAATCCATATTACTCGATAGATTTGTCACTCATGAGCAGAAGATTGGAAGATTTATAAAAGGTTGTGTTGTGCATAATGGGCTTAGGGCCTTTACGTTTGGGCATGGGTTAGTTCAGCTTTTTCCCAACTAAGTACAGGGTCAGGGCTACACTTATAAGGTAACCTACTTGGTGACCTTACAATTTTATTTTTCGGATATAGCCACACTTGGTGTACCTAACAATTTTGACTCAACATTTAGTTGTTTTCATACTATGCATAGAGTTGAGGGCTACACTTAATAAGTGCATCTATTAGTTGCACCTAGTCATCTCATCTATCAATGGAGTCTTTCACAACCTCTTTGCAAAATATAAAAAGGGGACTCAAGAAGGAAGCACTTAATTATGAATAATTCATAGGGAAGCTAAAGCACACGATATTGATCATAAACAACTAAGAAGACTGTAACTAGACTGAAGTTCCTGGGAGCTCTGTGGTTAATATAGGTACCGAGTACCCACGGCAAGAATAGCTAGCTAAGAGATATGTAGTGTGCCGGATCCATGTAATATAAGATAAGCGTTGTCATATTGCCTTGTTCCCTAAGGTAGAGTATAAAATCTTAGCAGAACAATACTATAAATAGGAAATCAAAACCGTACCCAGCCAGGTTTTCTATCTTGAAACCCTGCCATTCAACCATATAAGGCAGGGGAGCCCCGTTGAGGGCATCAACACAACAAAAAAACCAAGATCGACAATACATCCATAATGGTGGAATACAATCCATCAAAATAAAAGTAGGGTATTAACTCAGATTGAGGGTATGAACTTGTGTAATCTTGTTTTTCGCATTTATGCACTTTTAGGTCTCGTGGGTAGCTTCATTAAATTATTGCCATATGAAAAATTGATGCAGAGAGGATAGAAATTAAGTTATTCTGGAACATATGGCCGTATTTTTCCAATATGGACGAATTATAAAGAATATAAAGGCATATGTGCATGCGTGTGGATGCACGCATATATGAAGTGCAGCTCTGCTTGATGCGAGGCAGAGTCCTAGTCGTTTTGTGGGCGAGACAACCGCGCGCTGTGACGGCGCGCGCCGTGGCAGTCGCAGTCAGACGCATGTCTAAACGACAGCACCGCCGACGCTAGCTCGCTCCTGTGCGTGCCGCCAATTCCGATCTAGCAACACTCCTCCAATCCCGCCGATGTTTAGGCCATCTCCTCCTTGAAGACGATCAAGCGCCCCCCTACCTAGTGCCAACAGTTGATTTCTATGATCGGCAATATATTTTATGGGGTGCGCTAGATCAAGAAGAGATAGTGACACAGATGATTTTCCTGGTTCAGGCCCTCGAAGTGAGGTAATACCCTATGTCCGGTGCGGTGGATTATCTGTATCGGTGGAAAATGGTTGTCCAAAAAGTCCCCCATAAGACCGCCGCCGGCGCCCTTTATACTGGTTTAGGCCCGCCAGCGCTAATCAAGGTCCAGTATTGTCGACGTTTGATGTCGCGATTTCGGTATTTGCATAGTATGGGGATCGTTGGTACTAGGATATACGCGTGACTTAGGTAAAAGAGATGGAGACAACGATTTTTATATAGGTTCGGGCCCCTGAATTGTCAGGTAATAACCCTATATCCTGTTGGCCGAAGCCGTTCGTTGCTCTTATTCACCATAATCACATCAGTACAATATTTGGGGTAGCCTATCTAACTGTTGTCGACATGGCGGTCTAAAGGTCTGACTCGTAGTCGACGACAGGGTAGTCTTCCTCCTCGAGTTCATGCCCGGCGAGATCAGAGACAGTGCTAGATCGCTACGGCCGGCCTCCGTAGGCACTTGATAGGGTCGATCTAGACATATCTCTGATGTCGATATCCGACGGCTTGTCTTGGCGTATGTTGGCTTCTATGTTGATCTTCTGTCTTGATCTGTTGTTCTGTGTCTTGTATGGTGGGTGTCTTGTATTTATACCCATAGGTATCCCCTTGTCCAAATAGAACTAGGGAAATACAATCCGAGTAATCCTTGTTATTTCCATGTAGAACTCTGGTTGTCTTTCCTTATCCGGAACTCCTCCTATATCCGCAGGTTGATTCCGTATATGACATGGTATATGGTGGGTCCTGCCAAGATTTAGTTGACTACTATTAGGTATGTGGTATCCATAACCCTGATAGTAGCCCCCGACTTCGATGCAAATGGACGAATTCATATTCCCAACCGCGCATAGTCCTTGGAGTAACTGTTATCGTGCTCACGCGACTGTTCTCGGTGAGTTCAGAGATAACATTAGACTTCCTTTATCAGCCTTGTGTGGGCACCTAAAGGGTTTGTCTGAGTCAATCTCCGACGTCAACCAAGAAAGTACAGAGCATACGACTAAGTCTCCCGTCTTGCTGTAATCGAGAATTTGGATTGAAGTCAAGAAATTTTATCTCGGCGGGTACTCCATCTCTTCATTCTGTATTCCTTGTCGAGATCCACCAACCGTTCTCGAGTAATCGAGAAGGCGCAGAGCCTGCGACGAAGCCTTGTCAACATTTGTCGTACTCGCCTTAGTCGATCTTGGTGTAGAACCATAGAGACATGGAGTCTTCAATGATGTCGAATAGAATTTTCCTAAAATCAATACTCAAAAAAGAATATTAGATAGAAATAGCCCCCGAGCGAATGCTCAAAGGGTGACCAATGTTATAATATGTATGGAAAACTAAAAATGAATTAATTAAATTTACAAAGCTATATTTTGTTTATGAGCGTCTTCTCTTTTACCGACTTCGATCAGTCAGTTTGTGAGTCATACACTCTCCCTAGCCCCCAGCCTTGTCGTCGGAGAATTGTTCTTGGATCATAAGGCTCTTGGACCTTTGACCTGCCTTGGTTGAACAAGCACTGATCCTAGCCCCTAGCCGTGAAGTTGGAAAACCCAATTTCCGATTACACGGCTTGGTTAATACGCACGGCGAGAACTCTTACACGACCAGATCCTACATGGTCTTTTGTCTCTACAGGATCCGACAAGACCTTATCAGCTCTGGGCGTTCCCAGCCGAAGTTCCCTTAGGTTCCTCGGAGGCCTTGTCAAGACGGCGTAAAGAGACATGAGGATAGGTTTCAACGCTAGGTGTCATCGTGGTAAGGAATCTCTGGGTAAAACACTTGGCAATACTGTGTACCTGATATCAACTTTGTTGAAGTAGAGGTAATGGGAGAATTGCTACTCCTCTGGTCGAGAACCAGATGGTAGTCGTAACTCGACCACTAGAAGTAGAAATAGTGGGAGAATCGCTACACCGCTGGTCGAGAACCAGGTGGTCTAAACTCGACCACTTGAAGTAAATGTACGTTAGATCGCTACGATTGACTGGTTGAGAACTAGTGAGTAGGTGTCTCTCGATCATTTAGAGTCGTGGTACGAGGACCGCTACGCTGCCGGTCGAATACCAGTCGTAGCTGTTCCTCAATCATCTGAAGTCATGGTGCGAGGACCGCTGCGTTATTGCTGTAGTCGTACCTCGACCATCTGAAGTTAAGGTGCGAGGACCGTTGCGTTATTGCTGTAGTCGTACCTCGACGATCTGAAGTTAAGGTGCGAGAGATTGCTACGTTTTACTAGTTCGAGAACCAGCGAGCGAGTAGAATTATCTGTCAAACACCAATGGAGGCGCTAGAGTTGGTTTATTACATGTACATCTCATGTGGCCAGCATGACTCACATACCTAACTTATAGCATATCCGGATGTCCGTTCGCAATCATGTCGGGTGATCAAGCCGACGGCGTTCGCGAGGAATTATCCGTTAACAACCTTTTCTCGAGTAGTCCAGCCATGGCCAGTGCTATGAGATAGGTCGTCGGTCTTCGTTGGTAGGTTGGGTGCGACGACTCTGCATTTGTCGAGATCGTTCTCGATAATGCGGTGTACTCGACCACAACCTACTCGAGTGCTCAATTGTTCCTGAAAAATATTTTGTAGAAGGAAAGACATGTAGCAGAGAATATTGAGTATGAACTTAAAAAACTGCATGAATCTTCTAGCATTATCAAGATATAACGAGGAGATGAAAATATCAGGTATTATGTAAACCGTAAACAAGCATGATTTATACAGAAGAATACAGAGCGAGCCCCCAGCATTAAACCATAGTCGATTTAACATCGGGGACTCTCACGTAATAGATATTGTATAAAAGACATGTTCTAGGTAAACATAATAAATTATTGATCTGACAATGTTGTATGATCTGGATGGGTACGATAAATCACATATAGAATTTTGCGTACCTGTGTAGATATATGCCGGATATATCTATGAAATTAGTAGATTAATTTAAAAATTAATCTAACTAATTACCTGATAAATTCGCATATTTGTGGAAGATTAAAACGTGCGAAGTCCTGTGTCGTAGCCATCTCCTGTTGCCTCGGATTTTTCCAATGATGTCACGTCGTGCCTTGACCGGTGTGTGTTTTGCCCCAAGTCTCAATGTGTATGTACGTACGTACACACGTCAAACCAAAAAGGCATGCGCATGTACAGTACGTATATATGCACGAGTCCAACTAGGGCGCGTGTTCCTAGCATCTCTCGCGGTCAAGTCCGATGTGGCTTAGGAGAGGGCCTCCGTCTTGGTGTCTCCTCGTGCGGCGACGAAGTGACAACTTGGATCTTTGTTTTTCGCGGCGGCCGCGTCGATCGATCTCGCCAGATCGAGTAGTTGATGGCGATGATTCTGATCTCGTCAGGGGACATGTTTCGGTCGGGTTAAATCTCCCCACATCCGAAGTTGTCGAGTAGTCGTCGGGGAATCCATCTCTTAAACCCATCTCGTCGAAACCTTGAAACACCAAAAATTCCCCTACTTGGCGCGCCATTGTCGACGTTTGATGTCGCGATTCCGGTATTTGCATAGTATGGGGATCGTTGGTACTAGGATATACGCGAGACTGAGGTAAAAGAGATGGAGGACAAGGATTTTTATACAGGTTCGGGCCCCTGAATTGTCAGGTAATAACCCTACATCCTGTTGGCCGAAGCCGTTCGTTGCTCTTATTCACCATAATCACATCAGTACAATATTTGGGGTAGCCTATCTAACTGTTGTCGACATGGCGGTCTAAAGGTCTGACTCGTAGTCGACGACAGGGTAGTCTTCCTCCTCGAGTTCGTGCCCGGCGAGATCAGAGACAGCGCTAGATCCCTACGGCCAGCCTCTGTAGGTACCGGATAGGGTCGATCTAGGCATATCTTTGATGTCGATATCCGGCGGCTTGTCTTGGCGTATGTTGGCATCTATGTTGATCTTCTATCTTGATCTGTTGTTCCGTGTCTTCTATGGTGGGTGTCTTGTATTTATACCCATAGGTGTCCCCTTGTCCATGTAGAACTAGGGAAACCAATATATATTTACAATCCGAGTAGTACTTGTCGTTTCTATGTAGAACTCTGGTTGTCTTTCCTTATCCGGAACTCCCCCTAAATCCGCAGGTTGTTTCCGTATAGGACATGGTATATGATGGGTTCTGCCGAGATTTAGTCGACTACTATTAGGTATGTGGTATCCATAACCCTGATAAGTATCCTCATAATTTAGATACTTGCCCACTATTACATGATATAGGATACATTGCCATATCCCCCACCGCTTACCAACTTTATAACACATATCATACAAGGAATTGGACCTTCGGCCCACCCCTAGGGACGCGATCTTGGTCCTCAGCATGGGGTACCCGAGTGCCACATACCCCACAGTAGGTTATATCTACTATACAATTCCAATAGACTCATATATTTATTGATGTTTGTGTAAGGGTTGCCACTTGCATGAGATGTGTTTATTTCTCTCTCACCTTTTTTTTCTTATCCACCTTATTATTTAGTACTTACCCTTATTATTATCCGTGTTTTCCCTTTTTAATTTGCCATGAACAGTTGATGCCTGTACTTTCCCGTTTCAATAAGGCATGAATAGTTTGAGCCTGAAATGGGATTGCCTCGTTCCAACAGGCGGAAAGCTTCCTCAAACATTTGTGACCCTGGATCAAGTGCATCGTACATCACTCGCCACTGGATCAAGTGGATCAAGTAGATCAAGTGGATCACTGTTATTGTCATCGATGCCCTGCGTGCACGGTTAGAGCAGCTTTAATAAGATGGATTGAGCTGGCGTTATGAACTACACGTCGGAGTGGATGATGACGTGAATATGAGAAGGGAGGAAAGAGGGTGCAAGCGGACGGTAGATTAGTCGCTAGCACACACGAACTCCAATGCACGTTGGGAATAGCTTTTGTCAGTATTGCAGCCGAGTGAGAGAGTGAAGGGCAAAAAAAGAAAGAGATTAATGTGATTAAAAAATTAATAAAGATTTTGCTTGTTAAACGTATCAACAGCCTACTATTGTACTCTCTAGTTATAAGATGACAGGTAAATATCTATAACCTGTAACTGGTGATATTTACTAAGGGTATGTTTGGATAGGACGTCCCTGTCACATCAAATATTTGCACATTAATTAGAAGTATTAAAGATAGACTATTGACAAAACCCATTTCATAACCATGGACTAATTCGCGAGACGAATCTATTGAGCCTAATTAATCCATGACTAGCCTATGTGATGCTACAGTAAACATGTGTTAATTATGGATTAATTAGGCTTAAATATTTTATCACGTGAATTAGCTCTCATTTATGTAATTAGTTTTGTAAGTAGTCTATGTTTAATACTCCAAATTAATATCTAAACATCCGATGTGACAGGAACTAAAGTTTTGTCTCTGAATCCAAACACCTCCTAAACCTTCTCTTAGGGTGTGTTTAGTTCTTTGGATATAAAGTTTTTGAAGTATACGAACACACATTTGAAGTATTAAACATAGTCTAATAACAAAACAAATTACAGATGACGTCCGTAAACCATGAGATGAATTTATTAAGCCTAATTAATCCATCATTAGCAAATGTTTAATGTAGCATCACATTGTCAAATCTTGGCATAATTAGGCTAAAAGATTCGTCTCGCAATTTACATGCAAACTGTGCAATTGGTTTTTTCCCACTTTTAGTACCCTATACATGTGTTCAAATATTTGATGTAACGTTTTTGGTCAAAATTTTTGGATCTAATCAAGGCCTTACCCGCTCTAATCGCTAGTCTTCGCGGTCCATCTCATAACACTGACATCTCTATCGCGAATTCGCCTAAACTAGGCCTATAGTTTAGTTCCCAAAATCTGTTTCCGAAAAGTCCCATCGAATCTTTGGACACATGTATGGAGTGTTAAATATAGATAAAAATAAAAACTAATTGTAGAGTTTACATAGAAATCACGAGACGAATCTTTTGAGCCTAATTAGTTCATGATTAGCCATAAATGCTACCATCATCTACATGTGCTAATGACGGATTAATTAGGGACAAAAGATTTGTCTCGCGGTTTCCAGGCGAGTTATGAAATTAGTTTTTTCATTCGTGTCCGAAAACACCTTCCGATATTCGGTCAAACATCTGATTTGACACCAAAAATTTTTCTTTTCCCGAACTAAAAAGGGCCTTAGGCCCTGTCATCACAGTGTGAACAATCCAGTTATCACAATGTCACCATGTGAACACGTATGCCTCTCTTCATTCATTCTTTTACTTCTTCTCCTAAGTTATTACTAGTACTATATGCCGCTTCTTTGCGTTCATAAGGACAGGGACACATGTAGGTGTACGAGGTAACTATGCTTTGCACGACGACTTTCCATGCCACGGCCGTCAACAAGATATTCAAACAGTACGTACTACAGTCAGCAAAAAACGGGCCTATAAATACACGACGTCTCTCCGCAGGCTTACCACACAACAACAACAACATCGCAAGAGCTAGATCGATGGCGGCGATGACCAATTGCCACCTCGAGCTCGCCATCGCGGGCCTCGTGCTCGTCTCCCTCCCTGGACTCTCGCGCGGCGACGGCGAGTGCAACCCGAGCGGCGCGATCCGGTCGAGCACGACCCACCGGTGCCAGGACTGCTGCAAGGCCGGCCAATCCTACCCGACGTACCCTTGCTCGCCGCCGACCACCGGGAGCAGCACCGACGCGGTGATGACGCTGAACGACTTTGCGGAAGGCGGCGACCCGTCGGAGTGCGACGAGATGTACCACAAGAACACGGAGCTCGTGGTGGCGCTGTCCACGGGGTGGTACGCCGGCGGCAGCCGCTGCGGCAAGAGCGTCCGGATCAACGCCAACGGCAGGTCCGTGGTCGCCAAGGTGGTCGACGAGTGCGACGCCAAGGTGGTCGACGAGTGCGACTCCCAGCGCGGCTGCGACGCGGAGCACGCCTACCAGCCGCCGTGCCGCCCCAACATCGTCGACGCGTCGCAGGCCGTGTGGGACGCGCTCGGCATCACCGGCGAGGACGTCGGCGAGTACGATATCACTTGGTCGGACGCATGAGAGATCGATCGACTACTGGCCCGTGATATATACTGCTCCAAATCCAAACTTTTTCATCATGTCAAGCGTACTCTGGTGGATTCAAGTCAATAACGAGTACGGTCACATCCGGAAGGAATAAATATTAAAACATGTAATAAAGGACATGGACATTGCTGCAAAAGAGCCCTACCGACGACTTCTCAGAATCACCGTGCACTAGGTTGTCCACACATTTCAGCCTTCAGAGTACTGGATTTCCTTTTTTTTTTCTTTTTTACATTTGAGGTCTTTCTTAAAAGTTTATCTTACAAATAAACTCTTGAGAAAACTTATTCTACGAATGAAACCTTTTCATGATACGCGACATGGTGCGGTGCGGCGCTGGATGTTTAACCGGGTTAGCAAGGGTCGAACACCCGGCGCCAATGGACAGTACCCGACAGAGAAATTTAGGGGGTTTTGGTTGACTTTAACAATTGAGAAAGAGGAATAATTTAAATTGTACATTCAAGTTGGTATTTTTCGATAATGCTAGGTATTTCAAAATGTGAATTTTTCCCAAATTCAATAGTGGCCAATATTATGATTAATAGGTAGTATAAATAGATTTTATAATTTCCTAATTGTAGGGTTTTGATATTTATTTGTTCTCTAACATTTTTTTTGTGACAATTAATTTTACTTGATAAAAAGATATTTGCAACAAGGAAAGCCACCAACATTGCGGCACGACGCAATTTATTAAAAAGATTTTTAAAGTACACAATTTCGGGTCTCCATTTATTTATAGAAATTTCAGAGCGTTACAAGATGGCAAGGATGAATTACCTCCTTGCGGATGCAATCGTAGGCCTCGTGCTTGACTCCATCCCTAGCCTCTCGCACTGCGACGACAACGATGATGTCGTCGACCCTTGCCGCGGGCGCGAGCTGGCACCTGGCAGCCAACAAGTGCACACCGACCGCCACGGTGGAGCTAGCTGTCAAGCCGAATCGTAACCCCAAGTGCAAGGGCTGCTGCCTGCGCAACCATACCTTGATACCTACCCAATGTACGATTGATCGCCACCGACGTCGGCCTCCAGGACCAAGGCGGTGATGACGTTGCGCGACTTCGACTGCCTAGCGCCACAAGTACGGTGGACACGGGAGAGTCCAACGACAGATTCAATATCCCGAGAGGTTTCGTGGTGGCGCTCTCCACGGAGTGGTTTGATCACCCATAGCGCTGCCACAAGTATATTCAGATCTACACCATACCAACGATAGCATTGTGGCCACCCGAGCCATCGACTAGTGCGACTCTCGGAACGACCGGAATGTAGGGACCGGCAACCTGCTGCCATGCGTGGCCCCAATGTCATTGCAGATCCTCCTTGCGGGTGCCGGAGTGGAGACGGCGGTGGGCGCGTCTCGGCCTCGAGGCGGCAACGCGAAGCGAGGAGTGGTCTCCGGCGACGCCATCCACCGACGACGAAGGCCGATGCCGCGGAGTCGCCTTGCCCTTCTGATCTCCTCGTGCATGGCTGCGCGACGCCACCACCATCGTGGTCCACCGCGACAAGCCACCGTTGCCGCCGCTCCTACACCCGCTTGCCGCACACGGGCGAAGAGGTCATCGGTGACGATCAGCGGCTCAATGGTGGCGGCCATGGCGCGGTCTATCGGGAGTGAGGGGCAGATCCGGCCTTCGGGTACACAACTCCAGCGGCCGCTCGCCCGCCCTCCCGCCCGCTGCCGCTGCTCCATCCATCGCCCGCTGCTGCCGCTCCGGCCCCCGCCCGCTGTCGCCGCCGTCGATCCGGACGCCATTCCCCACGGACGAAGAGAAAGAGGGAGAGATAGAGAAGGGAGGAGAGGGAGGAAGAAGGAATAAAGAGAGGATGACATGTGGAGCCCACAATTGTATGTGTGTGAATTTTAAAGCCATATAAGCGTCACGTTAATGTCATATAGGACGAAGACCAAGTCAACATTATCAGGTGTGCGCCATGTCAATGAAACCGCACTCCAAAACCACTAAGGGAGTCAAATTGTACCGATTTTGACAATTCGGGGGTTAAGATTTCTGGTATTGAGGTTGAGGGATACGATTTAGATTGGGTGGCCAGTTGAGGGAGTCAAAGTGATCTTATTCCTTTCATGGTCGTTTTGTTTGTGTTTGAACCGAATCTGCTGCTTCATGTGGCCTGATGTGGGTTCATGAGTGTCTACTGTCCAGAACTGGTGTGGAGTAAAAGAGGATGGGAATATTACTGCGCAAGCCAGCTTTCGTTACCCGATCTTTTTTTTTTTTTAGTAAATGGATTAAAATCCGGCCTCTACATCCATAATGGATGTAGACAGCCCTCGTCACCCGATTATGTCTCGTAAGCTTTCAATTTAGTACTAACCACTTCCCAATTCACTAATTTCGCTGCGCATGCACTCGAGTTGCACTTACAGGCATCGGCACTCTTTCGCCACTCAACGCTGAACGCCAATGAGAGGGAAGAACATGAAAGCAAGCACCAAAAATGTGAAATCGTGGTGTTAGAAATAATAGTACAGAATCTGGCTTCGCATTCACCAAAACTTTTAAATAATTTTAGTTAGTAAACTTCTATAGTGAAAACTTATTAAATTAATTCAAAAACTTTTAAATAATTTTAGTTAGTAAAATTATATAGTGAAAACTTATTAATTAATTCATAAATTTTTAAATAATTTTAAGTAGTAAAATTATATAGTGAAAACTTATTAAATTAGAAACTTAGTGTTAACTAATTATATACTGTTATTAAAAATGCAATAGTGAAATTTAGAAACTTAGTAAAATAGATTAAAAAATACCCATATGCTCAGGCGTCCAGTGATTTCTTTGCCCCTTAGTACTTCTTCAATGGGGTACTGCGAAGGCACTGTAATCTTGTGGGCTTGGAAATTGTGCTTTAACTTTCTCGAAGCCATCACCAAGGCGTAAGCCAACTTTTCAAGTATACTGGTCTTCGCCCCTTGCAGTGCTTCGGACACGAAGTATACTGGTTTCTGTCCTACTTCGGTTTCTTGTACTAAAGCCGCGCTGACGGCGACGGGCGAAACTGCTAGATATAGCAGCACTTCGCTATCTGCCGCCGAGCTGACCAACGCTGACAGGCTTTGGATGTATTTCTTGAGCTCATCGAAGGATTTTTGACACTTAGGTGTCCAACTGAACTTGCCAGCCCCCCTGAAGGGTTTTGAAAAATGGTAGACCTCTTTCGGCCACTTTGACAAAAATCTGCTGAGTTCCGCAATTCGCCCCATGAGCTTTTGTACTTCGCGTACGGTCATTGGTGGCTTCATTTGCTTAATGGCATCAATTTTTTTCGGGTTTGCCTCAATGCCTCTTTCGGACACCAAAAATCCTAGCAACTTACCGTTGCACGAACGCCGAAAACACACTTCTTTAGGTTCAACATCATTCCCATGGACCAAAAATTGTCGAATGTCTTATGCAAATCAGACGCATGGTCGAAAGCCTTGCGGCATTGTATGACAATGTCATCAACATATGCTTCGACGTTTCGCCCCAATTGTGAGCAGAGAACTTTGCACACGAGCCTGGTGGAGGTAGCTCTGGCATTACTCAACCCGAATGGCATCCTGATGTGACAGAAGGTGCCAAAGGGCATGATGTAGGCTGTCTTCGGCACATCCCCTAGGTACATGAAGATCTGATGGGATCCGGAGTATGCATGTAGGAAACTCATGAGCTCGTAGCCTGCTGTCGAATCAACTAACTAGTCGATCGTTGGGAGGGGAAGTCGTCCTTTGGGCAAGCCTTGTTCAGATCTGTGAAGTCTACACACATTCGCCACTTGCCGTTAGACTTCTTGACCAGCACCGGGTTCGCCAGCCATTCCGGGTGGTCAATTTACCGAATTACGCCAGCCTTGAGCAGCTTCTGGACTTCTGCCTTCGTCGCCTCTTGGCGATCTATTGACATTTTGCGTAGCTTCTGCTTCTTCGGCTTGACGTCTGGTTTTACTACCAGATGGTGCATGATGAGGTCGGGCGAAATGCCCCTAACCTCATCTGGTCCATAGGCGAAGATGTTAATGTTTTTCTTGAGCACAGTCAAGATGTTACTTGCTTTTTCTTCGCTGAGATCGCCGCCTAGGGAAACCACCTTTGTTGGTTCGGTCTCGTCCACTTGGACCTTGACCACTTTGCCGTGTGGGGACGGCTTCGGCACGATTATTTCTCGCTCACTATCTTCGGCATGCACATTTTGTACATCTCTGCATATCATCAATGTTTCGTCCCTTGGTGCGGTCAAAGACTATAGCCCCTTGACTACAATCACTCCGACTGGGCCAAGCATTTTAAGCTTGAGGTAGTTTTGATGAGTGTTGGTAATTCTTATGGTCACAGATAGAAATCCACAAGCGCACGGATATACCGATGTAGCGCATTAGAAAAGCGGAATCAAGCAAATTAGGACAGAAAGACTAACCATTTCCGGTAAGATTTGACTGCTCGAGCACCACGGCCACATCCACCTCCACCTTCTGTGTGCCACCATATTCCCCCACCGGATCCAACCACCACGAGGTCAGGAGTGGTCAGATCGAGTGACCACCGACCACGTGGAGGCCGGATCTCGAGGCGAAGGTGTGAACAGTGCTGGATCGAGACATTGACAGACGGGAGCAGTCATATCCGGCATCCCCCCACCTCGGGAGGAGGCACCGACCGGTGCTTAGGAGGCGGAGGTGTAGACGACAGGGTGACGACATTCGAGGTAATAGAGGGAGGAGGCGATGTTTGCAGGGTGCTTGAGAGCGGAGGTGACACCGGTTAGCGGTGGAAGTGGAGATCACAACACGGCCAACACTCGGGATACTCGTGGTCGGAGACGCCGGCAGAG
The DNA here is from genome assembly GCF_000147395.1 of Oryza glaberrima. Classification (NCBI taxonomy): domain Eukaryota; kingdom Viridiplantae; phylum Streptophyta; class Magnoliopsida; order Poales; family Poaceae; genus Oryza; species Oryza glaberrima. The sequence continues at coordinate 14,572,823 of NC_068329.1, forward strand.
TGCTTGGGATGCCAAGAGGGAGACGAGAAGGTGGCGACTGGCACTTGGCTCGAGGGTCATCTCGAGAGACCAAGAGGTACCCGAGAGTGGGGGAGAGAGAGAGACTTGAGAAAGAAGGACGGGGAGGGGAGATCTTACCTGTGATAGGCCTATATGTGAGCCCATCACAAAAAACAGGTCACATGTAACGGGTATATATGTGAGTGAGTCAAAGGTGTTCTCTGTTGGGCCCACATTTGAGTTTTTACCAGTGATGGGCTGTTCCCCTGAGGCCCATCTACAACAGGCTCGTTAGAGATGTGGTCATCCGTGATCAATTTGTTTGGCCCATCAGATAGGTGTCATAGATGGCGGATCTTTCGTAATGAATGCGTATGTCTGTTTGTTGACAGTTTCTTGATTACAGTTTCTTGAATTTGACCATTAATTGTTCTTTTTTTTGTGGAGTTATCCATCAAAATTCTCATCATAACTTGTAGCCTTTGCTTAGCAATACATTCTCTCTCTTTTTCCGCACTTTACAAATTGAGTTAATTTGTGACAAATGGCCCAAAACTAACTAATTTGTTCATGGACTCGGGTTGGTGAATGCAATGCAGGGTATATTTGTCCCAGTATGTTAGAACAGAGTACTACGGCCACCATCAAATATGCTAGTTCTCCTGTTAATTATCTGTGTTGGTAATGTCTAGTTGTTGAGTTGTTTATAAGGACATTCTCAATATAAAAGAAGCTTAGATGGGTGCTGAGGGAAAAAAGAAACAGTTAGCCATGTGTTGACAGAAAACACGAGGCCTAGGAGATCTGCTTAACTCCAGTGCAGGTCCAAAGCTCGCCTTCAAATGTATGAGCGTGCCAGTTGATTTGATCCTGTAATCAACAAGAAATAGAAGCAAAGAAACTGCAGTTAAATCTATAAATGATGGCCGATCGGCTAGGTGCCGATGACATATCATTTATCTTTGAGCCGATGTCGTATATGCATCGATCGGCAGTCATTAATAAATAAGAAAGGACTGAATCCACTCGATCGGCTGTAGATATTACCAATATATAATCTTTATATCGATATATACTTAAATCAAGTGATTGGGATAGATCAGTCGCCATGCCGAGACAGTATAAATCACTTAGATCGAAATATATATTAATAATAAGACTATATACATTCATAGCATAGCCAATCAGATAGATCTAGCATGTATCGGCTAATACTCTGATACTACTCTATATTAAGATATTAAAGGAAGTAGAATATACTAAACACAAGCCTAATATACTTAGATGCAGCAAGATCTTAACGTAAAGGGCAGATTTAACATGTCAATCAAGCATATAGGATAAAAAGTAGTTAAATCAGGTAAGATCGGCTGAAACTCCGATACTACCCTAATCAGCAACCAAGAAGTGGGCTAGAGATTGAGATTCTAATCACGACTCATAAGGTCAAACTTAACTAATGTTGCTATAAGTATGAAAAGAAGGACAATATCTAGACAATCAAGCCGTTGGATGTGTCATAGAGTGGTAGATATCCTATATAATCTAAGTCAACATCGGTATTTAACCTAATCGGCTGCCTTCTATTGATGGATGTTAGCCGATTGTAGGCTGGATATCGATATTGCCAAGGATTATGTAGGATATATGATAACTCGACGAATTACATAAACAAGATTAGAGTGTCATCAAGATGGAAGCACTAATCCCAAGAACGCAAGCCGCCATAACAAGTTTTACCGCTTGTTGAAGATCGAAACCGATGCAGCTCAACCCAAAAGCAAGAACTCGTCGAAATAAAACTAAAGCAAAAAAGGTTGCGATGCGCCGAGATTGTATTAAATGTGTGTGTTAAAAGTTACATAGGGCTCGGGTCTATTTATACCCGAAAATTACAAGATATGTCTATAACGGACACGACAACTATCTCTAACAAACTCTAAGATACCATAAGTCTTTGCTGCAGACTTTTGCCCAAGCATATCTCTAAGGAAATTACATAAAACATCCTAATTAATAGATACAATTGCCTTCTCAGGACTCTATCCATGTGCGGCAATCACCTTGAAGCACCTCAATTCAACTCGATGTCAAACATCAAGTTGCATTGTCGGCTTACGTAGCCCGACTTAGACCCAGCCGATCCTAATCGTAGCCGATCTAGACTCCAGCCGATTCCTGCTTTGTTTCCGAACTCGATCTCCGCCTCCGACTTTGCTTCGATCTAATCTTCTTTCCCGATGCCGATATTACCAAATTTGGTTGTTAACACCATGTCATGAAACCTACTGCAGAAGATAGGGTTTGCATGCAGTTGAATGTAGAGCATACTATATACATACCAGCATCCAATCCGTAGGAGTTTGCTTTGCTGTCTAGAACATGGTACATTTGCGAACATATAGATAACTCTTTGATGTAAAACAAATTGTGAAAATAACTAATATAATGTTATGGATGTTGTATGCTTTGTCAGAATGGAAGGTATCGGGGATAATCACGATGCATAGGATCTTCTTGGTTCTGCATCTCTTCCATAACCAGGAAGTGCACACACTTGAGCCATTAGTGTCACTTACAACATTGGATAGAACAAGAAGGACGGTGGAGACACAAGTACGTGCTGGGTGCATCTCTATTGAAGAATAATGAAGCAGCGGCAATAAGGGGGAACTACCATGATTGGAATAACAAAAAAACATTGCTGACTACAAAACTTTCCATGGCCAGGGTATATATATGGCTTCTAAAATTGCCGGTGACATTCGAAAGCGATGCATCAGCCAAGTAGGGCAGACGACCATCGAATCTACCACACGAGGCTAACCTAGGTCACTGGAAGAATACTTTCAAGTCTTGGCCATCTCTCGAAAAACCTACTCCTGATAAGAGCTGGACCACTTGGTACCAATGCGTATCGGCTAGTAAGAAAGTTCACTGGGTTGAAATTGGAATTGGCCAAGCACTCGCTCTCACCATAGCCAATTCTGCTAAGGATGAACCTCTGATGGCTGCCGCCACCTACTTCTGGTCCAACACCATCAATGCTTTCTTATTCAACCAAGGGCCGATAACTCCAACTTTAATCGACATCACCATGATTACTGGATTAGATGTAACTTCATCAGCTAACCCTATGAGCATGAACACCAAGAACCAATTCGACTTCAAGACCAAAAGCATAGGTGGCTGGTCTGGCTATGTGGCAGCATATATAGGCCAAGGGTCTGTTACCCCTCGAGAGCATGTAGCTTTCTTGCTCATGTGGATGGAAAAGTTCCTCTTCTGTGGATCCAGTTGTGGCCCTACAACCAACTGGCAATTTGTAGCCGAAGCCTTAGAATCAAAGAAAGAATTTCCTTTGGGCAAAATCCTTCTCGGCTATCTGTACCAGATGTTGAACAATGCATCGGCTAAAATAGCCGTTGGCTCAATAGTTGGAGCAGGTGGACCATGGTGGCTGCTGTAAACTTGGTTAAACCTGATAGTCATGAAGGTTGTCAATCGGTCCTCTGTGACAGAAGCTGAATTCCCATTGCTAGAGCCGATTGTGAAAGATGACGGAGAAGAGCGCACCCATTGCAGATGCATGTCATATGGAGAATATGCATCCACACCAACCGATGCTAGAGCGAAGCTATCGGCTGAGCTACTCAAGGACTAGTTCTGCAGCTTCTACGAATGTTTTAAGAAAGATGCACGAATCTGGTTTCCCTACGAAGACTCCGCAGACCTTGAACTTCCATCAGACTTTAGATTTGTAGACATTAACCATGCAAAATTCCAAAAATCCAAAGAAATTCTTATAGCTGCAATCAGCCCATGCATCCTCCCTGTCGGCATTCACCAAGGAAGAAACATCCAAATCTCCTACGAGTTTTATCACCCAATGAGTTCGGCCAGACAACTTGGATTGGGCCAGCTCCCAATCGGCTTATTCTTTGCCGACAAGATTCAGTGCCGAGGACAAATCACTTCCACTCTAATGATGGAACGGCTACTTAACCTACCAGGACCCCCTCTGGGCAGCATTGATAATATTGAGTTGGCAGGATTTAGAAGCAAAAACTTTGACAGATGGTGGGGTGAATGGAAGCTGCATCTATTTCATCAATCGGCTTCAATGTATATGACAGATCTATTCCTTGATGTCATGCCCCAGGTAAACTTTGTCATTACTAAATCGCATAACCAGTTAGCCGATTCATTACTTGACTAACCTCTTGCTCCTGTTTTGCAGACAACAGAGTCCTCCCCTCCTCATCAAAGTAACAGTGGCAAGAACATTGGATATGCTTTAGGTCTAATTCCGAATGGAGGTGGATTATCTCCCCCTTTCATCGGCTACCATGCCCCCAAGACTTCAACTCTCCTTCACAGCCTAACTACGGAACCAGCCGATGCAGGCAAGAAAAGGAAAACCATATCATCAACCATGATTATCTTAGCCTTGGCTCCAAAGAAAAAAACCAAATTCAAGAAAACTCAACCACAACCAACTGATATGTCGACTGATGATTTGCCCGCCTTGGATCCATCTATTGAACAAGCATTAGATGAAGAGGAAATTCGTGAAGATGTTGACCAAGCTGTAGCCGAAATGAGTGACACAGAAAGAACACCATCGGCTTCACCCAAGCAAACGCCTCCAATTCCTGCTGCCCCCGTTCATTTTACAAGAGTAAGTACCTCTCTCTGACTTCTTCTGAAATTACCTCACTCTTCGGCTAATTACCCATAGACTTTGTGGTTGCAGAAGAAGAAAACTTCTGTGAAGAAAAAAACATCATCAACAATTGTTAAATCGGCTCCACCAGTAAGATGTCCTTAATTCTTTTACTTAATCAATCTCAACCGATTCTTCTTCTGAATCGAGTAAGATGTCATAATCGGTTGAGATATCCTAATCAATCATACATCGAGTTGCATTGTCGGAATCGGCTGCATCGGCTTACCTAGCCCGACTCAGACCCAGCCGATCCTAATCGTAGCCGATCTGGACTCCAGCCGATTCCTGCTCTGTTTCCGAACTCGATCTCCGCTTCCGACTTTGCTTCGATCTAATCTTCTTTCCCGATGCCGATATTACCAAATTTGGTTATTAACACCATGTCATGAAACCTACTGCAGAAGATAGGGTTCGCATGCAGTTGAATGTAGAGCATGCTATACACATACCAGCATCCAATCCGTAGGAGTTTGCTTTGCTGTTTAGAACATGGTACATTTGCTAACATAGAGATAACTCTTTGATGTAAAACAAATTGTGAAAATAACTGATATAATGTTATGGATGTTGTATGCTTTGTCAGAATGGAAGGTATCGGGGATAATCACGATGCATAGGATCTTCTTGGTTCTGCATCTCTTCCATAACCAGGAAGTGCACACACTTGAGCCATTAGTGTCACTTACAACATTGGATAGAACAAGAAGGACGGTGGAGACGCAAGTACGTGCTGGGTGCATCTCTATTAAAGAATAATGAAGCAGCGGCAATAAGGGGGAACTACCATGATTGGAATAACAAAAAAACATCGCTGACTACAAAACTTTCCATGGCCAGGGTATATATATGGCTCCTAAAATTGCCGGTGACATTCGAAAGCGATGCATCAGCCAACTAGGGCAGATGAACATTGAATCTACCACACGAGGCATCTGCAGTGCCCGCCAAAATGGCTGAGAGTTGTAACTTCCCTGTGGACTACGCTTTGGTGACCTGTGCTCTACGTGCTTGATGAAATGCCACACAAGAGTTGTGCCATTTCGTTCCTGCATGCGGCTACATGGACAAACAAGTTCCCCGTCCTTTTCCTTCCCCTGCACTCATTCTTGAGGCTTTAACATCCGTGATCAATTGAAAGGACCAATTAACGAACAATATATCCTTAAGGCCTAGTTCACATGTTTCCCTGTGTCAGCCTCTCCTTAGTTTCCATTGTCTTTTGTTTCTCATTGCTTTTAATCAAGTATGCATTTCTTGCCTAGCTAAAAATTTCAGATTTATCCATCAAAAGCCTTGAATTTTACAACTTTAATTTTTGTTGTTTGATGGATTTATCCTTCAAAATTTACGGCACCACATACAATCATTTTTTGACCACACATTAATGTCAACTTTTTCGAATGTTTATGAGTACTTGAATAAAATTGTTATAAATAAACTATGCCAAATCATTTATGCAATTCATTGGTATTTTAGGGAAGGACATGAAGAGTACAGCTGCAACCATTTGATACCTCTTCTCAATATATAGAAGGCAACCATTTGAAATAGAAGGTAATGCACAACATATACATGTGCGAATGTCCATATGATTTAGCTATTGAGAAGGAAAGAGCCCAAAAATATTGCTTGATCTGTTATGATGAAGCTACTTAAGCAATATACAGATATATTTTCGGAATAGAAGGCGTTGGGAATTGTAGTCACACTATCCCTATTCATGGTTCTACGGGACTTCAGCCGTTGTGTCGCAATCATATATGAAAAGCCACCACAACAAACAACATCACCCAGTGTAAACAAGGTTCGAGGAGCATGTGAAGTTGGAGACATCTCCAAAGTACTAAAGAGATTATGTAGAACATGTGTGCTCCAAGGATATCTAGCAGAACAGCTAAAAGATGTGCATGCAGTTCCGGCTTAATTAAGCGAGTTTGGTGTTGTGACAAGCTGGTTGGAGTACTCGTATTTGATGAACATCCTCGTTTTAAAATTTTAATGATCAGAAGAGTGAAATATTGAGTAGATGGCAGCATGGCTATGCATATGTGCTCTCTTCCCATACTTAAAATTAATGGCCTCTATTGCATGTCACACTACCGCTGTTGGTTAGGGAGTATCTACCTGGTAATAAACCCTTTACGACAAAGATGAGTTAACCGCAACTAAGGTATAACATGTTCCTTTATTAGCAAGCTTTCTAACATGTCCACATAGATGATCGTAGTTAACAAGAACGGAAAAGGTATCGAAGAGACCATGTTGTGTAACTGCTTTTGCAATTACCTTACACTTGCCTGAACATTTTACGGAGCAAAGAAGAAGCACCTACATAACCATCAACACTACCTAGCTCACACCGCTGCCCTTTTTGATGATGATTTCTTGCATTAATTTGATCGAGAAATTTTTAATATTTTTTATGGATTTGTCCATCAAAGTTCGCATCATGACTTGGGACCATAGTTCGGTCACAGATTTATTCCTATTTGTTTCAACTGATCATGTCATCATTCTGCCAAGCATCACAGAAACAGATTTTCCTGTTAATTATTTGTTCGGATAATGTCTGGTTGGTGAATTGACTATAATGCCATCTTCAATGCAAAATACAGACATTGGTGTTGATAAAAGGGTTGCCACATCATTAAGAACCTATTGCGGCGCAGATAGGTTGGTAGCTAAAGGAAGAGCTCGGCATACATATATACGAGCATCCACCAGAGTTTGCTATCTAGATTGTACAACGAGATTTGTCTGCCAATGAAGGAAAACTGCCTTATCCAAACACTTTGAACAGATGATGATGTAACGTATGTTATTTACTTATATCCACATATTTTTTGAATAGGAGGTATGGGGGATTTTAGGCACGCATTGCACACTCTATGGTCTGCAGCGTAGTTCATCCACTGATAGGCTTCACCGATGGACGTCACTGCCAAAGACAATATAGGAAGGAACAAGATTGTGACAAGAGTAGGAAATTTTCAGACAAGAGTAGGAAATTGTCAGACAGATTGTAGCTAACAGAAATGTAAAGCAGCCAAGAGACCAGATGCACCTATTTTGGTCCATGTTGTGTTATTGTTTTTGAATGGATCACACACTTGCCTCAACATTTTGTGCCTGAGAGAAGAAGCACCAACATTATCATCAACACTAGCCAGCTCACACTATAACTATTATGAAACCCCTAATAGGGGATGCCCTCGTATGGTCCAATTTATCTAAGTCTTTTCCCACTCTCCTGATCTCTCACACGGTTCTAAAATTAAAAAGAACTACGTTATTCCCCGCAAAAAAAAGAACTACGTTATTAGTATCCAATTTTAATTTTTTTTAATAAACTGGCACTTACATGTGGGATATAAAGGCAAGTTTCTAAATAAACCGACAGCTATTTCATCAAGCAGAGCTGACCAGGAGCAGACGAATCGATTTTATTTACCAGCATCTACAACCCCTTACTCTCTCTCTCCCTCCCTCTCTCTCTCTCACTCAATCTCTGTCTCTTCTCGACTTCTCGTCTTTCTCACGCTGTGCAACTACTGCCACTGAATCATCCTACAATCCCGGCATCCCTACCGATGAATCCATCTAGGCAGTCACTACCTTCACCGCTCTTCTCTTACCCAACAGAATCAGCAACATTATTTGGTTTTGTGTCCAGGTTGTTGATCAAGAATCCAGGCAGTGTGGTGATGGAGAAGGACACTGAGTTGGTCGCAGTGAAGGCCTTGGGCGTGGGGATGGAGGAAGCCAGGCGCGCATGGGAGATGGCATGGGAGACCATGGCTGTCGGTTGCTGTGTCTTCATCCCTACACTGTATGTTCTTGTGATGTGTGACATTCTTGATCTATGGTGGATTAGGATATTACTATGATGTTGATCTTGATGTGTGGATTGGGGGGATTCTTGATTTTTTTTGAAAGGAACACAGCAGGGGAGGCCCCCGCTGTAAAAGATTATTATTAAAAAAAGAAATAAGGTTACAAAACAACAAATTACAACAAGAGGATCCATTCTCTGACTACATCTTGATCACTCACTTTCAACCTAAACAGCAAAAGAAGGAAGTCCCCTTTAAGAAGTTGCCTCCAAGAGGAAAACAAAGGTAATCTATTCTCAAAAAGGAAACCATTCCTTTGTTTCCAAATATTCCAAGCCCCTAAAAGGAACTTTTCCATGAATCATTGCACATTGTAATCATGTTTAGCCTTAATGATCATAATGGCCAAACCGAGAGAAGTATCCCACAAGATACCTAAATGATTGCAATAAGGGGATTCTTGATTTTTAATGTTCTTGATCTGATGTCGAGGAGTGGATGTGGATTCTTTCATCTAATGTTGCTGATTAGGTGGGGTGACAGTGGGGGGGGGGGTGGATGAGGGTTTGGGATGCCCGAAGCATCAACTCGATGAGCCAGCTTTTTTGAGCCGAGAAGGCCCATCAGTGCCTGGTACGGTCCAAACTGATTGACCCAAACACATGTGCAGATAATTATGTAATGTATGTCATATTTACATATTCTTGGAATGGGAGGTATCGTGAATTGTAGTGACAAATTGCATCCACTAGTTCGTGCCACGTAGTGCATCAACTGATCATGGGGTTCAACAACGGATCACCATGGCCAAAGACAACATTGGAAAGAACAAGATGTGACAGGTGAAGGTGGAGTGGTTCAGGTCCCAATGGGTCATGTCAAACGGCAACAATCAACGACAACTACAGTGTTTGAAGGTGACCCTAACCTAGCTAGCTATGGTTGTCCCTGGCAAGTTGTTTGGCTGTAACACTGTTGACATCCAGTGGCCGATGTGCTAGAGGGCTTCTGACATCCGCTTAAATGCATGGTAGTTACATGTGTTTGATGAATTGACACATGTGAGATGTGCCAGTCCATTTCAGCATGAAGCAACATTGAGGAACACATCAGCTATTACCCTTTCCCCTTTCTGTCTTTCTCTAGGCCATAACTTTCATAATATATATGAGGACTATATAATCAAGGAAGAATTTCCATAAGTCCATGACCATACCCATCTAGTCAAGCGATTCTCTGTGTGTTCTTGTTGCTATTCTGTCAAGTTGCTAGACTACCATGGCTTTCTGAGGTGGGCGGCAATAGGCAGCGACGGTGGCGTAGCTTGTCCTCAATCAGAGATGTGCACATATGTACAAAGTAGGATAGTGATGAGCCTATGTGTACAAAGTAGGATAGCGTCGTGACGACGTTCATGTTTTGAGGCTTCCGATATTCGATCGTCACCTCGCAACAGCTACACCCACACGTCTAATTATTGTAAACTATGTTCTCAAGTATATAGTTGACCTAACCACGAAGGTTTTATCCCTACAAGCAATCAGAAAAACTCACAAGAACAAGAAAAAAAACACAATCTGAATTGTAGGTAAATGATTAGCACTCGAAACCGAGGTTCCACAAACGGATCTTGTCAATGGCAAAACTATGGCATATGGCGGCAGCCTAATCTAATAAAACCTTACTCTAATGATGACAGCTACAAAATAAATATGGCTAAGGACGTTCTAGGGTTAACCGTAGGGTGCACACCTCCACAAGATTATCCAACGACACAATTAGCTAAAATCAGACTCGAATTGGAAGATGTAAGTGACTTATTTTGCAGATTCCCGGTAGCTTTGGAAAAATTTTGACATGGGACCTGAACCATTTAAATGTAGACTCCATAAGCTTTCTAACAAGTACCCATGGGCCTTGAGAGTTCTTCTGAATCAACAGCTAGATCCATTTGAAGTTGATACTATAAGGAGGCCGGAATCCTAAATCCAAAACGTGCAGAACTTCCGCTCTTGTTTTCTGTGGACCAAAAGTGACATGGTGATGAAGAAGTGGACTTGGAGAATGTCTCATTTCCAATCAACTTATGTGATCTTCCATACATTCCTTGTTCTTGGTCTCTTTGCCTTACCCAAGTAACTACCTCTGTAAACGAGAACAAGAACAGAGAAAACAAAAGGTGCAGTAACATTTGATTAAATATATATCATGTAAATCATAAAATAGAAAGCATGCATCTTCGTTTGATGAATACATCAGGTAGCCATGGTCATATCCGAGCTAATGATGTCCTCATTAGATCGACTGCTACCTCCTCATCTTCCCTATTGTTAGCTATATCGATCTCACCCTCCCCTTCAACGGAAACCACAATGACCATACTGCAACACAGCCTTTTGGTGCCGGTTGGGAAACCCCCTTAGGTGTCAGTTTTTCCAACCGGCACCACGGAGGCGGCACTGATGACATTGGTCATCGGTGTCGGTTCTAAAACCGACACCTATTACACATATAGGTGCCAGATGAGAATCCCACAACCGGCACCAAAAAAAAATGGCTCAAAGCATCGGCTCGATTCGCCGATGCATCGAGCAGCTCCCCATCACCCAAATCCAAGAACACATTTCTCACAACCAAGAATCAAGAATAAATTTCACATTTCTCACAATCAAGAATAAAGAATAAATTTCTCACAATCTCATCACCATTCGTCCCAAATCCAAGAACGCACATTCATCATCATCCATATACCAAGAATTAAGAACATATCTCACAATCTCATCACCATGCATCCGACAACAACACAGAGAGGCCGAAATTACAAAACCAAAAATCAACAAGGAAAAGAGAGTAAATCATGGTTAATCCTCCCACCAGTGCGTCGACCGCCATGCACACCAGCCCGATCTGGCCGCCCGCCACCACCGTCAAGGCCGCTCACCATGGGAGGCCGCCGGCCACCACTCCACTGTGAGGTCACGCATTGACTGCTCGAAGGAGAAGGTGACGAAGCGAATCCGTGAGACCTCCCCGTCTCCCTGTCGTTGATGATCTACATAGAACCAAAACAAAAACACATAAATCCCTGTCAAATCCACGCAAAACAACCACCAAATCAAGCTCTCGACACAGATCTAGTACCAACGAAATCAGAACAGTATGAGAAAAAAAAACTCCAGGATCACAGATCCGAGCAAACCAAGAAAAACTAAACCAATTCAGCACAGTTCCAGACCCATCGAAATCGAGAGAGAAGAGGGAGTGAAGGAAGGGAAAGGAAAGAAAAAACAATGGGAAGGGCGACGCCGCCGCGCTTGCGGCGGTGTGGAGCACGGCGCGCTTGCGGCGGTGTGGAGCACGCCGCGCTTGTGAGTGGGGACGAGAGGGAGAGAGTCGCGGGAGTGAGAGGGAGACGACGAGAGAGATCGAGTTGCGAGGGGATAAGGACGGGCGGAGATGCGGAGTGCGAGAGAAGAAACCTTATCTCCTCGTGTCGCGAGTCATGGTGGGGCCCGCTGGCTCAGCCCCGGCTCGGATCGATTCCTGGGTGTCGGTTCTTTTAAAAAAACCTTCACCTATAATATCTTATAGGTGCCGATTTTTAATTAACCGGCACCTATAAGATATTATAGGTGCCTTTTTTTAAAAGAACCGACACAAAATAAAATAGGTGTCGGTTTTTATTTAGAACCGACACCTATAATTACTTAAAGGTGCCGGTTTTTTTCGATTTCAACCCGTGGAGGTGAGAAAAGGCTTATAGGTGCCGTTTTTAGCACTACTGGCACCAATAATGGTGACACCTATTTGATGTTTTGTAGTAGTGTGAGCTGATTCCCAGCGGTGGTACTAATTTGCCATGTACATATGCTAGACCCAGATTTCGGTCCAAGATATAGTAGATTGGAATGGATAGTTTTATTCATGCTTTCATTGACTTAATTATGAAAAATGAAGCTTTTAAAATCGCTACCAAAGGTGTTCTATTTCAAAACGGGCAACATAGTATATATATAATTTATAATTTCGGTCAACATTGAAATGGCTCTTTTGTGTTGTCTCTCTTTTCTCCTTTTCTTGAATACACAAGTGAATTGCTTATCATTTCGTTATAAAGGGAGTGAAAAACAGGAACGGGGATGGGAGCAGCGTGCATGTACCCTTACTCAACCACACACAAGCCTTAGCCTTTACATGAAAAACAACACAAAGTGAAAACTCACATAAGCGGGGCTTGCAACCTATCTCAAGCAGAACTACAAATTTATGTTTGGCAATATCACATATTTGTATTGTTAGGGGGGTGGGGGAATTGTATGGGTTCATCTTGGCTTAAGCGAATTCGCTTATGTGGACACACTTAGAAAACTCACGCCACACTTGGTGGATATATATATATATATATATATATATATATATATATATATATATATTCGGGAAGTGCAATCAAATAATTTTAGCATATTTTTATGACAAACTTTGTAGTCCATGTGTTGTAACAGGAGGTACCAATTTCTTTATTGTCAATTTTATGGCACCGATGTACTGAGAGATACTAAACATTGTAATATAAAATATATGACACCCTCCTGATAGCTCATCAAATGTAAAATCACTCATTTTTTATACCTATAAGTTCCACCTGCTTATACGAACACAAACATGCAATGTTTTGCTGGCCTAGGAGGTCGACGAAATGTTGTGAAGTTACATTAACACTCTGATACCTGGGTTTGCATTAGTAGGTACGGTCTGTTCCCATCCTAAAACTTCTGGAGTACATGGACATCATTTTATTTTTGTAAGGAAATAGGTATATTCAACATGATGTAGCTATATATGCTCACTAAAATTCTGTCCTATATGATGTTTGGCTGATAAACACCTTCTATATTCAATCCGTATTGAACAATACAAGTTATAAATAGCAAGTGCCTATTTGATCCTCTAGTATACACCACACATATGTAGCACATACTACACACCAATCACACATAATTAGATGCCATGGTCGAATGAATATTCCTGTGTTGCACTATACGATGGTGCATACACGCCTAGCTATTAGGAGTAGAAGATATCAGTGATTTGAGTTGCATTAACCTCGAGATTTGATCCACATGTTGTTCTACCTGAGTAGTTGTTCTACAAGCAATTAGAACCCGAACTTAACCTGGGCCAGGTTTTATGCGGGGTAGTTATGAGAAAGCAACTGTAGAAAAGCATGACCAAGCGCGTTGTATGTCCTGGAGTTGGATAACCAGCTGATTTTAAAGTGCTTCATGATGTGGACATGCATCCTATCGAGGCTAGACGGGCACGGGGAATTTCGCCTTTTTTGGTCTTCATAACAATGGAGTGACAGTGCCCGCACCCAATTTATACTTAATGTAAATTTGTTGTCACTATATATATCCCTCGTAATTTAATACATAATATATATTTGCTACACTGATTTCATATTTTTTTTCTTATATATATGTGATAAGATTAGAGATACAGAGTATCTTTTATGAAAATAGAGATGAACATATAATGTTTGGTTTTCTAAAATTTAACTTTTTTAGCTTAATGGAAATATTTGATCAATCAAAATTTTCATAGCACCGAATATTTCTTTCTTGGTTGGGTTAGACCTTACTGTCCCCAAAGAAACATACTACATACACATACATAATATTGTCGAAACGACAACTGCATACGTCGAAAGACGTGGTTACTCAACAGTGGTTGGAAAAGAAGTAAAGTGTATTAAATTAAGAATTTTTCTCGGGATCCCCCTATTACATGGCCCTAGGGGGCTATTTATAACCCCATTACAGGTCCTTACTACTAGGGTTTGGGTTATATAGAGGAATTTACATGGTTGCCCTTATGAAAGGGACATTTACATGGGTATACAGCGTAATTGAGGTATATGGGCTCTTAATGGGCCGTCTGGCGAATGCTGGCCCAATGGCAACTGGGCTTGAGAGGCTAGGATGGCCTCCTCGGTCTTCATGAGGCCGAACTTGCTATGGCGAAGCCACCCTCCTTCGTCATACACTCTTCACCTTACAGTGTTCACCCAAGACGCCTCTGTCCTTGCGAAGTACCAGCGCGATTCCCCGCCCTTCCCCGTCTTGGTTTCATAGTCTTCACCGTGGGGGCTTCGCCCCAACGAACTTGACGCCTCGGGCTTGAACCCTCACTGGTTGCATGGTTTCGGCAGGTTTGGTCGAAGGGCCTCATGCCATACCGCCAACACATAATATGAATATTTCTTTCTTAGTTGGATTAGTGCTTGCTCTGCTTAACTAATCGTGCCAACATGGTGGTGAAAACAACATGAAAATTGGTCGCTACACTCTGCAGAAGTTTTACAATGCAGGCCAGTTATCTGAACTGGTGGCCAACTTAGCATAGCAATTTTCTGGAGTCCTTAGAAAATTAGCCAGCTTGTCCCGATGACGACTAGAGCACATACATGCGTGGTAGAAGTGAAAAGGGTGGACTGACTATTGACATTAACATGAGGACAAACATTGTTTTTATTTCGGCTTTAATTTTGATGTTGTTGGTACATTATTCATGGCCGAGTGAAACAGCGCCACTACTAGAAACTCACCTAGCCCTGACAGCCAAAAACCGTCAGCGAAATGCATAATCACGTCAGGAAAATACATCCTGACTTTGAAACTGTCAGGAAAATTCCGTTAGAACTATCATGAAAATTCTGTCAGAGCTGGCTAGCCAGCGAGAATATATATGCTAGCAGTAGCTAGCATGTATAATAACTACCAAGCTCGGATAATCTGCCGTAACAAGTTCGAGTAAGAGATCAAGGTAGGATATCGTGCATATTCTCGGAATGGAAGGTATCAAGCATCCCAACGGAACAAGCGGACTAGGAACTACTATGCTTGACAAGTAGCTTCCACTAGCTGCCGATCGAATTGCAAAAGCTTCATGCGTGCTGAAAATTAGGATGATGAGGTGGAATTGCGAGAGGATAAGACAAGTGCAACTTGTGTAGTTTTAACCTATGCATTGGATATTGGAACCTACCAGGATCTATTGTGTAGTTTGTGGACCGGATAAAGAAAGAAGGTAGGGTAACAGCCAAGCTAGCTAGGTTGTTAGCATTTTTCAGCACAGACTATTACAAACTCTGTTGGAGAATTTGAGATATCGAGAGGAAGAACAGAACGAAGAACAGAGGAAGAACATAGTATCTTGGGAGAGAACAAGAAGAGGGTTTTATTAGACTTGAGTTTTATGATTCAATTTGATACCCACTCCTTCTCTCTTGCGGTATTTATAGCATATACCGGTACAACTCAGAGTTAAGCCCACTCGGGCCCATTTAGTCGCACGTTGGGCCTTGGAACACACTTAGGCCCCTTCCGCGCCATCACCTTGGTACGATTGTTGTTGTCAAGTGGAGCTACAATATGAGATGGCGTAACACTAGGGGTGGAAACGAGCCAAGCCGAGCCGGCTCAGCTCGTGAAAGCTTGGTCAAGAACAGGCTTGGCTCTTCTCGGCTTGATAAAGAGAACGAGCAAAAAAAAGCAGCTCGGCTTGGCTCGCTTCAAAGCTCGAGCCAGCTTGTGATGTACAGTTGCAAGTAAATACTTCAACAAATTGTTGATTTATTTGCCTCAATCTTTCTGTGATTGAATCATTGATAATAGCACACACTACACACATGCACATCAATTCATCACGCATATACTACATCAATTAATCACGCATATACTACTGAGCTACATGCATCACAAAAATGAGAAAAATACATAACGAACCTCTTCATCTGCGGTAGCACTGGGGTCGAGTGTTGCTTGGCGGCTGGGGAGGGAGGCCAGAGCCAGCGCAGCCGCGTAGGCCGTATGGGAGGAAGGTGGCGTAGGGGAGGGAGGCCGGAGGCGGCTGGCCGGCAGCACAGAGGCTGCCGCATCGAGCAGCATGCCGGCGCGACCGCTGGGAACTAGGGAGGGAGGCAGGGCAGCAGGCAGCAGTGCAGGGGAGGGAGGCGGTGGGCCGGTGGCCGGCAACTCCTCGCACCACCCAGTCGCAAATCGGTGCCGCCTAGGGGAGGGACTCGATGCTAAGGAAGGGGAATAGTTTCTGTCTGTGCTAAGGTAGGTTAGGGTTTCTCATTGGGCCTGGCAAGGGGAATTGTTAATGGGCCAAAGTCATTTTTTCACAAGCTTGACAAGCCTACCGAGCGGCTTGCAAGCTAGCTTAGGCTCGACTTGATTTACAAATGAGCTCTGGAGGCGCCTAGGGCTCGCCTCGTTTAGATTTCGAGCCGAGCCGAGCTTTGCGAGCTCGAGCCAAGCCCGAGCTTTTTGTCCACCCCTACATAACACAGGCTAGAGTGCGAACTCGAAAGGTTTCGTTGATCCGAAGCCCTTGACACAGCCGATCAATTGACCAGGGATACCCTTCATGTATATCTCCATGCTTTTCTTGTCATTATATTATAGAAAACCAGCATCCTAGCTTAATATGTTTTTTTTTTGAGAAAAGGTTCATATGGTTTGGTTATACTTTACTCCGAATTGATATGTTGGTAGTAATGAAACAATTTGTGATATATTTCGAGTCTTAACTTGAACTCTTCTGGCCCGATTCCAATTGAAATTATGCAATTTAACGAAATAAGCTGAAATAATACAAATTTCCATGATTTTGTTATGTACTTAATACTGTTGCAATATACAGGTGTAAGAGGGACGAGGTTTAATTTTACATCCGTAGCAAATTAATGGGTGGCTGGTGACCTCTTCCTATATTTAGCTGACAGCAACTCAATTGAGAGTTTCAGACATCAGTCTAAGCAGCAACCGCACACATAGAACTTGGCAGTGTACGTACAATGACGGAACAACCCAAGAGATATTGCTTTCGGATCATAGTAGCCGACAATGTCGGCTATATACGACCCGTCGGGATGAAAGGTATCAGGGACTGCTCATAGGCCAAAATTAGAAGTTCAATAATGCCTTCATAAATCCGTGGATCTTGAACAATTGAATGCAGGATTGTGGCAGATAAATTCTGATGTACTACACATGAGGAGCTATACTGATCTAAATGAACAGCTTGAGGATTGATATGGACTGGTTCACTACTGGATTAAGGTTGTGTTCACCATCAAGGGTTGGAAACCCTTTCTCGATTGCATGCAAATTGAAACGGTGGATTACCGCATGATTATTTAAGTACTAAAAAACTTGAAAATGGATTAATATAATTTTCTAAAGCAACTTTTCTATATACTTTTTTCCAGAAAAAAATAGTAGTTCGAGAAACACGCTTGCATCTAGAAATTGAGAAGATGGAGTAGCACTACTACATAATGGGTTTTCTTTGACGGCCGACACCACTGCCAGTAACCAAAGGTTGGTGAAAATATAAACTTTTTGCTGTCGGGTGCCTCCCCGTCTATGAAATTCATTTTTCACAAGTGGCCCGCTTACATTGGCCATCAATGTAAAAGAAACTTCACTGGTGGAGAAATTATGCTGATAGCCTGTGATAAAGATTTTTGGGAAAAAAATTACACCAAAACTGTCCAAATTCATATTCCCATTTCAAAATCTCCCCCAAAATTCCAAATCCACATTCCTGAAAAAAAAAACAAACACAAAAATCCCCAATCCCAAATAACAGAAATTGTCATCATCGTCCTCTGCCCATCGTTGTTGTCATAGACTCGCCGAAGCCATCGTCGCCATCCTAAGCTCCGCTGAAGGAAGGTCCACCTCGTCCAAGTTCGATCAAAACCCTTGCCACATTAGCCGTCTCTGTCCTGCCCTCATTGTGGCCGTTGTCATCGCCCGCCGAAGCCCAAGCCTGAGCTGAAGCCGCGTGCACGACCACCACGGCCACTGCCATCACTGCTCGCACCCTCCCCACGCTGAATCTGCTGTCCACACACTGCTGGCTGCGCTCATCTGACGGCCGGATCCACGGCCTGCACCCCTCCCACGGCGGAGCAGAAGGAGGCAGTGCGTCGGGACGGAGGAGCAGGGGCAGTGAAGGTTGCCCGAGAGGAGCGCAGCGGCCTGCGTCTGCGTGGTGGATGGCGGGGACGAAGGTGCGGGCGGTGGTGGTGCGAGCCATGAGGTCGGCGTCGGGGTTGGTGAAGGGCCTGAGGTCGGAGGCACGGCGAGGGTTAGGTCGGATCGGCGAGGTAGGACATGAGGCCATCAGGGAGGTAGAGGTAGGTCTTGGACTTGGTCCACGACGGCTAGGGTTTGGGGCGATAGGGTTTCCGCCATGATTGCGGGTGGGAAGGAATGGGAGGAATGGGAATAGTGGACTGGTAGTGGTGGTGGTGTTGGTTTGGAATGAAATGGACATAATTTTTTATATAGCTATATTTCTTTTTGTAGTTGACCCCCTTAACAGCCGTTAGCGGCCACTAAAGAGGTCCACTTGCAAAAAAAGACTTTTATTTTTTAAGTGGATCTCTTAATTGAGAGTTAGTTGATGTCCGGAATACCTCTAAAATACTTTTACAAGCATGTGTTTATTAAACCCATATGGCCAAACTATAAAGTTACTGTGAAGTAAATTTCCGCCGCTAATTCACTGTACGATCTACATCTGGCATTGGCTACCATGGCGAGTACGACCTTCAGCTTTTAGTTTGACAGCCTCGATTATTGATGCGTACAATTGGATTGTACGTAGGTATTAGGTATGGGCAAAGTCATTTGATTAACCAGATTAATTACATGGATGCACAGTACCACACACGTTTCATGCAACTACTCCAGATTCTTCATATGGGACCTTAATTTGGAGATCCTAGCGCGCGCGTACGCGCCAGCAATTTAGCTGGCGCACGCTAGTTGGCCCCGTCCCTGTGTGCCCCTTTCTTTTTTTTTCCTTTTTTTAGCACTTTTTTTCAATGCGTTTTCTTTCTTTTTTTCATTTCTTCCCAATTTGTTTTCAATCTTTCGCATACCTCTTTACAAATGTATAATTGATAGTTTTTAATTTTCACTTGAAAGTTTTTAAATTTGAGTTGAAAGTTTTCAAATTTTGAGTTGAAAGTTTACAAATTTGACATGAAAGTTTTCAAATTTGGGTTGAAAGTTTTCAAATCTGGATTGAAAGTTTTAAATTTGAGTTGAAAGTTTTACAAATTTGAGATGAAAAGTTGAAATTTTTCAAAATTTGACTTCAAAAAATTCAAATTTTGAGTTGAAAGTTTTCAAATAACGAGCTGAAAGATTTCAAATCTGAGTTGAAAATTTTCAAAATTTATCTTACAAATTTAAATTTCGAGTTGAAAATTTTCAAAGTTTGAGTTAAGTTTTCAAATCTCGAGTTGAAAGTTTTCAAATATGAGTAGTTAGTTTTCAAATCTTGAGTTGAAAGTTTTTAAAATTTATCTTGCAAATTTAAATTTTGAGTTGAAAAATTTCAAAGTTTGAGTTGAAAGATTCTAAAATTTGACTTCAAAGTTTAAATCTTAAGCTGAAAGCTTTTCAAATTTAACTTGAAAATTTTTAATCTACTAGTAAAAAAATCTTCGAAAAAAAGTAAAATCTTATCTTAATTAGTGTCATTATCTAAAACTAACTTAGTTAGTTAGGCTTAACTACTCCTGTCTCTCGTGAAAACGCTCGCGACTTGCTGATCTCGCGCGTGCGCGCGAATTAGCCATCTCGCTTAATTTGTTTTTATTTTCAGTACTTCACTCGTGTTTAATATGATGCAATTCCCATCTACTCCATTAAATCTAGATTTAAATCTACATATATTTAGTAAATACTAATCAGTTCGTTTCAAAATATAACAATTAGTACTGGACTAGGCAGCACTAAGTATATGTCTAATTCAATACTACGTAGCGTAGAGAGTATGTTTTTCTAAGTATAGATGATTTACGTTTACAATACTATAATTAACGAGGAGGAAGCTCACAACAATTGTACAGCATGACGATAGTTTTAGAAATTCAGAGAATCATTTAAAATCATTAAATACAAGTACAGTACTATGATAGGACTGGTGGTTACCTAGCAGACTTAATAATTTTTTTATGTGTGTGTATATAGTAGTACTGTATTTCCTCCGTACTCGTAAAGGAAATCGTTTAGGACAATGTTTAAGTCAAATCTTAGAAATATAAATCATGAATATCTCTCAAGTTGCTAAGTTTGAAAATGTAAAAATTATATGAATAGATTTGTCTTGAAAAATATTTTCATAAAAATATACATATATCATCTTTAAATAAATATATTTTTATAGGAATAAGAAGTCAAAGTTGTGTTTTAGAGACTGTGTCGTTGTCCAAAACGACTTCCTTTACGAGTACGGAGAGATTACTCCCTAATTAATGTCATCCCTTCATTTCCAGTAATTTCGTATTGATCATAGAAAGGATTGTCATTTCTGATAGGTACTTGCAGATATGGCGTATTTCTGAGTCTTTTTCCTCACATTTCGTATAAAGGTAATCGAATCCAACTCTTCCACTCGGCGGGCGTTGGGTATAGCTGAAAGCTGTTCAGTACTCGCTCCGTACCAAATAAGTTGATTTTTTTCCCGTCCAGTATATATATACTAATACAAAAAACTTTAATATCCAACTTTATCAAAATCCCAATACAATTATTTTTCTCTTTATCTATTCCCGATGTATTTATCACATACTTTCTCAAACTCCAATATATGTGAAAACTATATTTTTCCAAGCTTTACACCATTTGTAAAGAAAACACTGAGATGAATTCCCAACGAACACAATATATAAATCTATTTGCATTATAAAATAGGTAAATGCTGTGATGAGGACATTCTTCTTGATCTTGGGCCGTTGACTTCAGATGCATTCTACGTACTGGAGCTCTGTGCTGTTACAAGTTGTAGTGTGGCAGAGAACTCCGTTCCCTCGGTCAAGGCTGAAATGCCGTCGCCCCACCCAACCAAATAAAGGATTGGGAAAGTTTTCCCTAGCTTCCGTGGAAAATACGTACTCCCTCTCCTCCATATTATATGTACGACGCAGTTAACTTTTCGACCAATGTTTAACCATTCGTTTTATTCAAAATTTTTATGCAAATATGAAAATATTTATGTCATGCTTAAAAGAACATTGGATGACGAATCAAGTCATAATAAAATAAATGATAATTACATAAATTTTTTAAATAAGACGAATGGTCAAACGTTGTAAAAAAATCAACAGCGTCATACATTAAAATATGGAGGTATAGTACTTTGTGAACTATTGAATGACGTCTGTTTGGAAAGAGTAATACTCTCTCCGTCCGTCTCAAAATATAGTAATATAGGATAGGATTAGCCATACCACTGTCTAGATTCGTAGAATCTCAGGTCCTAAGTTATTATATTTTATAACAAAGCTAGTACTTAATTGGAGGTTTGGAACACAACCACTCGAGAATCTAACTAGATTTGTTAGTTTGAGCCAAAATGTTATTTCACATTAAGAAAAAAAAACTCACTCAGCGATAGGTGACAACAAGAGAGCAAGATGCGTTCGCGAGAAGTAAGCGATGCAGTTGTTAAGTGTGGAAAGAGTGGAATGAAGTAAATGCAGCAGTTAGCATATTAGTTTCAATCACACGCACTGCTACCAAACCACTGGCATCATCACTAATAATTGCAATAGTTAGGTTATGAAGACTTCAGAGTTAGAACTAGTCCAAGTCAATCTACGATTGCAAAGTCTTAGATTATAAGTTCAGTGCTGCATGAATGCCCACAGTAGATGCTATATAGCAGCTGCAGCTAGTAGAGACGCAGTATTTCTCATTTCGCACAACAGAATACCAGCAAAGAATCGAAGATTATCCAGGCATCGCTCATGAAACCATTCATCCACAGAGCAGCTGCTTTGCTATGTCTCGCCGTAGCAACTGCGGTGCGTCTCTCCTCCGTCACAGCGATGTCCTGCCAGAGAAAATGCGGTGACATCGAAGTTCCTTTTCCATTCGGCATCGACGGTGATCAGCCTAGCTGTGCCAAGCCGGGCTTTGAGCTGAGCTGCAGCAACAGCACGGAGAAAGGTGTACCGACCCTCCTCCGCAAAGTGAAACCCCTTAACCGGAGCGTGGAGGTGCTCGGCATCTCGCTGCCGAAAGGGCAGCTCCGGATGAGGATGCGTATGTCCTCTCACTGCTACAACACGACCACTCGTGTCATGGACTGCGTCGACAACGGGTGGATGGACTTGACGGGGAGTCCATTCACCTTCTCCGACAGCACGAACAAGTTCACGGCCTTTGGGTGCCAAGTTCTTGCATATCTTGGGGCAGGCGAACAGAGGGACATAGGAAGCAACCTAAGAATTGGCTGCGCGGCCAGTTGTGGCAAGGGTGATGATCTTGTCACCATCCATGGTGGTAGATGCTCTGGGATAGGCTGCTGCCAGACGGCTATCCCAAAGGGGATAAAGTATTATAAGGCATGGTTTGATGACCGCTTCAACATGTCTTCCATGTACACATGGAACCGTTGTGCCTATGCAGCGCTCGTGGAGGAGTCCAGCTTCAATTTCTCCATGATTTATGATTCATCATCGAAGTTCAACAGCGATACCATCTCTAGTCAGCCGCCATTTGTGGTTGACTGGGTTATGGGAAATGTATCATGCAAAGAAGCTCGTAAAAATCTAGGTACCTACACATGCATCAGCAACAACAGCATTTGTTTGGACTCACAGAATGGACCAGGTTACATTTGCAACTGCAGAAAGGGGTTCCAGGGTAACCCTTACAATAAAGGTCTTGACAGCTGCCAAGGTGATTATTTACAACCAAAACTTTTGTGGCCAGAATACATACATAGTGCTTTTACTTCTTACAAATTTGTACTAGCTAGTATAATATGTGGTACATTTAGCAATGAAGTATACGTTTCTACATATCGGTTTATTTAATTTGAGCTTAGTGTAAATTTATACTACCTTGTACATGGATAGGGACAGATCTAGTAATAGAGGGGACTAAACATACTTGGGATAGTAGAAAAGCACACCAGGCTCTCGTGGTCCGAAGGGAGGGCTTGGGGACAGGGGCAGTGGGTTTGAGGCCACACGCACTGCCTCCACATTTGATTTGGCCCTGACCAGGGATACCAAATACTAACTCTAGATCGCAATCGAGAATGAAATATCTTCATTCTTGGAAGTGTAAAGACTAATCAGAAAATAATTGACTTTACTTAGTCATCTGCAAAAGGTTGGATGCACAACTTGATAAATAGGAATCAACTTGGAGAGTCCATGTGATGGGCAACTTGGTAAATTAGTAACTTGTTCCACTCCATTTTTGTTAACATGATAATGAGTTCGTCTATCAAGCAATAGAATTTTATCTGGTTAAGAGGTATGTATATATATTTACCCAACTAGTTTTACTAGTTGGATTGGCAAAGAAAAAGCTAATGTGGGTGGGTTGGCATATTCCAACTTATCTTTAGTGATGATTATAAGCCGTTATAGCATATTAGAGACCAATAATTTGTTGGTAAAAAAATTATATATGTGTCCATAGCAACTTAAAAGCTAATATAACAAAGAAACTATACGTTCAGAAACTATTCAAAATCAACTCCAAAAATTTATATATGTGTCCTTGGCAATGATTGATACGTTGTTGTGTAAATGATGAGGCCTCATGTGCCAGTTATTACCACCCGCACGCTTTGTGTTTGTTTAGTTCATCAACTATAGCTTACAACCGCTAATATTTGAATGAACCAAGTTTCTTGTGGGTTAAATTGCAATTGTCACCCTAAATCCTAATTGACTGGGATGAACCAAATTAAGAATATGCAATCCAATGCATTGCCATTTAGTTC
This sequence comes from Oryza glaberrima, assembly GCF_000147395.1. Taxonomy (NCBI): domain Eukaryota; kingdom Viridiplantae; phylum Streptophyta; class Magnoliopsida; order Poales; family Poaceae; genus Oryza; species Oryza glaberrima. The sequence continues at coordinate 14,597,222 of NC_068329.1, forward strand.
ATCATGATGTTTTTTTCTTAAGAATTGACATTATATATTGACATAAATTTGTAATCTGGATGTAGATATTAATGAGTGTGACGATCCTAAGAAGTACCCCTGCTATGGTAAATGCATTAACAAACTTGGAGGATTTGATTGTTTCTGCCCTGCGGGAATGAGAGGAAATGCATCTGTTGGACCATGCCGGAAAGATTTCCCACTAGGAATTGGTAAATATTCAAATCTACTACATAATTCTTGTATAAATTAGATGTACTTTAATGTTCAAATAAAAAGAATTTGGCATCCTTAAATTCTTTTAAGGACAAAGTCCAAATATCCCCCTAATATTTGGATGGAAGTCCATCTATGACCCTAAACATAAAAACCGAACATTCAACCCCTTGAACTTTGCCATACCATCCAAATTGTCCCCTAAGGTGTTTTTGGACGGTGGTTTTTTTTATATATTTTGAAAGCTTAAACAAACAAGTAACAACTTTGAATAACTAATCTGACATATTTGCATATCATCAGTTCTAAGTCAACAATTTATCCATATATAGTGATGTCATACTATTATTACATTGGTACTTGTTTATAAGTGAGAGCTAACAAAGAGTAAAAATAAAGATTTAAATCAAATTTTTTATATATATGTCCAATGTTTATTTCATGTGACAAACTCATTCAACTTATATACAAAACAGATAAAAACCACTATGCAAAACCGCCTTAGGGGGCTATATAAATGGTATTGTAAAGTTTATGTGGTTCAATGCCTGGTTTCACAGTTCAGAGTACTAGAGGGACTTCCATCTAAAATTTAGGGGGTTATTTGGACTTTCTCCTTCTTTTAAAAGGTTCTTAAAAATGTTTGCTTGTGTAGAAAGTGTCATAGAATCTAATATTATAGAAGAACACATAAATCAGATTTGTTCTCTAATCCAGCAAACTGGAAGATAATCTATAGTGGCTATTCCTGTAGTTCATCAGTTTCACATGTGAAAGAGGAATCAACTAATGTTACAGCTATTATTTGATTCAACTTATCCTTGATACTTTAGCTTACCATTGGATGTTCATTGAGGCAATAGACAAAACTAATATTGGTCTATATTTGTAGGTATTGCAATTGGTTTGGGTGTTGGTTTCGGAATTCTCCTACTTAGCTTGTCTGTGGTGTTTATTATCCGTAAACAGAGAAGCGGCATCCAAAGGCAACTACGGAAAAAATATTTTCAGAAAAACAAAGGCCTTCTACTAGAACAACTAATATCTTCTGACGAAAGAGCTAGCGATAGCACAAAAATTTTCTCCCTAGAAGAGCTTAAAGAGGCAACTAATAACTTTGACCCAACACGTGTTCTCGGTAGTGGAGGTCATGGTATGGTTTACAAAGGTATCTTATCTGATCAACGTGTGGTGGCGATAAAAAAACCAAACATCATCAGGGAAGAGGAGATTAGCCAGTTTATCAATGAGGTTGCAATTCTCTCACAAATAAATCATCGCCATATTGTCAAACTCTTTGGATGCTGTCTTGAAACTGAAGTCCCTCTATTGGTGTATGATTTTGTACCTAATGGTTCACTAAATCAAATTATTCATGCTGATAAAAGTAACAGACGTTTCTCATTGTCCTGGGATGATTGTTTGCGAATTGCTATAGAAGCAGCAGGTGCTTTATATTACCTCCACTCTGCAGCATCGGTATCAGTTCTACATCGTGATGTGAAATCATCTAATATACTCTTGGATTCAAACTACACCGCTAAAGTTTCAGATTTTGGAGCTTCAAGATTGATTCCGAATGACCAAACCCATGTTTTCACAAATATACAAGGGACATTTGGATATTTAGATCCTGAGTACTACCATACTGGGCATCTCAATGAGAAAAGTGATGTGTATAGTTTTGGTGTAGTTCTTTTAGAGCTGCTTCTAAGAAAGCAACCTATTTTTGACGATGGCACTGGCACAAAGAAAAATCTATCAATATATTTTCTTTCTGAGATAAAAGGAAAGCCTATTACAGAGATAGTTGCCCCTGAAGTTATTGAGGAAGCAATAGAGGATGAGATTAATATTTTTGCCTCAATTGCACAGGCATGCTTGAGGCTCCGAGGTGAAGAAAGGCCAACAATGAAGCAAGTGGAGATGTCATTACAGTCTATAAGAAACAAAGTTTTGAGTTCAGGCAGCACTAGTTCCGAAAGCAACCATGAGATAGAAACACCCTTATGTGAAAGTTACGTAGATCTGCATCAAACTATGGGTGTTGATATCAATGGTATTGCTAATTTAATATCTTCAAATTGCTATAGCTTAGAGCATGAATTTATGTTATCCGCTAGCTTTGGAAGGTAAATTGTGTTTGTCCCGTTGTTGAAATGTTGATAGATGTTCTTATAGTATCATTGTGCATTTGCACAATCTATCAGCTTGTCATAAACAAAATGTTGAATGTACATTCGTGATACATCATTAAAAACTTATGTCAATACACATCATGTGTTTTATTTCTATGCTACATGCTGAACCTCCATTGAGTTTTGATGACAAATTTGATTACAATACCACAATTGTTTCATTAGTCACTTAAATTTTTTGTAGTTCAGAATTAACATATTTGTTTAAATATATCATGCCTTTTTATACTTTATGTGTTGTGTACCACATGATTTTACCTCTTATGTTATGGTCACAAGATTCCTAGGTTTGTCCCAGAAACAATTATATCGTACTTGGTAATCCTACTATTTTTTGCAATATTACGTGCATTGTGTTCACATATAACACATACTGAGTTACTTGGTAATGTGATTCTGAACTTTTTCAATTGGATATTTGAGACTACTAAACCATTTTCCCAAGATTTCCAGCCCTGTCATTATGAGTGTCACATTAAGCATGAAAAAATTATTATAGTCAAAAGACGTGACTAGTGGTCGTAATATGGAATATTTCCAACAAGATGATTCATTATTTTTCCATTTGCATATTTGTACAATCCCTTTTTATTGTCTAATATCTTTACACCAACTTGAGATTGAGAGATCCAAAATCAGAGGAAAATATGGGATGTAACATTGGATTCACTACAATCAGCTCCCATCTTAATGGTTTACTTATGTGCCAATTCGAGTAAATTGGATACTTGCTGCAAACCCACATACCACTTTGAGCAGACTTGAAATTTACTTTTTGAATATTTCCTAACACCAATCTAGATCTCTATATTGAGAATACATTGCTTGAAGAAATTTTTATCCGATAGCTAATAACACGTTTTCATGGGTGCTTCTTGAGTCATTTTGCTAAAGGAGAGGCCAGGAGGTGGGGTCAGGGGTTGGCTGAACCCCTGGTTTGGCCAAACCCCTGGTTCGGCCGAACCGCCTCTGGTGCCTCGCATCCTGGCCTTCCACATGGATATCCCAGATGACTCCCCAATGGCTGTTACGCCCGGTTATCGCCCTGGCTAAAAGGAGGTATATATGCATCCACGCTTCAACACACACAAACTTGAGCCTAGAGTACAACTCACTTATAGTTTTATTTTTAGTATGTTAGCTTAGTAGAGAGTGAGGGGATGCTCCGGAAGGAGTGCCCCCAAATATCAAAGTTTCTCCGAGAAATTTTAGTATGTTGGCTTTGTTGCAATTTTCTATGATCGTATCAAATACCAACATCTAGATCATATCTTCACCTTGCATCGTGTAATATTGAGTCGATTACAATTTTGCTAATCTAGTTTTTGGTTTGTTTTATTCTAATAGACTAATAAAGTACTAGACGAAGAGGAGCAGAACATTGAAATCGTTTTGTCAATTTCAGTACAATGAATTCACACAATAAATTGTAGGAGCCAGAGCTAGAGTAATAATAGGAAAAATAATTCATTGTATTTTGAGTGGTTGGAATATCTTTGTTATGGGTTCTAGGTTTCTCACACCAATTGGATGAATTAGATCTAAAAATTACAGATATTGTTAGAGGAGGGCATGATTGGATTGCACGCAATTCATTGTTCAAAAGGCACAATTGGTTCGATAGGAGTACAATGCTGCTAAGAATAATTGTTTTCTTTTTAAATAACCTATGGCTGAAAATTATGATCTTGAATGCTAAAGGATAATGCGATGTGGAGTTAAAATTTCCATTGAATTTTGTATTTTTTAATTACATAGAATTTCAATATATCATTAGCCGGCGAGCCCGGGTGGCCGCCCAGGGCCACTAGGTGGTGGATCCACTAGTGGATACACATGGATATAATAGTTTTTGCCTTTAGGTTTGCTCCATGTAGAAAGATATCCATGTAGTTAGCTCCATTGTGTTCTAAAGTTAGCTAGGGACAGAGATGCTATGTTCATTTTGCATGAGAGGGCTACAGAACAAGCTATAGGTCGAGTAGCATTTTGAGTACACCAAGATAGAGCTTAAAATCACGCTATTAGAATGTTTGGTCTAAAGATTATCCGAGGCCTTGCTGGGTTGGTACTGGGCTAGTTCCAAAGATAGTCGCCAACATTTATCTCATTGAGTTCCCTGTCTGTAGTTTTGAATAAACCATAGACAATATGTTTTTGATGCATTTGAAGGTGTTTTATTTAAGTGAAGTTGAATACTTTTGAGAATGAAATTAAATGTTGATAACAAGAAAATTATATTGTTTCGAATGTGGAATTCCGCATTTGAAACATTATAATTTACTTGTTATTTTGCATCTGCCACTTGCAATTTGTTTTTCAACCTCCGGTTTCAACCTGAGACATAGACGAAAAAAAAAAATGGCCCACTTTATGTTGAAATGCTGGATGACAGTTAAGATGGGCTGCAGTTGCAATGTGTTTTTCAATATCCGGTTTCAACCCGAGACATTGACGGAAAAATAACAAATAGCCCAGTTTGTGTTGAAATGCTGGAGGACAGTTAAGCTGGGCTGCACTGAGGGCGAATTATGCGGGCCAGGGCCGTCGATAGAGGGGTGCGACGGTGGCGATTGCACAGGGCCCCTCAATATTTGGAGCCCCCACTTAGGAGTGGGCCACATACCTGGCAGCTGCCACTGAGAGCGAGAGGCGAGAGCGCAGAACGGCAGAAGCTTGCTGCAGTCCGAGGCGTCGCGATTCACCGACTCCAACTCATGAGCGTTCAACGTTTGGATGGCTGCGGAGACGCGAGGCAGCGCAGGCGCAGGCAGGCAGCAATCGCCAATCGAGCGGGCGAGCGGGAGCGGTGGCGTGGCGCGCTCACTGGCGGCAACCAGCGAGGGGGAGGGCGCGCCGGCGAGGCCACAAGTGGCCAATGCAAGGGCTCGAGCGTGACCGGCAACCACGCGAGACGAGCGCCGAGCAAGTGGCTGGCCGGCTGCTGGCTGGGTCCGTTGCCTCGCTGGGGCCTGGATCATTGATTTATGCATCTCCGCACTTGACTCTGTCTCTGAATGTTTGAACGTCAAGTAATTTGACGAACTACTCTTTCATCTCATCTCTGATTCTTTTCTTTTGTTTATAAAACTGGAACTCAGGAAGGCTTTATTTCCTCAATTGCATCAAATACTCGTCTTCAAGAAACACTAGAAGGATGTTGCTTTTCAGTAGAACATGAGGTTAGTAGTACTATGTTTTCTCCTTTAGTATTAATAATATGTGTATAAAATAACACATATTAAAGTTATATAGTTGATTGAAAATATGCTTTGTTTATATTAGTTATATGAAATTTCCAAAATTTAGGCCCCAATTAGCATTTCTTTCAGGGGCCGTAAATTCATGGAGACGGCCCTGATGAGTGCATCTATGCTGCATGAGAATGACACGTTCATATCCATTGGATTTCCACGAACTCTTGCCATGTCATCATTTCAGATAGATTCGGATCGGATCGAATTGTATATTTTCCAAAATTTATTAGCTCTTCTATGTTACGATGACATGGACATGGTAATTAATAGCTGTCTAAAAAACTGGCAATCCGACCAATCTGTTGATGTGGAGGACTTAACAAATATTTATTGTGACCAGTACTAGCACAAGTTAAAATTGAATATTGATGTACGATGGCAAGGATGAAAGAAATTGCAGAAAAATGATTTAGTCAATTATTGTTTTAAAGGAATATCTTCTAGACGACGTATATTCCAAGGTGTGTGTACCATGTTCAACCGTTGACTTGCCATTAGGAATTTAGTATTGTTGACTTGCCATTAGGAATTTAGTATCTTTTACTGTATGTCTGTATAGTTGATGCGCACAAACTTGGTGAATGAATTAAACGGGACCAAACAACTTTAAGCAGAGCAAATGCATGCATGTTCTGTTGACAGCATATTACATGCATTGTGCTTTTCATGAATCGCAGAGGAGTGAATGCATTTGATGCAGCTCTCTGTGTTGACATCATCCTTTGGTGTAAGCTATGAGCCTCACAATGAGACACAGATACTGCAATTGCAATTAGATAAGTAGCAGTTAGAAACCACAAATGGATTGCCAGATGACAGAGCACACATCCACAATTTTTTAAGGTATAACTGGCGGGTATTATCAGGGAAATCGCTTGAGTTGCTTACATACGTGGCGCTGCCCAGTAGGAATGGAAGGAATCAGGCATATCTCCTTGTGCTATCTTGGACGTCACAGTGCATCCGAGCTGAAATCGGCAAGAACAAGCATTGCATGGGTCTCTAATGTAGTTAGATTCATTGTCTTTTACACCTATCCCGAGAGGATATCAGAAGAATCAAGATCGACCCTAGTAGTTGGTGCATTAGCTGGAGGTGTATTTATTTATGTAAAATCAGATTACTTTGAGAATGGAACAAAACTTTCACCGGATGAAAAGTAGATTGTTTTCAATGTGGAACTCTTGCAAGCATGTCTACCGGATGAAAAATAGGTTGTTTTCAATGTGGAACTCTTGCAAGCATATCTACATGTTACAATACAGTTTAACCCCAAGAGCAGATAGACAGTTTATAATACATGGGCCATATGGGCAGGACCATTGACCAAACAATTACACCATATAGGCTTCTCGGATATGGGAGGCAGCAGGAACGACTCGATCCAAGAGCAGCGGCGGAGCTGCAGTACTATCATCGGGGTCAGATGACCCCGATGGCATTCGATCAATCAAGTGAATTATTCAGTATTTTATAGCTAATGACCCCAGCAGCAAAAGCTTAATGACCCCGACCAGCCGGCTAAACTGCTGGAGCTCATGAAAGCTTAAAGAATACAGCTTCTTTCTTTGAAAGCACAATTTGTTAGCTGTGTTATGCTACTGTCAATCCACTACTAATGCTGCAATTAGACATATTTGATCTATTAACCAACTATTTATTTTAGCTATGTGCTGTGTATATAGGCCTTTAGTTTTGCTAATTAACTACTAGATGTTAGTTGTGTTTTTTAAGCTACTCACTCCGTCTCAAAACATGTTACTTCTAACATTTAAATTTGCTTTAAAGTATAGCTATTTTCAATGAACCATCCCATCTCAATGAATCACAATATTCCCCGATTTAATTTTTTCACCTACTCTTTTTTTAACCAATCATAATTATTTCACACCCTAACATTAATCTCTTAAAGAGACGTAGGTAGTTATATTTTGAGACAGAGGGAGTAATAGAACATACTTTTATGTCTTGAAAAACACATGGTTGTTATGCCGGGTTGTATATAGCCTCAACTTTTAATTTTTTTGAACCTTAAAAACCTCATAAATTCTTATAGAATAGACTTTAAACATTTATTTTTCGCAAAATGAAACAATACCAACTTACTCATAGCTTTAGCTCCAAAGGAATTTTGAGCTAAAAATATCTAGCTTCGAGAATAATTAGAGTTTCAAACAAGACGTAAGTATTAAAAATCATGACCCCGGTGGCTCAAAATCCTGGCTCCGCCCCTGTCCAAGAGTGGAGAGCATGAAAGTGGTGCTGCTCATGCACTAGTGCTATGGGATATTGAACTATGGTGATCGGTCTGCCTCTGCCCTCAATCTGCTTCCAGTTACCTTCAGAAGCTAGCAACTTAATTCTGCTAGAAATATGGCACATCCGGTAGTTTGTGTTATTGTCGTGCTTTGGGGGGCCATGAACCAGACCATAGAAACGTCTAGGTTAGCTGCAGAACTGCATCCAAGCGCAGTGGAGATGGATTACATGAAATATGTATGCAAGGATTAATTGATGAAATCGGCTATGTTCCCCCAACTACAGTACCATGCTATTACTGATTAGTCACTCTTAATGATTAGGCAGTAGTGTGTGTGTATATATATATATATATATCTATACCTATACTAATTGGGCACTTTCTACGAGCTCTCACATTACCTATACTAATTGGGCAGTTTCTACGAGCTACCTATACTAATTGGGCACTTTCTACGAGCTCTCACATTAACCAGAAAAATCCAACCGTTGATTTTGGATAAATCGTGGTATAATAACCATTGATGTAGAATATAACCTGCGCATAACTATTCTGATGGGCCACGTTAAAGCCCATCCAATGAGCGAGCAAGGAGCTGATTCAACCCGTTCAGATTGGACCCAATAACACGCACAAAACGTGAAGCTATCCAATGGCTGATAAAATTGACCGATGGTTCACAAAATTTCTATCGCCTGCAAAATAGCAAAGCTGGATTATTATATTCTATCTCCAATACTTATCTCCAGCACCTAAGAATAGAGAGAAACAGATAGAGTTGATGGCAGCGGCAAGGAATGACACAAGATAGTCGATCTGGACTCCAACCGGAGGCATCAGGGCAAGAAAAAATCGTTGAAGTTTCAAAGCCAACTCTAGGGCACACCAGAGATGACCTTCAGATCCTAGGTATTGTTTTTCCTCAATCCAGATTGGTTTCTCATCCCAAACAATATCAAACCTTTTGGGCTGAGATTTGCCATTGTCTGAACATATAAATTTGATAGGTCATAAATCAAGATGCTGGTCTTGAAATAAAAAAGATCGCTTGCACATCCGCTGCCGTGCATGCAATCTTCTGTCGTCACAATCCTCCATCGCATCTGCAATCTATGCAAGACACAGGTACCCATCAATTTCGCATAAACCGATCGATCAATTCTGCATCAATTTTGCATAAACTGATCATCTATTTTCGCTACCCTACTGAATTGAGTTGACGCATCTAAAGGAATGGGAGACCTCCAACTCTATCTGCTAAACGAGACGATGATTAGGGATCAAACTTAGATCAGCGCCTGAATTATTCTTTGAGTGCACAGGATAAATTTTTATCGTCAGTCAGACATGATTCTCACGGCACCATCTAATGGTTGCATGTATAGAGGCTAAGGCAAGCAGATGTGTACGCAGTGATGACTAAAGCGTGATAATTAATTGATTGGGCACAAAAAAAGGTAGCTCTCTTTCCGATCAAGCTTGATATAGGCTGATACAATGATATGGCCTTCATTTTAATGCTCCCTCCATTTTTTTCTTGGTCGTCGAGGGCTTTATACAGAAAAGGGTATTAACTACTCTCTGTTTAATAGTTGTCGCCACTAACTTTTTGACATGAAGGTTGACCATTTTTCTTCTATAAAAATATATCACTCATCTAAAATTAAAATTATATGCTGTCACTTATTTTGTTGAGATATGTTTTATAATTAAATATACTTTAAATATGACTTACACTCCAGCATATTTACACTTTTTTTTAATAAAACGAGTAGTCAGATGTTATTGCAAAAGTTAACAACGTCATCTATTATAATCGGAGGGTAGCTAGCGCTAATATTGATGTCCGGCAGTTGAGTCCGATGAACAGAAAGAGATTCATCTGTGGTTGATCACCTCATCTGTAATGTACACAGGTACCTCTAAATTTGCATATTCTATTCAGCACATTCTCACATGCATGTTCTATTTGCCTAATTCAAGACATCCATGAATTTGTTTATTTTGATTGAAATAATAAATTGTGCTGCTAATCTTATACCTTTCGAATATCTGTTTTCTCATAACTCTTAAGTGCAATCGTGCTCATGCTCACTATACAATTTGGGTTATTTGATCTTAATCTTGAAACAAAGAATATATATTGAACAATATTTTTCTGAATAAAAACTAACAACTAATAACTAATTTCCAGATGTGCTGTCCATATTACCCATATGCGTATTGTATACAGTCCGTGGCATATTGTTGATATTTGCAACAGTATATTACTATATTGAGAAGTTCGTGTTAGACATAACGTGGCAGGGTGATACCAAGAACTTTCCAGGATTTGTTTTTTTTTCTCTAAAACTAAGGATTGATAGATACAGAATTGTATCAATTTTGAGTTTATCAATTTAATTTTGAAATTTCAAACTGATGACTGCAAACTATAACTTACATTTCCATCCTAAACCCTTAATTCGTAAATGATTTTGAATTCATAAATATGGAGTACCAATCTTGGATTCTCAATTTAGCTCCCTATATTAATTTAATTCTAAAATTAATAATCAGAAAGATGTAAATGACATGATATCTTTTTTATTCTAAGTCGCTATAAATAACCAACATACTTAACATAAAAACTTTTTATATTTAATAATAACAGTAATAGTAATAATAATAATAACCCGTGCAATGCACGGGTTGGCGACTAGTATATATAATCTGCGAACGACCAAATATTTAGCAACATGGATACGTTTCTGCTACATTATTTTTCTTGTATTTGCTGCTGGTTCTTTACTAACCAATAATTCCAAGTGCTTGATAGCTGACAATAAATTTCTGTTGTTAAATATGTAGCATGCACCTATTTGAGCCCATCAGACTTAGCTAGTAGAGTGCACAGCGACACAAACCACGCATCACTATGCAAGTTAGCTTTAAAAGGTGGAGCCCTCGAGCAACAGAGTGCAACTGTATATACCTACCTGTTCTTAATTTTGTGGAAGGCCCTACACTCGCAGAAGATACAGTAAGTTACTTCCTCCATTTGACAATATAAAACTTTTCACCATTACCTACATTCATATATATATATGTGTGTCAATGAATCTAAACACATTAAGATTCATTTGCATATATATGAATGTGGGTAATGCTAGAAAGACTTACATTGTGAGTGCGAGGAGCAAAGCAATCAAGGAATCTGAAATATTTTAGTTAGAGTGTTATAAAACCGGTACGAAATCATCATCGAAAAATAAACGCAGAAGAAATACCATAAGATATCCAAATATGATGACGACACCGAGGCACGATATTTATTAACGAGATTTAGCCCAAACCTACATCCCTAGAGCACTGATTACGAGCGATCCTCCCCGACCCAGCATATTACAATGTATCAGAGTCACAACGACTCATGGCCGAACACCGCCGGCTGTCGCTCCCACTCGCTATGCTAAATCGCCATATGGTTACAACAAGTCCACCCGTATATTTAAGAGATATTCTAAGATAGAGTCCGGCTCTTACTCTAGTCCTACTACCTGTTATAACTTCAGGTGCTAAACTGTAACCGACTTTGTATAGAAATTAGGCACAAATTCTAACTTTGAGTCATGAGAGGGTTGCACGACAACAGGATGACATAAATTGCTTGATGAACTAGTAGATATTCAACCAATGTATACTGTGACACTTGCTTGGCTTCTCGGAATGGAAGGCATAAGGAATTTGAGATGCACTACACAACTCTTTCGTCAACCATCAACCATGAGCAGCGGCAGCTTGGACCGATCAGTATGTAAGAAGAACTAACCAATAATATGGTCCTCTTCGTCCATCAGATCAAGAGCTTGAAACATCGGTGAGTCCACTCTCCCATTATCTCTCTGTACCACCAGAAGCTGAGGTGAGAAAGGTGCAGGGGGAAAACTGCATGAAGTGTGGCACAAACGGGATAATTAGACCAAAATTTACGCGTGATGGTTGATGCTCTCAGCTTCGTTCGACGAACTCTTAGGCTACGCTGAAAATGACTGTCCATCGTTAACAATATTGAGCAGACCACTAGGGCCAATCCATTTTCACGATCTCCTCAACTGTTTCGTGCACGCCTGGTATTTTTTTTTTAAAAAAAGAACCACACATGATGGTGCAACGTGTCATATTGATATAGCAGAACAAATTATAAGACTGTGACACATCGCCCATTGTGAGAGAGCGACAAAAATATGGCATTCCACAACGATCGAAACCACCCACATTGTTTACGAGGGAGAGAGCAAGAGAGAAGGATATATCCACACCCCGTGTGTAGTCCCGCCAACGTGGCTTGTGGTGGATAGAAAAGCACCACCGCATGAGAACAGACCACTAGAGAAGTGGTTTGTGGGTTAGGACCTTCAAACGACACCTCCAACTAGGATGTGACGCTGAAGGCACCGCCGTTGTCTATCTAGAAACCAGGACAAAGTTTTCACTCGAAGGATTTCTCGAAAGGGAAGAAGACACCAGAACGACGCCTCCAAGGAGGTTGCCGTGCCTGAAAGTGCCGCCCCTGCTGGCCCAGAAACGGACTAGGCCTTCGCCTGAAGAAACTCATGTCCTCCCGTGCAGCATCCACATCGCACCCAACAGCCACCACTATCCAAGACTAGTTTGATGCATGTTGCCATTGCACCAGCACCACACCACTAACCGGCCACCATGCAGGAGGTTCCTTCATGAGGAAGGGCCACTGTCCGGCATGTCATCACTGTAGCACTGCCATTGCCCACCAACACCTGCGCCAGAGCCCATTGCCATAGAGGAAAGTTGCTACAATCAACACCACACAAGTGAGCATTACAGCCGCACTCTCCCAACAGCATAGGCCACTACCGTCGTCCCGTCAGCATGAGAGGAAGGGTGTAGGGTGGGGCGAGGACTGCCACCTCGCCACCACACCTGGACGGCACTGCAGCGGCCCCTCACCCCTCCCCCACCACCATTGTGCATAATCGCCGAGCTGATTGCTGTGGAATGCTGGATTAGGCTGCTATGTATGAGGAGAGTGGCCACCATTGTAGGATCGTAAAGGGCCTTTTCCACCCCAAAAACTAGCCATTGAGGTGAGGGGCTCTCCCACTTATATCTTAGGTCCTTTGCCCTTCCATAACCAATGTGGGACTATTCAACAATCTCCCCTTCACACATTGGTGTCCCTCAGCCCTTCACCGCCCCTTCACCGTGTATAGACCCCACAGAATAGGCCTATGGTCCATCAGGTATATGGGCCCCGCAGGCACCCACGGTCCATCAGACCTTCACACACTGTGTCCATCGGGCCAGAGATGTTAACCTAGCCAGGCTCTGATACCAATTGTAGGATCGTAAAGGGCCTTTCCCACCCCAAAAGCTAGCCATTGTGGTGAGGGGCTCCTCCACTTATATCTTAGGTCCTTTGCCCTTCCACAACCAATGTGGGACTATTCAACAACCGTCGCTGCCACACACGGAAGTGTTGCGGCCGCTCCTCCAAACCCACCACCGTAGGAGATGACCAAGTCACGCCATGCCATTATCGCTGCTCCTCGATGTTCGTCGTCTCTAGAGGTCGTTGCCGAGCCGAAACTAGCACAAGAAAGTGCCGGATGCAGTCTCGAGGTCACTGGATCTGGCAGCAACTACCGCCCCGTCCACATCCTCCACTCCGCTACTCCATACATCGCAACCTCTGCCTTGCGCTGGCCAGCCTCTCCTCTGCCTAGCCACCTTTGCCCGTGTTTTCTCCGTTTCACTGTATGCCGGTCCAGCTAGGGGTGGCCTAGATCTGGCTGGTGTAGGATCGAAACATCAGAACTAAGCCAATCAGAGGAGGGGGTGAATGGTTGGTATGCCCAAAAACCCAAACTTTTAGCGGAAATAAAAGTAACCCACAAATTTGATGGAGATCGGTCTGACCAGAGTAGTCCTGTCGGTTTGACCGCGCCTGTGCCGCCGGCCTGACCGATGAAGATTTGCTCGGTCCGATCGTTTCGAGATCGCCTCTGCTCCCTGACGCCACCGCCGGTCTGACCGTAGGTATTCCGCCGGTCTGACCACCATGATGCCGCCGGTCTGACCGCCGGTGAGTTGCCAGTTAGACCGCCGAACCCGATGAAACACAAATCGAAGAACTCTTAAAGTAGATGGCAACTTTATTGCTTCTCTCTGTGTTTACAAAGTGCAACAACAACACTCCTTACAAAAACTACGACTAAACTCGAAACCCTAACTAAACTATCAACTCAATTGCTCTCAAAAGCAATACCGGGAAGCCTCACGCTCCATCTCTATTTATACATGAGATAGGCAGCCTAAAGCCACGAACCAAACTCATACTATAAGTACTAATCGACCTAGGAAACCTTCTCGTACAAGAAACAAGCTTTACATAACCAATTTTACCAAATTTGGAATCCTTCCAAATTCGACTTCGCATTCCATAAGCACACAATACCTCTATCGTATGGCATATGGAATCTTCACCAACCATGTGCATTGAACTCTAGCCTAAGTATCCCGCATGATATCTGACTATCACGGACGTCGTCTTATCTCTAACCCGACTCCCGATCCATCACCGCAAATACTCTCCCGAGGCATCAAGTCACCTACGCATGAAACAAACAAAGAAACCATATTCCAAGACCAAGCTATCTCCAACTTGACTCATTAGTAGCAAACAACAGTATTACATACGCATAGTATCCATCTAGAAGCCATAATCATAAAATAATCACAGATATCCAAACAAACAACCCGAAACCGAAACCGACACAGTGTCAGCCGGTCAGACCACGGGCTGCGCCGGTCTGACCGCGCAATACACGCCAGTCTGACCGGCACACCCTACCTGGTCTGACCGGAGCAGTTCCTATTCACCCTACCTGGTCTCCCTTCCTGGTAGCCTTATCGCCCCGTCTGGTACGGCATCCTTAGGGAAGGAAGATTCCTCTTCTGCCATCCTTGCAGCCCTGTGGCTTGACGTAAGGCCGTTTGGGTGGCGACGAGGTGGAGGAGAGGAGAGGGGGGGGGGGGGGGTAGGGTGCAGCGCTCGCTGAGTGGGGTTGCTTGGTGGCTGTTATGCTGGGGTGAGGTTAGGTGTTGTCAGGATTACAAGTCCGCTAACTACACTAACTACACTAACTAACTAACTTATAGCCCATTAAGCCTGCCTTAGCATGCCTTCTTCACTCTTATAGTGTGAGAACTGAGAACCCATTGTTAATGAATCTGGAGTACCTATTCCTTCTGAATCAGCTCTGATAATGATTGGGTTGTGCTTTTTCTTACCGAGAGCAAGTGCTCTTCAATAAGTAGCAGGCAACCATTTGGGTCCATCAGTCTGCAGCAACACCGTAGAGCACAGGACACTGCAGCCTGACACCTAATACAACCCAAAATAATGTCTCCCCTAGTTCACGTTCATGATGACAACGGCTCCACCGACCACAACTGATACAGCCCAAAATTATCTCTCTGGCATTCAAATCTGCACTAATATCAACACTTTCAGGTGCTATATCATCTATGTTTTCAACACAACAAATGGTGTATCATTTGTACTTCCAAGTAAGGAGTTATCATTTGTATTTCCATCAACTACAATACTGTGTTAAAACTATTTAGTCAACCCTAATGATTAAGTATAGTACTATATATATGTATATCTGCGAATAACCAAGTATTTAGCAACATGGATATACATTTCTGCTACATCTTTTTCATGTATTTCTTGCTGATTTTACTTACCATAGAAAAATCCTTGTTAGCTAACAAGACACTCTGTTGTTAAATATGTAGCATGCACCTATTTGAGTTGATCAGACTCAGCTAGCAGAGCACAGTGACAGAAATCATGCATCACTATGCAAGTTAGCAGGTGGAGCCCAGTAGCAACTGAGTGCAACTGCATACTTGTTCTTATATGGAATGCCCTACAGTCGTAGAGGAGAGTAAGCTAGGAGTGCGAAGTGCAGAGCAATCAAGGAATCTTAAATTCTTTAGTCATAGACGTAAGATTGTTGGACAACAGCAGGGTGACATAAATTGCTCAATGAACTAGTAGATATTCAACCAATGTATACTACTACACTTGCCGAGCTTCTCGGAATGAAAGGCATAAGGGATTTGAGATGCACTACACAACTCTTGCGTCAACCATCAACCATGAGCTGCGGCAGCTCATCATTGTTATGAAGAACTAACTAATAATGGTCCTCCTCTTCGTTCTTCAGGTCGAGAGCTTGAAACATGTGTGAGTTTGCCCTCACCTTATCTCTCAGTACCACGGGAAGCCTCTGCCTAATGGTCACTGCAATGGGTTCTTCATCGACAAACTGGACTGAGGTGAGAAAGGTGCAGGCGGAGAACAGTGTGAAGTACGGCACAAATGAGATAATTAGACAAAAATTTACACACAAAGATTGATATTGTCTGCTTCTTTCGACAAACTCTTACGCTACGCTAAAACTCTCTAACAATATTGAGCAGACCGCTGGGACCATTCTATTATATTGGCGGTATGGCATGAGGCCCTTTGACCAAATATGCCGAAACCATGGGAACAGTGGGGATTCGAGCCCGAGACATCAAGGTTAGTTAGGGCGAAGTCCCCCCATGGCGAAAACTATGGAACAAGGACGGCGAGAGGCGAGGGATTGCGCGGGTACCTCGTCAAGCCAGAGGCCTCTTGGGCGAAGGATGCAGGGCAAAGAGTATATGCCAAAGAGAGACGACTTCGCCATAGCAAGTTTGCCCCCGTGAGGGCCGAAGAAGCCTTTCCGGCCCATCAAGCCTAGGGGCTATTGGGCCGACGATCGCCCGACGGCCCATCAGGGGCCCGTGAACCTCAATTACACTATGTACCCATGTAAATGTCCCTTTCATAAGGGCAACCATGTAAATTCCCATGTATAACCAAAACCCTAGTATTAAGAACTTGTAATAGGGGCTATAAATAGTCTCATAGGGCCATGTAATGGGGGGATCCCAAGAAAAATTCTCAAATTAATACACTTTACTTCTTTTCCAATCACTGTTGAGTGACCACGTCTTTCAACGTATGCAGTTGTTGTTTCGACAACACATTACATGATCTCCTCTACCGCTACGTGGGCAGAATTACAGGTCCGCTAAGTAGACTAATTTACTTACTGCCCATTAAGCCTGCCTTAGCATGCCTTCTTCACTCCTTTTTTTTACTTCAATGGTCCATAACACGAGGGTGCGCATGAGCCTGAAGTAGCTATGCATAATGAATAGGCCCTGCTAATGGATAGGATAAGTCGGGTCGGGTTGAAGTTAAGTGTTTACGGACATGAGGGATGAGACGGTCCCTGATATGGAATATTCCCCTAGGATCCGGATTTGTTTGGTCCCTCAAAAACCAACCCAACCCACATTTTCTCTAGCGTATCTATCGACCATCTCTTAAAATGTAGGATCGTCCCATAAAAAAAAATAGAGATGAATCTAATTATCTCACCTCGCACTCAAACGAAACACATGCTAATGACTGGTTTGTCTTTTGTCATATCGAGAGGAAGTGCTGTTCCATAAGTAACCAGCAACCATTTGGGCCCATCAGTCTGCAGCAACTCCATGGAGCGTACAGCACAGCCATACACCTCACACAGTTTTGCAATTTAGTTCCACATTAAAAGTTGAGGCCACAAACAACCTAGTAAAATTGCAGATTCTTTCTTTACATGGATCAACGTCTGTACTCGCTAAGCTTGGGGTGAGTACATAGTAAGCAAGAAGACGTACTGCAATACTTGTGATGCATGACTGCACTACAACATCGGTAAATATATTGCTTCGACTGCTGTAAATAATCTGATGTGTATACTGGTACATGCCGAGCTTGTTGGAATGGGAGGCGTGTGGGATTTGAGATCCATATGCAAGAGTTCAGGCTCTATCCATGGTCCTAGTTTAGCTCGTTCCTTGCGTGCTAGACTGGAACTTGTCACTGATGTTGCACTAGGAGAATGGAAATGGTGAACCGGGTAGTGTCTCCACTCTCCATCCTTTGGGTATCCATGAAACACAAGAAAGCAGCCAAAATAATTTGTAATACAGGCCACACATCAAGTTGAAACACCGGAGACCAATTGATAAGTTCCATTACGCTACATCGTACCAGTGACAGTGGTACTACCATGAGTAAAATGTAGCCATTCATTCATATGGGTACTTTTAGAAAAGTGATATGATAATTTAAAAAGTGATCATACACCGTATATTTGAGGGTAATTTAGTCCATATATGTCACATTTTTCTTCTGATATTATATCTCCCCTAGTTCATGTTCATGACAACAGCGGCTCCACTGACCACAGCTGATACAACCTAAAATAATCTCACTAGCATTCAAAACTGCGCTAGTATGAACACTTTCAGTTACTATATTATCTAAGTTTGGAAAGTTCTGCGAGTCTAGTTTTCAACACAACAAAATGGTGTATAATTTGTACTTCCGAGTAAAAAGTTATGACATTATTATAGAGTAAGGTGTGCAGGCAGCTATGAAGTGGACGAATCTCCAAGACTCTTTACCTTTTTTTTATTTATTCGATTTTTAACGGTCATATCTATGTTAAAGTACAATGTTATTAATTTCAGTGTCGTTATCGTTAAAGTAATCCTACGAGTCGAAATATTAAGTGTCTTTCTCCCTCTATATAAAGGGATAATATGTAAAAGAGGAATTTTACGGTCTAGCAGGAGAGGAGGTACCAAAATCATGTGCGTCCATTGGAACCCATCCGACGGCTGACGAACGTCGGTACCGCCAGGTACCGTAATGCCGATGGGTGGTACCTCCCCTCCATCCATGTTGTGCTGATTAAGTGGAAGGGCAAATCTGGAATTTCTCATCGTACATCCATTTCTGAAGCTCGCTCCTTTAGATCCATCTACGCCTGTCCTACACCGCGGCGGCGTTGCGGCCCTTCCTCCGCCTCCACTCTCCCCCTGCGTCCCCACTTCCCAAGTCCCCAGGCCAGATCCGGCCGCCATCGACTTTGGGGCAGCGTATCTGGACAAGGACGGCGACGGGAATATCTCCTCGAGCTCGTGGGCGGGCAGACAACGACCACAACGAAGATGCGGCGCCAAGGCATCGAGCTCAGCCGGCGTATGCGGCGGACTCCTGGGTGACGGTGACCTCGGGGGTGGTGGGTTGATGTGGGGGATGCCGGCTCAACTACTTCCCGGTCTCTCTCCCCGGTGCTAGTACTGTGGAGGCGGCAACCTCTCGGATGGTGGCGGCGGCGGCGGCGGCGGCCAGGCGGAACCTCCTGACCACCCTCCCCTGGTCCCCCTCCTGATGACGCTGCCACTTCCTCCCTTCTCCTCAGTCCGCTCCCGACTCATTTGGAGTGAAGCCAAGGTCAGTAGCAGCTGCCAGTCCAGCGCCATCCCACTAAGGTTTGTGAGCTTATCCCAAAATCACAACTGGAGACACAGGATTGGATCATAGGGACGCTTATATATATTTGTCGACATTACAAACTATTTGTGCAATAATTCTTGATGATAAATGCTCAAGGGTTAAGCTTATATAAATTGTAGTTGCATGAATCATATTAGCAACTCATTGGCTTCCTTTGGATGAGTTATAATCTATAATGTACCTTTTGGCTTATTAGCTTCATTTGGATTTTAATTTTATAATGCAAGCTCATTCATCTAATTAGAGCTTTATAGTTATATACGGATATACTAAAAATTAGAGACAACTGAACTAGGTTTATTTAGCAAGAACTCAAGATGTTAACAATCTTGTTTATGTGCATTTTACATCACTGTGCTGATCGAGCTTTGCATGAAAGCTTGTGTGGGTTTGTATTTAACATACAACAATTGGCAGGAGGGTTGGTAAGATAATGCCCAAGAATTTGTCAGTTTTGTTTAGGCATGTGAACTTTTATTTGACAGGCGAACTAGATTTGTGAAATATACTCATCTTTCTATTCAGTTTGATATTGTAAATATGCCCAGGATTCCAACCTTAAAGAGTGTTGATTTTTTTCATGTTTTGGCGGCATACATCAGAAAACTAATGATGTATTGTATGCATGGTTGTTAGCTCTTACATGTTAATGTAAGGGTTGTTTGACAAAAAAAATATGTCGCAATGTGAGCAGGGTCAGTTTGCATTTTGCCAAGGTGTGTGTTTGGAGGCTGCAGTCTCTAGGCATATGTAAGCTGTGATGTTTTGTTCTCAAGAAGGAGAACAAACCTTGTACAAAATAGCAAATTAAATGAGGCAAGCTGAACAAGTCAGTTATACATGACATATATATATATATATATATATATTGCAGGTTTTATTATTGTACCCTGTAACGTTTATGGGAAACAGGAGGAATCAAGAGTTTGAGCTGTTCATTGTACATATATACTGTTTAGTTCGTCACCTCCAGTTTTGCCTACAATTTGACCATTTGAGTGTTACTCAGAAAGATAGAGCCGACACCCGGCATTGTAAAGGATTTAGAGACTCACTATGGTGCTCTCTAATAGGAGTATAAAACAATCTGAACCATTGATCTCATTTGATCGATGGGTTTATATCTATTTATACCACCACCTTAGTTAGCGGTAGTAGAAACATGAAGGGTCATTATTGTCAAAATAAAAGCGTTGAGGGGTATAATCGTCATTTAGCAATTTACTAGACTTTTTTTTCTTTTTTTTTGACATTTCGATGAAATAAGATCGATACTAGCGCAATAGATGATCATAGATGGATTTAGCTAGGAAAAACATAAATGACAAAATAACTCCAAATCATCATATTTGTAAATTACTAATTTGCCTCTAATAATGCTGGTAATATAATACTAGTAGAGAGCACCGAAGCATCCCTTTAGGGGTAGGGGTGGGGTTGGGGGATCAGGCTCCTCTACCTTCAAAGGCATGTCCCTTTGTCACTAATATGTGGGTCCAATAAACCATGGGCCCACCTGCCAGTGACAAAGACATGGTGTGCCTTTAAAGGTAGAGGATCTTAATTCAGGGTGGGGAGCCTGGAGCATTAATGCCTAAGTTTACAAATGTTGGTCTACTGGTCTATAAATACGAGGCAACACAAATACAGCAGAGCACGCAGCAAGACAGCACGAACCACTGCACAATTTAGCTTTAGAAAGTGAAAGCTACAAGCAAGTATAAGCAAGGCCACTGCAATGTGAGATGGTTGCACAATGACACGAGGGAAATTGCTTCAGCCTCAGTATATATGCAATATTATCCAATATATATGCAGACTAGCACTTGCCTAGCTTCTCGGAATGGAAGGCATTAGGAACAGGAGATGCAGCATGCGTGTCTTTACGCTGTGGATATCAAACATAGGCAGCTCAGCACGGTGGCACACAAGTGTGTCATGGTACTGCTGACCATGGACCACAAAACCGAGAACTTCGAACATGGTAATCAGTCGACCATCATGACATCTGTGTACTGATTCAAGCTAATGACAATATTGCCGGATGATATGCTCCTGTTTGCTGTTCCTGACCATGACGTCCAGACGTGAGAAAACAGTTGCATGTAAGGATTGATATAATCATCTTATTTCCATCATCTCCAGTACCATGCAACAACTCAGTTGTTGTAAATTATTCAAGTAGTAATACACACTACTACAATAGACATTTTTCCGTGCGGTCAGAAACAGGTTTTCACGTGCAGTTAGCCCTACCGCAAGCGCCGAAGGGTCTACAACAATCGCCATGCATGCGGGTGCGCCACCCGCACGCGAAAAATATGGGTGCTTATGTCACCCGCACGTAAACATAAAAAATCAAAAAAAAAAAAAATTCGAACAAATCCAAAACCCTAACCCTAACCCTAGAAGTCGCTGCCACCGTCGTCGCCCGCCTCCTCTGCCAAACCGGCCATAACCGCCACCGGATCCGAGCAGGGGACAGCCACCGCCGCTGCTAGATCCGGGCAGGGGGCAGCCGCCTCCGCCGGATACGGGCGGGGGGCGGTCGCTGTCCCCCTCGTCGCCTTCCACACGCGGCCGACTCTGCGCGCACGCCAGCCGCCTCCGTCCGCCTCCGACCGCTTTCCTTGAACCCTACGCAGCCGCTCCCGAGCCCGTTGCTCGCCGCCCCGGCCGCCGCTGCTTCTCCCGATCCCACCGGCGCCATTACCGCGCAGCCGTTGCCGTCGCCGTTGCACTACCGTGAGGATAAGAGAGCGGATAAGTGAGAATGAGAGGAGGAGAGGATAAGCGGTCAGTTATGGTTTACTGTAACCTAACGAGGGTCTCGTACATGTGCTATCTGTGTAACAGCCCAATATGAAGAAGTCGAGAGTGTTAGTATCCTCTCCATAACAGAATATAAGAAGTTTTGAGGTTGGACACGATTATTAACAAATTTAGTAGAGAATTAAATGTAGGGAGGTTGTAATTGGTTGATAGGTGAAGGTAGGTGGGGAAATTGAATGGTGCAGAGTTAAAATTAGTTGAGAAAAGAATGTTGATGGAGAAGTTGGTATATTCTGAGGTAAATTCTGAGTATTAGAAGTTGTTATGTTTTGAAATGGAGGACTTGTAAATAACAAACCAGGCTGTTCCTAAACACCTAAACCGTTGCATAGAGTGATAAACAACACTTTTAATACATCAGTTATTGAAGTTTTTGAAACCCATCTCCTGCATCCACTTGCATGTTAAAACTCTTGATAGCTGATACACTACTAAAAAATCGATTTTCACAGTCGAAACCCCCTCCAAACTCTAGACGGGCCATAATTACATCCGCATGAAAAAGTATTTGGATGGGGTTCGGTTAAGGTCACCTGTGTGGAGATTATGGATACCCCATACCTACACGGCATGTATAGTCCGACTGGGTAAGGGATGCCATGTATAGATAGAATATCTTTAAGAGGACTCGGGTTAAAATCTAAACTTGTATGTCAAGGAAATATCCGAGATCCTAGTCAGTTACGATTGTATTTTATCTGTAACTACATATTCCGTTAGGGATATGGACTGTATTTTGTAATACGAACCCCTTCCCATATATAAGGAGGGGTCTGGGTGCCTCTAGGAGCACGATTTTCTCCCAGATCATACGATCAATAATACACTCGGCAGATCAATCCCCGGATAGGAGTAGGGTATTACTTCTTAATTAAGAAGGCCTGAACCTGTATAAAATTCCTTGTCTCTAAACCCATCCACTTTTCCAGCTTGATAGCCACCCCTTTTAATATTGCCGAAATCTTGTTTCAACAGTTGGCGCGCCAGGTAGGGGTAGCGTCAAGTTCTTCGCCGACTAGTGCGATGGGTTTCGTTTCCGGTATCGACCACTTCGTCTTCCCTCCCGGGCAAGCGTTCCGTTTCGGCAGCCTCGACTTCATCACCAACGACTTCGGCAAGATTTCTCTCCTCGACTCGGATTCGAACCAGTCGGGAAGAGGGCAAATCTCCGCCTCTGTTCGGTATCCCGAACTCGGCCGAGGTCTACCCCAAGATCATCTCTGCCGAGTTGGCTTCAAAGCACTCGGATGAGATCCAATCTACTTAAACACGACCCAAACTAGACGATGGGGCCTATCCGCCAATCCTGATGAAACTCCCCGATGATTTGGCTGCTGTCTTCACCACAAGGCCATCTTCTCCCCGTAGGCCTAGGCGGGATCCGGCTTCAGCCCCGGTCCGGCCTAGCTCTACGGAAGTCGGCGTCATACTCCAGACACTCGTCACGGTTTCGACGGAACAACTGGACGGCTACCTCAGCTCCCCCGGGGTCGACTCGCGGCCAACAGAGATCGTGGAGTACGATGACTTCGGCTACCGCTACGACTACCGCAAGCTCGACGACTTCGACGAAGGCTTTGAAGACAACTACACGCCTCTCTACTTCGGCATCTTTAGGGCTGACAATGAGACGGAAGAACAGCGCAAAGCCCGAGAAGCAGAAGAGCTACGCATACAACAGGAAGCCGAACGATGCCGACTAGAAGAGGAGCGCCAAGCACAAGAGCGAGAACGGCTGCAGCATGAGCAACAGGAACGCGAACGGGCCGCAAAGGAGGCTGAGGACCGGCGACAACGGGCCTTGGACGCCGGGCGACGAGCACGAGAGTTCATCAGGCAGCAAGACGTCGACGGAACTGCGGTTTTTCGCACCCCTCAACAGAACGCGGTTGCAGTGATCACCCTCCTCGACACCTTCCTCAAGGAAGACAGACTCAATCAAGTTAATCACGTCGTCAACATCTTGAACCAGACCAAGACCATGATCGCCGCCTCGGTCCCGGTTAACTCTACAAGCGTCCGCATGCCGACTGGCAGCCGAGTTCCCCATCTTCGATCTCAAAACTATCACCAACCGAGCCTCAGCGTCGCCGGCGTGGGATCCTGTCGCAGGAACAGGGGTCACGACGAGCGATCTGTCCATTCGCCTCCCGAATGACACAGGGAGCGCCGAGTTGAACGGCCACGCTCCCCACCTCATAGGCGCCCCATCGATCTTTGCGATACAATCAACCAGCGTCGCGCAGCACGAAGCTACGCTCCCCACAATTCACCAGATCGCCACGAAGACGACGTGGATGAAGTCGCTTCCTTTACAAGCGACCTGCGTCGAGTGGATTGGCTAGCCGACTTCAAGCTGACTGGAATCGAGAAGTATGACGACACCACTAACCCGGAGTCTTAGCTCACCGTCTACGGTCTCGCAATTCACGCAGCAGGAGGAGACAGCAAAGCTATAGCAAACTATTTGCCTGTGGCCCTAGCGGATTCTGCCCGGTCCTGGCTTCATGGGTTACCCCGCAGCACAATCGGATCATGGGCGGAACTTCGCGACCACTTCATCGCCAACTTCCAGGGTACCTTTGAACGCCCTGGTACACATTCTGATCTCTACAACGTCATTCAGAAGTCTGGAGAATCTCTTCGAGATTACATCCGACCATTTTCCGAGCAATGCAACAAGATCTCCGACATTACCGACGATGTCCTCATCGTCGCCTTCACTAAGGGAATTCGTCACAAAGACCTAGTCGGCAAGTTCGGGCGGAAGCCTCCCAAGACGGTCAAGCAGATGTTTGAAAAAGCCAATGAGTATGCCAAAGCCGAAGATGCCATTATCGCGTCCAAGCAGTTGGGCACCACTTGGAAGCCAAAGAAAGATACGCCGACTACAGGAGGGAGTGGAAGTACCAATCACAAGGATCGCAAGTGTAAGCCCGAGGAACTTGTGGCAACTACAACACCATCCTCCCGACAACGTTCGCGCGTCAACACTTTTGACAAGATCATGAATTCCCAATGTCCGCATCATCCCAATTCTAATCACGCGGCCAAAGATTGCTTCGTCTATAAACAGTTTGCAGAACAATATGCTAAGAACGCACGTAAGGCCTCTGACGGAGATCAAAGCACGTAAAAGAAGAAGGATGATGACGGTCATGCCCCGACTGGTTTTCAAGACTATCGCAAGGAACTCAGCCACATCTTTGGCGGACCCCTGGCTTATGAATCTAACAGAAAGCAAAAGCTGACCGAACGAGAGCTCAACGCTGTTCAGCCCGATACGCCCCAATTTCTTCGGTGGTCGGAGACGACAATTAAGTTTGATCGCTCGGATCATCCTGACCGAGTGGTCCACCCGGGGCGGTACCCCCTAGTACTAGACCCAGTGGTTCGCAACGTCAAGCTTCGTAGATCCCTCATCGATAGTGGCAGTGCACTCAACATCCTTTTCGCCAAAACCCTGGACGACATGCAGATCCCTCACGCGGAATTAAGGCCGAGTAATGCGCCCTTTCACAGAGTCATCCCAGGGCTATCTGCCACACCACTCGGCCAGATCACTCTTCCGATTACTTTTGGTACTCGGGAGAACTTCCGCATAGAAAATGTTTGCTTCGAAGTTGCTGATTTCGAGACAGCGTATCATGCCATTCTCGGATGCCCGACGTTAGCCAAGTTTATGGTTGTCCCGCACTATACCTACATGATGATGAAGATGCCTGGTCCTCGAGGAGTCATATCCCTGCGGAGTGACATCAAGCAAGCCGTCACATACGACAAGGAAAGCTGCAAGATGGCCCAGACCCGCGAGATCACGCTCGCCCGAGAAGAAATCCAACTAGCTGCGTCCACAGCAAGCGAAGGAGAAGTGCTTGCAACCAAGATGCCAAAGAGCGGAGAAAGCGACGCCAAGACCAAGAAAATTCCTCTAGATCCTTCTGATCCTACTAAGACTGCTGTAATAGGCGCTGAGTTAGATTGTAAATAGGAAAGCACGCTCATCACCTTTCTTCAAAATAATAAAGATATCTTTGCGTGGAAACCATCTGATATGCCTGGTATTCCTAGAGAGGTGATTGAGCACTCTTTACATGTTAAGGAAGACGCTAAACCAATCAAGCAACGACTCCGCCGTTTCGCACAGGATAGGAAGGATGCGATCAAGGAGGAATTGACCAAGCTGTTAGCAGCAGGCTTCATCATGGAAGTCCTTCATCCCGACTGGCTGGCTAACCCAGTCCTGGTTCGAAAGAAGACGGGACAATGGCGCATGTGTGTTGATTACACCGACCTCAACAAGTCTTGCCCCAAAGATCCCTTTGGGTTGCCTCGCATTGACCAGGTAGTTGACTCAACGGCCAGCTGCGAACTACTCAGTTTTTTGGATTGCTACTCAGGATATCATCTGATCCGACTGAAGGAATCCGACTCCTTAAGAACTTCATTCATCACGCCTTTCGGGGCCTACTGCTACATCACCATGCCCTTTGGATTAAAGAACGCAGGAGCAACTTATCAACGCATGATCTAGAGATGTTTTTCAACCCAGATCGGCCGCAACGTTGAAGCTTACGTGGATGACGTAGTCGTCAAGACCAAGCAGAAGGATGATTTGATCACGGATCTAGAAGAAACCTTTGTGAGCATCCGCACTTTCAGGATGAAACTAAACCCTGAAAAGTGCATCTTCGGAGTATTGTCAGGGAAGCTGCTTGGATTTATGGTGTCCCATAGAGGCATACAAGCCAACCTGGAGAAAGTCAATGCTATCCTCAACATGAAACCGCCAAGCTCCCAGAAAGACGTTCAAAAGCTGACTGGTTGCATGGCGGCGCCCAGCCGGTTTGTTTCACGACTCGGCGAGCGGGGGATGCCCTTTTTCAAGCTGTTGAAGAAAACAGACAATTTCCAGTAGGGACCCGAAGCACAAAAGGCCTTTGAAGACTTCAAAAAACTTCTCACTACTCCACTAGTCCTAGCTTCACCACATCCGCAAGAGCCGCTGTTGTTATATGTGCCGGCGACTTCCCAGGTTGTAAGCACAGTCCTAGTTGTTGAGCATGAAGAAGAAGGCCATGTTCAAAAAGTCCAACGACCAATCTATTTCGTTAGCGAGGTTTTGGCTGATTCCAAGACAAGATATCCTCAGGTTCAAAAGCTATTATATGGTGTTTTAATTACCGTCTGGAAACTATCTCACTACTTCCAAGGTCACTCGGTCACGGTGGTCACATAGTTTCCACTCGGGGACATACTTCATAATCGTGAAGCAAATGGGCAGATCGCAAAGTGGGCCTTAGAATTGATGTCCTTGGATATATCCTTCAAGCCGCGAACTTCGATCAAGTCCCAAGCTTTAGCCGACTTTGTCGTCGAGTCGACTGAGTGCCAAGAAGACATGCCCGAGGAGAAGATGGAGTATTGGACCATGCATTTTGACGGGTCGAAGAGGCTTTCAGGCACTGGAGGCGGGGTTGTTTTAATTTCCCCGACTGGAGAAAGATTGAGCTATGTATTGTGGATACGTTTTTCTGCGTCCCATAACGTGGCGGAATATGAGGTGCTGCTTCACGGATTAAGGATCGCGATCTCCTTGGGAATTCGGCGTCTGATAGTTCATAGAGATTCTCAGTTGGTTGTTAATCAAGTCATGAAAGAGTGGTCCTGCCTCGATGATAACATGACCGCCTACCAACAGGAGGTACGCAAGTTGGAAGACAGATTCGATGGATTTGAGCTCACCAATGTTCTTCGGCACAATAACGAGGCAGCCGACAGACTGGCTAATTTCGGTTCAAAGCGAGAAGCAGCCCCTTCTGACGTATTCGTTGAGCATCTCTATGAGCCAACCGTACCAAGGAAAGAAATAATTGAGGCTACGAACACTCAAGACGTAAGCATGATTGAAGCCGACTGGAGAGAGCCCCTCATAAGATTTTTGACCAAACAAGAACTCCCTCCAGATAAAGATGAAGCCGAGCGGATCTCCAAGCGCAGCAGACTCTATGTCATCCATGAGACTGAACTGTACAAGAAAAGTCCATCGGGAATCCTGTAACGCTGTGTGTCTTTAGAGGAGGGGAGGCAATTGCTAAAGGTCTCAGGGGCTACTGTGGAGATTATGGATACATTCAGGCATCTATGGTAATCACGCTGCTGCACGAACCATTGTTGGCAAGGCTTATCGGCAGGGTTTTTTCTGGCCTACAGCTGTGACCGACGCCGACAAAATTGTCCGAACATGTGAAGGTTGTCAATTTTTCGCCCGACAAACTCATCTGCCGGCTCAGGAGTTGCAAACCATCCTGTTGTCTTGGCCGTTCGCGGTTTGGGGGCTCGACATGGTCGGCCCGTTTAAGAAGGCTGTCGGTGGTTATACTCATCTCTTTGTAGCCGTTGACAAATTTTCCAAGTGGATCGAAGCCAAACCAGTCATTACAGTCAAGGCAGACATGGCTAGAGATTTTTTCATCAACATTGTGCACCGGTTTGGGGTACCTAATCAGATCATCAATGATAACGGAACTCAATTCACCGGCGGAATATTTAAAGACTTTTGTGAAGACTTCGGCATCAAAATTTGTTATGCCTCCGTAGCGCACCCCATGAGCAATGGACAAGTTGAACGTGCCAATGGTATGGTGCTCTAAGGAATAAAAGCACGAGTTTTCGACCGCCAGCATCCCTATGCCGGCAAGTGGGTAGAATAGCTACCGTCTGTACTCTTGTCCCTGCGCACCACTCCCAGTCGGGCTACGGGCCAGTCGCCGTTTTTCCTGGTCTATGGAGCGGAAGCAATGTTGCCAAGTGAGGTGGAATTTGAATCTACGATTTCGTAACTTCAGCGAGGAGCGCTACGGAGAAGACCGAGTAAATGACCTCAACCGACTGGAAGATGCCCGTGAAGCAGCCTTAATTCAGTCGGCTCGGTATTTGCAAGGGATGCGCCGTTATCACAATCGCAATGTTCGATCACGAGCCTTTTTAGTCGGCAACCTGGTTCTGAGAAGAATTCAGACTACACGGGATCGCCACAAGTTATCTCCCTTATGGGAAGGACCATTCATAATTTCCGAAGTCACTCGGCCAGGTTCTTACCGACTCAAGCGTAAAGACGGTACTCCTGTCGACAACTCTTGGAATATCGAACATCTTCGTCGATTTTATGCTTAGGCATTACTTTTATATTTCCCTCTTTGACTGCCAACATCAAGTTATTCCTTGAGTTACCAATCGGGGGCTACTATAATAATAATGGAGTGTGATTTTTATCAATTCAATTTGCTTACTTGATTTATCATTGCCTTGCTTGATTTTTTTGGCTTAGTCAATGAGGACTGAAAGTTTTTTAATAACTTTTGCAGGTTTTAGGCTCAATAAGGTTTGACAAAAGCTTTTAAGAAATCAGGAGCTAAGTTTGAAATATCAGGCATAGCATAAATTCATCAGTACTGTACAAATTGTGCCTCCATCATCATCATCATCATCATCATAATCATTGTTATCAATCAGTATCAGTTTTTTCATCATCGGAATTATCAGATCCAGTCGGCCGAAGGTCGTTGTCCTGGAATCTCTCAACTGTATCAACGGCTATCTTATCGGCGGCTTTCTACGCATCATTGATGAGGTCAAGGGCGGCCTCTTCGCTCGTCCCGTCTACAAAGCCATCAATGGCGTCAATGTCAATCTTCGGGTATAAAGACTTGGTCATTGCCAATGCCAGGCTTGCTCCCATACTTCCAGCTTCCTTGATATTCTTAAAGTATGTATCCGGAGCAATTCTCAGCTTGTCGAAGATTTTCGGAAGCATCAAATGTTCTCGGACCATTGTTATTGAAGAACATGGCTTGGACGAGTGGGGTAGTAGCAGCGTTGGCGACTTCATCCCTAGCCCTTCAAGCCTCTTAACTTTATTGACCAAGACATCAAATTGAGCCTTAGATTTAATCTTGCAATCTACACAAATAGATTTACATTAACGAGTGGGCATAAAGAAAGGAATGATTTTTGCAATATGGGTTACCCGTACCTTCAACATCTTTTAGAGCCAAATCCCTTTGTCTTGCCAATTCAGTCTTGTCATTCTCCAGAGCTTGGATCCACTTTTCCAGCTCGAATATCTTGGCAGCTTGCACTGCATTGCTTCTTGTTGGTTGATATCACATGCATGGCAGCATAAGTAAGTTAGACGGAGATTGTATTACCTTTTGACGAACCGCTCAGTTCGAAGTTGGAGTCTTGAAGCTCGGCGATCCGATCCCCCAGATCATGCTCAGTTTTCCTAGCAAGCTCCTTAGCTTCGTGCAGCTGGTTTGTGGTGGCCTCAAGGGTTCCAAGATGGGGAACTAACCTATCAAGAGTCGCAGTCTTCGCCTCGTTCCTGAGATGGATTCTCTGCAATGCGAATTTATCGGCATTTGAGCAAAGTGGCAAACAGGATTATTGAAGCTGTGTATAAGGAGACTTACATTTACGATGCGAGTAGCTTGGCCGAGTGCCTTTTTCAGCAGGCATACTTCCTCGTCTTCCTTTTGCTTGTTTATCACAATTCCCTGAGGTTGCATGTCGTCATCCCACCACTTGACTAGAATGGGTAGGCGAAAATCCTCACCTGATTGTATCCGAAGAACCTCTTCCTCATCACCGGTCATTGGACCTTAGATGGTTATGGATAATGAGTGAGGTAGTTGAAGAAAGTTTGTTGGATCAAGATGGGTTTGGAGGATGTTTTTACCTGTGATAATTTCCGGTCGGGAACAAGTACGTCCTTGTACTTTAACAGGAGAGCTGGACCCTGGATCGGCACTGGCATCCTTTTTAGGAGGGCTGGTGGCTTGAGCTTCTACTTCAGGAATATCCTTATTTGGTTCTGTACCCGACTGGTTTCCAGTCGGGGGCTCCTGATCAGCATTGGCTCCAGCTTCGGCAAGTTATTGATTTCTACATTGTCGGTTGCAGGCTGGTTGTCACTCGGGCGATTTTCTGCAGTCGGCCCGGTTCCTTTTGAAGAATCCGCCTCCACATTAGTCAACTCAGCGTCCTTTCCTACGAGTTTGAGTTATGCTATCAACGCTATTTCAATAGTGGGTGAGTAGCAATACAAAGAAGATGGCCATATGATTTGTACCTGGAAGATTTTCTGATTTTCGGCATAGGACGACTGGAAGATTTCTTCTTCGGATTAGTTTGCCTTGGTAGTTTTCCAGTCGCTTCTTTGTTGCTAGTCTTCACAGCATCGTCGCCCTCATCATCACTCAGAACCAATTTCCTCTTATGAGAGTCTGACTGGCTAGTTGATTTCGCGGTGTTTGGTTGAGTATCAGACCGAATTTTTGGTCCTCCACTCGCCTGACCAGCTTGCCGGCGGGGTGATCGGCGTTGAGCGGTTGGAGGATCCGACTTCATCAAAGAAAATTCCTGGGCATGATATTTCAAACTTTCAATTAGCTTAACAGAAGATAAAGGCATACTTTTGAGAAAGGCTAAAATGTTTGAATACATACCGGTGGAGGAGGATTGAAGGCGTTATATGGCACCACTGGCAGCAAATGCGAATAACTGACCACGATAGCGTTTGAGAAGATTTTGTACATTCTCTCCTTCATGACCTTAAAATCAAGAGGGTATGGATCTTCATGGTTTGGGTCATGCTTGCCGTCAAATTCAAAGGCTGTACGGGATCTCTCTTTAATTAGAGCTAGCCGGCTCTTGATAAAATGCCGGGTGATCTGTTCTCCTTCCAGACCTTGCTCTTTTAGCTTCAGCATGCGATCCATCAGGACAAGTGCCTGGGCTGCTTCCTCTCCCATTGGAAGTGAGTTCCCATTGGAAGTGAGTTCCAAGTGTCCTGATAAACCGGAGAAGACAGGAGTACTCGGGGAGCGCAGGCTCAGGGTTTTGTAGATAGAACCAATTTGCATGCCAGCCTTTGTTTGAGGTTTTGAAGGGCATGGAAAAATACTTTTGGCCATGGAAAAACACTTGCTCACGACAGTTTAGCCTAATGAATTCTTTGGAATTACTACGATGCAAATAAAAAGGTGCCCAACAGAAAAGTGTTATACTAGTTTTGTAAGTCTTTTTAGGCTGCAAAAGCTATTCGGGTTTTATTGAGATGACTGGTTTTTGAATAGTTATTCTCTCGGCATGTTATATGCTTATTTTGATTATGGCGTGAGTTATAGCCTAGGCTATTTAGACTCATCAATTTTCATGATATCACATTTATACCACATTTGATGGATCTTTTTGAGTTTTTACTCGGATTTTCGTCTTATGTGCTGATCTATGGACCTTTAGAGTATTTTCTACTCGGGCCTCTTTATATCTTCATTTTTGGTATATTACGGCTAAAGCAGTTGGATGGATGTTATTGACACCTTGACTATATGTTTAGTTTTTAACTAATCACATAGTCGGGGGCTACACCTAATTAGGTGCATCTTGTCGATGCACCCAATTTTTTCTATTTTCAGCCCTTCACAGTCTTTAATTTTGGTACTCGGGAGATCAATACAGAAGAAATTGAAGCACTCGGATTATCATTTTACATTCTGAGAGAAGGTTATTTCGTCGACTTTAAAGGTTTCAGGGGCTACCGTGGAGATTATGGATACCCCATACCTACACGGCATGTATGGTCCGACTGGGTATGGGGTGCCATGTATTAGATAGAATATCTTAAAGAGGATTCGGGTTAAAATCTAAACTTGTATGTCAAGGAAATATCCGAGATCCTAGTCGGTTACGATTGTATTTTATCTGTAACTACATATTCCATTAGGGATATGGACTGTATTTTGTAATACGGACCACTTCCGCTATATAAGGAGGGGTCTGGGTGCCTCTAGCGGCACGATTTTCTCCCAGATCATACGATCAATAATACACTCGGCGGACAATCCCCGGACAGGAGTAGGGTATTACTTCTTAATTTAGTAGGCCTGAACCTGTATAAAATTCCTTGTCTCTAAACCCATCCACTTTTTCAGCTTGATAGCCATCCCTTTTAGTATTGCCGAAATCTTGTTTCGACAACCTGCAAAAATGATTTTTTGTCAGTGGAGCGTAACGGCCGTCCACCCTTCATTATTTTTCCCCCAAAACCATGTGCCCACAGTTTCACAACTCACCATTTCAATCACACTCCCTCCTTTCTCTCTCTCCCACTCGCCACTCATCACTCCGCCAGCATGCTCTCTCCCATGGTCCCCTCAATACCCCCACCCTACTCTCTCCCCCATCCCCGTGCCCCATATCTTCCCCACCCTCTACTCTCTCCCACTCTCTCTATATGGTGGTGCGGCGGTGCCAATGGCCTCAGATGGCAATGGCAACCGTATCAGCGGCGGATCCACAGCCGAAGAGCTTAGGAAGGGCGGATCCGCCTCCAGTGGCCTTGGGAGCGGTGGATCCACCCTCGCACGCCATAGAGAGAGGAGGTGGAAAGGTGGTGCGGCAATCACGGCAATGGTGGCGGCTGGCTCATAGGCTACGGTGGCGGCACCCAACAACTGCGTGCGACCTAGGGTATTAGACTTATTCTATTTTTTTCTAAAAAAAATGTTGCAAGCGGCTTCCTTAGGATGCCTGCCTGCCTGCGGAAACAGGTTGGCCGCATGCAAAGATCATTTTTGTAGTAGTGATATTACATTTCGTTCAAATAGGACTTCAAAATCTACTATGTCTTCCGTTTACCGTTATTTATACCCGGTTTCATTCACCATTCCGCAACGAGCAACAATGGAACGTACGCTCTTGCATATACCTTCTTGGAATGGTAGGCATGTGTGACTTGAGATGCACTCTAGAGGTATCTGTTCTCGAGCCATCACCCAGTGTGGGCAGCTCCTGCATCTGGAGATTGAGACGTTGGAACTTCATGATCTGTCCAGTATCAATCTGTCATTACCATAAGAACCTAACCACGGGATATTCTAATACTCTAATATGGATAGCTCGGACTGCTGCTGACCTGGTGCTGTAGACCTACCTCGAATTGCAGAAAAGCTGGTTTACATTGAACATGGGTGCAAGGATTAAATTATAAAGTTTGCATTATCTCGGCCAACTCCAATACGATGTTAAAAAAAGTTTGTTCATCATTAATGATTGGACAGTATATATATTATCTTTGCAATGACGAAATATTGAGCAATCACGTGACAAAGTTGTCAAATGAATAGTTTTATTTTTATCATCTTAGAAACAAGTACTGATTGTATAGAGTAGTAGTATTTAGTTGAAGAGCATTGCTATGGTCCGGCAGAAAATACCGCTCAGTACTGGTACCGCACGGTACCAGAGCGAATTCCATCGGTGGGCAAGATGGGAAATGTGTTGCGCGCGTGGTTAGAGGACGAAAATCGAGCGGCGCCGCAAGGGTTTATCCTCTCCGTTCCTTCCCCGCAGCTCATCCTCATCTCGTCTCTTTCGAATTGCCTTGCATGGCGCCAGCGTCCTCTCCATCTTCGCATCGCCTTGCACGGCGCCGGCGTCTCTCTATCTTCGTTGCGCCGTGCACCTTCGCTGCGCCGCGGCACCGTCGTCTCTCCCTTCGCCGTGCCACCGGCGTCGCCCTGGACTTCGCCGGAGAAGCTCCGCCAAGCACACCGCCCTTGACTTTGCCGGACAACCTGCGCCAAGAACAAAACGAATCGCTGCTGCAACGCTCGGTTTCAGATCGGATCAGAAAGAGAGCCCTAGGATTTCTCCTGCCTCAAACCGAATCGAGCTCTCATGATATGCGAAGTTACGCATTTGCCCTTCCACGTCTCCACCAACTCATGGTACCGCTCACAATCAACCACGGTACCTCGCGGTACCCTCATTTACAGACCATTCGATCCTCTCGAATGGACGGCCCAGATTTCGTACCACAAGGTACCGTGCCTCCCTGCAGGACCGTAAAAAAGCTCTTAGTTGAAAGTTTCTAATTTGTGAGAACAGGGAACGTTAATGAAATATCGAAATTAACAAGTTCAGTGGCACATTTCATTATTTCTAGTTATGAATCTCCTGAAAGCGCTTTCCCATATCTCCTTGTGGCATATCCTCCTTAGAGCAAATACTGCTAGCTCTTATCCAAGAGTCCTTTGTACATGCTCAAGAGAAATACATTAAATCGATAAGCGAAAAAGTAGAGATGACATTATAACTAATCCACTATACATGTTTATTGTGCTAATCCTATATATTTATAAAGTTTGTCTCTACTAAATGTAATTAATGTTAATTTTCTTTTCTCTCGTGAAGCCACACCATTTCAATTATTTTTAGCCTTTGCATTATTCATCAAGGGTACAAATTACATCTTTTATCGCTCAAAAGCTACACTATACAACTAATCATTTGAATAATGATCAAGTTACTAAATATATAAGCATATAAAGAAAAATCGTATAGTACGATATAAAACTTTACAACTCATATCTGTTATTTTGTCACATACTTCTTCTGCAGCGATCCACGCGGTACTCTTCTAGTATTAGATGAGCTTATAGCCGATAGTTAGCTCAACTATTAAACTTGCGCATATAACATGACAGTGCTTCTAGTATAGATGTATTATTATGAAAATATTTAAAGCAGAGCCCACATGGACGTTAAAGTCTTTAATAGCTGACATTATATTTCATTCACATAGTCCTCGAAAATCTGGTATACTTTTCTTGTGTCATTTATGGCCGATCGATTTTATTTACCATTTTAATTTCATGCCAGTTTTACATTTAAGCCGTCCAGATTCAGCAGCTTGATTGCAGATTACAAAGCCACAGCGGATGCACCATTACACAATCTACTAGCTTTTAAATGTGGAGGCCAGCTGAAGGAACCGGATAAATTAATTTGCACAACAAGTTTTACTCCTATCCGGCAACAGCTACTGGCTTAAGATCGAGTAAGCTAGAAGTGCAAGGTGCAGAGCAAAAAAACGGAAACATCCATTTTACACTTGCACGTCTGTCTAGCTTCTGGGAATGGAAGGCATGATGGATTTGGGATGCACTACGCAAAGAGTCCAATCTCCAGCCTTCATCCATGGACACCTCGTCCATTGATTCCTGGACTTCCTCCTCTACTCGCACGCTGAGAATTCAGAACATGGCTGATAGTGATCAGTCCACTGTCGGCGCACTGGTGTGCGTATCACCGGAAGCTGGCCTGAGGATTCCACACAAAATGTGGTGATTCCTCTTCATGCTCGTTATGATGGCCTCCTTCGGACAGGCTGCGGTCAGGTTGATCTGGAGAAATAGCATGCGCGCGACACTGCTCTCTCAGACTACTAACTGGATGAAGGATGCATGGCACATACGATACACGTCTCGTTGCCGAGCAGCAGAACTAACCTTGAGATTACAAGAAAGGAAGTGAGGCAAGCTGAACAAGCCAGTTTTAAATGGCGTATAATACAGTGCTTCTAGGTACCTTAGAATAGTTATGACGAACATGAGACATCTAGGTACCTTAGAACACCCTTGTCGTGAACAAACTAAAGGATTTGGGGGCAGGAGCAGCTTGCAGCACGTGTGCCACAGTTTAGAATCAACATGGTTGGCGCTCTGTCAGGCTTCACTAAAAATTGTGGAAAAGTAAATAAAGTGCATTAATCTTCAAAATTACGGATCCCCTTGGGGTCTACTTATAGTTTTTACAGTGCAAGTTTATACAGCCCTATGTCTCCCATGTATTAGGCAATTTACATGACCGCTCTTACGATAGAGACGTTTACAAGGGTAATTATAGACAATCAACCCATCTAACCACCGTCAGGTCTCTATAGATCGGTCCAGCTAGGCATCGACTTTCTTCGCCTAATGGCAGAGGTTCTTCGCTGCGCCCCCTCAGCAGGGAGTCTGAGCTTCGCCCTCAGCTTGATGCTTTGCTTCTTCGGTGCTTTGCCTCAAGGCTGGGTAAGCTGTTTCGGCGGGGTACGTTGGCCGAAGGCCCTCTTGACATGCCTCCAAGAAAAATCATGACGGAAGATCACACATCCATGTTGCTTTCCTGGTAGGAAACGTTGGCGAAGTTGACGGGAATGGTAGACCTGTGTGAGCTTCGTAGATCATCCATGGTACACTCGCACCTACCTATATTTGATTCTCATACTGCTACTTATACAGGCTTGCAACGAAAATGTGGTAAGCAGAGAACAAGGTCGAGCTATCCCGCTGGCATAGAACATTTTTTTTTGAAGGGATGAATTCTTAGCACTGGATATTCTTCATGTACTTGACATGCAAATTAGTCAAGGTATCATGATTCTTTTGCCAAACTCATCTTCAAAACCTGATTTCTGATGGTTCAGCTGAGAAAAGTTAAGGAGAACAAAATGTGCCTACAACTATTATATATCAGTGTGCTAGAAATTGAGGAACAACTACATTGGTCGGTGTGTTCATCTTCTAGTTTCCTTCTAAGTTGGGCTGTCGCAGTGTAATACATTTTTTTAATACATGCCCCTGTATAATCTAAGTACTTCTAATACAACATCAATATTTGAACTATTTGAATAGCTTCTACTTCAGACTCAACATGTTTGTTGAAGTCCTTCAGAGCTGACAATGTTTTTCATTCATGTAGTTCTCGAAAATCAAATAGATTTTTTTTTCTGCTGGTTGCCTATTTTACTATCATTGTAATTCTTTGATAGCTGACCATACATTTCTTTTGCTGAATATGTAGCACCCACCTATTTGATTCTGAGCAGATCAAACTCCGCTTTGCAGAGCACACAGCCACACAAACCATCATTCATTATGCAATTTTAGGTGGTTGTGTACAACTACTTTGGATGTAGAGGCTGGTTTTAATCCATTTTCTAAAAAATAAAAGCAATTTAGCATTTAAAAGGCGGAGCCCAGGAGCAAGTGCAACTACATACCTGTTGTTATATATGTGGAAGGCTCTACACTTGCAGATAAGAGTAAGCTATGAGTACACGGCACAGACAAAGAAATCTGCAGTTCTTTAGTCAGAGTCATGAGATGGATGCACGACAATAGGAGGCCACAACAAAGCACTATACATCCAGTTCATATGGATGCCTAGCTTATGGGAATGGAAGGCACGAGGGATTTGAGATGCACTACGCAAGACTCCAGTCTCCGGCCTTCTTCCATAAGCAGCACGCACCTGGCATGAAGAACTGAGTCATGGTCATCCCCCTCAACGGTGATATCAAGAGCCCATCCTCTCAATAATTCTATCACTATTAAGCCACTAAGTAGACTAGCAGTCCATTAAGGCTGACATAGCATGCATTCGCCATACCGTGCTTCCTTTCTTTTTTCGTTTTTAAGGATTTTCTTAGTTAATGTTTCCTAGCCTCTCTTAGGGTAATCCCATCCCATAGTGTCCGTAGGTAGTGTCTAGAGAAGAAAGAGGGCAATAAATATCCATTTAGGCATAATCCTCTCCAATGTATAGTGCCTATGGCTGTGTTTGCGGAGAAAACAAATTAAATGCCTTTGTTATGCATGTGCAAGGATCAGCTATGGCAAAAATCCTAAAGATCAGATATGGCAAAGGGGAGGACGACACAAAGGTCAAGATATCTAGAAAAATATCTAGGGTAAGAAACGACTAATCACCTCCAATGCTGCTTTGGCTAGTATTTAGGGCCTTGATGCACACGCCGATCTAGTTTCCTGCATGTGACATTGTTTCATCTTTTTTCTTGCTCTCCGTTCTTTAATTACCATGCCACATATGCATCCGAATTTTGATCGGGTGGCATCCCGATAAATTCTATACACACCAGCTTACGTGGTGGGTTGGGACTGCCGTTAATGGTACATTTGAATCTGCTCTTTAAACTGCTTTGTAATCTTTCTTGCCTAGAGCAAGTGCTGGTCAATAAGTGGAAGGCAACCATTTGGGTCTATCAGACTGCAGCAACAGTTTTGCAATTTAGCTCAAAAAGTAGAGTCAAATTCTTCAGGGTGCAGACTTGTTATTTGCATGAATGGCTGTAGTCGCTAACCTTAGAATGTTTAATGTACATAATAAGCAAAACGATCACAATACACCCGATGCATGTGTGGAGATTATAGGCACTAGATATCTACATGATCAATATACCTGGCTGCTATTAGGAGATGGACCATGATCTGTGATATTTGTAATTGTACACATTTTAATTGCTAGAGTTTCCTTGCCTGTTTGGACATGACCCTAGGTTCTAACTAGGTTATCTTTTGTAATACTAAAGAAAGTTTATGCCGAGTTCGGTCGGGTTTCCTACTTGTACCCTTACCTTCTTTTTTTTAGATAATGATGTACCCTTACCTCCTAACCTATATAAGGGTGGGGAGCCCTTGAAGAGTATATAGCGAAACGCACCGAGATCGTCAAATCAATACAATACCAAGCGAATATAATCACTAAACATGAATAGGGTATTATCTCCCATTGGGAGGGTCTAAACATGTCTAAACCTTTGTCTTTGTATCCATCCAGTTTTACAACTCGTACACTACCCTTTTTATTATTGCCCGTATAAAACATCAATAACATGATTGCACCACAACGTCGGTGAACTGCTTCATCCCCCCATCATATAAGACAGTGTGCATATACTGCTTCATGCCAAGCTCGTTGGAATGGGAGGCATGTGGGACGCGATCCACTATGCAACTCTTCGTGATCCATCCATCGTCCTCATTTGGCTCTGTTCGTGCGTGAAGGACTGGAGACAATCCCCGATGCTGCACGGTGCACACGGAGATTGGAAACTTGGAATCTGGTGGTGTAGTGTACGCCCTTTGGGTATCTTCGAAACACCAGAAGTTGGCCAAGGAGATGCACCTGTTATATCCCTCTCGCACTGCAGGTCATTGTCGGCAGACCAAGGGACGACCAAGGGGAGAACCAGATATGTAATATGTTGATGTGCTCGGCCCATTTCGACCAGCTTCAGGGACAAGCTAAAATTCTCTTCGCATTATTAAATGACAATGTAGAATAGTATAGGTATTGTTTGTCTACCAGCCAAAAAAAAGGAAATGTAATCAATTAAGACGGTAAGTAGTAGTAAATATTTATGAAGGCAGGTTCCATAACCATTGGTTAATTAGAGTGGTAAGCAGTACTTTAAATACGTCGATCGTGAAAAAAAATAATATTTGATACCTTTTGTATCCATGTGCGGTGTGGTCCTTCTATAGTCCACGAATTGGAGGGAGTATATTATTATGAACACTAGCCGTCAACCCGTGCGTTCCACGGGCTATATTATTACTCTTATTATTATTTGAAAAGTATCAAGATGCACTTGGTTTCATATAAAAAAGATGTGCTTGTTTTGAAGTCGATCTTGATTAGAGTGCTTTTCCATATTACATCCCGAATTCTTAACTAGTAAATATCATGGTATACTCGGTTTTAGAGTCCCAATTATAGATTTTCCATGATTTAATAGTTTTGTTTTCTTGATTTAATCACCGCCTATTTTTTTCGCAACTGAGTCTCAATTGAGTAATTTTGTTAATTCCGTAGTTCTAAAATTTAGAATAAATAATTTGTACTCGGTACAGAGTCAACTTTTACACTGAAAAAACTGAAGATCCATGATATTTATATCTCCAGTAAAAGATGAGCAACATGATTTATTCTTTCACTCAAAAGAAGATAAAACATTCAGTACATCTTCAATATGTCACATAGAACATGCAATTTCGATAGAATATATATATCAAAATAAGAATTTTAAATGTCTTAAATAGAACATGCAGATTTGACGAAATAAGTGTGTAGATTACAAATATATACGGAACCCACGGATGAATCTCCATGTTCCTCATATGCTTGCAAGTCCAGTTTTATGCATGGTCTCCAAATTGGCACCGAGCAGGATGAATCACATACCAATGTTCTGATAGGTCAAAATAATTTCGTGCGCTACGTGTGATCGTCGTTGTAATGCATGATCGATGTATATACAGAACTACAGACGTACTTACATTAATTCACGTTGATGATTTTCCTGGACGTAGGCGGCATCGGCGTGCTTCATCGTTAATGTCAGCTTTCATCGCCATGGCAGTAATCGAGATCGTCATCGATTAATGAAAGAAACCGGAATCGCACCGGCCGTCTTGGGCGGAGTCCCAGCTTGTATCCACAAAAGTTTGTTACAGATTTTTATAGCCCAAATGTACGCAAGATTGGCTGGGCTTTGAAAGCCCACGTATGAATAATGATCTACGGTCACGATATGCTAATACTTTTAATCAAAGGCCAGATCTTTCTAATTAACGTGAGAGCTCGTAAAAAGTGCCCGATTAGTATAAGTAAGTATATAGATATTTAAAGCAGAGCCCACAGGGACGTTAAAGTGTTTAGTTCATAGCTGACAGTATATTTCATTCATATAGTCCTCGAAAACCTGGTATACTTTTCTTGTGTCATTTTCTGCCGACATATTTTATTTACAATTTTAATTTCCTGGCCGACATGACATTTCTACCGATAAACAAGCACCTTATATATTTAGGCCGGCCAGATTCATCAGCTTGATTGCAGAGTGCAAAGCCACACGGGATGCACCATTACACAATCTAGCTTTTAAATGTGATTAAATATGGAGGCCAGCTGAAGGAACCGAATAAATTAATTTGCACACCAAGTTGTATCCGGCAACAGCTACTGGCTTAAGAGAGTATGCTAGAAGTGCAACTGTGCAGAACAAGCAAGGCAATACATCCATTTGGGAATGGAAGGCATGAGGGATTTGGGATGCACTAGACAAGCGTCCAGGCTCCAGCCTTCATCCATCGACACCTCTGCCATTGATTCGTAGACTTCCTCTTCTAGTTGTGCAGGGGTTGATGGTGATCAGTCGACCATGTGGTGATTCCTCTTCATGCTCGTTGTGATGGCCTCCTTTATACGGGCTGAGGTCAGGTCGATCTAGTTAGAAAATCGCCTGGTGAAAAGCAGCATGTGACACTACTCTCTCGGAGTACTAACTGGAAGAACTAATTGGAAGAAGCAGGGCATATAAGGCACACGTCTTGTTGTCGAGCAGCAGAAGTAAGCTTGAGAATACATGAAAGCTAGTGAGAGGCAAGCTGAACAAGCCAGCTTTAAATAGCATATACTCCCTCCGTTTCAGGTTATAAGATGTTTTGACTTTTGTCAAAGTCAAACTGCTTCAAGTTTAACCAAATTTGTAGAAAAATAATAATAATATTTTCAACTCAATATAGATTTATTATGAAAATATATTCAATTATTGATTTAATGAAAACTAATTTGGTATTAGAAATATTACTATATTTGTTTATAAACTTAGTCCAATTTAAAGTAGTTTGACTTTGACCAAAGTCAAAACGTCTTATAACCTAAAACAAAAGGAGTATTACAGTGCTTCGAGGTACCCTAGAATAGTTATGAGGAACATGAGACATCTGGAGTTTTAGCTGTTCGTCGAAGTACACCCTTATGTCGTGAACAAACTAAGATTTGATGGCTTTCCACATCAAGACGGAAGAACGCACAACCATGTAGCTTTCCTTATAGGAACTGTGTGGGCTTCCTAGATGATCCAGGGTACACTAGCACCTTCCTATATTTCATTCTCATATTGCTGCTACTCATACAGGCTTGCAAGTCGCAAGGAAAATGTTGTAAGCAGGGAACATGGTCGAGCGATCCCGATGTCATAAAACCTTTTTTTTTTCGAAGGGATGAATTCTTAGCACTGGATATTCTTTCATGAACTAGACATGCAAATTAGTCAAGGTATCATGATTCTTTTGCCAGATTCATCTCGAAGACCTGCTTTCTGATGGTTCAGCCGAGAAAAGGAGAACAAAATGTCCCAGCAACTATTATATATCTGTGTGCTAGAAATTGAGGAACAACTACATCAGTCAGTATAGGTCAACCTGCGTAGACATGTTTGCAGTGTATTGAAAATATCCCACATTCCTACCCCTATCAAAGCCGTACATGTGTATGGGTACACTGTTGGAGAAAGGGTTTTCACCTACGGATCATAACCCCCTTATATAAAGATGTTAAAATAACCGGGACTAAAGGTTCATCTTTATTACCGGTTAGTAACATTAACCGGGACTGAAGAGGAGAATCTTTATTCCCGGTTTGGTATTACCAAGTCCTTCAAAGCTAACAATGTTTTTTGTTCACATAATTAATGCAAATCTAGTAGATTTTTTTTTGCCGGTTACCTATTTTACTAATCATTGTAAATATTTTGTATCTGACCATACATTTGTGTTGCTGAATATGTAGCACCTATCTATTTGATTCTGAGCCGATCAAACTCTGCTTTGCAGAGTGCACAGCCACACAAACCATCCTTCCTTAGCTGGTTCTGTACAACTACTTTGGATGTAGAGGCTGGGTTTTAATCCATTTTCTTAAACATAAAAGCAATTTACCATTTAAAAGGCGGAGCCCAGGAGCAAGTAGTGCAACTACATATCTATTGTTATATATGTGGAAGGCCTTGCACTTGTAGATAAGAGTAAGCTATGAGTGCAAATCGCAAACAAAGGAATCTGCAGTTCCTTAGTCAGAGTCGTGAGAAGGATGCACAATAACAGGAGGCCATAACAAACCAATATAAATCCAATTTGTAAACATGTCTAGCTTATCGGAATGGAAGGCACGAGGGATTTGAGATGCACTACACAAGACTCCGGACTCCGGCGTTCTTCCATAAGCAGCACGCCATTGGCGTGAAGAACTGAGTTATGGTCCTTGTCCTCAATGGTGATAACAGGAGCTTGGAGCATGGGCGAGCCCATCCTCTCAATAACTTTATCATCATTAAGCCATTAAGTAGACAATGTGACTAGCAGTTCATTAAGCCTGCCATAGCATGCATTGCCATACATGCATGTTTCTTTTTTCTTGAAAAAGGGATTGCCGAGTTAATGTTTCCTAGCCTTGTCGAGGGAAAACCATCTCTTAGGGTAAACCCACCCACGGTGTCCGTAGGAAGTGTCTAGAGAAGAGAGAGA
The DNA here is from genome assembly GCF_000147395.1 of Oryza glaberrima. NCBI lineage: Eukaryota > Viridiplantae > Streptophyta > Magnoliopsida > Poales > Poaceae > Oryza > Oryza glaberrima. The sequence continues at coordinate 14,641,465 of NC_068329.1, forward strand.
GCCATAAATATCCATTTAGGCATAATCTGCTTCAGTGTATAGTGTCCATAGCTGTGTCTACAGATGAAACAAATTAAATGTCTTTATTGTGTATATGCAAGGATCAGCTATCGCAAAAATCCTAAAGATCAAATATGGCATAGGGGAGGACGACACAAAGGATCAGGATATCTGGAAAAATATCTAGGGTAAGAAACAACTAATCACCCCTAATGCTGCTTTGGTTAGTATTCAGGGCCTTGATGCACACGCTGATCTAGTTTCGTGCATGTGATATTGTTTCCTCCTTTTTCTTGCTCTCCCTTCTTTAATTACCATGCCACATCCAAATTTTGATCAAGTGGCATCATAATAAATTCTATACACACCAGCTTACGTGGTGGGTTGCGACTGCCGTTAATGGTACATTTGAATCTGCTCTTTAAACTGCTTTGTAATCTTTCTTCCCTAGAGCAAGTGCTGGTCAATAAGTGGTAGGCAACTCATTTGGGTCTATCATAATGCAGGAACAGTTTTGCAATTTAGCTCAAAAGTAGAGTCAACTTCTTCAGGGTTCAGACTTGTTCTTTGCATGAATGGCTGTACTCGCTAACCTTAGAGTGAGTACAGTACATATTAAGCGGAATAATTAATTATTTGTCACTCTTAGAGTGGTGATAAAGGATTTGCCACTGAATCCACATATCATAGACACAAGAGGGTCCACGTGTCATAGACAGTGAGTGGTAAATAAACAATTACCACATCTTAAAAGTGGCAAAAATTTAAATGTCCCATAATAAGCAAAACGACCGCAATACACCTGATGCATGTGTGGAGATTATAGGCACCAGGTGTCTACAAGGTCAATATATCTGACTGCTATTAGAAGATGGACCATGGCTGTGGTATTTGTAATTGTATACATTTTAGTTGCTAGAGTTTCCTTGCTGGTTAGGACATGACCCTAGGTTCTAACCAGATAATCTTTTGTAATACTAAAGAAAGTTTATGCCGAGTTCGGTCGGGTTTTCTACTTGTACACTTCTTTTTTTAGATAATGATGTACCCTTACCTCCTAACCTATATAAGGGTGGGGAGCTCTTCAAGAGGATATAGTGAAACACACCAAGATCGTCATATCAATACAACACCAAGCAAATATAATCACTAAACAGAAGTAGGGTATTATCTCTACTGAGAGGGTCTGAATATGTCGAAAGCTTTGTCTTTGTATCCATCCGGTTTTACACCTCGTGCACTACCCATTTTGTTATTGCCGGTATAAAACATCGCGATAACTTGATTGCACCACAACATCAGTGAACTGCTTCATTCCCCTTCACATAAGACAGTGTGCATATACTACTACATGCCAAGCTCGTTGGAATGGAAGGCATGTGGGACATGTGATCCACTATGCAACTCTTCGGGATCCATCCATCGTCCTTGTTTGGCTCTGTTCGTTAGTGAAGGACTGGAGACAATCCCCGACGCTGCACTCGGAGAGTGGAAACTTGGAACCTGGTGGTGTGTGCGCCCTTTGGGTACCTTCGAAACACCATAAGTTAGCCAAGGAAATGCACCTAATAAATCCCTCTCGCATGGCAGGTCATTGTTGACAGACCCAGGGACGACCAAGGGGAGAACCAGATATGTTGATGTGCTCAGCCCATTTCAACCAGCTTCAGTGACAAGCTAAAATTCTCTTTAACATTAGTAAATGACAATATTTTTCCAGACAAATATAAATATGCCATTATGATGTTTTCAAACTTATAATAAACAACATGGCAGCGCACACAGCGTGACAACTCAGACCATTGTGTTATTTGGCTTTAATAAGTGGAGGACCCAAGCAACTGAAATACGGAGTAAATGGCATCCCCTAAAAAAAACTGAAATAAAATTTAGACATTGTTGTTTAGGTGGATAGCTCTGCTCAGTATGCGAGGAGTGCACGGAGCAGAGAGTAATCAGTAAGCAAGGATTATAAAGAGCAGAGTAAGCAACACGACTGCAATGTTAGATGATTGACAACATAACATGCCTAGCTGTTCGGAATGGGAGGTATGACGAACTTCAGGATTTGAGAAAGTTCGCAAGTTTGTAGCATCCAGCCTTCACCTACGGGCAGTTTGACCATGTTGTGAAGAACAGAGTCGATCATGGCCCGTGTTTAGTTCTTTGGCTAAATTTTTTTTGACGTATACGGACACACATTTGAAGTATTAAATAGACTAATAACAAAACAAATGAGACGAAACTATTAAACCTAATTAATCCGTCATTAGCAAATGTTTATTGTAGCACCATATTTGTCAAATCATGGCGTAATTAGGCTAAAAAGATTTGTCTCGCAATTTACATGCAAACTGTGTAATTGGTTTTTTTTCGTCTATATTTAATGCTACATACATGTGTCCAAACATTTGATGTGATGGAATTTTCGGAAGTTTGAAGGTAACTAAACATGACCATGATACCCCTCCTGGAGGTTAAACTGAAAAATCTCGGAGGTAGTGAGTCCATTCTGTCTGTGTCAGCATAGCAGTACAAGCTGGCTGCAACATAACAGGGTCAAGTTATTTCGCCCAAGTCCAATGACACGACGAAACCCCCTGTCTAATGTTTGTAGTATTTGTATTAATATTGAGCAATCACGAGGGTAAGCAGAAAATGCGGAGTAACTAGCTTGGTTGGTTGCAATCCACTGGATAGTGTGATGAACACACTGATGTAAGGCACTAATCCGAAGTTACCATTTTATTTAAAGAAAAATTTTACCATCCAACATTGATACCTCGAGGTAGTATAAATTTTTGGTAACTCGAGATACTTTTTAGTATACCTCGAGGTATCAATGTTTGTTGTTAAAATTGCTCTTATTTAAAAGTAGTTAATGTACTCCCTCCTTCCCTAAATGTTTGACGCCGTTGACTTTTTTAAACATGTTTGACCATTCGTCTTATTTAAAAATTTTTGTGAAATGTGTAAAACTATATGTATACATAAAAGTATATTTAACAATGAATCAAATGATAGAAAAAGAATTAATAATTACTTAAAATTTTTGAATAAGACGAACGGTCAAACATTTTAAAAAAAGTCAACGGCGACAAATATTTTTGGATGGAAGCAGTATTAAAGTTACTAGGGGTGCAAGTTACAGAGCAGGCGAGAAAACTGCAGATCTCTGCAACCCAAAGTTGTGAGACGATTGCACTAAGACAGGAGGTAAATTACTTGAGGCTGCATACATCCAACTTATACAAATTCACTTGTCTATCTACTTGGAATGGAAGGCATCAAGGATTTCACCTCCACCAGATTAGTCTCTCCAAGCTGCACACTTCACCCAAGGGTGGGTTGTCCCGGCAGCGGAGAACTGAGTCATAGACATCCTCCTGAACCATGTTGGCTGGAACTTGGACTGTGTGATCAGTCCAACCTCTAAGTATCTCCCTACCTGTAGAAGGCATGGATGAAGTCGGAGGGTAGGAAAGTTGACTAGGAGAAAACCTGCATCAGAGTATGGCAAAAAATTTGTTTGCATTAAATTTGCTTGCAAGGAATGATATATTCAGCTTACTGCGACAAACTGCATGTGTTTTAAGTACCACGTCAGAAACTGCTTGACCGTTGTTATTAAACATAGGAACAGAACATGCAGTATTATTCATGCAACATTCTTCTTGTTTCGCATAACAAATGACAGTAGTTCAAAAGAAAAAGAAAAGTGATTTTTTACGGTCCAGCGCTCGGTACTGGTACCGCTCGGTACCAAAAATTGAACCATTGAATCCGGGATGGGTAGGATCAGGAGAGAAAATGAGCAAGGGTGAATGCGCTCGTAAATCCCAGCGCTGCAGGCAGCGGCATCATCGATCCACGCGGCGGTGACATTGAAGTCATCAATCCCAGCGGCGAGGACTCGTCGATTCCAGCAATCTAGGCAACCGCCGATTGAAGTCGTCGTTCCCGGTGGTGGCAGAGTTGAAGTCCAGGCGTTGAAGTTGTCGATCTAGGCGGCGGCGAGGACTCGTCGATCCCGGCGGAGTAGAATCCCAGGGCCGACTGGCTGAAGAGTAGGAATCCCGACGCCGATGGGCGGCAAGAGCAGGAGTCCTTCTCGGCGCATACGGGCAGAGAAGGAGGCTAGATGCAAGGCAGGCGGCGGTGGATCGCGGTACATTGTTGCACACAAAATTACACTTTTGCCCTTCCACCTCTGTCCTCCGCGAGGTACCGCATCGGGGACAGAATTGGTACCTCAGGATATCAAACTCTACCAGCCATTGGAATTTTGGTACCTCTCAATATTTTACACTCGAAAATATGGTAACTCATAGTACCTTCTCAACGATCATAAAATAAATCCAAGTACATACATGTGGCAGAGCAGAAGGTGTACCAGACTGTTAATGATGTAACACAATATGTACACAAGTATTTTCTTTACAATAAGATAGATCGGGAAATGACAAGCTATGTTGAAGGTAGAAAAATACATCATGCAACAATTTAACAGCATGACAATCATAGTTTACCGTGGAAGACTTCCGGATAACAAAAATTCTTCCTGCAGGCTATAGCAACCTGGAGATGCTAAATTAGCCATACTGTTGATTCCAATCCCCATAGCTTGATGATAATCTACATGTCCTTCTGATTGTGGAGTCTGCAGCTCATCGCTATCTTCTGGAGAAACTGTGCCTGATCTGAAACCTTTATTTCTTATAGATTGTAATGACATCTCTACTTGCTTCATAGTTGGCCGTTCTTCACCTCTAAGCCTCAAGCATGCCCGGGCAATTGAGGCGACAATGTTAATTTCATCCTCAGTTGCTTCTTCAAGAACTTCCAGAGCAGCTATCTCTGCAACTGGCCTTCCTTTTAGCTCAGAAAGAAAGTAAATAGATAAATTTTTCTTTGAACCAGATTCACTGTCAAAAATAGGTTGCTTCCTGAGAAGCAGCTCTAAAAGAACAACACCAAAACTGTAGACATCGCTCTTCTCATTTAGATGCCCGGTATGGTAGTACTCAGGATCTAAGTACCCAAATGTGCCTTGGATATTTGTAAAAACATGGGTTTGATCATTAGGAATCAGTCTTGATGCCCCAAAATCTGATACCTTAGCGGTGTAGTTGGCATCCAAAAGTATATTTGAAGATTTCACGTCGCGATGTAAAACAGATACTGATGCTGCAGAGTGGAGGTAATATAAAGCTCCCGCAGCTTCTATGGCAATTCTCAAGCACTGATCCCAGGACAATGTGAATTCTCTCATACTTGGATCAGCGTGAATAATGCGATTTAGTGAGCCATTTGGGACAAAGTCATACACCAGTAGAGGGACTTCGGTTTCAAGACAGCATCCAAATAGTTTTACAATGTTCCGATGATTTATCTGCGATAGGATTGCAACTTCGTTGATGAACTGACTAATCTCTTCTTCCCTAATGATGTTTGGTTTTTTTATAGCTACCACACGCTGGTCGGACAATATGCCCTTGTAAACCATACCATGCCCTCCACTACCAAGAACACGTGCTGGATCAAAGTTATTTGTTGCCTCTTTCAGCTCTTCTAGGGTGAAAATTTTTGTGCTATCAGTAGCGCATTCATCAGATGATATAAGTTGCTCTAGAAGAAGGCCTTGATTTTTTCGAAAATATTTTTTCCTTAATTGCTTTTGGATATCATTCTTTCTTTTACGGACAAGGAATGCTACGGTTAAGACAAGAAGAAGAATTCCGAAACCAACTCCTAGGCCAATTGCAATACCTAGAAAAACATACACACATGTTAGTTTTATTTATTTTTTCAGTTAGATCTAACGACAAGTAAAAGTTTCATGAGGTAATTTAAATGAAACCATACATCTAAGATTAGTTTAATATTCAGTGAATATTATTTTGTCTACTTGTTTAATGCTGTGAAAGAGACCGGCATTACAAAACCCAAGCTATTTTAATTTTTTTGAAATATTTGTAGAATGCAAAATACATTGTGCTACTTCCTTTTTAAATGATTTTAAGGGGCCCAAATGCTTTTCATGTGAACTTTAAAGCAAATATTGGCTATAAAAAATCTTGCAGTATTCTGAGGATATGTGTTTACCGAAAGCTAGTGGAAACTCTTTTCGGCATGGTCCAACAGAAGCATCTCCTCGAGTACCCGCAGGGCAAAAACAATCGAATCCTCCAAGTTTGTTTATGCACTTCCCATAGCAAGGGTACTTATTAGAATCCTCACATTCGTTAATATCTACAATCATATTTCACATTGATGTCAAAATTTATGATGTTACTCCCAAGAAAACAAATATTGCTTGATGACATGCAGTAAGCTAAAAAAAAGTTGTATGTAACACTATTAACAAGCTTTGTTTCGATTATGGTTAAAGAGTACAGTTTGAGGTTTAGCCACCCAGAAGTTACAGACATGGATCAAAACATGGGTGAGTTGCTAACACCAAGGTTTACATGCATTTAATTATTAATACTACATTCAAAATTTTGTGTCTCCATGATATGTGCTGGTTCTAGAACCGACACCAAGAAGGAACACCGATGAGAGATGGTCACCAGTGCCAGTTCTAAAACAAAACCAACACTTACAGTGCTGTCTGCGATTTTGATTTTGCTTACATGTCATGTTGAAGATCCATTAAACTGAGCAATTAATCTTAGCATGTGGCAGCTATGATAAATTCATTCTTGCGCCAAGAAGCATGCATACCATAACTGGAAGTTATTAAACCATGGTAAAATTGGAAAGACGCCATTTCGAAATAGCTATTTAGTCAAAAAAAAAAGCAAGTTACATTAACTCTACTTCTTTTAGGATTACATGAACTCTTTTTTTTTGACCTAAGTCGCTGTATTTTGAAAATTATTAACGAAGATATGCACCGAATGGTTAAATTTATAGTATTAATGATTAGTAAACATAACTCATGCAACGCACGGGTTGGTGATTAGCAAACGCAATATCTGTAAATCATAAGCGTAGTGAAATATTCACCTTGGCAACCATCATGACCCTGAAGGTAAGGATTCCCCTCGAATCCTTGAGAACATTTGCAGAAGTATCCTGGTCCATTGCTCGAGTCAATACACACGCTGTTGCTGCTAGCACATGCATATGAATCTAAATGTTTTCTTGCTTTGGCGCAGGTATTGTTTGCTACAACCCAGTCCACCACAAATGGAGGCTCACCACCGAAAGGGTTGCTGAAATTCGATGACGTGGCATAAATCGTGGAGAATTTGAAGCTGGCCTCCTCCACTAACGCTCCATAACTGCAACGGGACCAATTGTGGATGACTGATGTGTTGAAGTGTGTGTCAAACCAAACCTTGTAGTGCTTGATCCCTTTGGGGATTGCTGTCTGACAGCAACCTATCCCAGAACATCCTTCGCCATTGATGCTTACAAGATCATCGCCCTGGCCACAACTGGTGGCACAACCAATTGTTAGATTACTGCCTACGGCGCTCTGTCCACCAGGACCGAGGTAACCAAGCATTCGACACCCGAAGACTGTGAACTTGTTGGCACTGTTAGAAAAAGTGAAGGGACTTCCCGTCAAGCTCAGATTTGCCTTGTCGACACAGTCCATGTCATGTTTCGTCTTGTTGTAGCATTCGTATGACATAGGCATCCTCATGCGAGCCTGGCCTTCTGGCAGCGAGATGTTGAGCAGCTCCACATTCCGGAGAAGCAGCTTGGGTATGCTGTTCCCAGTACTGTTGCAGATCAGCTCAAATCCAGGAATGGCGCAGCCAGCCTGACCTTTGATGCCGAATGGAAAAGGGATATCTATGCTACCACAACTTCTCTGGCAGGTGGATGCTGCAACTACAGCAAGACCACCTGAAGTTGCTATGGTGAGACATAGTAGAGTAGGGAAGATCAATGCCTGAATCATCTTTGTTGCTGGAAAAAATAAGATTGCTAGCTAGATGTTGTCCACCTTCGTGTCCAAGGTATGGTATATATAGCTCCATATGAGTGATATAAGTTTATTAGCTAGCGATTTTAGCTTTCTCAGTTTTTTATGCAATTTTAGCTTTCGCTTTTTCCATATTTTCCCCAGTTAAAATGAAATTACTCTCATAAAGTACAAGTCCTCACACCCATTAATATCAGCAATCGTATTTTCCAATTTTCATATCTCATATTTCCGATGTACTTAAATGAAGGACACAAGAATTATCTGATATAGATTTATAATTGTCATACATTTATTGAAAAAAAAGATGGAGTATTATCTATTAGCTTCATCAGAATGCACCGCTCGAAATACCTTGACTTGGACTTTTTCTAGGCCTTCCTCACTTATTGCTTTACCAGGAATTTCCATGACTAGTTGTTTTCACAACACCAACTCTATTTATGAATCCAATTAAATAATTCATTTGCCTGCATATCCATGGACATACATCACACCAGCTTCTCCTAACCCGATTCAATCGTATACAGAAGATATGCATGGGTATGAATAATTGTCTAGCTTTGCATCCAATGAATTCTAGCTCTACCAGGGAGATTCTTTTCTATTGCAGTATAATATTTTAGATAATGGAGAGTCTGATGTCTGCACATCGTGCATCCAGCTACCTAAAGTTCGCAATGACAAAAATCCAAGACTATGCACCTGCCAAATTGGGACAAGAGATCGTTCTCTACCCACTCCAACTCTGTAGATCCATTGAGCACATTATCCGGACACGGAAACGAGCCAATTGGAAATCTATTCTACAAAGATTATAAAGATTATAAATACAGCAGCACCACACATGGCCAACATACAGTGCACCAGTCCCATCAATATTTTATAATGGGCATATATATATATATATATGCATCCTCCTTAACTAAATGGCACATCGGTTTGTAATTTTCGATTCGAGCCAATGCATCGAGCCAGCTTTTTGTTCTTTTTTTCATTCCTAGAACCTCAAAGGTGCTGGTTCCTAAACATCACCATTAAGTCCTCCTCAAAGGCGCCGCCTGCTAGGTGCTGGTTCAGAAATCCAACACCTATGACCAATTCCTAACCGGCACCGATCTCCTTCTCTGTAGTAGTGATAATTATTCCGTTTATAGGAAAAGATGGTTATAATGTCTTGTTAACTTAACATCTTTCATTTTTTCTAAAAGAAAGGTTTTATTTTACATACTTTTAAAAAATATAATCTGGACATTTGGAATTCAATACGATGCATACTTTTCTCATATATAATATCCATAAAAAGAAGTGATTGGCCCCACGTGATGTTCCCCTGCCTCTTTTTTCTCCTATGAAATGATATCACTCATGTTAGATATTTACTCACTCTGTTGCAAAATACTATGACTTTTTGAAATTTGACACAGGTATCAAGGAGAAATGTAAACTAAAATTATGGATGATTTTTGATTGGTTAAGATGAAGAAGTAGGCAGATAAATCAAATTGAAGATGGTTGTGATTTGCTGAGAGGAATAAAAGGTTGCTATATTTTTAGGAAAAATGGAATGTTAAAGGTAACTGCATTTGGGATGGAAGGAGTATTTAGCAAGGGGATGAGGGAGGACTACCTTAAGCTGCATCTCTTTTAAGGAGAATTGAAAGACACTTTCCCACTGAAACTTATATTTGCATGTACTTCTTATACTCACTTACCTATTCACCTTTCATAAGCCTTGCAGTACAACTCTTTCTATACTTTTTAACATCAGGAGCATTTCAAGAATTTCTAATGCTCCATCAATCCAAAAGTCATTATATTTTATTTTATGGTTGTTCGATTTGCCCCCCTTAACTACAAAACCAGACATTTTACACCCTCAATTGTTTACACCAGACAAATTACCCCCCTCAACAGTATTTTGAGCAGTTTTAAGTTGAGCGTGCACATGTCGGGCCAACCTGGAAATCCAATCAGTAAAAAAATGCTTCCCCGGGACCCACCTGTCATACCCCTCCCTCAACCCAATACTTCCCCATCACTCTCTCTCTCTTTCTCTCTCTCTCTCACACACACACACACACTCCTCTCTCTCTCTCACACACACACACACACTCGGGCGGCTGGCTATGCAGGAGGAGGTGGACCGGGTGGCCGGCGTTGAGAGGCTAAGGAGGAGCTTGCCCGGGCGACTAGCGGTGGAGGCGGAGCTCCTCTAGGAGGTCCGACGGTAGAGGTGGAGATCGCCCACACGGCGGAGGAGGTGAACCGGGTTGCTGGCGGCAGAGGCGGAGAACACACGAGCGGTTGGTGACTGAGGCAGAGGTCACCCGGGAGGCCAGTGGCTGAGGCGGGGATCGCCCGGGCGGCGGGCGGCGGGCGGCGGAGGCGGGGCTGGTGCCGCACGAGGCAGAGAGCTTGCTCTCCCATGGCGGCCCTCCCTGCCGTGCCCGCCACCCGCCCTTCCCCGCCGTGACCTCCATTTGGACCACCACCACCGCCTTCTCTGCCTGGACCACCGCCGCTGTGCTGCACTGCAGGAAAAAGGAGGGAGGCATGCTAGGAGACGGAGGCAGGCTCGTCGCCGCCTTCATGAGAGCTACGGCTCCACCGCCGCAGATCCCGACTGGCGGCGCCACGACGGTAGGTCCAAGCGGCACCGTACCAACGGCAGGATTCGGATGCAGAGGCCCAGGGCGGAGAGGTTGACCCTCGAGGACTCGCGTCATTGCTTGGCCTTTCCACTCGTCAAGATCGATGGGTGAGACATGGCTGAGGGAGAGGATGTGGCGGGGACGCTGCCTTCCATCGAGTATGTTGCTGCCACCGCTGCCGCCGCCTAATGCACGCTGTCTTCCTCCGCTGTCTCATGGTGGTCGTCGCCGCCTTCCTCTGCCTCCAACCGCTTCGGGTTGATTCAGGGGGTGTGATTCATCCAATATGTAGTGCTCGAGATGTAAAATGTCTGGTTTTGTAGTTAAGGGGGTAAATCAAATGACCGTGGTAGTTCAGGGGGGGAATCCGTACTTTTTCCTTTTCAAAAATGAGATGGTCATAATGGTAGTCTCGATGCATCTAACACATAATTGAAGATCTTGCCTTTTTGCTAGATTATATTGTTGACCGGAACCTGAGCAGCCATCTTAAGACTCGTTACATGCCTGGATGCATGCATACAGAAGAAACTTCTATGGGATAGGTTAATACTCACTGCATGCAGGCAAAAGTTTTGTTACATGCTGATGAGTTAATTTGTTGTTGGTCTTCACAACAAAAGATATACGCCAGGGACTTTTGCATGCCGTCTATATCCCGTTGATTCACCTTAATTTTAGTTGTAAGAGGAAATAACCAAAGTGTCTCACATTAATAGGAAAATAGTATTTTCAACGCTATATTTGTTTGTAGGGGTTGGGAACCCTTCCTGCCTAGCCGGCAAAACAAACACTATACCATGACACAAAATCTGCAACGGAAAATCGGTTGGCAAAGACCACATTCAAAGACAAACTGTCCGTCGGCAAAAGTATAGATGGATTATTTCCATCTGAAGTTGGATGGGAATGTTTGGACATGGTGTAGTGAAGAGATGGAACAGCATATGATTATTTATTAGCTAAAAAACTGCAAAAGTTGATTAATATGGTTTTTAAAAGGAAATTTTGAAAAGACCTTTTATATTAAAGACACACTATTTAACAGTCTAGGAAGCGTGCACGGGAAAAATGAGGTGATAGAAGTTTGGAAAGAGGAGAAAAGAACACGCACCAATACCTCTTCCATCCCAAAATATGTAGGTAGATACCTCTTACCATTTGTGCCAAAATTAGTGGATTTATATCTCCTTTCTACCTCAATCGAGGAGTTGATATATATATTTAAAATCTCTTACCTACTATGCTAGTGAGTTGATATATGGAACGAGGTGATTTTTTTCCCTACATACAGATTTGTATCCCACTCACTACAAATTAACTTCTTTTGAGAGATGAATGTTACGGTGCTCTCTACTACTGGTTGTATTATGCTACCCGTAGAAATGACGTGGACCGTTCATTCCTAAGGTCATCTTAGTACTCGACTAACTCAATGATTAGGGTAAGTTTGCCATTTAGCTTTTTTCTTCTCTTGATCGCTGGCAGATTGCTCACTTTCGATAAAACTAAAAAAAAAAGTTGCTCACCTCGCTCGCGAAATCCACTCGCCGGCGTCTCCTTCGGTCCTTCCGCCGGCCACTCTCGTCGTTGATTACATCATTGCCAGCACACCGTTTTGGCGTGGTGCGTGCGCAAGCTTCGCGAGCGCCGCTTGCTCCATTCCGGCCATTGCTGACAGTGCCAATCATCAAGCATGCAGTTATCCGGGTAGATCGGGTCATCAAGATGGCTTCGTTGATGGAGTCTCCTGTAATATTATTGTTGATCCATCTCGCGATGCATAAGTAGTTGTTTGCCTGACTCATGTTCTTCTTGACAATACCAATGTATATGTATATATATACTGTTGGGATGCAAATACGCGTGCGAGACATAAGTGTGAAACTACTGGGGATGTCCGTGCCAGAATACTCATGAAGATATCTGTTCACCGGCGGCGGCCGTCAGTTCGTCCAACGGTGGTTGCCGATTGAGGGGAAGACTGCTTCACTCGGTCGGCCGTCAGTGCTAAATGATGATTTCATCCCACCGCACCTATTTTTCTTTTCACTTGACAATTATGTCCTTTTATGTTTCTTCTGCCGTCTACTGAGGTGGTAACAGAAATAGAGAACCCTTGGATCAAAATAGATACACGGTTCAAATACTTCTCAACTTTTGGACCAAGGGTAACTTCGAAGCTAGAAATAATTAATCCTTTGTGAACAATTTTGAACACTAGATAGTCGTTAAAACTATTTTACACATTTTAAAGAGTGGTATTGTCTTGGTGAGATGAAGTACCGTGTATGCATCTAAAGTGGTACTTTACTGCAAATGACTAATCATATCACACTACTGAAGAATTGATCTTTACTGGGTCAAGCAAAATTCACATTAGGCTCGATTCGAGTAGGAACCGGGACTAAAGACGGTTTAAAAACCCACCGGTACTTTTTTGATTGTTAGTCCCGGTTGGCAACAATAACTGGGACTAAATATCACTTAGGGAAAGATGAGGGGTCCATTAGACTAAATATCGGAGTCTTGTGTCCTTGGATAAAAAACATGTTAGACCCCCCATTATCTTTAGTCCCGATTGGTGCTACGAACCGGGACTAAAGATCCATCTTTAGTCCTGGTTGTTTATACCAACTGGGACCAAAATTAAAAAATCACGAACAGCTGCCCTGAGCCGCGCGCCTTGTCCTACCCGCCTCCTTATCTCCTCACGCCTCATTCTCCCCGCCTCCCTATCTCCTCATCCTCTCCTCCTCACCTCTCATTTTCTCACTCTCCCCTCCTCCCCCTCCCCTCTCCTCCCCCTCCTCCCCTTCCCCTCTCCTCCTCCTCCCCCGACGATGACGACGACAGCGACACCAAGCGGCGCCCAGGCGGAAGGGGCCGTGGCGGCGCACAAGGCGGCAGGCGGACAGCGGCCTCCCCTCTGCTAGATCCGGCGGGAGGGGAGGCCGGGCGGTGGAAGCGGTCTCCGCGGCTGGTTGCCGAGAGGCAGCGGTAGAGGCCAGGAGGCGGCGCACGGCCGGGCGCCCTCCCATCCGCTAGATCTGGCAGGAGGGGAGGCCGGGCGTTGGAAGCTGCCGCGGCGGCGTCCGGGAGGCGGTGTATGGCCTGGCGGCCGGCAGCGCCGTGGCTTTCGTGGATTTGTTTTAGATTTTGTGAATAATTTGCAAATTTGGTTGCAGATTTTTTTTAGATTTGGGGATGATTTTATCAATGACTCGTGGATTGTGGATGATTTGTTGTGGATTTGAGGGTGACAATATAAATGTATGTAGCAAAAAAATAATGGAAAAAAAGATTCATCTTTTGTCTCGATTATTTTATCCGGGAATAAAGATGTGTATCTTTAGTCCTAGATTAGGCATCCCAGTTTGCAAGCTGGCACTAAAAGCGTTTGCAAACCAGGACTAAAGAGGCCTTCCCTAGCAGTGTCAGAGGTTTGCGAAGGAGAGTGGCAATTATTGCTGGATCCTCCGCAGATGTATGTTTCAGCACATACTCCTTCCGTGACAAAATATAACGGATTTTGGGTGTGACATATCCTAATACTACGAATTTACATAGGTGTATCACATCCCTTCAAAATCCAATATTTTGTGGGATGGAGGGAGTGGATGGTATGTGGCTTCATTTGGTCGATTTTCCAGATTAAATGCATAGAAAAGGAACAGTCAATTCAGGTCAGTTCAAATGCTTGGTGGAATGATTATTATGCAAGACATATTTCTACTGGAGTAGTTAACTGTCTCCTTCGCCCCCATTACTACTTGTTCATTGATTATCTGGTGTAACTACCGTCCTTTTTTGCTTTGATATTTGACAGCGAAAGGTCCACTGAACTTGAAAATTTTAGTTCGGACGATCTTTCACTCGTGGACTTTTTTTTTTTACTTACTTTATCCTTTAATTAATTAGGCAACTGTAGGATTTGGAAAAATATTTCATAGAGTGTGTATCACTATCATACATACCCTCTTATAATAGGCCTTGTGTTCCATATATACTCACAGGTTATGCCAAGCATTATGGTGTTTGCTAATTGCAATGGAGTGTGTATTATTCAGGCTATGAGCTGAAAAACAGGACAGGGGATGGCCATTATCCAGAAGGCACATCAGATACAAACGGGCTGTTTTAAATTTTTGTGGTAAAATTTGATTTAGTTTTTTTTTTATCTCTCAACTCTTAAAACAAGGTAACAAATAAATGGTAACAGGGATAAATGTTTATATTGACTATTTTTCAAAACTACTGTCGTGGGGCGGATGTTATCAAACTTCAGAAGATAAAGTCATGGGCTTTATTGTGTTATATTGTTGAGGGAAGAAAAAAGTCTGAGTTGTGGCAATAGAAATTTATTTTTTCCCTTGAGATCAATACTTGTATAAAAAAAATATAGTAAAATTACTATATACTCCCTCCATTCCAAATATAAACATTTGTAGAATTCAAAATTTTATACCGAATATTCCAATACACGGTAAGTTAAGAATTTTTTTCGCCAATAATCATATTGTTAGGAGAGGAATCGAAGCAAGTAAAGATTTATAGTTTGAGTACTAGAGGTGACTAAGACTAGAATGGAGTCTCTCTTTTTCTCAATAGTTGAGAAAAAACAAGAAAGTTTATATTTAGTAACAGAGGATTACTATTTATAAGGACTATCAACGATAAAGACGTCGTGGTCAGTTTCCAAAAAAAATTGATGAGATGTCATAATCCTCAAGTCAGTCAATCTTAGATTCCTAAGGTGCAACGAATTGAGCTTAGGAATCCAAGGTGAAAATATCAAAAACTGGATTAAGACACACACATGTCCATGACATATTAACAGCTTCTTCAAGTCTCATGCATGACTCAGTCACACCCTGTGACCTACGCTGATCACGCATTGACAGGGAGTGCTGACACTCTGAGTCTAAATCACATTGAATTCGATGAATATCACAGTAGATATTCGTGGTTACTTAGTCAGCTAATCTACAGGTTTTGCGTACAATGCCTTAGACTACTCATTTCGGGCATCCATCGAATATCTGTACGTGCTTCATAATTTGTTGAACTGCATAAAATGGCCAATGTAAAACACACAACTTGAATTTCTTGAAATTTTATACTATGTATAGCATAGTATTTTTTACGGTATGTTCAGCAGCGGTGCTAGCTCCCGGGCAGGTTGTGCGTCTGTCCATGCTTTCTCCACTACGACCGATAGCCATGGTTACTGTCGACGAAAAACGCTATTAGTCGCTCGGGTTAACGGCGTCGCTGAGTACCTGTTAAGCTATCAGGAGGTATGGAACTTCATATTATAGAATTTGACGCCTCTTATAACTCAGGTATCGCAAGAACTGTAAAATTTGTTTATTTAAATATATTTAATCCATTTGGCTGGACTAGCATGATAGATTTCAGATAAATTACATAAAATTGTTCCTGGTGTTAAATTTAGCAGTTGAACTGTAGAATAATGGAAGTAGTTCTGTGGACTTGAGTAAAACTACTGTCAGGTTAATCAAATTATTTGAAACAAATATCATCTTAATTGTTTCAATTAATGGTTCCATTGAACTGTTCGATCAGAGGGGAAAAAAAGAAGAAGCAAAGGAAATATATATGCGCAAGTATCACAAACGACAGCAGATTGCTGGGTGCTTGGTGTATACACGTTGGCAACATAGACCGGTGTAAACACTGGTGGAGAAACCATCTTTGGTCGGTCGGCCAAAATCCACATTAGTCCCAGTTGCAATAAAAACCTACCAACCAGGACTAAAGACATATTTCTAGTCCTGGTTGGTAACATCCACCGAAACAAAAGATCGGCATGCGTGGCGGAGAGTACGAGGCATGCGCGAGATCGAGGAGGAGGAGCAGTTAATAAATTCTATCTCCTCTCCCGGACCTTATCTCTTCCTCCACCCATCTCGCGCTGGCCCGCAGAGGTCCAGGCGGCCTCGCGGACTCGCGGTGGCGCAGTGACGGGCGGCGCGCTGACGGGCGGACGGACAGGCGGCCTCGCAACGGGCGGCGCGTCGGCGGCTGGCGCGGCAGCTGCAGCGGGCGTTTTTTCTTTTTTTTTTTAGAATTTGTGATTCGGATCTGTGTATTTAATTTGTGCGTGATGTGAATATATGTGATGTATTTGTGATGAATTTTATAGAAGTTGTAATGTAATTTATTTTAAGATTTTGTGATGTATTTGGATATGATCGATTTGGGGATTTGAGGAGGATTTGGCGATAATTTATTTGTGATTTTGGGATGGGGATGTAGTGAAATAATATATTAAAAACAATGAAGAAAAGAAAAAAATAATGGAGCAACTGGATCTAGTTAGCCTAGCTCTATCTTTAGTCGCGGTTGGTGTTACGAACCGGGACTAAAAAGGCTCTATCTTTAGTCCCGGAACCGGGACTAAAAATGGATTTTTGGTTGTTTACTCCCGGTTAATTCACCCGGAACTAAAGATAGCGATCTTAGTCCTAGATTGATAGTCACGGTTGAAAATCCGGGACACGAAAGGTTACGAACCGGGACTAAAAAGCACTTCTCCACTAGTGAAATAGCTAGAAAACATTGGAGCAAACGTGACTACAACGGCTTGTGTTTATGCCCCCGGTGTTTCTTTGGATGATAATATACAAGTGCAATCGAGATAAAAAAAAAAGTTGCACTCAAGTCTTGTATTTAGATTGCATAATGGAGAACCACGACTGAAAAGGTAGAGGCAATCCTCCTTAATCGGACTAGACTTTTGGATTTTGTAGGTTCATGAACTAAAGTTGTGGCTATGGTTGGACCTATCGTAGAGCAGGTCCAATGTGCTATAGATGGTTCACGGTTGGTGAACCGGGACAACGTACTCTAATAAATGGTATCAGAGCCTAGTTTTGGAACCTAGAATAATTTTTATGGGTCACATGGTAAAAAAGACTCGATAAACAAGTTTTTGGGTCACATGTGTTGATGTCAAGGGAGGATTGGTGTGGCAGCGCACTCTCATCTATCATACTAGCATTTTCGGTTGTGTAGACCCAGTAGATATAAAGTTGTGATTCTGATTCGATCTATGGTAGAGAGTAGGTCTAATATGACCAGCATGGCTCAGTGTTCGTGGGCTAGGCTGCGCACTTCGTATTTTTATTTCAGCTGATTGAACACCATCTCGCCTGAACCTAACCAACGGACACTCAGGAGACAACACAACAATCTTTAACAACAAGGAGAAAATATGTGCACAAATACCCAGTAATTAATTAGGAATCAACCGCAATAAAGGAATGCATCAGAGAGTGAGAGGCAGAGAGTTGCATAACAGCACAAGTAGCAGCCATCGCCAGACATTGGCAGCTCGATGGCAGAGTACACACTACACCCCCACATACGCCATGTATTTTAGCCATGGATGATATCTCAAAGAACAAACTCACCGAGTTGCTCACATAGATGTTGGTGGCTAATCGGAATGGAAGGCCTTCGGGATATCGCTCGTGCATCGGTGGATTCTCAGAGTACACCTTTTTTAGCATAGATGGTGCACCTGCTTCTGCATTCAGGGATCAAAACTTCACGGACAAACATACTTGAAAGGAGCTGCTGGAGCTGTCACGTGCGACGACAGAGGAAAATAGAAGTCAGCGGCAGCCCAATTTTGTTCCCAAGGCGATGATGGTAGAAGTTATGGCATTGCCGTAGAGCAGCTGAATTCACAGATCCGGATCCTCCCTGCGGTAATTCATAGGAACACTGTGTCAACAGTTCATCGTGTACACCGCTACAATGAAGTGATGTAACACTGTAGCAAAGTAGCTTCTCTATAGTTTATTCCTCAATGCAGAGGATCTCGATCCTGAACTGATAGGTGAGCTAGGAGGAACGAAAGTCATCATCGAAACATATGCTATGGAATTAGAGAGGATGGTGTATTTTGAAACAGTCATGGACCATGATCTAAGAACTAAACCGGTCTATCATTGGACCATGATCTAAGAACTAAAGTCGAGGCTAAGAGTTTTCTAGGAATTAAAGATAATCTGGGTTTGACCCTCGTCCCTCAGTGAATATGGTCGCGCATAAGTTTTCTCATTTCCTCCGGTTTTTATTTCATACTTCCGTGATGATGATTGTAAGAAACCTTAATGTGGCTTCAATAGAGTGCTACTACTATCGTCCCAAAATAAGTTCGTTTCTCTAATACAAAACAAAAAAACAAAAAGGAATGGAATGCATCTACTTTATCAAATCTCAATACAATTATTCATTGCTTTATCTTTTCCCAATACATTTATTCTCTACTTTCACAAACTCCGATGCAATTTGGTGGAACCGAGTTGGTGGTCTCGCGAGTATTGCCATCAAAACAACGGTCTTTACCAACATGATAGAACTCGACATCTTTGACTCGATGCCATATGAAAACTGCAGTGTCACCAATCCTGTCATGTGACATGTGGTCGATCTAGTGACATATCGGTCGACTCTCCAGCTCTTCAGAATTTGGACCCTCACAATTAGTTAGCGTGCCCTCTGAATTTATGTTTAGACGCTTCTAAGCGTACTCCTACCAGACATACTTGTACAAATTAAAGAAATATTGAATTTACCATTCTACCATTCAACCCCTTCCATCTCTACCTTATCCATGCCAAGCTTTTGTACGGGGAGATGGCAAGGAGCGTCAAATAAAAAAAAAAGATGATTCCCGAATGACTTGCGATGTCATGCAAGAAAGGATGGAGGGAGTAGCCTTTTCTTCTGCAATTATATTTGCACATAAATATTTGCCCCAATTGTAGATTCTATGCCTATCGCCTACTCGGCCAACATAATACTTTAGTATTACTATTCATCAACATTGTACATCAATTTGGTAGACATTCACAGAATACCAAGTTTGAATCATATTATAACTTTGCTACAACTTTTAATTTACTTTATGGATTTCCAAATATTTATAAAGATATATTGCCAGTACCATTGGGAGGGGGGAGAAACGATATGATAACAAGATTTATGTTGTGCACATAGTCTTTTCACTGCAATATATTCATGTCTAATTCTTGAGTATATACATTACTTAAATTCGTGTTCTGTCTTAGACCAAGTTCTACGTGGGACCTAATTTTCAGTTAATGATACCTTTGTGTGAGACAGTGGCTCACTGAAATCTCGGTTAACTAGGTGAAATACCACGCATTGCTACGAGAGTTTAGTATGATAATAATAAGTAAAAATAATACGTAAGATAGTAATATTAACTTACTTAAGTTGATGTGTTTTATCATAATTTAAATTTAAATACTAAATAGAATGATGGTTCAAATGTAAAAAGTAAGGTGATGTGGCTTTCTGAGAGAAGAAAAGTAGTGTGATAGTTTGAACTTTGAACCATAGATTAATCGTTTAAGACGACTTGATCAGACAAGAGAGAAATAACACTATGTAAGGATAAACTAAATAGGTATATATGACAATATAAAAAATAACGATTTAACATACTTGTATTTTCAAACTATAAAATTTAATAAATTATAAAATTATAGATAATATAGATGCTTACATGATGTTTAATTAAATCTAGTAATTGCTAGTGGCTGATGATTTTGCATCTTGTTAGTGGATGATGATATAACATTGTTGTCTGTTAAGTTTTAGAATTTAGTGTGTTACAACTTTATACTAAGATAGGATATGACCATGTTGGATCTATTTTTTTATGACACATAACGCCTATTTGAGCTCATTCGGCCCCAGCTACTAGATGTCAGTTCAACTGATCAAAAAATTGCTTCACCTGACTAAACAAAAGATGGTTATTGATCCCGAAAGCACCAGCTAGGTTTCCAAGCAAACTCATATACACACAGTTGGCCAGTTTGCTTGATCCTTTAACTTGTATACGATTCATTGCACAGTACACCGGCTCTCTTTACAGCCAGTCGGAATGGAAGGTATGAGAAATTTGAGACGCACGAGGTATCACTGTTCCATCCAACTCTGCACCTTGTTTCGCACTAATTGTGATGGTCCATTACTAGAAATTGTAGCAAGCTAAAGAGGCCAGCAAGATAGTGATTCTCATTCTCCTCGCAGGTAGCCAAACCCACGAGATCCTTCAGGTAACGTCAACTCCAATGAAGATGCTGGAAGGTGGAGTTCTTCAAACGCTTGGCCTTGCTGCTCCATTGGTTGTCCTTCACTTGCTGCTTCGAGATGCTTGATGGTATATAGGACCTTTTCGTTTGATGATTTTCATCTTCTTTCAAAACTAATGGCAGAAGTCGACGAAGTCATCAGTTTTATCACGATCAATGCCATTATCATGTTTAGACTGTCTGTCCGACTATCTTTGACGATGTGGTAGTTGTAGATGTACTATCCATGTTATTACAAGCAATGAAGCAAACATGAGTAGCCATGTGGCAAAGTAGTGGAGTACTCACTCGGTCACATAAAAACCAACCAAGGATAACATGTGATGTTTTCTAGTGTAATGAAGATCTGGACATGGTATGTTCAGATTCATTCTACTAGAAAAATATCACATTATATTTCAGGTTGGCCTTTACGGAATGGATGGAGTATAGGAATAGACTGTACCAAAAAATTTAGAGTGACATCAGCTGGCTTCCAAGCTCACACGCGGATCGCTTGACTAAATTCTATGTCGATACAGTGTATCATGGAGGTTTACACTTTCATTTTTCACAAATGTTCTGAAAGTTCTGATTTTTCACCAATATTTTCAAAATTTTTGGAACTTTACTGCACCAAAGTACTTTAAAATTTTGCAAAATTTTGACTAAATTTGAACATTTCTTTTACCGAATTCAATAAAAGAAGAGGAAATTTTGGGCAAGATATTTGCATGCCGGGGGGGGGGGGGATTATCGAAATTTCGAGCCAAAATTCCAACTCTGGTATCATGATCTCACTAAATTATTGTGGTTTCGATGGTTTGCATATTCAGTTTGAAATTTCTGGAATTTCACATAACAAAACAAATCCCCAAAAAATACTAATTCTTTCAGAGTTTTTCGAATTTGGATCAATTATTCGAATTCGGTCTTGTTCAAAATTTGGAAATTTCAGTCCCCCAGTAGATTTCTACATACGGAAATATTAAATCCTGCATGAGTGAACTGGCTGATGCTTTATTCTCCATTGGCTTAAACTCTTCAGTGAACTGGTGATGCATGCTGCTCGCTAATACCAAACTTATCGACAGGATTAACTACTGACGTTGCACTATGATTCTGCGAAAAGCTAGCCGTCGAATCTCGATGCACCTTCATTCCCCATTTAATTCCTGAAAATCTCCTAGTTATTTTGTGTACCAGTATTGCCAATTCAATTTACCATAGCACAGTATTATATGAGTAGCATGCAACATTCCTGTTTGAGGAGTCAGAACTAACAGGAAGAATCGGGACTTATATATAACACTTGTTTTCTTGTCGACCAGCAGAAAACTAGCTCTGAGAAAAGAAGAGAGCTAGGGAGACAAGTTGCACAATAGCTACTTTCAAGGAATAGAAGGCATCGGGAGATTCAGATATACATTGTGAAGTGATTCTACATCTCTGCCAAGGATGCAAGTACACACACTCCACTGAAATGTTAAGGATTTGGAGAAGCCAATAGAACAGAAATTGGATCGAGTAATGCAGACCACACTTCACAGAGTGGTAGAATAGGAAAGTTAGTCGGGAGGTTCGCTAGGTTGGTAGATGATAAATATTCGTGGTGCACTGATTGGCCGGTCTGCTTGAGCTTTTTGATGCAATATATTATACATCGTACGTACTTCTAGCTTGTGGGAATGGAAGGTACGAGGGATTTGGGAGTCACGAAAAGACTCTCCAGCTCTTCAGCTATTTTTGGACGGATAGCATTACAGTATTACTAGTTATTGCAGCAAGCTACCTAGGCTTTGAAGATACTTTCTCTATTTGTGAAACATAAGAAACAATCTAGAGATTGGGCATTGGTGGGAGCCAAACACCTAGCGGAGATATTGCCTTAGGCGACCTTCTTGTTTGTACATATTTCTTTCTTTTGGTTTACCTATAAATAACACTTCTTATATATTCAATGAATTGGCACACTGTGTCTTTCGATGAAAAAAAGAAAATAATTTATCCCTCCCAAAATGTAATTATTTAAAAAAGAAGCATAGAATAAATTATTTGTGTTCTCGAGATGAGTGAGGAGTAGGCCCGAACTGCAATAGAAACCAACAAATAGTAAGGATATTATGAATAATTTAGAGGCAATAATTATCTTTTATATGTCCTAATTTGATACATTTATGTATTATTGGAACTGTAAAACTTGCTATATTAAAGGATGAAGAGATTCATTGAGTTGAGAAGATAGCCAAACCCATCAATCCTTTTGCATCAGCTCCACTGTATTTTTTTTTTAGATGTTTCAATAAATAGTTTCACTAGTTCAATTACAACCATTACACCCTGCATTGCTTGTATGTTTTAGAAAATATTTTGTGATGCTTCAATAGCTACAGCTCGATGTGTGGGATATAAAAATGTTTGAACAAAATCAAGTATGTGCAAATACATTGTACGGCATACACACAAACACACACACACACACATATTCAATGTTTCATATAGTGGTTACCAATGTTGCAATTAGTTTTTTCAAAAAAAATGTTAAATCTTTTGAAACATTTCAGATTGAGAGTTGAAATCATTGTCCAAGTGAGAAAACAATATTCAACAAATGGTGATACAGTGCCCAAATTATTGCGACAAGTTGGTTCAAAGATATATACTTTTTCCATCAGTATATAATCACCTAAGATCTTGTTATCAATATTTAATTACAATAATTATAATGGTATCATCAAATTATAGATCGGATAAACTATTTACTCAAAAGAACTCATTTAAAATTTTGTTAATGGACTATATGCATACAGAGAACTTGAGGCCGCGAGGGAGAGCATGTGAGAGACATGCCGAGAGGGAGAGCATGTGAGAGACATCCATTCGTGTTTCTCTGAGTTAACAGCTGGAAGACAGAATGTGAGATAAACATGAATTCATTAAGGAATGTGTGCAGAGATATCGTATGAGAAAGGCAGAATTGTTTGCATTGTATAAAATGAGATGGTTTCATGAAACTGGAACTAAAGGAAAAAAAACATACGACCTTTTAGAGGAATAGAATAAAAGAAAATGAGGGTTTCGTTAGGTACAAAACAACCAAGAGGTTGTAGAACTGCTAAATCTGGACACACAGCGAAAATCACATATGGAATAAAAAATAAGTTAGCTATTTTCATTGATCAAGAATTGTTCTAACGAAATATGTGCAACCATGTAGCATATGTTCATATTCGTAGTACTAGGATATGCCATATCTCGTACTACATTAACTTATTATGGGATAGAGGGAGTATGTGTCAGCCAATGCCATAACACACACGAAAGCTAATTCGGTGAGTTATAAGCTGATTAAGTAGATTGTATTCGGAACTCATGTTTCCCAACTTCTACTCATTTGTTTCACGTGAACACGCTTTCTGAACTACTAAACGGTGCGCGTTTCGTAAAAATTTTCTATAGGAAAGTTGTTGTAAAAAATCATATTATATATATATATATATATATTATTTTAACTAGCAGCAATTTAGCGGCATTAATGAGGATAGTCATTGATACCAGTTCAAAGACTGGCACCAATAACCCCCTCAGTACTGTCGGTTCTCATTTAGCAAAGACACATATAGGGTACATCCAATTTTTATTTTTGCAGGGGCCAAAGAAAACCCAAAAAAATATTTCGCATTTTATTAGGCAACAACCCACAGTCAAACTTCATTCTCTACAGGTCCCATGATTTTTTTCTACTCATATTCAAGGAATGTGCCAAACATGATTTGCACCAGCACCTATAAGACCGATCTCTACATGGTGTTCTGTAGTAGTGAGTATATATATGCGCGTAAGCATATATGGCTTGTGTGGACACTATATGCCAATATGTATTTGTAAAATAGTCATGGACTAATTTGAGCATAATAATTCACGATGTTTAATACCTATCATATCATTTTTTTTAATTATTTCCATTGTGTGTTTTCATTGTTTTTAAAAAATAAACCCATGATCATCCTCCTCCTTTGTTTGATGCTATAACAGTCCTACAAAGCCCCTCCCCCTACCTGAGGGAGCTTGCTCAACCACGAGCAATGAGGGAAATTGGTTTGATTTGCCAACACACAATGGCAGCTGATCAGAAATGCGAGGCGTCGGGATACACTTCACAGCTAGATGGGTTGAGAAACGCAGACCTATTTTAACATGCACGACACACCGGCATGAGCCATTTAACCAGATGGCATAATTGAGTGCTTCAGATTGAGCCATTTACACACAGCGAGGGGACAGCAACCTTTTCTTTGTGGTTATCTTTGAGCCCTGTTCTTCTAATACGTTTGGATGGGTTAAGGGAGCTTTTGGAAGGTCGTGTTTTTACTAGTTATGTGAAGGATGTGACACCTATATGTTGATTAATTAACCTTGTTGCCCTTGGTACTTCTTTTTTCTGCAAGTGAGGATGAGTAATTATTATATTTTGAGAAAGTTGCAAGAACATTACTTTCGACACAGGAATCCAATTATTATAAGTACACAATAAAATTAACATTTATCAGAAGTAAATTAGATTAGTTGTTCTGAGAATGGAACTTATCAGTTGTCTTTCTAGAACTCCAAATGCAGCACAAATGCATGGTTTCTCTGTTTAGAAAAAAAAAGATGCTACGTGGGACTTACTTTTCTCTCCTGGTATCATGTGCAGTGGTTAATTAATTAATTTCCTAGGCTGTGTTTAGATCCAAAGTTTGGATCCAAACTTTAGTCCTTTTCCATCACATCAACCTATCATACACACACAACTTTTCAGTCACTTCATCTCTAATTTAACCAAAATCCAAACTTTGCGTTAAACTAAACACAACCCTAGTCAGACAGGGAAGAGAGCTGTCCATTTATTGCATCTTTCGTACTGATGAAAATATGCACCTGATAAATGAGGACTATCCGTTAATAGCTAGTAGGGCCAAGCTAGGCTTTTCCGCAAGATTGACAACAAAAATTGGGTTGTGTTGCCTAGATAGACGACGAGAACCCATAGAAATGGAAGTCATCAAGAAATCTTGATATACAAGTCAGAGCTTGGAGAGCTGTTCGTTCAAAACCTGATTTTACAAGAATGGTACCCCTAGCTGAACATCCCCTAGTGCAGGGACTGCGAAGGCATTACTCATCTGCAAGAGTGAAAACAGCCTCGAATTGAGTATGAACTCGAAGCAACAAAGAAGCTAAGATACAGCATACTAGATATCCATACTTCTCAACTTGGAATGAGGTGTGAATTCATTGAATCGTCTCTAGTCGTTGTAGCGGCCGGAAACACAATTTGGTGTGATTCCATTGACATTGAGTCCAATCGCCAAAAGAAAACGGTGAGTCCATACGCATGTTGTTGTTTTCATGTAAAATATGTTGGTGCTACTTAATCCATTTTCTCCTTTCTAAGGCATTACTTTTGCGTTCTCGAATTTCATTTCCAAATATGTTTATTCTATTCTCATTGTAACATCTTTTTCTTAATAACTGCCAAAATAGTATGCATGTTGCAGATATTTCCATCTTCATATTTAGCGTTTTCTTACTCTATTGACACCAATTTATAAACTAAGGGATAATCGAGGTGTCAATCGGCTGAAATATTTTCCTGTTTCATTCAATTTCTGGATAGTATGTTAGTGACTCAAAGGGCACGCAATTAGGGTTGAAAGTGATTCGGATAGTTTCCGTTCAACCGAACCTTTTTTCGAATTCGGATAGTTTTGGTCAGATATATCTGGAAATTTTCGAATTCGGAAACGGACGGATATTTTTTTCATAAATGAAAACGAATTTGATATAGGTCATATATTAGTCGGAATCGGATAATGGTATTCTTCTTGAAAAACATTTTTTTCTTTTCTCTACTTAGGTGGAACAAAACAAACCGTATGAAAAAGATACAAGGAATTGCAATTAACATACAAACAAATTGAAAAATTCAATTCTGAAAAATAACCAATCAAATTTTCAAAAACATTCAATTCAATTCTGAAAATTTTAAAAACTTTTAACTCAAAGATTGAAAAGATTCAGTTCGATTCAAAACTCTCTACTCAGATTTAAAAAATTCAACTCAAATTTAGAACGTTTAATTCAATTTCAAAATTATCAACTCCAATTGAAATGTTCAACCCAAAATTTAAAGTATTCAACCAATTTTCAAAAAATTTCAATGTGCCTGCGAAAATTTCAGTGGTACTCATTAATTTATATATTTCATGATAACATAAATTTGTATGGAAACTAAAGACAACAATTTCTATCTTCCCCTTGCCCTTACAGATAGGGATAAAACTTGAAAATGTTGTTTTTGAAAACTAATGGCTACATCTATTCCTTTCCTCGATTTAAGAAGCTTACTTTCAGGGGTCTTGATATTTCGATAATTATGCGTTACCATATTCGTTTCGATTCATATTCACTTCGTATATGTATATCAATAATATTTGATTCCGTTTTCATATCCGGGTTTCTGATTCCCAAAAAAAGATAAAAATGAATATGATATAGCTAGTTTCCGACCGTATTCGATCCGTTTTCATCCCTACATGCAATGGATGAGGTTTGAGGCTACATCGCTGGCTGTTGAACCAGTGGCAGGGCTCATATAAAGAAATAGCACAGTTGGTATTATATTCTTTTTCCCTTTAACATTAAAATAGCTATTCAATGCTATATAAACAAATTTGCCTTTTTACACTATCTACCTATAATGGAATTGACAGTTATTTGTCCGGCAAATGTTGTAATAATTGTCTATAGATTCACTAAAGTAACGGTCGGAATAATTTCTAGTTTAATTGAAAACGTTGTTCATGCCTTTTTTTAAGAAGAAAATTGTTTTCCTGTTTCCTCCAATCTTTTCTCTACGTGGGATGCCTGGAGATTCTGGAAGCTTCTCTTTGAATCTCTCCTTGTTTGATTAGGACTAATTCAACGGCTGTTGTTGCTTATTTCTTTGCATTGGACGGTCCTACATTTCTTTCTTACGTGGCCCAACCAGGTTGTGTGGAAGTATTATTCTTTCACTACTTTAGATATCCTTTATGAGGGATGAACACAGTGTATTCAGAAATATATATGATTGGCTAATTTACAGAGAGCGAGACCTGCTATATATAAGTATCAAACATCTATTTAAGCCAACCAGCTAGCAGGCAGAGCACCAAGATGCCAGAGAAGTAGACCGTGCAGCCACACACAATACACTGTTAAATCACTCTGTGCAATGTAGCTTCAAATAGATGAGATTGCTAGCTTCAGTTGCGATGTTGAGTACATGATTTGTAGCAGTCGGAATGGAATGCATCAGGAATTCACGGTATGGATTGCATCTTGATTACTGCTTTCAGGACCACGGCGCCGCTACGGCCTTACTATTGCTAACGATGCTGGCGAGAAGGTGGTTGGGTGCATGTGTCGACACAGAAACTGATTCTCTCGAAGGTGACTGTACGGAAGGTTGTGCACTGAACATTGGACAACGGCTTGATTCTTTTGGATTCTCATGATCAATAGGCTTCAGTCATTGCATTTGCAAATTAAGATGTACGGTCTATATATTTTGAACTTGAAAATATGTTTTTTCTTGGAGGATTACTTTTTCAGCACTAGGTGAGACGTACTATTTCAGTAGCGGTGTCATGTGCACTTGTTAATTTTCTTCCACGCACGGAAAACAGAGTGACTCATTAGCGTATAATTAAGTATTAGCTTTTTTTAAAAAAAGATTAATATGACTTTGAAAAGCCACTATCGTATAGAAACTTTTTGTAAAAAAATACATCATTTAACTGTTTGAAAAGTGCACGCATGGAAAAAAGAGAGATGAGTTGAGAAAGTAAGGGTGTGTTTGATTGCTCGTATCGTCCTAGCTTGGTCCATCTCTTACATCCAGGCTGGGCTTAGCTTGGCTAGGAGGATACAGGTGCAATTGTTTGGTCGGTTGTATTGGCTTAGCCTGGGTACCATGAGATTTTGTTTGGTTGATTTTTTTGGAAATACGGTTCGAAATAGATCCTGTTTGGTTGGTTGCATGTCCCATTCGTATGGTAGTAATTTTTCTTAGGGTGAGGTTATTACCACCTAGCCGAACTTGGTTCTATATCAGTATTTTTCATAGTGAAAATTCATCTAAAATCATATTTTACGAGTGATCATTTGAGTTTATTCTGTACAGTAACAAATCTGGTGGGTATTTAGTTTACTGCTAGATTAAGGTAGGCAAAATAAAACGAAAATAAAAAAAATCTCGTTGATCCTCTCAAGGTTGCTTCGCCATCGCCACTCGCTGCAGCTCCACTGAGGCCGATGTCGCTCACCGCCACGCCATCGAGGCTGAGGCTGCTTTGGCCAGATCCTTCCGGTGCTCGCCGCTCTTCAATCCCTGCCGTGCCCTCGCTACTCTGCTTTTTCGTCCCGCCATCACCAATTCACCATCTTCCGCTCGCCGCTCCTCCACCTCTGCCCCCGCCGCTCGCCAAGGAAGCTGCGCTCCCCACATCCGCCACTCATTGCTTCCCCACCTCGCTGCCAGCGCTTGCTACCCCTCATGGCCAGATTGTGGGGAGCTCCTGGCTGCCATATCCAGCTCATCGGAGCTCGAGAGGGTGGGCGGCAGTAGCAGGCGTGGAAGATGGCTCTGGCGACCGAGAGAGTGGAGGAAGATGATGGCAGCGCCGAGCCTCACCAAACCCTCCTTTTTGCATTTTGGGGGAGAAATGATTAGGGGCCGGATGGACCCCTACGCCCTCCCCTGCACGCGCGGGTGCAAGGCTTGCATGAGCGGGAATGGGCTGCTGCACAAGGTGGGCCAGGCTGAGTTGTGAAGCTCAATTTGAGCGTTTCCTCTTAGCCTAGCTGAGGAGCTCTTTTTGCATGTGCAGGGCCTGGCTGGGAAGGCGGCCCAGGCAACCAAACAACCGAACATTGCATCCCGAGGTGCGGGCCAATTCTGATGCAGGCAACCAAACACACCCTAAGCTGCTGAACAGAGTCTAGCAAGGGTAGAAGGGTGTCCATCTCAAGCAGCTTTAAAAAGGAAAATCCACTCATTTAATTACGGGTGACAATATCTTTTTCTTTCTGGCATGTACCCCTATGTCGTAAAAAAATCATTTTCTCGCTATATATGAACCTTCAAAGAGGCATGGAGTAGCATATGCTGTAGAATAGCAGGCAGCCAGTCTCAACAGCCAGCATGATATATAGCTAGCAGCTAGGCTAGAAAAGAAGAAGGCAAGGAGCAATGAGATGAATAGACAACAGGTGTAGATGGAAGCCAATCGGAATGTAAGACATCAGGATAGAGGTTAGAGCTCACCATTGCTTCATCCCAGACCAGTTTTTGTATGCACGGATTGCCAAGCTGAGCATCACAATGCACACTGCCATGGCATGGGAATAGAGAACTGCTTGGTGTTAATTTGAGCTGAGTCTTCCGAACAATTCAAGGAAGATGAGCAAAGCAGCAATTTGGGTTAGCCTCAAGTGAGATCAGTGCTGCGATGAAAACATCAACAGGTTTGTTTTATTAGTTTTGGGAATCCGTCTTATACCTCGCACTTGTTCCTTGAACCGTTGAACCAAGTAGGTGATAGATCTATGACAGATGCTTAAAATCATCCAGTGAACCGAAATGACCGGTTCGTCATTCATGTTCCATCATTTCCTTCTGATCCCCACCCGATCTCCCAATTTCATGACAAATTATCTGTAATTTTCCTGATTCTATCTTCTATAGCCTTGGGTTACAACACCTTATGATTTACTACAGGTTCACCCGCTTAGTCGGCATTAATTTGTTGGTTCAACTTATTTTTCTCTGCCCACCACAACAGATAGGTGCAGAAAAAGTTCAAATGTAGATGGGAAGATGCAAAATACTTGTCATTCGCACAATGAAATTCAAGCCAAAAACAGACCAAATGCAAGTCCGCTGTTTAGAGGTAAAACTATAATCAACTTCTGATTAATATTGCTAGCCTTAGTTTAATTTTTAATTCTGACTTTTCATCAAAACGGTTAGCTTCCGTGTCATGGTATCCTCCTATTCCACACCCGCTTTTGTATGTACAGTGTGCTTGCCTGAACATTATGCGGCCTGTTTGTCGAGTCCATGTGCCCGTAGTAACTGATTCTTCCTTGCCAAGCATGTGCATCAGGATGCTTGAGGTTGGAAACTCTCCTCCTGCGCACGCAAAATAGAGCGACACATTTTATTATGATTAATTAATTATTTATTATTTTTTTAAAAAAATAGATCAATATGATTTTTTAAAACAACTTTTGTATATAAAAGTTTTGCAAAAAAACACAACGCTTAGCAGTTTGAAAAGTGTGTGCACGAAAAACGAGGGATATGAGTTGGGATAGTTGGAAAAAGAACACAGCCTCAGTCGAGTTTGTATTAGAGAAATATGTGATTTTCGGTGTTAACGGAACCGTCAACTATCTCAATCTAAAAAAGCTCTCTTAAACTTTACAAAAGATTAATCTGGCTAACGGAGCCGATTTAGAGATAAAAGGAGCCCCATATGGAAGGCTCGTGTCCTTTCCAAATCCGATTACTTTTTCTTATTTTTCATCTTAGGTGTTAAATTTGGGTGTTAACAGTCATCTCATATAAAACCAGTAGAATCCTTGCGTAACCACTACCCTGTTTCGATTCATTTAAACACAAAGCCTGCATTGGTGCAAATCGAAATGCATGCTTCTCAGTTTAGACCATACACTGCATTTTATCTATTGATGTCAAGTGCACATGTTAACTTATGCTATGAGTGAGGAAGGACACAGAGGGGTGTCAGTTTGATGTAGCTCTTTGTACTGAAAATCTGTTTGGTTAATGACTGGTGGGTGAAATGTTCATACCTATATTGCATGCACCCAACAGCCATCAAATAAGGAGCAGCCCCCTATACTTGAGCCAACCAGGGCACCAGGCCCCTCAGCTATATAGGATAGTGAAAACAGAACCACGAGCAATGAGGGAAATTTGTTTCCATAACCTGATGACAGTAGCTGATCGGAATGCAAGGCATCAGGATATAATTCAATGCTTCAAACATCAGCATCACAGAACAATTCTTACGGGCAAGGCATGCCTGCATCAGCCATTCAGCCACAGGGCCAGTACACTTAGCTCCCTGTTTTGAAGCACCAACGGTGACAAAAACATGTCAACTTGTTGCATGCTTCCGGTCAAGTTGCATTAGGAGCACACCGAGCGAGAAATAAGTGTGTGGAGATAGGTTAAAGGGGTCAAGAGGGTACATTAGCACAAAAAAGTGCTATAACTATTGGTTCCAAAATGGCGGTAGAGAAGATACCATAGCTAAACCGCCAGTGATGCCTCTGGTGAAGACAAAGAAAGAAGGGGGAGCCGAGAAGAAAATAGGATACGCAAACATTAATTGATTTTCACAAATTCTAATTCAAATTCACAGTCACATATGTCATCGAGCACAAGCACAATTTGCAATCCACGAACAACTCATATAACACAATCAACAACCAAATTAATTAATATTGAGTAACCATGTGGCCAAGTAGTATATGAATGCACTGTACAGAACCATCTATCTATCTATATATCTATTATCTATCTTCTATTATATACTAAAAGTCCATTAAACTTCCTACAAACGCTCTCAAACCGCCACATCGCGTTCCTACAAATGCTCCTACGCCGCCACGTGGCACTGCGATAAATTATAGAAATTATAAGAAAAAAGAAAAACATCTAGCCGTTGATTTTCATTTAATCTGGTGATCCCAGTATTTTCAACCATTAGATCAATCTTAAAAAAAGCCCACATGTATTTCCAATCATTGGTACGTGCGTATCTAAGTACGTAGGAATTTCCAAATCTAAAACAAAAGTACGTCCGTACGTACACATGCTGGGCCCCACGCCTTTCTATTTTTCTTTTTCTTTCGTTCTCGCTTAGATAAAAACCAAGCTAATAATTTAAGCCTATATAAACTATGCTTTAATTTGTAAAAAAAAAACATGTTATTTTGATTTTCTAACCAGGCGCATGTCATCAAAACAGCCATGAAAAATATAAATTATATCTCTGCTATTATAAAAATTAAAGATATCTTTGTAGGTACTTTGGTACGTCATCCGTTTATGAGTCGATTTTTTAACTCCGTTCGCTTGTGCAAATAAATATATGTATTTGAGTAAGTTTTTAAGTTTATGCGCTTTTGCAAATACATGAGAATTTGTATCAGAAATCTCTTTTAAAAGAAACTCGCATGTAATTTGAGACGATCGGAATACCAATAAGTGGTTAAATTAGACTTGCGTTTCAAAAATATAAAAAAAACCCTGTTTGTGCGTAGCATTCTCAAACTTACTCACTGCCTACTGAAAAATATACTAAAAAAAACCTGTTTGTGAGTAGTTAAATTAGATATGCCAAAATGACATTACTAAATTTTTCACAAATATACTTTTCATGTATTATGTGCTTCTCTACTTATATATTATTAGAAAACAAAGATAAAATATATTTTTTTGACATTGACGTCGATGTTCTTTATCTCCTACTTAGGCTTCGTTCACTACTTAGTCTTTCATTCAATCTAGCTCATTGGATAAGCTTATCAAGGGCACGCAAAACGATATAGATCATTAGCATGAGATTAATTAAGTATTAAATTATACAAACTTAAAAATGGATTTCATTGATTTTTTAAAACATCTATATATAAATATTTATAAAAATACACACCAACCATTTAGCAGTTCGGGAAATACGCTCATGATAAATAAAGGAGTAATCGATTTGAAAACCACTTTAGAACTTATCCTTAAATTCATTACTTATATACTAAAATTCTTAATACTTAGTATATAATGTACATTATCAATCAGAAGTAGCCTAATATATCAATTGTATATCAATTGTATAATGTACATTATCAATCAGAAGTAAATTCTTAATACTTAGTATATAACTACTCCCTGTGTATATAATTTCTATATACAAACTACTATCCACCAATCACCAAGTCATACTGCGCATCTATGCACACTACACCTATTAATTAGCTGACGTACAACGAGCATGTGTATCATCAAGCAACAAAGATAAAATACGATACTAAGTGATGAGCAACCATTAGGTAAGTAGAGGGTGCCGCCAAGCCACAACAAACTATAATTGACTACTAGCAGATTATGAGTATAAATAAAAGTGTTTTTATACTCCAAGCACTTCTAAGATGTCACGTGATGCTCTCATATATCTTTAATATCTCAAAATTATAAGTAAAAAAGCAAAACATCTAGCCATCGATTTACACTTAAATCGGGAAATCCATTATTTTCAGCCATATATTAGATCTATTCAAGTAATCCTCTTCTCCTAGAAACCAATGAATCCCTTCCTATATATGTACATACACGACAGATGTAAAAAAAAAAGAGTGCATATTCAATTCTCCCACGTAGTTTTTCTATTTTTTTCTTTGTAGTACTACGGTTTTTCTCAAATCGTGCATATATGTAGTGACCATTCATGGCAATGTTTTCCAAGGAGCCATGTCACCATGGCACTGTTTCACGTACGCCATCCTTCCAATTTTTTTTGAAAGTAAATATTTTACTAGCGATATAAAAGGTAACAGTAGGCACTCATATAAACGTATGGATGCCTACCCTATAAATTCACATACCTACCCTTATGAGATAAAAATATTAGCTCAAATAAACATGAAAAAGTAAGTACATACGAGAGACTACTATTCACCCGAAAAATATATATATGTACCATAAAAAGTTGTCACGTGGAACCACACTATATCCTTTTTACATTATTAAGAAATAGTGTTAACAAAATTAGCACAAATAATTTTCGCAATATAGATTATTGCTTGGTATATTACCCATGAACTAGATGTATAATAAAATAAAAGAAATCAAAACCCATATTAACTCATATGTTTGTGGAGAAAGGTGATAGGCGAGTTTAAATATATCAGATAAAGTGACGGTTCTACGAATATGATAGACATTATCATTTAGTGTATCATTTATGATTATAAGATAAACTATGGTTCTTGAATATGGTGAGATATTTTTATACACAATAAATAAATAGCCCGCACATCTGCGCGGGCTTCCTTCCTAGTTTAGTAAACGGACAAAAACATACAAAGTGACATCTGTGGGCTGTCTAAGGAATCACGAATCGCTTCAATAAATTCTCCTATGATGGTGCATACCATGACCTCACCTTACTTTTTGCGAAGCGACTTGGTTCACAAATTCGGTTTGAAATCAGGAATAATTTTTCGAACATCCCCCGGGACATTTAACTATTTGCCACTTTTGCGAACATCACCCTTGAGAACACACCACCTGTCCTTGCCATGCAGTGGAGTGGACAAGAAAATCTAAAGAGTTAGCAAATCATTAAATTTCCCACATGCTGCATCCAAATTTATTTGAACAAATTAACTTTTTCTAATAATATTAATTGTTATTGTAAATATTTTGTTGACAAGTAATATGTTTTACGCCATTGGCAGCGAAATGACCTGTACGCTTGTAATTAAACAATTCCAAAGGTTTCACAACAAGAAGAATACCATCAAGTTGAAAAGTAAAAAAAGAAACACTCAACATCCGAAACATTATCAATGTTCAAGAGATTAAGGGCTTGTTTACTTTGCTACCATTTTCAACCTTACCAAGTTTTGGCAATATTGCCAAATTTTGGCAAGATTTCATATATGTTCTTACTAAAATTTGGCAACAAACTAAACATAGCTAAAATTTTCGCAACTTTGCCAAAAGATGGTATGGTTGAAAATGGCATTGAAGTGAACAAGCCTTAACATTTCACAAAACATGGCAAGACTAGAACAAATTAAATCTATTTAGATTTCCACGCAGTCAAGATATTTAGCAATAATAGCCTGCAAAATATATTTATCTAGCAACCTGTAACTTCGGAGCATTATTTACTAGAAGTTAAAATTATTTAGTTCGATCACAGAAAAAGAACTTCATTATTTCAATATTCTTTTGTTTTAAAAGATGTCATCGGCTGAGCATATTACATTACCAATTGAAACACATGCAAGTTCTGGGATATATGCTCTGAATTGAGTGATTTGAACTAAAATAAATTAATATATGTAATGTATATTCATTATTAAATACACTACATTCTTTTCAGCACCATTTTGTATATATTTATTGAAGAGGCTAACAACACTGCCTATATGTAGAGTATTCAATATCATCCACAAGAAAAAACCTGCATTGACATTCTTGAAAGAGCGGAGCTGCGAAACAGGTATAATAATTTATTATAGCAAATCAAAATTCCATTGTCTGCTAACTGCTAGAATTTTTTAATAATAACCTGTCCGTGATATTTAGCGCATCTGTTCCTTGGCAATTGCTCCTTTAATTCCTGACACTCTTGTAGTTGATGCCGTAACTGTGAGCATTAGTGTGCTCGTGCCCGCCGCAGAAGGTCCCTCCACACTGGCACTTGAACCCTATCATCCCGACCTTCTTCCAGCATATTGATCACCGCTTGGTTGTACCCTGCCATCGCTGGCGGCAGCCTGACACGACGGAGAAGTTCAATCGAGCCTTCTTTTCTGGCAGCAAGGAAGCGAGGAAGCGAAGATCCAACAAGCTCGAGCTCACTGTTGCCCGCTGTCTCAAGCTGTCATCCTAGCATATTGTCACTGGCAAGACGTCCACCACTATCGCCTCCGACCTCGACGCTTTGTGATCCGTCCTCTATCCTGCCGGGGTTCTGGAGAGGATGTAGGCAACGGTGACAGCACGCCAAAGCAAGGGAGAGAAAAGGAGAGGGAGAGGATAAGGCTAGTGGGGCCGGCCACGTGCGAATTCAGCATCTTCCTCAGCCACATCAGCCGAAACTGCTTCTAAAACTATCAAGGGACATTATTTGCACTAGTTATAGAAGTAGTCGAGGATGCTCTATATTCAATTTTATGGTTTAGAGATCCGATTGAAAGTTGATGCCTATTAGATAGACATAAAGTGCACTTTTCCTGTTCTAGAATGGCTGTGTAGAATCACCCTTAGATGAATGGTTGGTGAACCCTCTCCTCATGGCAGCAACCTGCACTTACATAAGTAACTCTCACAGCTATAGTATGTGACCAGTTAGAAGAAGGGCTAACAATTGGGAAGATGACTACATGGAAGTTACTTGAGTCGTGTTGATAGATAATAGCTAATAGGAATGTGAGACATCGAGGATATAGTTTGAGTACCATCGATTGCTATTATAGGAATGTGAGACAGGATATAGTTTGAGTCCCATGGATTTCTCCAATTCTACCCCTGCTTCTACAGCACTTGTCTGAACATTGGAACCATATGTACCAAGTACCGGCACTGGACAGCCAGTTTGTCACCAAAGCTCTCCATTGGACATTCCATTGCACAGAACACGAAGGCATTTTGGTGAGCTGATCAGCATTAAGCTGGACTACTGAGTAAAGCATGAGGCATATTGATCACCGAATACACGCCAGCAAGTTCATATTGAGCTAGTCGGACAAGCGAGAATCATTGTGGAACTTGGGAGCTTTCTTGGGTTTTTTACTAGCTTGCCTGCAGACTGTTGTATCACAGAACAAGACCTATATTACATAAGTCTCAGCTTCATACTCACATTGGGTTTGTTTGCCGCTTCTTGTTCTTTCCTAGTCGTATCTTGTAGCACACAACATGCCACTCAAAATATTTGTGGATCTACAACAACTGATGCATAAACAATGTTCAAAATGGCTAGAAGTATAAAAACTATGTGCCACCAGTGTGTGTAATTAGAAGCAAATACAAAACATAGAACTGGTATGTTTAGATCCAATAATAAAACAGCTTACTTTTCACTCATCGGCAATACGTAACATATATGTCCATCCATTTAATTTGCTTTCTGAGGGAGAAAGACAATGTACATTTTAGCACGTCCCTTTGTGCATTTTAGCTTAAAACTGCCATAGATGCTAGCTTCAGTTGCGAAGTTGGACAAATGATTGTAGCTATCATAATGGAATGCATCAGGAATTCAGGATACATTTTGCATATATCTGGATTACTTGCTTTCTCGTGCACGGTGCAACTCCAGCCTAGCACACTTGCTAGCGTTTCTTGGCGATAAGGTGCTCAAGGGCATGTGTCGAAACAAAGACAGATGATGCCCCATGTATGGAAGGTATGCACAGCGTACACGGGACATCAAGTAGGTTCTTTTGGATTATCAATAGGCTTCGGTTACTGCATTTGCAAATTAAGACGCATTGTCAATATATTTTGAACAGAAGTATGTTTTCTTATGGTGCCGGGTGGGATTACATTTTCAGCACTAGGTGGAACTTCCATTTTTCAGCAGCGGACTAGTGGTATCATATGCAGTTGTTAATTTTCCTTTGCTAAGTGAGCAAGGAAAGAGCGGTGTCCATCTCATGCACCTTTTGTGTGGAAAATCCTCTCATTTAATGATAGATTGGTGTATGTTTTTCTTTTTGGTTTATAGCATCTGCTGTCCAATAAGTTAGCAAACAGCCAGCCTCCACAGCCAGCAAGATAGCTTGGCCACTATAAAATCAAAGTGTTTTTTATTCTTATTATGTGATGAACAATTAGCATCTATGATTATTGGTTTTGATATTTAGAGATTATTGGCGTAGTGGTTTTGGAGATGATTGGGTTTGCAGGTGAACAGGAACTGTTGATGGATTTGGTCCAGTCAGACCGAGCAGGTGTTGCCTGTCAGACCGGTGTGTACTCAGCGGTCAGACTGGCCAGCCTATGGTCTGACCGGCCGACTTTGTGTCGGTTTCGATTTCGGGTGTTTGTTTGTATATCTGTGGATGTTTCATGCTTATGGCTTTTAGATGGATACTATGCGTATGTAATACTGCTGTTTGCTAACAATGAGTTAAGTTGGAGATAGCTTGGTCTCGGAATATGGTTTTTTTGTTTGATTCATGTGTAGGTGACTTGATGCTTGGGAGAGTATTTCCGGTGATGGATCGGGAGTCGATTCGGAGATAAGGCGATGTCTGGATGGTTAGATATCATGCGGGATAATTAGGCTAGAGTTTAATGCATGTTGTTGGTGTAGATTCCATGTGGCATACGAAGGAGATATTGTGTGCGTATGGGATGCGGATTCAAATTTGGAAGGAGTCCAAATTTGGTATGGTTGGAGTTTGAAAAGTTTGTTTCTTGTACGGGAAAATTTTCTAGGTGGATTAGGACTTCTTGCATGAGTTTGGTTCATGGCTTTAGGCTGCCTACCTTATGTATAAATAGAGAGGGAGCGTCAGGCTTCCCGGTATCGCTTTTGAGAGCATTGAGTTGAGAGTTGAGTTAGGGTTTCGATTTTAGTTGAAATTTTCATGAGTGTTGTAGTTGCACTTTGCAAACACAGAGAGAAGCAATAAAGTTGCCATTTACATCTTGATTTCTTCGATTTGTGTTTGCTCGGGTTCGGCGGTCTAACCAATGTAACACCGGTGGTCAGACCGGCGACATCGCGGCGATCAGACCCACGGGTGAGCGGCGGTCAGACCGGTGGCGGCGTCAGGAGGCAGAGGCGACTTCGGAGCAGTCGGACCAGGCAATCTACACCGGTCAGACCGGCGGCGTAGGCGCGGTCAGACCGGCGGATCAACTTTGGTCAGACCGATCTACATCGATTTGAGGGTAATTTTAATTCCGCAAAAAGTTTATGTTTTTGGGTATACCAACCATTCATCCTCTTTGGTTGGCTTAGTTCTTATAATCGATCCTACAAATTTTAAAAAACAAGATGAATTGGCTAAGTTGCCTAAGCAGGTACAGATGGAAGCCGATCGGAATGTAAGACATCAGGATATTGGTTAGAGCTGTATAGCTGAGCATCACAGTGCATAGACAGCAATGGAATCGGAGTAGAGAACAGCTTGGGGATAATTTGAGCTGAGTCTTCTGAACGAGCCAGAAAGCATTACATAGACTGGTCACTTGATGCTCGTAATCCACTTGCATGTATAGGAAACACAAGAGAAAAAGTTTTTTTTAGTATCCTCAAGTGAGATCGGTAAAAGAAGGAAGAGATGAACACTTGTGTTTTGATTATTATTGGAAATCTCTTCCTTCTTCGCACTCCTTCCTTGAACTGTGGGGTGACCATGACAGTTGTAGGATAGAGGTTTTTGTGTATTATATAGCTATTTATCATCCGGTGAATGAAAATGACCGGTTCCCCAAACTTCTGTTCTTTTTCCTTCGTTTCCTTCTGCTCTCCACCTGATCTCCCAATTTCCTGACAAATAATCTCAGTTATGAGTGTATTCAATTGAACCTTAGTTCTGTATGTAAAATGATCCACAGTCAAATAATCAGTCTCTCGTGATCATAAAGTAGGGAGACAAATACTCTATCATTTTACAAGAACTAAGTGTCTCCCACTACAATCATAACTAAGGTTCGGGTGAAATTATCCAGGCCTTGTGGGACGTTCATGAACCTTAGTGATCGGATCATTGGATGTGTATAATTAATACTCATTGATTGTATTGAAGCATTTTCACCTAGTGAATCAAATTTATGTATAGTTTTCAAAAAACTTGGTCAAAATTAAAACATAGCACTAAACCAAAACAATTGTAGCATGGAACATAGAACAGAGGGAGTATATATCTAACAATTCTTATGGCTCTAGTGGATTCTTTTACTCACGCATAAATTAAATGAATACTATGGGCAACATACATGAAGTTTCTTTCTTCCTTGAAATTCATTTCGTGCAGCTTTCATAATAATTAAACATG
The DNA here is from genome assembly GCF_000147395.1 of Oryza glaberrima. NCBI lineage: Eukaryota > Viridiplantae > Streptophyta > Magnoliopsida > Poales > Poaceae > Oryza > Oryza glaberrima. Next base: position 14,682,066 of record NC_068329.1, read on the forward strand.
CATCCAGCCTGAAAATAACCGGCTGGCAGGTGTATGCATGTTTATTTTTCATGCAGGCCAACTGAGGTTAAATGAGTAATAGCAGATAACACTAAATAGCTGATGCTAGTATACATGTGCGGTTCACTCAAAACTAACATTTACTAGGCATTTCACGCTTGTATGTGGAAAATTAACTTTTAAAACTTTTTACTAATAATTGAAGTAATAATATATATATGTTTAGTGTTATGCATAAGATATTATTGGGTTTGTATTTGAAAGTATTTTTATATGATTTTATATATTTGTAGTTGTTCAAAATATATCATGAATGAAATTAATAGACAATGCTTTATGCTGGAGATCGGGTTAAAGAGTTATAGGTGAGATATCGTGTGGCATCTGACATGGAACATGTGACACAATATTTGATGTTTGTTTGTTTGGTTCTTAGAAAATACAAAAGGTGGTATATCACCATATAAAGGTCAGTCCCAGGTTCAAATTTTATATATTGTCCACATGCGAAAGGTACGTGACTTGACGTTGGACTTTTGATGCACTAAAACACAAAATAATTTTTGAGGTAATTTGGTGCTTAGAAATTTCAAAAACTAGTACAACACTACATATATTCTAGTTTCGCTGCAAAACAGGTACTGATACCAGTTATGAACAAAAGTGGTAATATGTTCAGTACTTAATAGCAGGCATCAATCAGAACCAGCCAGGCTATGCAGCTAGATAAACTAGAAAAAAAAAGAACGGCAAAGAGCAACGGGGCAAATCTGTTGAGTAGCCTAGATCCCTCGATAGACCATTTAGGCAATAGGAATGGAAGTCATCGGGATATTGATTGCAACCCCGAGACTTTCACATACTGTATATATCTTTGTGTTGACGGCATGCCTCTCTGAGCACTCCATTGCACAGATTAGGGTCACTATTAGAAAAATTATTTGTTGCTACGAAAAAAATAGTGGCATCAATACTAAAATTGTGACAATACATACATGTTGCCACAATTTTAAAATCGTTGCTAGCCATGGTAATAAATAGCGTGGTAATAGGTTATTGCAACGATTTTTATTTAGTGGTAATAAATTTAGATGTTGCCACGGAATGGATGTGGCAAAAAATCATATTGCAACACTTCACATCCTTGTAATAAAAATTATTGCCACCACTCCATATGTGGCATTAGTTCTACGTACCAAATTAAAAGTTCAAATATTAATCTATCATCCTATATATTTATTTCTTTATACCGTGTCTTGGCTAGGATTCAAACCCAAGACCTATCCTTCACACGTGCTCTCCTTTACCAACTCACCTACGCATCAATTACGTTACAAAATGCATATCGTTTCATTTGAGCCTTCCTAACAGAGATTTGAATATCTAAAAGATATCAAATGAAAATGTTATCAACTATAAAATTATAGATCTCGTCGAGAACTATAATTTCCATATAAAATTTGTCTCAATCCGTGTCCATATAAAAAAATTAAGTTAAATTATGAGACGGCAATTTTTTATTGCAACGAATTTGTTGATCATGGCAACAAAAAATAGTGAAAAGTACCATGCATTATGTAAATTGCCACAAAAATTAAAATTGTGGCGATATAACATGTTTTTTGCAACAGTGAGTTTTTTTTGGCGATATCTTATTTTCTATTGCAACAAAAGTACTAAATAAAACAACGATTGTAGATCGTTGCAATAAAATATAATTATTTGCCATAGAAAAATTATCATTGCAATAGTACAATATATTGCTATGAATTATTTTTTGTTGTAATAATTTGGTGCCAATAGCTCAATTATCTTGTAGTGGGTGATATCAGCTTCTGAGTTTTTGTCTTCAAATTTTTCTACACCTGCCATAATATGATCATAGATGCAAAAAGTACAATGTCTATGGATGAATGCAAAAATAAGTTCCACAGTCACACGGAATTAGAAGAGAATGCACATTAAAAGAAAAGTCCAAATGCATGCATGCTCTCTTTTGATGAAAGCATCTTAATTCTCACATACAAATAACTCTCATATTAGACCGTAGCAATTGGTACAATCCATCACTTATCAATGGTCATTACTACAAAATGGAATTTTTCTAGGGGCCAGTTTGTATTTTCTACAACGACCGGTGTTGCCGCCAGCGACCAATGCCCCCAGCCACACTAGGGAGAAATCACTTCCACTGACAGGCGAACTAACCCAACCGTTATAGAAAATGGTTTTCAGGCTAGGTTAAGCTGACCATCTCTGGAACGTCCAATTTCTATGACCGGTAAAACTTAGAGTTTGTCCATAACTTGTGTCAGTGCTCAACTCTGTTGTATGCAAAATTAACGAAAGTTATTTTATGCACAGCTTTGTATAAATTCAGCTGTAAATTTCAGGTTGGACCCTGTCTTTTCGCTTTACACCTGTTTTAGCTCATATTTTTACTCTCAAGATCCTTTTTCTTACATTTTTTTTTATTTTGGAGCCCATTTTCTCAAAATTACTTTCATCTCGCAGTAGACGGAGAATGTCAGCACAATGGTGGAGACAAGTGTAGTGGACGTGATGCCATCATTTAGTAGGAAACAGGAATAGAAGTCATCGGGATACTGAACCCCGAGACTATCTCAAGCCGTGGGTTTTATCTCAGTGTTAATGGCGCGCTTCAATGAACATTCCGCTGCAAAGACAATGCAGGCATCGACTGTTCAGCCTGAGCAGAGCAGCTTTGAGCTAGGTGCTCCAAACCACCACAAGGGCACGATGCTGACACTGGGACTGAGATCGATGGCATCACGTCATCTTGAGTACGGAGTCCATCGGGCGAGGGATGTGGGAATCTCTGGTTAGTGTTCCAAGACTCGCGCTATGATTGGGTGTCTTGAGTCTCGACACGTTAGGATATGTTTCGAGTTGGGAGGTTGGTATTGGGTCATGCAGGTCGTCCCGCATGGAAGAAGAATGCAGCCCAGAGTTTGTGCGGGGTACAGATCAAGGATCATCTCATTCCTAACTTAACTTTATTCTCATCTTTTTCATATTTTGTTTGTTGCAAATTAGCATAGACCACGTGGTTTTTGCAAAAAAGTATAAGGTCCATGAAAGAATGAAAACATAAGCGCAAAAAAAGAGAGCAAATGCATGCGTTCTCTCTAGTCTGTACCATCCCGAAAGGATCATACTTCTCACTTTCGGATAATTCTCATATTAGATAATAGCAATTGTAAAATCGGTCACTTTATACTTGTCAATGGTATAACTTATAATTTGCTCATGAATTGTGTCAATGTTGCCTTGACAGTGACCAGTGCTCAAATTCCCCATGATCAATGCTAATGCTTTTCTTTCATTCTTATATCTACTTATTTTAACTTCATTAAGAGCCATATATTAATTGAATAGAATTTCAGGTTGGACCCTGTGTTTTTGCTTTGGACTTGTTTTATCTCAGATTTTTACTGTCGATCCTTTTTCTTACCTTTTTTTTTTCACTTTGGAGCCCATTTCCTCTGCGTTACTTTCATCTTCCGGTAGACCGAGAATGTCAACACAATGGTGGACATGAGGAGCATGGCCAAAGAGAATATCGCATTGTTATGCCAAGCCTAACTAGAAAAGAACAAGTGGGTCCAATATGAAACTAAAATTAAGAAACTTGAGCCCAAAGCGAAATAGTAGAAAAAAAGGGGTCCATATATATGGTGAAACTTCCATAAGAACAGGGTCCATCCTGAAATTCAATCTTATTATTTATTTATTTGCTTTGAGCGGTGAATATCATCTAAAACAGAAGATATAGATGCAGTAGTTTAAATCTATTCTGGTTCAGATGTTTTTTCAGTCACAGCAGCAAACACAGTCAAAGTTTCCTACATGTCAACACTGTAGCTGAAAAAGTTGCAACCTGATGGTTTGACGCAATATTTATGCACAAGCAAGAGAAAATTAAAGGTTGCAACCAGAACAGAGAAAATGCAAGTGTGCTCAGTTTCCTTTTGGTGAGGAAGGGAAGACGAGGATGTCGATGACTCCATACCAAGCTCCCAATCTATTAGAGTTAGATTAGATTTGTATAGATTGTATCCGTATATAACTCTTATTTAAGAGTTTGTTGTAATCTCTATTGTATTGGATATATAAATACAATCGCCCTCTCACGTTGGGTTGTGAGGCGTCTCATAATTCTCTACATGGTATCAGATATCGGTTTCCTTCTACCCTAATTCGCCGCTTCCTCTGGCCTTCGCTTTTTCCGCGTTCGCTTCTCTTCCGCTGCCCACGCGACTTCCGTGTCCCCACCACCGCGCCGTGCCCCAGCGATTTCCCCTCGTGATCTCGCCGCGCCCTAGCCCCACCGCGCCTTCCGCGTCCCCACCGTGCCACGACGCACCGCGCCACGACGCACCGCGCCGCGCCCTGCCCTGCTCTGCTCACGCTGCGCCGTCTTCTGTCTTCGCCGCGTCGTGATTATTCTTGGATATATAAATACAATCGCCCTCCTACGTGGGGTTGTGAGGCGTCTCATAATTCTCTACACAATCAACTCTGTTTCAATTATTGATAGGTTGGTGAGCACTTTATGCCTGCAATTACATAAATAGCTAGCCAAGCCAGACTAAACGGCCAGATGGCAGAGCTAAGAAAAATGGGAAAAGGTTGCCAGTGAAATTGATGGGATCCATATAGATTTTGGTAGGCTTGTTGCTAATCGGAATAGAAGTTATCGGGGTTCACGGATACTAATTGTTCATCATGAGATCATCTTATATGTATGTTTTTACCAACACGAATGCTTTACCTGAAATCTGTAATATGCAAACCACAAAGAGCTGGTTCTAGCATTGTGATGACCATGATTATGGTTATTGTGATGGTATATTTTGGTTGTCAAGGTTACCATGAGTTCAACTCGTCTGGTTGTGTAGTCTTTATGTGGGTTAATTGCCGAGCCGTTATTGCCTCTGTTCTTTAGCATTTGAAATGTCATAGCCATTGTATTTTGATAGAGAGGACACTAAGGCCTAACGATAGGAAGTGAAACTACTCAAAGGAAAGGGATATAGCAAACAAGTGATCCTTGTGTCGTACTTAGATGAAATCAAGTAGTCTTAAAAAAAATTATATATACTCCCATAATGAGATGATTTACACACCGAACATCGACCCGTATGCATATAACTATAAAACTAGTCCGGAAATAATGGAAATGAACATTAACGAGAAATGCGAGAGTATGTCTAGTAACCACGTGTGTTGTCACCTAAAACATGTAACAAACTTGCAACACAAAACATGAAACATATCAAACTGTATAACCGAAATGAATCTTTCTCCTAACAAAATAATTTAGGAAAGCACGTTCACACAATCCACATTTGTAAAGGGTATGGACTTCTATGAGTTTGATAGTACAACGCTGCAATGGGCCTGTGACACTACTACTGAGTTTATGCATCTTATCGTACACAATTGAAAAGATGGGAGCACAGATTTGGGAACTAACAAATATTACTAATTTTTTAAATAAAATTATACATGTGCTCCCAATACAATTATACTTATATATATGTAAAGTTTTATCTTTTAGTAGTGTCATGCGCGCAGATGTTTTTCTTAATCTAAGATTATTAGGTACATACTACATGACTAGATTTCGTAATTTCATAATTACTAATTCCCTTTCTATCAGTGATTTACCTTAAAATACAGAGTTGTCCACAACGAATTTTACTCGTCATGCCGTCCATCTCTTGAGTTTCATTGTTATTTCTCATACAGGAGTAGCAGCTCTCGTTAAAATAAAGTAGCACCCATCTGCTTGGGCCAGCCAGACTATGAAGCAAGATAGGCTAGAAAACTGAGGAGACGAATGATGAGGACAGATTAGTTGAGATGTCCAGAAATACAGATCGATGATAGTGACCATTCGGAATGCAAGGCATTGGGATACCGGTCACAACTGGCCAGTACTTCGCTCTAGTTTTGTATCTACATGCAGGGTGCCTCGGTGAGCATTCAACTACAAAGACAACGAAGGTATCAGTGAACACAACAGGTTCTTGCTGAGTCTTCTGAACCACCCAGAAAGTGCGACACATGCTGATCACCAGATGTTTCAGTTCAGGACTTGAGCTTGACTTGCATCCGAAGCCTATCGGCATTGGGAGAAGGGACAGTGTTGGACACTGCCACGGTGTCTCACCTGCCTGAGTTGGTTTCTTACGGAGATTGTAAAATCAACATGTGTTTTGATTGTTTTTTATGCTGGAGGATTAAGCAATGTAACGAAGCCTGAGTGTAAAACCAAAATAAATATAAGCTGTAAATGTATTTTGTTGAAAATTCGTGTGATTTGATTTTCTGACACGTTGGGATAGGTATAGCCATGTTTAGGGCAATTGTAGCTCCCATTCGATGGTCTGGCCTTTTACTGGATTGACTAGACATAGTTGAACCCATCGTTCAGTTGCCAAAACTTCGTTTAATTCTCAGAGAACCTTACTTTGTCAGTGTGGACGTGTTGCAAACATTGCACACTTGCAAATAACCAGCACAACTGCAAGTGTTTTTTTTTTTTTTTGAATGGTGGTCCATTTTGATGCAGGTATATTTTATTGAATCCTTCTTCAGTTGAGGGATGGTTGGTGAGTCCTCCATGACAACAAAAATGCAGTTAAATTACTTGAATAGGTAGGTCGTATAACCTGTTTACGTACAGCTAAGAATGGGAAATTGAATTGCTCGAGTTGGTCAGATAGTTGGTAGAAGCAAATCTGAATGGAAGGCATGAGGATATGGCTTGCATGTCATTGGGTTCTCTTATTACATATCTATTGTTGTATGCATAGTTTCCTTTTCTCAACATTAATTGCAAAGCACTCGATTACTTCCCTGCAAGAATGGCGAATTTCAGAGTGTAGCATTAGCACAGGAATGCGTGCACGCTTCAAACCAAACTCATGTAAGTCAGCACATATGGTGCCGTCGCTACTAGAGACTAGCATAAATGTACTCTGTACCCTTTGATATATATTCTGTACTAGTGTGAGTTTTTTTTCCGGAAGCAAACCTTTTTCTTGGCAAGGCCCAATAAACTGAGTTTTCTTACATGGTCAGCCCACCAAGATATTCTTCCTAGAGCCAATACTCACTGGGCTGAGTACATCAAGGACATTTAGGCGATCGACTATGAGAGTAAAACTTTGTATTGGGATGCGATCTCAAGGGTATATTTTAGATTGTTGCCACCTACATTGTGTAGGATCGAATAATAAGAAGTAAGCCAACCAGAGGGGGGGTGAATGGTTGATATACCCAAAAACCAAAAATTTTTAGCGGAAATAAAAGTTACCCTCTAATTCGACGGAGATCGGTCTGAACGGAATAAATTAGTCGGTCTGACTGAGTAGATGCTGCCAGTCTGACCGGTATAGATCAACTGGTCTGACCGCCGAAGTCGCCTGCCGTGCCTGCTGCCGCCGCCGGTCTGACCGCCGTACTCCCGCCGGTCTGACCGCCGCTTTGCCGCCGGTCTGACCACCGGTATATCGCCGGTTGGACCGCCAAAACCCGGTGAAACACAAATCGAAGAACTCTTAAAGTGGATGACAACTTTATTACTTCTCTCTGTGTTTACAAAGTGCACCAACAGCACTCCTTACAAAAATTTCAACTAAACTCGAAACCCTAACTCAAAACTGAACTCAATTGCTCTCCAAAAGCGACACAAAAGTGATACCGGGAAGCCTCACGCTCCCCCTCTATTTATACCCTGAGGTAGGCAGCCTAAAACCACGAACCAAACTCATACTAGGAGTCCTAAACACCTTAGGAAACCCTCTAGTACAAGAAAGAAACTTTACATAACCAATCGTACCAAATTCGGAGTCCTTCCAAATTCGACTCCGTATCCCATACGCACACAATAACTCCATCGTATGCCATATGGAATCTCCATCAACCACGTGCATCAACTCTAGCCTTAGTATCTCACATGATCTCTAACCACCACGGACGTCGTCTTATCTCCAAGCCGACTCCTTGTCCATCACCGCAAATACTCTCCCGAGACATCGAGTCACCTACACATGGAACAAACAAAGAAACTATATTCCGAGACCAAGCTATCTCCAACTTGACTCATTATTAGCAAACAACAGTATTACATACGTATAGTATCCATCTAGAAGCCATAATCATGAAATAATCACGGATATCCAAACAAACAACCCGAAACCGAAACCGACACAGAGTCGGCCGGTCAGACCGCGGGTTGCGCCGGTCTGACGGCAGCACAAGCCCGGTCTGACCGGTCCACATAAAATCACAGCAGTATCCTATAGATTCACCTGTGAAATCCTATCATCTCCAACACCACTTCATGAATAAATTCCAAATAACAAAATCAATAATCTCCAATGCCCAATTGTTCATCACAGAATAATAATCAAAAACACCTTTGATTTTACAATCTCCCCCTTGATGAACACATTGGCAAACCCATTAAAAAAATGTTTTGGTGTTTGGAAAAATAAAAACAAAAGTGGTAAAAAGCACACTTCGTACAAACGTACATATCGTGCTCAAAAATCCAAAAGAAAACTTCTCCCCCTTTTTAAAAGAAAGAAATTCCCAATTGAACCAAAAACATGCTCTTCTCAACAACTCTCCAAAAATTCATCTTGCTTCTCCCAAAATTCCAAAAATTTTCACACTACTTCTCCCCATTTTGACAATGATTTCATCAAGCATAGGAATTATGTTCATTAATGTTCAAGAGCTTAGCATACAGATAGCATATCATGTCATGTGTTGCAATAAAAAGAAGATAAACCTATCTATAATATAACAAGAATGCATTAAAGTATAACCATGAACCAAAGATTTTACAATTAAGCTTGAATCAACAATCCAAAATTCATGATTTCATATGATTTATAATGCAAGATCTTAACAAGCACATAGGTTGAAGAATAAACACTAAACACATATACCTATTGCATTTATTATTCTTTCTCAAATAACCTTTTAGCACAAAATAACAAAGAGAATTTTTTAACTTTTTCTTTTCTTGAGCCTTTTTTGCTCATTTTTCTCTTTTTTTTATTCCGGGTACGTCCCTGTCGTCAAGACTGTTTCCAGGGATTCGGCACCCATTATTTTGCTCACATCGAATACGTCCTTGTCGTCAAGACTGTTTCCAAGGATTCGATATACATTTTTTTCATATTTTCATTCTCTTTTTCACAATGAACAATTAAAGCTATTTGAGGAATAACAATTCAATAAAGCATATATGAGCATTTATAAATCAAACCATATGCTAGCATCAACATTGCATATTTGCTTAATTTAGGTAGAATTTAAGTGTCATGCATCATCTCCCTTAAAACCAAAATCTAAATCTCATGAAAAGACTAGAATACACACAAGCTATGCTAGAGACAAATAAACCTTCAAAGTATTCCTAGCATGTACAAGAAAATACCATATGCATAAATAAAGCTCTCTTTTCTCAATTTTTCTCATTATTATATTATTGCTTGATAAAACCATGAGGTACAAACTCCCCCTCAAACCATGCCAAACGGATGAATTATGCCCAATTCACCACGAAGAAAAGCAAAGCGATTAGAATCCAAAGGTTTAGTGAAAATATCAGCAATTTGCAACTTCGTGTCCAAAAACTGCAATTCAATATCTCCCTTCTCAACATGATCCCTCAGAAAGTGAAAACGAATATCAATGTGCTTCGTGCGTGAGTGTTGAACAGGATTCTTAGCTTGTATTGTCACAAAAGAAAGGTACTTTCTCAAAAGTAAGACCATAATCTTTCAAAGTCGATAAAAGCCAAAGAATATGTGAACAACAACTAGCAGCAGCAACATATTCAGATTCAGCAGTTGATTGAGCAACACAAGATTGTTTTCTAGAAGACCATGCAATCAATGATGTACCAAGAAAATGACATGTTCCACTAGTACTTTTCCTATCAGTTCTACAACCACCAAAATCAGCATCAGAATATCCACTTAACCATATAGAAGATGAAGTAGAATACCAAATTCCAAACTCAAGTATATGATTCAAATACCTCATTATTCGCTTGACCGCTTGACGATGTGAAGCACGAGGAGAAGCTTGAAAGCGTGCGCACAAACACACAACAAATTGTATGTCTGGCCTAGAAGCAGTTAATACAACAAAGATCTAATCATGCTTCTATATTCCTTTTGATCAACAGCTTTACCATCTTCATCAGGATCCAACACAGCTGTAGAACCAATTGGTGTTGAAATTGGCTTGCAATTCTCCATCTTGAACCGTCTCAAAAGATCCTTCGTATACTTCGTTTGATGCGCAAAAGTACCTTGAGTTGTTTGCTTAATTTGCAATCCCAAAAAGTACGATAACTCACCCGTCATGCTCATCTCAAACTCCCTGCGCATAGTCTCAGCAAAATCTACAACCAAAGCGTGAGTTGAACAACCAAAGATGATATCATCCACATAAATCTGAACGAACAGTTGATTATCACTATGCTTAAGAACAAAAAGCGTTTTGTCAACCTTTCCCATTGTAAAACCTTTCGCAAGCAAAAAGTTCTTAAGTCTATCATACCATGCCCTAGGAGCTTGTTTCAAACCATACAAAGCTTTGGACAATCTAAAAACATGATTGGGAAAATCAGGATTTTCAAAACCTGGTGGTTGTTTGACATAAACTTCCTCCTGTATAAAACCATTTAGAAAAGCACTTTTAATATCCATTTCATGCAATTTAAAACCTTTTGAAGCAGCAAAAGCCAACAAAAGTCTAATTGCCTCAATTCTAGTAACAGGAGCAAAAGTTTCATCAAAATCCAAACCCTCCACCTGAGTAAAACCTTGAGCAACAAGTCTAGCTTTATTTCTCACAATCAAACCATCCTCATTTTGTTTATTTTTTAAAACCCACTTAGTTCCAATAATATTATGTCCAGAAGGTGGTTCAACTAAAGTCCAAACTTTGTTTCTCTCAAAATTTTCAAGTTCTTCATGCATGGCGTTAATCCACGATTCATCAGTTAATGCATGTGACACATCTTTGGGTTCAAAAGAAGCAACAAAAGCAGAATTTGCACAAACATCATGAGTTGTTACCTTAGACCTTGTAGTCCGCTCACTTATATTGCCAATAATTTGTTCCGATGGATGTCGTCGTTGAATGTGCAAAGGAGCAGTGACTTCTGAAGTTGATCCACGTTCTGTATCAGTACTGGTCGAAGTAGTAATTTCCGGAGGACCTTCTCGATCAGCATCAACAGAACCCTCAGTCGACGACCCTGGCCGGTCTGACCGCACATCCTGCGCCGGTCTGACCGGAGGTCTGCCGGCGGTCTAACCGGCCTGGCGCCCGGTTTGACCGGCCGAGCCGACGTCGTCGTTGTTGTCGTAGTCGCTCTCGTCTTCAAAAATACGACCATCCTCCCCCTGTACCTGTGACAGTGTACCTGCAACATCGGGTCTAGTACCTGGACTAGCCTCATCAAAAGAAACTTCGCAAGTCTCAACAATTTTGTTAGTCCCTAAGATAAGTACACGACAGCCACGAGTATGTGCGGGGTAACCAAGAAACAATCCATCGGTAGAGCGTGCCTCAAACTTATCCAAATTTCCAGATTTCAAGACAAAGCATTTGCAACCAAAAACACGCAAATGTGAAACTTTGGGTTGATGACCAAATCGAAGTTCATAAGAAGCTTTTCCAAGTTTAAATCGCAAGAAAACTCGATTTGAAATATAACATGCAGTGTTAATAGCCTCAGATCAAAATTTTCTAGGAGTTTTGTATTCATCCAACATCGTTCTAGCCATCTCAACCAAAACACGGTTTTTCCTTTCAACAACACCGTTTTGTTGAGAAACACCAGGAGAAGAAAATTCATGTTCAAGACCTCTTTCATTGCAAAATTGTTCAAAAGAAGCATTTTTAAACTCACCACCATTATCACTTCGACTTCTTTTCAACGAACCAGGAAATTCAAGATTCAATCGAAGAAACAAACCACGAAAGTGTTTAAAAACTTCATCCTTAGTTGCCATAAAGAAAACCCAAGAGTATCTAGAAAAATCGTCAACAATAACCAACATATACCACTTTCCTCCAACAGATTGCACTCTAGCCGGACCAACAGTGTCCATATGTAATAGCTATCCCGGTGCATCCGTCATCACAGAAACAATAGGAGCATGTGAGGTAGAAACCATCTTAGCATGACGACATAGTGTACAAACCAAATCAAGATCTTTCTTAAGTTTAGGCAAACCACGAACAAGATCCAAACCACTTAACCTAGTGAGATGATCAAAACCAACATGTCCAAGTCTACGATGCCAAAACATTACATCTTTATCAAACTTAGCAACCAAACATGTTATTACAGGTGAAACAGGATTTTCAAAATCAGCTTTAAACACTCTTCCATAACGAGAAATATTCAGCACAGAATCACCATGAGAATCAAAAACTTTACTTCCTGTTTTCTTAAAGTGAACCTCAAATTCTTCATCAACAATTTGTTAAACCGAAAGCAAATTGTACTTTAAATCCTCAACCAAAGCTACATTCTTCAATTCAAATTTTTCATTTACCTTAACCAAATATGTAGTGAGAACAGCACTTGTAGAAGCATCACCAAAGATAATCGATTCAGTCTTGGATGCCTTTTTGAGGGAGGAGAGCCAATTTTTATCACCGGTCATGTGCCGCGAACAACTGGAATCCACGATCCACACGTTCTCCTTCCTTGCCACCAAAGCCTACACACAAACAGAAGTCAAAGCCTCAGTACTGGGGTTAGATAATAAAAATTTAGGAATCCAGTACTGAGACACACGACCAGAAGATCCAATAGGCATATATCCACATGCAAAATCACTTTTAGAATTTTTAGAAAAATTCCTCCGAGGCCGGTCTGACCGAGGTACAGTGGCCGGTCTGACTGGGGGCCGGTCTGACCGCCTCTGTACCACCGGTCTGACCGCCGCTCAGTAGCCAGTCTGACCGGTCGCCGGTCTGACCGCGGGACCCACTGCGGTCTGACCGGTTTCCTCGAGGGAAAACCAGATTTTTGCCATTTTGATTTTGCAAAAGCAATCTCTCTCTCCTTTTTCTGTTTATGAGCTAATCTGAAACAAAAACCAACAATATGTCCATCTTTGCCACAAAAAGAACAAGTATATTTTTCACATTGTTTAGACACATTGTTAGAGCAAGAAGATTTAGCAACACAAGCAGAAACAAGAGGTTTTGCATGCACAACATTGGATTTTGAAGAGGATGCATTCATGGTAGACATGATACCAGCAGATTTAAGCACAGTTTTATTAGTATCATGCTTAATCGATATCTCACCACTTCTAGCACCAACACCTACCACAACAGGAGGATGTCTAGAATTATGAGCATAAGGATTAAAACCCAAACCACGGTTATGTGTGCTAACCTTAGATTGCTCCAAAATCATGTTAAGGTTCTTTTTACCATCAGAAAATCTTAGCAAAGAATTTTTCAAATAAGACACCTCGTTTTCCAAATTAGCACAATTTTCACAATCTACCATGACACCTTTGCTTTTACGACATTTGGGGCAAGAAAGCACTTCATTGTTTTTCACAACATCTTCCATGTACTCAACACGACCTAAAGCATCTTTTAGTTTCATCTTATTCAAATTACATGTTGAGCAATCCAAAACATCATGAGGTTGTTTTAACTTTTTAGCAGAAATCATGTTAAACATCAAACTAGCATGAAAAGCAATTTGATATTTTTGCAACAACTTTTTAGTTAAAAACAACTCATCCAAAGTGCGTGTATGCAAAGCAAAACTACTAGCAATAGAAGATCTATTTTTCAAATCATGTGCAACATTAATATCTCTAATTTTTGAAATCTCATTCATTAAAACCTCACAATTTGAGCAATCATCATCATTAGGAATAAGAGATTTTAATCTATCAATTTCAGATTTAAGAGATTCTATGATAAATTCCTGTTTTCTATACATCTTCTCACACTTCATATTTTTTGCACTCAAGATATTAATAGCTTATTCAAAAACACTTACCTCATGATCTTCATACTCAATATCCGATTCACCACGCGCCATGAAGCAAACACCGGAGATGTTCTTTCCCTTATCATCATCTCCACTCTCACCATCAACATCACTTGATGGCTCAAAAGCGGCATAGACTTGATCAAAAGCTTTCCTACGATTCTCCTTGAACTTCCTCGCTTGAGATGAACCATGCGGCTTGTTGTTGCTTGTCCTCTCACCATCTTTGTCTTCTCTTTTGCCTCTCCCAAGCTTAAGACAATGCGAACGAAGATGATCAATTGAACCACATTCAAAACACCGTTTGGACCACCTCTTTTCCTGTTCCTAGCATTATTCATAGCTCGAGCAATACAGTTAGTAACCAAAGCCAAATCCTCCTCCTCGATCTGTTCGAGTTGATCATCGGATGTGGCGTTAAAAACAACAAGAAAAGAAAGCTTAGATGAAGAAGCATCAACATCCAAAGAGGAAGTAGAAGAAACCAAGGCAGTCAACTTAGAATCAATTTTTCGAGAAAGAACATTCATCTCATGTGTTTTCAATTTTGTATAAAGTGAATCCAAAGTCAAAGTAGACATATCAACAGACTCCTGAATAGATGTAACCTTCATCTCCCAAATAGACATGTCGAGACCATTAAAAAAGTGACGAGAAATCTCAGATTGTGGATAATTAGCATCATAAGAAGAATCAACAGATCTAAGATCACTCAAAATTTTATAAAACCTAGAAAGATAGTCATCCAAAGCTTCTCTAGGTTTCACCTCAAATTTAATATACTCCTTTTTGAAAATATCACGACGAAGTTCTTTTATGTTATTTGTTCCTTGATGAAAGTTACTCAAAGCATTCCAAATTTCATGAGCAGTTCGAAGATGTGCAACACGATCATAGTCCGAACAAGAAATACCACTCAAAAGAATATTGCGAGCTTTGCAATTTTGTTCAAAAGCAGTTTTTTCAGCAGCAGTATTAATAGCTTCAGGAATCACATAAGGATGAGAAACTTTTCTCCAAATATCATAATCTTCAGCCGTAATGTAAGATTGCATTCTACTACACCAATGAGAAAAATCCGTTCCATCGAAAATATGAGGCTTAGTTGAAAAACGAGCGGGAGTAGCCATGGCAAAAACTCTAGATCGATAAAAATCCAAAGAAGAAAACAAGGTTCTGATACCACTTGTAGGATCGAATAACAAGAACTAAGCCAACCAAAGGGGGGAGTGAATGGTTGATATACCCAAAAACCAAAAACTTTTAGCGGAAATAAAAGCTACCCTCTAATTCGACAGAGATCGGTCTGACCGGAGTAAATTAGTCGGTCTGACCGAGTAGATGCCGCCGGTCTGACCGCTATAGATCAACCCGTCTGACCGCCGAAGTCGCCTGCCGTGCCTGCTACCGCCGCCGGTCTGACCACCGTACTCCCGCCGGTCTGACCGCCGCTTTGCCGCCGGTCTGACCGCCGGTATATCGCCGGTTGGACCGCCCAAACCTGGTGAAACACAAATCGATGAACTCTTAAAGTGGATGACGACTTTATTACTTCTCTCTATGTTTACAAAGTGCACCAACAGCACTCCTTACAAAAATTTCAACTAAACTCGAAACCCTAACTCAAAACTGAACTCAATTGCTCTCCAAAAGCGACACAAAAGCGATACCGGGAAGCCTCACGCTCCCCCTCTATTTATACCCTGAGGTAGGCAGCCTAAAGCCACAAACCAAACTCATACTAGGAGTCCTAAACACCTTAGAAAACCCTCTAGTACAAGAAAGAAACTTTACATAACCAATTGTACCAAATTCGGACTCCTTCCAAATTCGACTCCGCATCCCATACGCACACAATAACTCCATCGTATGCCATATGGAATCTCCATCAACCACGTGCATCAACTCTAGCCTTAGTATCTCGCATGATCTCTGACCACCACGGACGTCGTCTTATCTCCAAGCCGACTCCCTGTCCATCACCGCAAATACTCTCCCGAGACATCGAGTCACCTACACATGGAACAAACAAAGAAACCATATTCCGAGACCAAGCTATCTCCAACTTGACTCATTAGTAGCAAACAACAGTATTACATACGTATAGTATCCATCTAGAAGCCATAATCATGAAATAATCACGGATATCCAAACAAACAACCCGAAACCGAAACCGACACAGAGTCGGCCGGTAAGACCGCGGGCTGCGTCGGTCTGACCACCACGCCGGTCTGACCGGTAGCACAAGCCCGGTCTGACCGGTCCACATAAAATCACAAAATTATCCTGTAGATTCACCTGTGAAATCCAATCATCTCCAACACCACTTCGTGAATAAATTGCAAATAACAAAACCAATAATCTCCAATGCCCAATTATTCATCACAGAATAATAATCAAAAACACCTTTGATTTTACACATTGTATTATTTAATGCAAAGCTTTCTCCGTTTGGATCCAATATTACATTGTTATTAAGAGCTACCATGTGCAATTATTTTTTTTTCTGCTAGGAGAAGGAGAGAGAGGGATGTCAATTTAACGCATGCCTTTGTACTGAAAATCTACTCGATTAATGACCGGTTTGTGAATATTTCGCTGGCATATAAGTAGAAGACTCCAACTTGAGCCAACCAGACTCGTCAGCAAGGTATGCTTGAGAGAAAAAAAAACAAAAAGAAAGTCGCTAGCTACAAAGGAAGCCGGTTGGAGTGTGAGGCATCAGGATACATTCCATAGCTTGAAAAGTCAATATATTTGACCTATTTTTACGTGCATGGTTAGCCTGTTAGAGCCGTTCAGCCGGAGCGCATCTGCATTTAGCTCAATATTTTGAATGAACTACATGCTCAAGAGTTCGGACTGATTGCTCCCAAGTCGACATAATGGAGCAATGACTAATCTTTCCAATTGTTGCAGCCATTGATTAACCCATAGTCTCAGACACATCAGATGACGTTATAGCAACATGCAATATTGTAAACAAGGTTCAACCAAAGCCTATATCCATGGAGCTCTGATAATGAACGCTAGCTCCACCCCAATGAAAGACACTATTCTGAGTCCATGGCTTCACAACGATGAGTACTTAACCTATCTTATAACGCAGGCTATCTATTTAATGCAACTTTCGTACTGAAAAAAAAACTCATTAATGATATGTTGGTGTATCTTTTTTTGATACAGAGCAATTGTCATTAAATAAGTAGCAGGCATCCAGTATTATCAGCAACAATGTAGGTTAGGGAAAAAACAAGGCTGAAACTCACTGGTGGAGAAACCATCTTTCGTCGGTCGGCCGAATTCCACAATAGTCCCGATTGCAATAAAAACCGGGACTAAAGATCAAATGCTGTTTCGGTTTCGGTTAAAAAGGGTAACAGGCATATTTGATCTTTAGTCCTGGTTCAAATGCTGTCAGGGCTTGTCAGGCCCCCTGGGATCTTTAGTCCCGGTTTGTAACACCAACCGGGACTAAAGATCGTAACTTTAGTCCCGGTTGGTGTTACCAACCCGGGCTAAAGATCTCGGCGATCTTTAGCCCCGGTTCCTAACACCAACCGGGACTAAAGTCCCACCCCTATATATATGTCTTCTTCCTTCTCTAGCCCGAGCAAGCTTCAAAATTTCTTCAAAAAAGAGGGGAGGTCATGCCAAAATTTCTAGTGAATTTATTTTGGTGATTATATACAAATCGGAGGTGCCTAAAAGGTAACTTCATTCTCCAATGTTTTTTTTGTCATATTACATTTGGAGCTATGTTTTGCACACTTTTTTGTCTCCAAAATTTTGTTGTAAGTTGATGCGAGAGAAAATTTGTGTGGGGAAGAAAGAATATAAAGAAATTTAGTTTATTTGCTAAAGAAGGTTTTATAAAATAGTTGAGAAGGAAAATATAGTGAAAGTTAATCTTAAATAATAGAAAAGAAACTAAAATGAAAATTAAAAGTAGTACAACACATTAATATTAGTTTAAAACTTTAGAAATAGTAAATAAGAATTATTTGGTGTAATATTTTATAATTTTTGTATGAATAATGATGTGTCATTAGTGTATGACTGTTGAAAGAGTTTGTAATTATTTTATCATTATTGTATGACTGTCATTATTGTACGAATAATTATTTGTGTACGATTTTTTTTCATTTCATGTAGATGGATCGGCAATGGATGTACGCTGACCGGCAGTCTAAAGAGTTTATTGACGGCGTGCATTATTTTTTGAGAGTGGCCGAAGTTAACATGCATAAGGGTTTTATTTGTTGTCCATGCAATAAGTATAAGAATCAGAAGGAGTATTCTGCATCCAGGACTATTCTTTTCCACTTGTTTGAGTCGGGGTTCATGCCAAGCTATAACTGTTGGACATCCCACGGACAGCAAGGGGTTGAAATGGAAGAAGATGAAGTGGAAGACGACAATATTCCGGACTTTGCTCAGTACGCTGGATTTGAAGGAAATCAAACGGGCGAGGAGGAAAGGGATGCTGATGGTAACGACGTTGCGGATGATCTTGGTCAGATGTTGCAGGACACCAAGGAGGACTGCGAAAGTGAAAAGGGGGCCCATAAATTGGACAAGATGTTAGAGGACCACAGAACGTCGTTGTACCCAGGTTGCGAGCAGGGGCACAAAAAGTTGGATAACTCTCTGGAGTTCTTGCAATGGAAGGCAAAAAATGGTATTAGTAACAAGGCATTTGGCGATTTATTGAAACTCGTCAAGAACAATCTTCTAGAGGGAAACAAATTGCCCGAGACAACGTACGAGGCTAAGAAGATATTCTCCCCTCTAGGACTGGAAGTTCAGAAGATTCACGCATGTCCGAATGATTGTATCCTATATCGTGGTGAGGAGTACGAGAACCTAGAAGCATGCCCTGTTTGCAGAGCACTACGATACAAGATTAGACGAGACGATCCAGAAGAAGTTGACGGGCAGCTAAGAAAGAAGAGAATTCCTGCTAAGGTGATGTGGTATTTCCCTATAATACCACAGCTAAGCCGTTTGTTCAGGAACAAGGGGAATGCTAGAATGATGCGATGGCACGTTGAAGAGCGTCAACAGGACGGAATGCTGAGACACCCCGCCAATGGTTCGCAGTGGCGAAACATCGACAGAAAATTTAAAGACTTTGGAAAGGACGCACGAAACATACGGTTTGGTTTAAGTACGGATGGCATGAATCCTTTTGGAGAGATGAGCAGCGGCCATAGCACTTGGCCCGTTACGATGTGTATCTACAACCTCCCCCCTTGGCTATGCATGAAGAGGAAGTACATAATGATGCCGATTATTATTCAAGGCCCCAAGCAACTTGGTAACGACATCGATGTGTACCTAAGACCACTGGTCGAAGATCTTAAACTGTTGTGGAAAAAGGAAGGTGTCTCCATGTGGGACGAGGACAAATAGGAGGAGTTTAACCTACGAGCGCTGCTGTTCGTAACCATCAACGATTGGCCTGCACTTAGCAACATTTCCGGTCAGTCCAACAAGGGGTACAAGGCTTGCACTCACTGTATGGATGAAACGGAAAGAACGTATCTTAAGCACTGTAGGAAGGTTGTGTACATGGGTCATCGTCGATTCCTTGCTGCAAACCACCCGGTACGGAAGAAAGGCAAGCATTTTAAACATAAGGCGGACCACTGTAGGAAGCCTAAACATCGCAGCGGAAAAACAGTGTTTGCTATGGTTAAAGTTCTTAAAGCAGTGTTCGGAAAGGGACCTGGAAGCCAGCGTATAGAGAGCGAAGATGGTCACGCGGCGATGTAGAAAAAGAACTCTATAATTTGGGAGTTACCCTATTGGGAATTCTTGGACGTCTGGCACGCAATCGACGTGATGCACCTCACTAAGAACTTTTGCGTAAACCTTCTTGGCTTCCTAGGTGTATATGTAAAGTCGAAAGATACACTGGAAGCACGTAATGATCTGAAGCATATGGAACAACGCAGAGACCTTCACCCGGAACCAAAGGAGAAAGGAAGCCATTACTTGAGTCCAACTAGATACACTCTTAGCAAGGCAGAGAAGGAAAGTATGTCTGAATGCTTGGAGAGCATAAAGGTACCGTCTAGATACTCCACAAATATAAAGGGAATAATAAGCACGAAGGAGAAGAACTTCACAAACCTAAATTCTCATGACTGTCACGTGTTGATGACACAACTACTACCAGTTGTAATAAGGGGTATCTTTCCAGACAATGTCCGGGCAACAAGAACAAAGCTATGTGCTTTCATGAACGCAATTTCGCAGAAGGTCATCGATCCGGATAGATTAGAAGCCCTTCAGAATGATGTGGTGCAATGTCTTGTCAGTTTTGAGTTGATATTTCCACCGTCATTTTTTAATATAATGACGCATCTGCTTTGTCACCTTGTCAAAGAGATTGGTATTCTCGGGCCTATGTACCCCCACAACATATTTCCTTTCGAGAGGTACATGGGCGTTCTGAAGAAGTATGTTCGTAACCGTGCTCGTCCAGAGGCAAGCATCGCCAAGGGGTATGGAACAGAGGAGGTCATCGAATTTTGCGTAGAATTTATTGAAGACCTTTGCCCAATCGGGGTACCTGAATCACGCCATGAAGGGACACTACGGGGAAAGGGAACTCTCGGAAGGAAAGCAATAATGACGGTAGACAACAATTTATTCCGTAAAGCCCATTTCATGGTTCTGCAACAATCTTCATTGGTAGCTCCTTAAATCGAGGAGCACTTGGCTCTAGTTCACGCCAGAAACATCGGTAAGTCCGATGCATGGATTACACAGCATCACATTGATACTTTCCCCGCGTAGCTACGACAACATGTCATGGGTAACGAGACGATCAACCAACAACTGGCCTTCCTGGCGAGGGGACCACCTGGCTCGATCGCGACATTCCAGGGATATGAGATCAATGGGTACACATTCTACACGAGAGCCCAAGACATGAAGAGCACGAACCAAAACTGCGTTGTTCGTATCGATGCCATGGGACACGATGGAATAACTGGCACGTATTACGGTGCCATCGAGGACATATGGGAACTTGACTATGGTCCTTTCAAGGTCCCTCTATTCCGGTGCCAATGGGTTAGGTTGACTGGTGGAGGCGTAACGATTGATGACAGTGGGATGACAACGGTTGACCTTAACAAGGTTGGATACTCGGACGAACCTTTTGTCCTTGCCAATGATGTAACGCAAGTCTTTTACGTGAAGGACATGTCTAGCAAAGGAAAGAAGGGCAGAGGGCTTGACGAGCCGAAGTGTCACGTGGTTCTCCCAGGCAAAAGAAAAATCGTCGGAGTTGAGGACAAGACTGACGAGGATTACGATCAGTTGGATGGGAAACCCCCTTTCACGGTGACGATTGACCCTAGCATCCTCCTATCAAACGAAGACACCCCTTACGTAGCGATCACAAGGAGGGAACAATAGTGAGGAGAAAGTACGTGCGGTCAACCGTCAACGCCGATGTATTGCCGTAATTATTGTGTACACGATGTAAACTATTTTGGATGTATTGATTATCCATATAAATCAATTGTTGTATGGCATATGTTAATTACGTACGATTATTAGAATTTTTAACAATTTTAAATCATGCATATGCTAGTTATATGCGATAATTATAATTTTTAAAAGTTTTAAATCATGCATGTGGCATTTACATATGTTAATTAGAGTTTTTAACAATTTTAAATCATGCATATGCTAGTTATATGCGATAATTAGAATTTTTAAAAGTTTTAAATCATGCATGTGGCATTTACATATGTTAATTAGAGTTTTTAACAATTTAATATCATGCATATGCTAATTATATAGGATTATCAGAATTTTTATTAATTTTAAATCATGCATGTGGTATGTACATATGTTAATTACATTTTTTAACAATTTAATATCATTCATATGCTAATTATATATGATTATTACATTTTTTATTAATTTTAAATCATATATTTGCTGATTACGTTTTCCACTTAATTTACTACAGACAACAATAATTTTTCGAAGTAATTGTCATTAATTTTTGGGATTATGACCGAACACTTCAGAAAGCCTATCACAAGAAGTCCAAACTAGTCCCTCAGCTTGGAGAACAACCAAACCAAGAGGTCGAGCCTTTGGTGACCGGCGAAGATTTTGGCATAACGAATTTTATTTCAGACACCGGTCTAACTGTGGATCAGCTGATTGGAGCCGCACCAATCCTGAAGGCGGAAGTGGCATACAAGTTTGAACTCGGTAAATCGCTTGTCACGCCTGAGCAGCTGCAGTCCCTACCGACACAGATGTACAAATTCCATGAACGGTACATGGAAATGAGCGCCGAGGGTAGAGAGATGTTCGGAGCGAGGATCAGAAACCCCGACTTCTTGCAAGGAGAAGATGTTCTCTGGCTCCATTTCAAGGATGTCTTCGATCTGTACCATCTGGACGCCCTTGACATCTCTCTTTTGAGCGTAGGGATTTTGTAAGTATCTTTGAGTTCGATTTGTTTCGTTCAATAACTAGCTCCTATCATATATGTAAACAATAATAATTTCATTTTATCGTTGTAGAATGGAGATTCAAAGGGCCCGACGGCGGGGGGTTTACGATACTGGGTTCATCGACCCTCGGAAAATCAACACCGAAATGATCGACAAGTACGAGAAAGACACAGAGGACAATCTCGCCCATCCCCTAACGCAGCAGCATTTCAAGACGTTCATACTACTGCCGTACAACACAGAGTGAGTTTTTATTGTCGTTTGAACAAATTTCGTTCCCATACATATAGCATCTATATTTTCATATATATCTCATCTCACGCATATTCCAGATTCCACTGGGTCCTGTTATTCTTCGACTTGGACGCATGCAGAGTCACTGTGTACGACTCAATCAACAAAGAGGAGAAGATTTTTGACAAGGTCTTCCAACTGATAGATAGGTAATATAATGCCATCTATTCCAAAGACGCGGGGATTCTATTGCTATTATGTTGATCTCGGGTAATAATTAATTAATCATAGCTTGCAACTGCACATGTAGGGCTCGGGATCGATTCTGTCAATTGGTCCGCGGGACTTGGAAAGAAAAACTTGGACGGAGGTTTCATTTTCCGGTGAGTATATGCATGATTCAAAATTGTATTGAATTAAATCTCTAATTACAGTTAAATATAAAGATTATATTAAATCTCTCATCGTTTCTCATGTAGTGTGCAAAGCAGGACTAAGGAACTAACTTATGCAGCTACTACGTATGCGAGTATGCCCACTGCCTATCAAACTAAATATACACCACACGAGAGCTCGATGTACGTATACATAAACCATTCAAAATTTCATTGCGTATCGATTTGTTAAGTTGTTTATTAATTTCATATATTGATATGTTATTATTTTTCAAATGATAGTGTATTCACATGAGGGATAATCTCCCACACAAGGATTTTATCACGGCTGTTCAAGAACAACTGATGGGATTCATCAATGAAGAAGTCCTTAATCCCGATGGTGAATTCTACTATGATGGATCGACAATTCATAACGTCGGTCCTTCCTCTTCTGACATAACGCCGGCGTTGAAGTCGTAGCTATAGCTAGCGAGCAAATGAATTGTACTATATATGCATGTATATATATATTTATATATGTACACATTTACTTTAGTGTTAATATATATTTTGGTAATATATATGCATATAAAATGTTAAGTGCTTTAAATTATATATATGTGTGTAATATATGTATTTATACATATACACATATGCACACACACACACACACACATATATATATATACACACACAAAAATAAAATCAACCTTGCAGCAAACAGGGCCATGCAAAATAAAAAAAATGGTACACCGATCTTTAGTCCTGGTTGGTAACACAAACCGGGACTAAAGATGGTTCGGCCGGCCACGTGGCTAACCGATCTTTAGTCCCGATTGGTAACATGAACCGGGACTAAAGATCGATCTTTAGTCCTGGTTATTTCACTCAGAACTAAAGATAGCTATCTTTAGTCTCGGATTCGTAGTCCCGGTTGGACAACCGGGACTAAAGGGGGTTACGAACCGGGACTACAAACGGTTTCTCCACCAGTGACTCATGGATAGGTGATGGTAACCGACCAAGATACCAGTTGCAACTTGCACAATTAGCTAGTTGACACCAAAAAAAAAGGCAATCAGCAACAAGGGAAATTGGTTCAGTTTCCTACACAAGTGACAATAGCTCATCGGAATGCAACATGCTCTGTCTTGGAGGGTTGTGTTTTTTACTTTTTACCGCTGCTGGAGAAAGGGGCTTTAGTCCTGATTGGGAACCCCCTATACTCCTAGTTATACAACCGGGAGCAAAAGGAAGCCAGGCTAGATCCAGTTGCTCTTTTTTTTTCTTTTTTTCATTGTTTTTAACATTGAATATTGATTTCACTCCATTCCCAAATCATCCCAAAATCGTGAAATCCCAAGTCGATCATCACATCACAGATCAAAAGGATCCTCTCCAATTCCTCAAATCGATCATCTCCAAATACGTCACAAATTCTTAAAAGCATTACATCACAAGTTCTAAAACAATTCAACACAAATACATCATATATTCACATTACACACAAATCAAATACATCTCAGATCCGAATCACAAATTCTCAAAAAAAACTCTCAGAGGAGCTGCTGCCTCTGCAAAGAGAGAGTGGATAAGAGCATGAAAAGACGAGAGGATAAGAGAGAGAGGAGAGGGAGAGAGGAGGAAGATGGGGGAGAAAGACTTTGCAATAGAGGATTTGAGGATAAGTCGTTGGGATTATATATGACGGGTTGAATTTTACTTCTACCAACCGGGATTAGATATCTAAATAATCTTTACTTCCAGTTGGTACTACCAAGAGGGACTAGATAGTACTAACCGGGACTAAAACTGTTGGTAGAGATCAAAATTTTTTTAACCGGGACTAAAAACAATCTTTAGTCCCGGTTCCTATTGTGGAAATCTTCCACTGTCGACCCAGCAAAAATCACTTCTCCAGTAGTGTACTCATTTGTTGAAGGCCATAAATTGTTGTCATCATGAGTGAAGAGGACAATAGGTTGTTTTTGCAAAGTGAAGAGAAAGAACTATTATATTTTGACTGTAGGATCGAATCACAAGAACTAAGCCAACCAGAGGGGGGGTGAATGGTTGATATACCCAAAAACCGAAAACTTTTAGCGGAAATAAAAGTTACCCTCGAAATCAATGGATCGCGGTCTGAGCGAAGTAGATGCACCGGTCTGACCACCTGGTTGTCGTCGGTCTGACCGAGATTCAATCTCTGGTCTGACCGCTGAGATCAGCTGCCGCTTGCGGTCTAACCGCCCGTATGCCGCCGGTCTGACCGCCGCTTGTCGCGGGTCGGACCACCGCTTGTCGCGGGTCGGACCGCCGTTGAGTCGCCAGTTAGACCGCCGCACCCGATGAAACAAAAATCGAAGAACTCTCAAAGTAGATAACAACTTTATTACTTCTCTCTGTGTTTACAAAGTGCAACAACAGCACTCCTTACAAAAATCTCGACTAAACTCGAAATCCTAAAACACAACGCAATGAAAAGTGACTGGGAAGCCTCACGCTCCCCCTCTATTTATACATGAGGTAAGCAGCCTAAAACCACGAACCAAACTCATACTAAGAGTCCTAATCCCCATAGGAAACCTCCTAGTACAAGAAACAAACTCTACTTAACCAATCATACCAAATTTGGACTCCTTCCAAATTCGACTCCGCGTCCCATACGCACACAATACCTCCATCGTATGCCATATGGAATCTCCATCAACCACGTGCATCAACTCTAGCCTTAGTATCCCGCATGATATCTGACCACCACGAACATCGCCTTACCACCAAGCCGACTCCCGGTCCATCACCGCAAATACTCTCCCGAGACATCGAGTCACCTACACATGAAACAAACGAAGAAACCATATTCCGAGACCAAGCTATCACCAACTTGACTCATTAGTAGCAAACAACAGTATCACATACGTATAGTATCCATCTAGTAGCCATAACCATGAAACAATCACGGATATCCAAAGAAACAACCCGAAACCGAAACCGACACAGCGTCGGCCGGTCAAACCGCGGGCCGGCCGGTCTGACCGCTCGATCACCTCCGGTCTGACCGGATCACATATCCAGCAGCACCTGTAAATCCAATCATCCAAAACCACTTCGACAGTAATCTCCAAATATCAAAACCAATAATCACATATACCAATTGTTCATCACAGAATAAGAATCAAAACACACATTGATCTTACAATCTCCCCCTTGATGAACATATTGGCAAACCCATTAAAAAAATGTTTTGGTGTTTGGAAAAATAAAAACAAAAGCGGTAAAAAGCACACTTCGTACAAATGTACACATCGTGCTCAAAAATCCAAAAGAATACTTCTCCCCCTTTTTAAAAGAAAGAAATTCCCAAGAAAACTTCTCCCTATTTTGAAAAGAAAGAAATTCTCAATTGAACCTTCCCAATTGAACCAGCCGCTTAATTGTAACATCGACTAGACGAGCCGATATTTAGCTGTTCTGCTGCCCATCCTTAGCATCGGCTAACCAATCCAAATATCTAGCCGTCGTGCTACTTTACTCTAGCACCGACTAGAAAACCAAATCCACCAAATCAACCCCACCTATCTATTTTATCCTTTCTCTCAATTCCAACCTTTAGAAACCAAAACCTCTCTTTTGTCTTCCAAACTAAAATCTATTTTGAACCATTCCTTTGTCCTCTCGCCTCGCTCCAATTTTATTCTTTGGCTTTATCATTTCTTGTAGCATTTTGCTTATAGGCTTTATTTGCTATCTTTTTGTATTCGTACGTTAGACCGTACAGCAAGTTCTATCGGCATCCAAGGAGCTGACGTGGACCCAGATGGCTACGCTGAAGCCGCGGGAAATCTTAAGGCGCAAGGCAAGACATAACTAAAATTTTGATCATATAGAAACCTTGATATAATTTTCATATTTAATTTTGATGCATGGTATTTATTTCTTTTAACATCTCATGGGTAGATGTTAAATGCTTTTAAGCATGATTACATAATACATTTGAGATCATTTTATGTGGTTTTATTCAAACAACTTTACAAACTTAAGAATCCGGTTAAAATGGCATTTATGAGTTGAGATGATGAATGTTGAGAATTATGAATGTTGAGATTATGAATGTTGATATATGATGAAGTTTGTTGGTGTGGGGAGTTTGGAAAGTTTTGTGTGGTTTAACCGGATTATAATTACCCCCTTATACCAAGGGAAATGACATAGTTGCGTCCATCCACACGACCAAGTAATTGGACTTAGCCTAGTACATTATCCCACTATATGAAAGATTGTTGTGTGGCTCTATGAGCGGTTGGGGTGAACTTGCGTAAGGAGTTTGGGCGGCACTGTTTCACAACAGTGGGATTCATGAAAGTGTGACGATATAGATACCTTGCCTAGGCCTGGCAAGAGTTCGACCACTATGATGAACCAAGACCCCACTGTGCAGTAACTAGTAGTAAGTGGGACCTTCGAATGGCTCTGTTGTTCTCAGCCTAGCTAGCTGTGGGCATTGTGCGGGTAAAGCTGGACAGCCTCTGCAGAGGTGAATTAAAACATTCGAATGTGCCGTACTTCCGGTTCTGGAGTTGTGTCATCACGGTGATTCCTACTCCTGAAGTATAAGTAGTTTTAACATTTAAAATGTTGAGGATAAAGAAGATTTATGGTTTTTATTATTCCTTTAATTCATTATTGTTTTATTTATTCATATCTCTTCACATTTAATTATTTATAATATGTCTTGCTGAGTACACAAGTACTCACCCTTGCATAATTTGACATATAGAGGAAACGTGCTAACAAGGAGATCAGAAGGAAGCAAGATCTATGGCAACGACAAGTTTTTCTTGTAGGCTAGTCTATACTCGAGCTTTTGCCTGTGGAGTTCTTTGAGTTCTTTCGAGTTTATTAGTTGTAGTTTTAGTAGTTGAAGAATTTAGGAGTTTAATAGTTTAGAACTTTGGATTTTCTTGTATTTCAAATAAGGATATATTAGTTTGGATCTTTTCACCCTTTAACAGTTGTATAATTAGCCTGTATGAACAAACCCGTGTAAATAATCGAAAGCTGTTCTATATATCAATCTGTGCGTGATCGAAATCCTAGACGATCACGAGTGGATTTTTGGGGCACCAAACCTAAATTGGGTGTCCCCACAGCCACATACAACACTGGCACACCCACCGGAGCAGCCATCGCCGCATGGCCAGATCCAAACGTGGAGGGCCAGATCCATCTTTGACCCAACCAATGTCGACTTACCACCGCCTCCACCATCGTGGACGCCGACGCACTGGCCAAAACGCCTGAGCCACATCATCGCTGTCCAAAGGCAAGATCTAGGCGAGGTGGCCCAGATATGGCCGTGCCTCGCCCGTCCACCTCCATCACTGCCGTGGATGCCAGCACAACCGGGTCAGCTCCCTTAGCACGTTTGTTCGCTGGTTGCCCAACAGGCCAACAAGAGGGGAAGAAGAAGAGAACCCCACCACTGTTGTCCTTGCAGCCGCGCGGTTTCTGGTGGCCTGCTCAGGTGGTAGCGAGGGAGTAGGGAAGGCGGGTGGTGGTGCGATGGGTTGAGTCGCTGCCCGTGTCACTCGGATCAGAGCGACGCGGGGGCTAAGCTACACCACCTACACTCCGTATGTGGAGAGCATGTTATGCTTAACTTGGCGTATGTTACAAATGGATCCATTAGTGCCATAAAAGTTGTTACGTAGTTTCTTGTGGTCTCATTAGACAGAGATAAGGACATGGGAGCATCATGGTCCATACATGGTAGAGAGTAATCACATATACAGGACATTTCAACCACCTATCGCATATTATTCATTGAATAGTTTCTATTGGATCGAGTATCATACTTCTATGTTGTACTCGGAATATTTGTTACCTCAAGTCATTGTCACCGTTTCTCTCTTTTTTTCTCAGACCTGCTGTAAACTGCAAGTTGTGAATATCCTTTGCTTAATACAAATATACACAAGCTGTATGCGTATTAAGTTATATACTCCTTGAGTAAATGTATTTAAGTAATGAGCTTTTTCACTGGCCTTGAGTGTACGAGGTACGAAATCCTGATTGTCCATCACGCACGATCCAACAGCCGAAAAGACTTAGTACCGGGTGGTACCACGTTTAACGCAGAGCAGGTACCGAGGGCTTTTTCATGCTAGGAGGGCATAATCGTACTTTCGCATGCCAAAATGAAGTGGAAACATCGCATCTGTCACACCGCACAGCCGCAGTCCCCGACGCAAATCGAGCGAAAACCCGTTGCGATGGATCCGGTGACCTCCCGGGCAGTGGTGACCTCGGGGAGATGGTCCTTCCATCGCATCTGTACGCCAGCTCGACTACAACAAAGGTGGACCGTGGGAGCGGACGACGACGGTGGCGGCGGTGGAGGTGGTGACTTCGGACGAACCCCAGGACTGTTCTTCCTAGCACTCTTCCTTGTCCCAGTGATGTCGCTGTTTACTCCCCATTCACCGGTCTGATCCCGACGGCGTCGTCGCCTCGTCCCTTCTCACATGTCAGCTCCTGCTACCGCTGCCTCCCCACCCGGTTTGTTTTCTTGACCTCGCCCCTCACCGATACTGCCTCCGGCCTCTCCCTCCACTCTCTCTTCCACGCAGCCCATCTCATCTTCCACCGCGCCGATGCAGACCCAGCTGACAGCTGAGCCTCGCCGCCTCCCCTTCCACACCATGAAACGATTACCCACAAGACCCATTCCGCACATCACTACAGGGTCCACACGTCGAACCCTTCTTCTTCCTCGTTAATCTTTGTCAAGATTGGCATGGTCCTGGGCAGATTGGTAGATCCAGTAGGCTCCGTCAAGTTTTTTTTTCTTTTTCTTTTATAACAGATTCTGTCAGATCTAAGATGAACAAAAATAGAAACAAAATAGAAAAAGAAAAAGAAAATTAGATTTTGTTCTTTTCTTTCTTCCTTCCCAATCCATTCTCCCCGCTGCACTCTCCGGCGAGCTTCACGCTGGTAGAGTCAACGGCAGCAATGGGTGAAGAAGTCAACAACAGAGATGGCGTTTCGAGGATGACCGAGGAAGACGATGCGCAAAGGATATACACGAGGGCGATAGGCATCATGCGTGCAAGCGCAGACCCTTTTTTTCTGATACCGATCGTACCCATTCGAAATCAACGGTTAGATGCAAACGGTACCTGATACCTGGTGGTACCCTCCTCAAGGATGGTAAAAATTTTCTTAAGTTATTTATATTCTACAGCGAAATATGATGATAAAAATTTTCTTAAGTTATTTATATTCTACAGCGAAATATGAAGGGAATCTAACAAAACAAATGTGCGGGCTGCCTTGTTCCTTGGGTCTAAACAATGCATAGATGTATTTCCCCTGTTTTGGTTGCTTGCGTCTAATTCCTCAATCCGGTTGCACCTATTTTGCAACTTCCTGCCAATCTCAAACTCTTTGCATCTGCAAATTGTGACAGATCTGAAAAAGAATTTGATTATGCCAAGACAAAACAAACCAACATATGGACCGTTTTTATGTGTGAAAACCTGAGGGTCAAAAAAGCTGGATGTCCAGCATGGAACTTTCTTCAGGCAAACCAGCTAAAAAGACCAACCTTCCAACGACAGCCCTAAACCAGACCCAAATGTCCAGGTGACGATCCCCTCGAATGGTTGGCTCTTGGCTAGCTCCAAACACAAGTCACCTGAAGCAGGATCAATTTTTCCCATGCTATGTTGTTGGTTCAGAAGACTCTGCACGAAGGCATTGTATTCGGCAGTGCCTTCTTGGTTTATGAATTCGGCTATTCAGCTAATCATGCCGTGCAAAGTATCCTGATGCCCTGCATTCCAATTTTCTACCATCCTTGATGCCTGGCATTCGAATTTTCTGCCATCATCTTTCTAGGTAACTCTATGAGTTTCTCTGGTTGCTCGTGGCCTTTTTTGTACCCTATCTTGCTGACTGATGAGGCTGGCTGCCTGTTTCATATTTAACGACACATGCTATATGCCAAAAAAACAAAAACAGTATAAGCTATTATTAACAGATGTACATGATACCACCACTAGCACAGAACCCACCATCCATCATGGGTGCTAACCCTTATCTGTGAAGGATATAAGCGTGGTCAAGGAGGTGTGTCCGCTTATGTAAAAATCCCATCCGTAACGTGTGAAGATCCGATACATATGAGTTTGGTCTCTAACAGTTTACATGTTAACACCCGTCATCGATGTACAATAAGTGTTAAAAAAAACCAAAAATGATAATCCTTGGTCTTTGATGTCGCATTAAACACAATCACAAAACCACCAAACTAGGTACATTTAATTGCTCAGATCTCATATTACAATGTAGCAAGATCTCTTGCTAAAAAAAAAACCATTTCCCTAAGCTTATTCACCTTAATCACAAAAGCAACCCTCAAATCATCTCCCTCTGTTCCCCACAATCATCAAGTAAGCAGATTCACATGCACAAAGGCCATACAAATCGAAAATTTGTTGACAGTAGACACAAAATTGTAAATGTTTAGGAAAGCGAGGAAAATATTTCTCACTTCAGCGGCAGCTACCTGCAGATGCTTGAAATCAATCTGTAGCGAAACATGGGTACTACATACAAACGAATCAAGAAGATGTTCTAGTGGGATGCAGTGGCGACAGCAGTGTACTGTCTCGGTGAGATGGATCTGGCCATCCTAACCCTAGCAACGACGGATCCGAGCAGCATGCCGACGGGGGTCACCAAGGACTTCTTGAACAAGCTGGATTCATGTCTTTTTGGCAGCCACTTATGGCACTTGTGAGAGTTGAGTTTACAGAAAAGTTAAAGTTTCGAGGTTAGTCAAATTTTTTGAGAGGAGTGCTCTTATTGCACTTTGTAAACACGAATAGAAGTAATAAACTTCAATCGACTTTCGAGAGTTCTTCGATTTGTGTTTATTCATGTGTGCCGATCACAACAGGGAGTGGATGGTGGTCAGACTGGCAGCATCACGTTGGTCCGACCAGCGGTGGTTCGGCGGTTAGACCGGCAGCGGCGGTGATGACAAGTTTCGGTCATTCAGTGCACGGTCAAACCCGCCCGCGCGTCTTCACTAGTGTTGGTATTTGTTACGCACATAGATATATCTGTAAGGGCACGGATACTGCTATAACACTTCCCCTTAGAGTATGATAGCAATATCGAACACAAGAACGTGTGTGTATATCTACGAACGGGATTCTACCCAGGGACAAAAACAGATGATAGGATTGGCTAGAGAGGATTCCCATGGGTTTAACTAGTTAGCTTAACTTAAAGGTAAAACTCCATCGAATGCTTCGGGCATTGGCCCTCTACTGATCTACTAGTGTGAGTCCGGCCATGAGCTCTATGTTGTACCCGAACTTGGATGGATACAAAGGATGGACAATGCTGTCACCACCTGCCAACTAACTCACTTTTTGTGGAGCGCACAACAAACGAAGGTAACCGCTAACCTAGAACCAAGACATCACGCCTAAGCTATTGATTATTACTATAGCCTCGCGCAGGAACTTTCTAATTTATCCAAGTCCGAGTGCTAGAACACTTGATTATAAAGTAAGCTATGAACCCGCTCCGATGAGGATATATCTCACCAAGTAAACTAATTAGATAGCATAAGAGATCTTGAACACTTACTTTATAAAAGAAGCAACCAATGAGGTACAAGCAAGAAGAATACCGACAGCTCCGGTGAAAGAAAGTCGACAAACCCAGCACTCCTCCGAAAATTCTCGGAGAGAACTATGATACTTTGGGCACTCCTTCTAGAACATCATCCCCTCACTCTCCCACTAAACCCACATACTAAAGCAAAGCCTAACACTTGAGTTGATTTTGTGTGTTTTCCAAGTGTGTGAAGACCTCCTTTTATAGTGTACTATGATGGTTGGAATGGTGATTACTCCTAAGCAACCGTCATTGGCCGAGCATCAAGAACCCACATGTGAAAGGCCAGGATGGGCGGCCACAATGGCGGTTCGGCACTTCGGGCGAACTGTGGGTCCCACCTCCTGGCTACTCCTTCGGCTGGGAGGTGGCAGTGGGCCCCTACGGTGGTTATGGATGGTTTGTTCCCACTTTAGGTTAGTTTCGCCTGTCATGCGGGCCCTCCAATCCTTGTACTTGCAGGTGATTGGTAGGAGATTCATTTTGATGCATGTTGGGTGTATTTTCATTCATAAATGACATGCATACATATATTTACCGAAGCTAGTGGAAATGGTTAGTAGTCAACCTCTACCACTAAGTTTGGACATAAAATTTTATTTTGTTTATACATGAGTTAACAGCTAAAGTTTGCACTGAAGGACCATCAACAACCAGTCAGATTGAATTTGTCTGTGTGGTCAGACCGACTTGTCAATTCCGGTTATACCGATCGTTATCGTTTTTCGATGGTAACTTTTATTTTTGCTAAAACTTTTCGATTTTTGGTATTCCTACCATTCACACCTCTCTAGTAGGTTTAGTTCTTGGTGTTCAATCCTATGTACACCTGTACGGAATCATATATAGTGTGTTGTGAGCTGATCTTATAGAAGTTAGATTCACATAAGCATAGCAACATAATACACTGATAGTAGATTAGTTTTGCAATATATTGGGGATATTGGTTAGAGAGAAGAATGGAACAACAGAAGAAGAATATAATGCTTTTCCTCTTGAAGAAAAGAAGAACAAATATTAGGGAATCGGGCAAAATGGTTGTCCTAGTAAGATTAAGGTTTGGACAAAAAGGTTTTCTGGAAATCGTCTTCATGGCTTTCCTAGCATATTTGAAAACAGAGAAATAGGCTTATTTTTAGAATGTTCTGCCCACTTTCCAGTTCTTCTACATATGTGTAGAATTGAAGATCCGCTGAAGCATGTAGTTTTTGATTGGTAATTACAAACTTGTAATATTTTGGGTCGTTTATGTAATTTAAACTTGTTGTAAATATTGTTCTTTAATTGAAAATACATTGCTGGGCAAAGTCTGACAGTCCTTCCAGTAAAAAAAAAATGTTAGGGAACCAGACTTTTTGTATGCTACTTACTGTCACCTGTTCTCATGGTTCACAGTATACATGTGCGAAGTACACAGAACACCATGGACAAAACACTGCACTTCTATTTGATCTCTTCTTGCCTTAGCTGATCTAGTATCCATTTCTATCTCAGGTGTGAGTGTGTGACAGAGTGGCAGTCTCAAAAACGGTTGCTCTCACTACGCTGATGGGCACCGCGTGCAATTGGGCCTGACAAATCGAGTGATTAGTCTGCGTAATGCTTAATTTCTTGATGGTTCAGAAGACTCGGCAGGAACCAACCCGGTGCTGTCCCAATATCACATGCCTTTCCAAGCAGCCAGTGCACGGTGATATGCCGGTAGGCACATCGTGCAGGTATCCTGATGCCTTGCATTCCAAACAGTCGTCTTGCTTGTTTTTCGATCTGATTGTTCATGGCCATCTTTTGTTGCTGATGTTACTGGCTGACGAGGTTGTCTGGTTGCTGCATATATAATGATAGATGCTATATGCCCAAAAAGAAAAACACTAACTTATCATTAACTCGGCAGTTTTTTCGTACGAAAGTTAAATGAGATAGTCTACACCGCTCTTTCGTCTTTGTCATTTAGCAAAGGAAATTTAGCAACTGCATATTAAAACTACTAAAAATAATAAGTCCCGCCTCTGACCTCCCACGTTTGTGCTGTGGAGGTTCCTGCTGAAAGACACTGGTGACTTAAATTGGTCATGAACGACACATACTAGAAAATAGCCATCCCATATTCATCATGGACGATAAGAAAATACTATTAATGCAGAATATAAAATGAGCCTATGATTTGAGATATAGATTATGTGTAAGGTAGAAAACAAATCTAAAATGGGTTGGTGGTCTTGAAATTTTCTTTGAAATATAGTGGCTTTGACATGTGAATATGCCAGTCAGTGTATGCTGGGCTGCCAACTCACAAAAAAGGAAGACCACCAGACCAGATAGAGTTGAACTTATGGTAACATTGGCAGCAAAAATGTATGGTCGTAATAGGTGTCAGCTAACCTTGGTCATGCTCGACAACTGGTATTTGTGTTTTGCAGCTTACTCCCTTCTTCACAAAAAATCCAAGGTAATATTGAATGAGACATTTCCTATACAACGACTTGTGTTTTTGTTTGAACCACCGCCGCACCATCTTCGCTACTGCATGACCCCCATCCTCCACTTATATATTTCTTTTATCCTTAGATTTTAGAAAATTTAATTTAATTTTACATACAAAATTTTAAGTAGTTCTAGGGTTATTTTGCAAATTTGATTCTACTTTATGACTAAAATGCAAAAAGATAATAACATCTCTCGATCTCCTCCTTTTCGTCACCATTCCTGTAGGCTATAGCTAGCTGTCCCTTTTTTCGCTTTCTCTCTAGCTTACCATTGGAGGAGAGTCAGAGGGGAGGGGCTGTCATGCTGTCGAATCGTCTGGAACCCCTCTGTTTTGATGGGCTCTATTTTTATTTTACCGCGTCCTCTTTTATTTTTCTATCGGATGGTTAATATCCATTCGTCTATTGTTTGCTTGTGAATCCATCGACTATAAATCAACATATGATGTGGCTCATCTTGGTGACATCTTGGAATTTACTTTTCACTAATATAAATTATGTACCAGCCTACAAATATCTATCTATCTCAGCAACCCCATCAATTTCAATGGTGACCTTCTCCTATTCTTACCTCTGATAGAGGGCTCACCAACCATGTCAATAACTGGAGCAGGACTCAAAAATAAAGAGCTGCATGGGACTGAGTGATCATGTCCATCCCCTCACCAAAGGAAACAGGACACGCATGCGCGCATTGATGCATTTGTTCTGTGTTGGGTTGCCCTGCATAATTTTTCATGCTTTAATCCGTTATTTCTTCTCACCAAAGGCACGGCGATCTGCCTTTGCTCTGCTTCGGTTGCCCAGTTCTAATACCTGAGCTGTTTTTCACTTATTTTTGTATCCTGGCGTGGACCTTGTGCTAGTGCAATTAGAGTAAAGTCCATCACCGGTCGCTAAACTTATACCGCTGTGTTATCCCGGTCTCTAAACTCGCAAATCGACCGTTCAGGTCCTCAAACTTGTTCGACTGTGTCATCCCGGTCCCTAAACTTGCAGATCACTCGTTTAGGTCCTCCAACTTGTTCAGTTGTGTCACCCCGGTCCCTAAACTTGGATTTGAATATCATCTGGGTCAAATAGGACGGTCTAAAGACTTTATATTTAAAAATAATTCATAACTTTTTCACGTGAACTCTAATGAAGACAACCTTTATATCAAACTTGTAGCCCTCGACGCGATCTACAACTTTGCAGTTGAATTTTTTTTATTTTAAGTCATTTTTTGTCCGAAAATGTAATTTTAAAATTAAAATTTCAAATTCTATAAAAATGCAACAATATTTTGGGACCATAAACAGTTTTAATTCAAAAACTTTTCAACTACAAAGTTGTAGGTCGCATCGAGGGCTACAATTTTGATATAAAGTTTGTCTTCATTAGAGTTCACATGAAAAAGTTATCAATTATTTTTTAATATAAAGTTTTTAGACTGTTCTGTTTAAGGACTGGGGTGACAAAACTGAACAAGTTGGAGGACCTAAACAAGTGATCTGTAAGTTTAGGGATCGGGATGATACAGTCGAACAAGTTTGAGGACCTGAACGGTCGATTTGCGAGTTTAGGGATCGGGATGACACAACGGTACAAGTTTAGGGACTTGTGATGGACTTTACTCATACAATTACAGCTCGAATTATTTCGGATCTTTCTAGAGGCATTTGGGATTTCCTCTACCATATGTGGAAGATATAGAAAAATTTCGATAAAAAAAATCATGTGCACGAACCCCTCGTCAGATTCCAGACGGTCCATAACTAACCGCGTCTGAAAAAATCATCCTCTCATTTTTGCGTGTGGATCCTTAAGATGCCCGATTTTCACGTGCGGTTCCTTAAGAGGTCCACACGCAAAAATAAGCCTATTTTTACGTGCGGACCCTTGAGAGGCCCGCACGCTACTATCATCTAAAGATCACCGCAAGCGAAAATCCCCTCCCTCCTCAGGCATTTTCCCCTCTCAACCACTTCACAAAGTTCTATCTTATCCTCTCCACCTACTCGTTGTTATCCTATTTCTTCTATCTCTCTCTTTGGTCTCTCTCTCCACAGGCGCGGGGCGCAGTGACGGGCGTGAGGCGGCCGGTGGTGGCCGGGAACGGCGGCAAGCGATGGGCGCAGGGCGGCCTGCGGTGGCCGACGGCGGCCAGGAGCGGCGACGGGCAGCGGGCTCATGCGCACTCCCGGTGGAGGTGCCCCTCGCCCGCCCGGCCGAATCTGGTGGCGGCGCCCCTCTCCCGCATGGATCCGGCGGTGGTCGGCGGCGACGTGGCCAGGAACGGCGGAAGGCAGCGGCGACACGGACGGCGATGGTGACGACGACGGCGGCGGCAAACGACGACAATGACGGTGGTGACCATGAGGAGGGCGGCGGCTAGGGTTAGGTTCTTGATTTTATTTTTTTTTTGCGTTTTTTTTTTGTGCGTGCAGGCGACATAAGCCAACCGCACGCGAAAATCTGATTTTCGCGTGCGGGTGCGTCACCCACATGAAAATTTTTGTATTTTTGCAGACACCCCATTGTAGACGGGCGTCAGATCCGCACACGAAAATCCCTTTCGACCACACACAAAAATCGTTTTTGTATTAGTGATGGAATCTAATTAAGATGAGGATTGGTCATCCCTGATCAGTACAATTATCTCATTCTTCACGCACGCAAGTAAAAAAGCTGGACCTGCAAATGCCATCCTGGCATCCTACCATCTGTTAACTCTAAATCTATCCAAACGTCCAGGGACCTAATGATGGTGACATAATGTCCCAGCCCTCGAACGATCTACTAGCGTATGCAGGCCATTTTGAAGCATACAATGATCAGGGCGCCTCCACTATTTGTCTTACTGGTCTAGAGCACTCGATACCGAGATGTTATGCTCTGGCTGAATTGAGGATGCCTTATTGCCTTCCTTGACTGAATGATGGAATGTTCAGGAAGGTTGCCATGTACGTAAAATTAGGCCTATAAGGGCATGTATAATGGTTTTTATTAGCGGTCTCTCTTTATTGTTATGCAAGTATATTTGGTGAGGTGGAAGAGGGAAGAAGAAAAACACAAAAAGATGGTTGCTACGTATGACAACGGCATAGAGTCGACTCTTAGCATTTATTAGGAAATTTTTCGTTGCATTGAGTCTAATAAAGGAAAGATGACTAGTAAGAAAGTATTTTGGTACATTAATAGTTAGAGACCGTATTGTCTTAACTATTGTAACGTGATAGCCTCTAATTAACGTTCTACCTTCGTGATAGCCTCTAATTAACGTTCTACCTTTGTACTTGCCCTAATAACATGCAGACTCTCTTGGCTGGTGTTGGTATCCTGGTGACTTCCATTCCAATTGGCTACCATCATATTTTCTAGGCAACTCCGCCGATTTCTCTAATTGCTGGTGGCCTTCCTCTCTTTTTACCCTATATTGTCACAGAGGATAGCTGGCTCAAGTTTTGTGCCTTCTACTCATATAACCTCAGCTGCTCTGGGGGGGAAATTGTACACATGTCAATTTTGCGTCTTCCGCCTATCCGATGGTGACGGATGAGGTGAAAAGAGCCAAATGCACATTGGGAAGTGGGTCCCACATATCATCTCCATCCATCTTCTTCTTCGCTCTCCCACCTTCTCTTTCTTTACCCAAAAAAGGATGCACCATACTGCTCATTAGCTAAAAGGATTTTCAGTAGTAAAGTTGCATGGAATGGACAACTATTTTCCTATCTCACTCGGCAAAGGATTCGCACATGATACCAGTAGTGAAAAATAACTACTTCACCCGGAATATTTGACGTTTAGGATAAGATTTGATCAAAATCTTTTATAACTTTTATTATTTGTTAAGAGATTGGTAGTTTGTGTCATGAGCAGAACGAAACTAAGTAAGAAGAATAGAAGTTTGTGGAACCGGTTAATACTTTTTCCATTTATTGGATGATTTTAATCCTCTATCCAGTGCCACCTGGGTCCAATCGTTCATGGAACATGTAACAAAGCACACAACACGCAACAAACTAATCAAGCACGCTGTTCATCTCTTCCTCTCTTCATTGTTCTCACTAGAGGCTTGTACATATTGCTGCTTCTCTCGTCCTTCTCTATGATCACGTGATATGCAGTAAAAGTCCCAAAACTCCCCATTCTCTTTGTGGTTCAGAAGACTCAGGGCAGATCAACATAGAACTGCTCTAGTCGCCAATACTGTTTGGCCCAAAATCGAGAGACGTTAGACCAACCTGGTGAAAACCTTGCTACACCCCAAAAGCTAGCTCAAGAGGTCAGGAATTCCCCCCACTTACTTTTAAGTTGGTTCAACTCAACCTAGATAAGCAATGTGGGACTATTTCCAACAAATACCTCCACGGTGTCTGCATTGTGATGTTAAGCTAGGCACGCTGTGCAGGTAAAACACAGGTCTTGCATAAAGCTCAATTTCTCGTACAGTAAAAAACTTCTCAAGGGAATGGCCCCTGGCCCCAGATTTCCATATAAAGGATACGACGAGGAAAAAAACCTTCTTTAACCTGAATTCTAATTGATTGGATATCCCGCATAAGGAATCGAAGGAAGACCCAACGAAAAATGCACACTACTCCCTCTTTTCTATCAACACTAGTACAGAAAGTGTTATAGGTGCCGGTTCGGAAGACCTAATAGGTGCCGGTTTCGGTGCTGGCACCAATTGGTCGACACTAATGATCAAAGTCATTGGTGCCGGTTCCCAAACCGGCACCTATGTGTTTTATAGGTGCCGGTTTCGATGAAAAACCGGTACCTATAATGGTCCAAGGGCTGCGCTCGCAAGTCTATAGGTGCCGGTTCTATGTTTATAGCCGGCACCTATTATACCACATAGGTGCTAGTTGATGGCAATAACCGGCACCCATAATCATGTAACCCAAAAAAAAATTATAGCCGGTTCTCAGTATGTCCATTCACATCAATCCACCATACACACAAAAACCCACTTCAATTCACAGAATATATGTAATTCATCTCCAAACATCAATTCACAGATCCACATCACCGTACCCCAAATCCAAAAATCTCCAAACATACACACATAAATGCAATCCATCTCCACACATTCCAGTTATCATACATCAATTCCATCTCCAAATGTTTACATCAATTCCATACTTTCAAACAAAGGCAATACAAAGTAAACTTGAGAGAAATTAAGTTGAAATAATAAAGCAAGGCATCACCTTGTTAATCTTGTTTCCATGTCCAACACTGGGTGCACAAGTTTTCTCCCTTCCAGAATCATGATTCTTGGAATTTTTATGACTGAATGAGAGAGAGAGAGAGAGAGAGAGTGAGAGAAATATACATTTGCTAAAAACAGAATTGATGATAAGTCATGCTAAAATAACTGACATAAATTGCATCTGGTATTGAAGGGAAACTTCAAATGGTATAAATTTGCTGATGAACCTTACCATTTAAAAATGTTCCTTTTGTTATCTAATTGGAATAATGACCCCTATAAGGTTTTAAGGGTGATTTTCAGTTTAAAGCAGTTTTGAGCAAAGGTTCAGCACTTGAGTTTGACAAGTACAAAATGAGTTTGACAAGTATATTGTGCATAGGGCCTATGGGCATAACAAAATTTCAGATTTCAGATTGCATCAACAGATAAAAATCAGATTGCATCAAAACTTATAGGCCTCATTTCTGCATGTAAATTTCTGCACACTGAACTCACAGCACTAGCGGAGGCAAACTAGCGGAGGCAGTGAAGTGTTCTTGTTTTACCCAGTTCATAATAGCTCTAGTTTCAGGTTGTCTGTAGTTAATTCCATCATTGATGGGGAAAAACTGCCAGCATTAACAATTTAATTGAATGGCTCAGGTAGGTAAAGAACAAAAGGAAATATTCCATAAGAAGAAAATAATGCATCACTGACTTGGTCGATTTCAGTAAAACTAATGGAAATATATCTCGTAAAACCATAGTTGAGCCAGACAAACATAGAATTTAAGAGCAGATAACAATGGCCTAATAATTTTTATACACAAAAGCCTAATAATTGTGTTGTATAACACCGAGTGGTTGTATGGTATATACACATCACATATTCACACAAAATTGAGCTTAAGTTCATAGCTTCATAGAATTGATAACACAAAAAACCCTTCAAATCAATGGCATCCCCCTTTTCCTCTTCATTTTCAGAACTGAGAAAATTTAATAGCCGACTGTACTACTATTTTCAGAAATCAAGTCATTGCACTGGTGCACAAGCTCCTAAAATCCTGGTACATACACACTAAGCGTCTAAACCATTGCACAAGCACTGAAGCACAACTTCCTACTTCCCTAAATGGTTAAATCCTAAGTGTGAAACTATGAATAACTCAATAATGCTAGAATAAAAAATTTAAGTAAAATTCACTTACTTTTGCTTGAGATGTTTGAGAAGCCAGAGCAGGCAACCAGCAGCAACGGAGCTCGCTCAACCCCAGTCATCCTCGCTGGCCGTCCCCCTGCCCTGTCGCCGCCAACTAAACAAGCCAAGTATACTAGATAAATCAGTGAATTTTAGTTCCCAAATCCCAATCAGTGAATTTTAGTACTCAAATCTTCAATACTCAAACTCAAGTACTCAAATTTTGCGTTTTTAGTCACCTACTGGCTGGGCGATGTGCGGCTCCGGCCGTGCCGCTGTGGCCCTGGTCAGCGGCTCCGCGCTCGCTACCCTGCGCCCCTGCCCGCACCGGTGCGCCCTCGTCCCTGGGCCCTAGCGGTTGGCACCAAGCTGTGGCACGCCACCCGCCACCCGCCGCCTGCCCACCTCGCTGGCGCCAAGCCGTGGCACACCGGGCGGCCGGATCTGGCAGAGGGGAGGTCACGGCCGCCGCCTCCGCCTCCGCCGTGGCCAACCCCGTGGCCGCCGCTGCGAGGCCTCCGCCGGCCAGCCATGGGAGCCCGTGGTCGGCGGCTGCCGCCGTG
Organism: Oryza glaberrima; assembly: GCF_000147395.1. NCBI lineage: Eukaryota > Viridiplantae > Streptophyta > Magnoliopsida > Poales > Poaceae > Oryza > Oryza glaberrima. The sequence goes on from NC_068329.1 coordinate 14,724,401, forward strand.
GTCGCTGCTACCGCCTCTGCCGTGGGATCCCGCCGCCTCCCCTCCCGCCAGATCTAGCAGAGGGGAGGGCGCGGCCGCCGCTGCCGCCTGCGCCGCGGGAGCCCACCGCCTCCCCTCCCACCGGATCTGGCGGAGGGGAGGGCGCGGCCGCCCCTGCCGCCGGTAGGGAGGTAGGAAAAGCTCTATAGGTGCCGGTTTTAAATGAACCGGCACCTATGAACCGGTCTTTATGAGGGTTTTTGTAGTAGTGCAAATCGGTCATAAGCACTACCTACATTCCACAAAATAGTGCCCCACAAGTAGGATTGTAACGCCCCGCTTTTCGCGAGACGTTAAAAGCTAATTTATTTAAAATCCTAATTGCGAAAATTTCGTTCTTTGAGTGTTTGAGTCTAAGTTGTGCCATAGATCTCAATTAAAAATCCCTCCCTTGTCTCAATGCCCTGTTATCAAAGATCGTCTCCTCAAAATTTCCATCCCAATATAATCCCGAAGTTTGATCCCTTCTATTCGGAGTTCCATCCTGAAACCCCACCCGTGATCTTTGTCGAATGTCCAAACCCTAACCCAGTCCAATGATTCACCTCCGAGACCTAAATTCTCTCTCGTTTCCTTCAAACCGACTCTCGAATTCGAACTTAACCTCACAATTTCATCTCTCCCTCTCTCTACCTTCCCTTGACTCTCTTTCGAATAATTGATCTCAACTCCCATATTTGTAATCTCCCTCCACCTATCGCTCCGTCATTCGTTGAAACCATTTCCGAGTATTTGCTCCAAATCCCCTGGTGCAGATCCATATTGAATTCCTTTTTGTGAAACCCAATTCCCGAGATTTCCCCTCTCTTTGAAACCCCATCCAAGTAATCCTAGAACAATTCCCGAGTATAGATCTATCCCCAGGATAATATCCGTTCCAAATAATCTCGTCTGAACCCTTCTATTCAGATTTCTCTTCTAAATCCCTTACCCACATATCTCGTCGAGTAGTCAAACTCAAACTCCCAAGTTACACTCTCCTTCTCTAAATTATCCATCTCCCTTTGACTCGTCTCCGAATATTGTTCCCTTCCTTGACTCCTTCCTATTATCCCGAGACCAAGTATTGACTTCGAAATTCGAATCCAGACTCCAGCCCTAAACCTCCCAATTAAATCTCTCTGTGAAAGTCTATTTAACCTCCCTCATAGGTTGGATTCCTTCTTCCTTTTTCCTGGTCTACTTGTTCCTTCTATTCCAACCCATCTCTCTCCCTCTCCCTAAAGTTTAGACCTATCAATCTACCTACACCAATCCGAGAGTTCGAATTTCCATATTCGGATTCCTCTTGTAAAACCCTATCCGCATTTGTCGTCAATCCTCAAAATTCAAACTCATCGATTGGTTCATTTCGTCCCTCTCTGTTTCGATCGATCTACCTATCTACCTATCCATCGACCTATCTGTCTCTCGATCTAATCATCGATCTCTCTACCTGTCAACCCATCTAACTATCCGTCTACCGATCTCTCTGTTGATCTATCTATCTCTACGATATCCATCGGTCCATCCGTCTACCTATCTATCTTTGAAATCTATCCCAAAGAAATACCGAATTCCTGCTTGGATGCATTCCCTTGACTATTCCCTGTTTTCCTGAGACCAAGTATCAAGTTCAAAATCCAAATTCAATTTCCAAATCTCGTTTCCTCCCGAATCGATTTCCTTGGCAAAAGTCTAATTTGCATCCCTCGGGTTTGTGGGCCGTATTCCCCTCCCTCGGCCCATCTCTCCCCTCTGCCCTTCTCTCTCACGTGCGCCACACGTGGTCGCTCAGCAGAGCCGAGAGAGGAAGAGAGCTCTCGCCTCTCTCCCTTTTCTCTCCCTCTCCGTTCGCTCTCTCTCTCTCTCTCCCCGGCGCCGAATCCTGCCGACGCCGCTCAAATCCACACCGCCTTCGCTCGTTCCCGCTCGCTCGCGCGTGGCCGACCGCCCGGCCGCCGCCGCGTCAGCCCTGGTCCCGCCGCTTTCCGCCAAAGCTTGGAGGCAGAGAAGCTCGCCTCGTCTGCCGCATCTCCTCAAAACGGGAAAAGCAAAACCCCCCTTTCCACTGCCTCGTCCTCCCTTTTTCCTTCCTGAGCTCGACCGCTCTCCCTCTGTCCTCGTCTCTTTGCACGTGGAGGCAGAGAGCCGCTGACGCCGGTGCGCCAGCTCGCCGCCCCCACTTTGACCGCGCCGGCCCGCGCTCCGCGTTCAAATTCGACCGCTCGATCCACCGACCCCGCCGCCCAACGCATCCTCGTCGTCGCCGTTTTCGGGTCGCCCACGAAACCGTCGTCCCACCGCCAGCCGAGCGCCAGCTCGTCTGCGATGTCCCCCTTGCCTATAAATCCTACCCACCGAGCCTCAAATCCTCCCTCAACCTCGGTCGCCGTCGCGCGGCCAACCCCGGAGCACCGCCACCTCCTTCGTCGCCACGGCCAAGAACGCCGCGCCGACACCAAGCCGTTCCACCCCGCGTCCCCTCCTTCCCTGGTGCGCCCGCTTCGGCGTCGCATTCGTCCACGTGCGCCGCCAACGGCCTTCCTCCCCTTCCCATCCTCAAATCGCCGCCGACGCCATTCCTCGCCGATTGGTGAGCTCCCCGTTCCCTTCCCCTTCCCGTACGCCGTGTTGCTTCGGTCTCGTTTTCACTCTTCTCGCCATCGCCCTGCCACCATCGCCGCCGAGCGCTCCGCGCGCCGTCGTCGGCCCTTCTCTCTCGTCGAACCAGCTCGCTGTCGCCCTCCCGGAACTCCTCGCGCCCCCTCTCTGTTTCCCCGGCCGTGCCCCTCTCGGTGCGATGACCGCCCCGTCGTCCTCTGTTCCCGCCGCCGCCGCGCTCGGCTGAGCGCCGCCGTTGGCCTCCCTCTCGGCGACTCCCCACGCCACCACCCGCCTTGAACTCCCTTGAACCACCCCAAACAGTCGCTCCGACCGCTGGCCTCCCCTCCAACTCCGGCGCCATGTCGCCCGATTCGCCGCCGCCGCGCATGACCGCGCGTCGCCGTCGGCCATCCCCTCGCCGTATCCTCTCGTCTCCACCCTCCTGGAGCCCCCTCGACTCTCCCCGAACCGCCGCCCTAGCCGCCGGCCTTCTCTCTTCTTCCCGCGTCGTGCCGCCCGATTCACCACCGCGGCACACGGCCGCGCTCTGCCGTCGGTTTCCGCCCCCCCCACCTCTCTTCGAACCCGCTCGCCACCACCTTCCTCGGGCCCCTCTTGACCTCCCCATTGCTGCCCCGTGGCCGCCGGCCTCCCCTCCAGCTCTCGCGCCGCGCCGCCCTTTTAGCCGCCGCGCGAGCAACACCGGCGACCATCGGCCTCCGCGCCCAACGCGTGTGCGTCGCAACACCACACCGATTCGATCGAACCATAGCCCGCGCCCCCTTTTTCCCTCCCATCGCGTATCCACGTCGGCAATCCGGCGAGCTTCGCCACCGTCGCCGGCCGCCGTCGCGCCCCTTCTCTCCGATCTGATCCGTGGAACCGATTCCCCGCCTCCTCCTCTCGCTTCCAGTGCCTGCCGCCCACTCCGATTCGCCGCCGTTCGCCGGAGCGCGCCGAGCGCCGTCGGCCGTCCGATGAGCCGCCCGGCCTCCTCCCCCTTCCCTGTCCGACGTGGCGTCCACGTGGACACCACCTCAGCCGCTAACCCCACCAGACCAAGTCAACCCCTGCCCAGTCAGCCACCCCCTTCTCTCTCCCCGCTCGTGGGCCTGGCCCATCGACCAGCTCCCCCTCGTCCGCCCATTGAAACAAAGGAAGTCCATCTATACACCCTCCGCCAAACACAATGACCAAAAGTCTATATATGCTCCCTCCCAATTCACATCTCTCTCACCATATGTTGGCCCCACATGTCAATGAGTGATAAAAGGATATTCTTGAGAATATTCATTTCCATAAATGCAATAAATCATATCTCCTGCTCCATAAAACATTTCCTATATTCCAAATTCCATAAAATCCTTCCTCTTAATCCGGGGATTTCAATAATTCAACCCATTGGTCCCGCATGTCAGTGATTGTCAATAATACTCTTGAGAATATTATTTCTATAAATTCTATAAGCCATTTCTCGTACTCCAAAAAAATCCGATAGATCATTTCCTTGTCCAGAAATCCAATTAAGCTTCCAAAATCCACATCTCCTCAACCGCTCGACCGATTGACTCTGTTCTACTTCCAGTAATTCAGTAAAATTGAGATCTATTTAATGGCACTATTAATTAGTCTAAATAGGATCTTTCTTTCGGTCTTTTGGTTAGGTTTTTGATTGTTTGCGTATAGTTGCGGTTACCAGATTTTCGTCAAGCGGATTTCTTGAAGATTCGTGAAGATCAAGACCCTGAGCAAGGCAAGCCACCTTTGAACATATTGAGCCTATATTTGAACTTAATTATATTGCTTGCAAAATATTATGCATTGATAGGATTGCACTTAATATGTTACCCCGTTTGCAAGGCAGATCGGTGGGCATACCTAACTTGTTGCATTTGATCCTTCCATTGTTAATTGCTATATCATGTTTCCTTGTAACCACCTGGTCGCGCCTCGGTATTCGTGCACTCGGTGCGAGTATCGACGGTCGCCGTCAAACTTAAAATATGGTAAATATCTTGGGTAAAACTTGGTTTACAAAACGATTGGAAAACTCGACGCCTGGATCGGTGCCTTGTGAAAGAAAATGAGCTTTAAAAATAAAACTCGCGACACAAGGCCATTCCTGGGCGGAATGCTTGTGCGGTCGCATTTAAGGACCGATTCCTTCGGAATTACATCCGAGCATATAATAGTACAACCACATGGGTGGAATGGGACACCCCTGGCTGAGTAATTAGCTAATCAGGGGAGCCTTGATGCCGAGAGACAAGTGGATTCGCCGGGGTGGTGTCGGGGAGGACCCCTGGGCTTCCTGACACAGTATGGTCTGGGACCTAACCTGTTGTTGGTCTGGGACCCCTCTCATCGGCATATGGTAAACCTGTGTCGGCTTTGGAAATGCCTTGTCATGAAAGCTTGGAGGTCTCCTGACGTGGCTGATCCCCACGGGCTGGGTGATCCGGGTTAGTAATGCCGTCTGGGTAAAGTGTACCCCCTCTGCAGAGGTTATCAAACTGTTCGAACAGCCGTGCCCACGGTCATGGGCGGATGTGAGGTGATTCCTTAGTGTAGTTTTCGTTTTACCCTGCTTTGTGAAAAGGTGTTAAGGTCTGGGAAACCTGATTTTTGGAAAGCAAGTGGCTGTCAGGGAGACAGCGGGCACAGGGAGTCCCTGAAAGTGATTGGTTGTTTGGAGACGACCTAACTCTGAAAGTTTGGAAAATTGGTTTGGTTTGGGAAACCAGCTTCGAGGCCAACTCTAGGAGTTGTGCAAATCTTGATAAATAAATTTGGTCACTTCTCACCCCCCCCCCCCCGACCGAGCTGAGACTTGTCTCGCTCTGGTTGTGGAAAGCACACACTTAGATTGTTGAAAACTTGCAAATAAAACTGATTGAAAAATAACAACCTTCCCTTGAAGCTTGCATTAACCACCTAAGTTCCCATGGCTTGCTGAGTACGTAAGTACTCACCCTTGCTCTCTATATAAATATAGAGATGAAGATGAAGATGAAGTTGAAGTTGAAGTTGAAGCAAAGATTAGGGTTTCGTCCTAGTTCCCAGCCGTCGCCTGTGGTGTTGAGTGTTAGTCCGTTGTTTCCGCTGCTGCTGCCGTTGTTGGTGTTGCCTCGTCCGTGTCGTCGGTTGTAATCTCGGGCTGTCCTGAGTTGCAACCTAAGTTAAGGTAAATAAGTCCTCTATTTATTCTAAGGATTGCAATTATTCATATTTGTCACCGTGGGTACCAGCGCTATGTCCTGGGACTGGTACTGAGATCGCAGTTTCGTAGGAAGCGGTTCGCGCCATTTTTCCTACGACACGCTCCTATCAGGTGCCGTTGTACGGCGGTGCCAGATTGGGGTGTGACAAGGATCTAATGAATAGACATGTGATTCCATAGAAAGACATCACGACCCCCTATGAAAAGAAAAGCCAGCTCCGGTCGGTGTCCTGATGCCTTGCATTCCAATTGGCTACCATCAGTTATCTAGGCAACTCGTTGCAGGCTGCTGAGACAGGGTGCCCCCTGCTTATTTAACCGTAGTTGCTATATGCAACAAAAAATAAATATGTGTGCATTGTTGACTACAACAACTTCACATTGATTCGTGTTGGTGTATGTGTGCCTTTGTAATGCTGCCCTGAAGATGTTTGCCTGGACAATTTAGAAGTATCGTACATAGGCTTAATATTATTTAGGGATAAGTCCATTTTACACCCCTCAACTATTCACTTTTTCTAAAATACACCCTCCAACTTTAAAACCGGATATTTTACACCCTCCAACTACCAATACTGAGCACATTACATCCCTGAACGGTTTGAGCATGGTTTCGGCATAGTAGAACGACACGTGTACAAAAACAGTGGGCCGTATATATCAGGGCCATCTTCCCCATCTCTCTTTCTTCTTCCAATATCTTCGCTCTATCTTCGGCAGGTCGATTGGCATAGGCGGATAAAGGCATAATTGCAGCAGTCAGTGATGATGAACTCTCGGGGAGGCAGAGCACCTTGGCCATCGCTGCCTCGTCGAACTCGATCTTCACTCCCTTGTCTTCCCGCGTGCAAGCAGATGGCAATTATCTAGTGGGGAGGCTATACAGGAGCAGCCGAAATTTGGGCATGAAGACAACTGCCTACACGGGGAAGAATGTGGCTGTCACTAGGCGATGTGGACGTGCACGTTCTCTTGGTCAGCAAGGCGCTCGGTTGCCTCAGTGCCTCCATGAGGATTTCGCTCGAGGAGGCGTCGGCATGCCGCTGAGCACCGATGGCGGCGGCGTCCTCACAGAGGGGCGGCAGCGGCAGGAAGGAGGACCCCAGCGAAGAGCGAGGCTCTTTCTTCGCCGGCGCTGCAGCATGGACGGGGGGTGTGGACGGCAAAGAGGGGCCCTTCCCTCGCCGCTCCAGAGAGAAGGGGGCGGAGGCGGAGCCCTCCTCCCTCTTTCGCACGGGCCGTCAGCATCTTGAAGGGTGACAGGGGAGGCGGAGCTTGACCTCGGCGTCCTGAACTCGGGGAGGTCACTACCACTGTTCTCTTGGTCGAGTTAGGGAAGCCGCCGCCAATGTCGCCCTTTTTTGGGGAGCTTGGGAAGGCTGCCACCACCACTCCACCGCCGCTCTCCTCGCCGAGCTCAAGATGGTTGCCGGCGAACGAAGTGTCGAGGTCAATGGGAATTGAGGAGAGAGGCTGAGAGGGGTCAGAGAAGAAGGATGGGACGAGAAAGAGAAAGAAGAGAGGGGGGAGGAGATGGAGGAAGAAGAAGATATTATGTTCTGACATGTGGCCCTATATCTTTTTTATATATTTTTGTTTGTTAATTGGACCACCACACATCAGCGCCACGTAGGCGAAACCAAACTGAAAACCGCTCAAGGGGGTAAACTAAACAGTATTGAAAGTTCGAGGGTGTTAAATACCCGGTTTTAAACTTCGGGTGTGTGTCTTAGACAAAGCGAATAGTTCGGGCGTGTAAAATGGACTTATCCCTATTATTTATAAGTTCTCATAGATGTTTAGTTCCAATCTCATGCAGTGATGTATTTTTTTTCAAGGGGACGGGTAGGGAGAGCTCCTACAATTTCACTACAGAAGAAGAGAGTTCATCCAGTTTATAAGGAAAATCAGACTCAAAAACCTTACAACGACACGGTTAATTTATGGATAACTAGAAAAAACCCTGATATTGACATACTGAACCCAAGAACAACAGTCCAACAAGGAAAAAAACACCTAGAATGAAGCATTCAAGAAAGATACGCCGACAAAATGGCGACATCGCCTGATCCAAACAAATCTAAGGTTTTCATCTGGAGAATTCCCTTGATGGGGAGTTCAACGGGGACTCCAATACCAACGTCTTCGAGAAGGTGAACGGCGCTAGAGGGCATCGCCGTTGCTATCATCGGCAAGCCGAGCAAGGCTTTCACCTTGGAGTCACCTTCAACTATAGCATCCACAACGGAAGACAAATAATGCCATATGCACACCGATGGTACTGGCACTATTCACACCACCTGCACAACGACCGGGCTCCACCGAGCGGTGGAGCCGGATTGGCGGTGCCACCGGATAGGCACACAGGTCACCCCAGCTCCGTCGAGCGACCATGTCGTTTTCGCCACCATTGGGGGCCTGGCCTTACCAGACCCTAACTGGAACGTGTCGGATATGGACCTAGATGGGTCAGATCTGGCCGTCTCCCTCGCACCACCACCGCTGGCTAACTCAACAATGTCGCCACCAGGCAGGACGACAGCACAAGCACCGGATGTGGGGAGGTAGCCTGCTGGCATCAGACGTGGGGAGAGGACTGGTATCACCTTAGATCTGGAGAAAAAAGGAAGGGAGAGAGGGAGGGAAGAAAGAAGGGGAAGGAAGGCAGAGGAGGGAGGCGCCACTGCTGCGGGCAACCACCGTGGGGGGCAGCGTTGCTGGCCCGACGAGGCAAGCGAGCCGCGTTGAGGAGGTGGGGGAGACGCGCCTTCACCTACAGGGCATTTATGGTTTGTCATTTATGATTTTTTTTCCTTGCTAATTCGATCTATGATCATCCATTGTACTAGCATTGCTCATATTTCATCGAAAAAGCCAAAAAAGGAGAAAACAAAGTTTAGTCACTCCTAAATGACTATTGTACCCTCCACACCTTTTTTTTTACAATAAGACCCCTACACGTTTCTACTACTGTTAACTGGGGTGGTAGTATAAATAAATCTGAATTCTTCAATCAAATGAAATCAATTGTTCATATTGATTTCTACTACCAGTAGTGATGCTTATACTGAACCTATCCCAACTTGTCAAGAGACCAAATAGCTGGCCAAATTGCTGCTGCATTGGTACTCTTCAAGTGGAGGTCGGTATCCTGATGACTTCCATTCTTATTGGAGCTATATATACCATCATCTGTCTAGGCAATTCAGCCATTGTACTCTCATTGCTCGTGGTCTTCTTCGGGATTATGCTTCTTGATGCAAACCCAGCTGGCTCAGGTTGGTGCCTGTTGCTCTATAAGAAGGCTGCTACTCATTTAACCACAGTTGCTCAGTGTGAAAACACAATACACGCCTACCCCTCATTAACTGAGCGGATTTAATTTCATTACGAAATCTGCACCAAATGGGTTTTCAGGAAGAAAGCAACTTTACGCATGTGTTACCAATAGTGTTCTCTTATGCATCGATAAAAGGATCCATTGGTGACAAAGTTATATATATTCTTGTGCTCCTATTAGATAAAGATAAGGACATGATGGAGTATATAATCGCATCTCTAGCTAGGACATTTGAGCCGTCCATAACATTTTATCTATATTGTTTTGTTTGACCAAGGATTATACTTACTTCAGGTCGTTTCCAATGCTGGCCATTTGAGTTATACTCCCCGAGTATATGTATTTATATACTAGTTCCATCTCACAATAACTACACTTCTAGCCAAGCCCGTTCGCCCTCGCCTCATCCGGTAGGTTCTGAACACAAGTTACTGGAAACACGAACCACTCAATGATCAATTTGTCTCGTGCTGAGTTGGTGGTTCCAAAGACTACGGTCGAACCATGTCGTGCTTGCCAATGTCTTCTTTGTTACTTGGTTTATGCATTTGAATGTTCAGCAAGATATTCCGGGCAAGTAAAAACAGGTCTAGAATAAAGAAGTTGTCAGCTGATGCATATCCTGATACCTTGCATTCCGATCAGCTATCATCACCTATCTAGGAAGCTCATCAAATTTCTCTGGTTGCTCTTGGTTCCCAGTTTCGTCTAATTCTCATCTTTGCACAATATATTGGGTTTTTTTTGGCTGCATAGTAGAACCGATATGTATAGGGCTGGGCAGCCATTGGTTAATTGGTCAGGTTTTTTTACTGAATTAGCTGGAGAATTTGCAGCCATTAAAAAGTTGAACGAGCCAATCGCAGCCCTAAACAGCTAAACCTGCACGGCATCATAGTGTGTTATGAACTGAGGTTATGGAAGTTAGCGCACTAACGTAGCAACATAATACACGTACGATAGCTTACATAATTTGGCAAAAGATTGGGGATTGGTTATAGAGCAGAAAGGAAACAACGAAAGAACAACACAATGATTTTCCTTTTTGAAACAAAAAATAACAGAATGTTATGGAGCGCATTCACGCGATAAATTTTTGTTTCTAAAAGGAATATGTGTGCAAATTACACGGAACAGCAGAGACAAAGCACTGCACATGTATTGATCTCTTCCTGCCTTGACTGATCATAATTAGTATCTCACTTAAGGTTTGCATTAATTTGTGCTTCTTACATTCTTTTTCTTTCTCGGGTATGAGTGTGCGACATAGTGACAGTCCCAAAGATGGGGTCCTCTCACTACGCCGATGGACTACCTATGAAATTAGACATTTGGACCGGAAGAAACAAGTGATCGGTCTGCGTAAAGCTTAATTATTCCTAGCTTGATGGTTCTGGAGAATCCGCAGGAACCAACATGGACCTAGCTGTTCCAACCCTGGATGCATTTCCGTGCACCCAGTGCATTGTGATATGCCGCAAGGCCGTACTGGTAAAACCATGTTCAATGTTATGCACTTGTCGGCTCCTACCGGTATCCTGATGACTCGCATTCCAAACAGCTATCTCGCTGGTTCCTATGGTTGCTCGTGGCCTATGTTGCTAGCTGATGAGGCTGGCAGCTACTTGCTATATATTTAACAACATATCCTATATATCACTACTGGAAAAACGTTTCCTTCAGACGGCCAAAACACGTTTTCACAGACAAACAAATCTTCCGTCTGTACATAAAGGTCTGTAAAAATCCCCAAATTTTATAGGCGGACCAAATCACCACCTGCGAAAATAATTTTCGCAGGCAGCTGTTCCAATCTTTCCAGGCGCCAAAATAAAATTTCCCGCCACCCCGCACCCTCCCTAGGGTTTCAAATCACAAATCATAATTTCTCACAAATCTTCATCCAGGAAACAAAATCCAATCACAAACATCCCTACATCCACACAAGAGCATCGGATTTAATTCCACAGCATCAACTTGCAAATTAACATCAATCAACATGAAAACTAAAAACAAAAGCAACCTCGTCGTCGTCGCAACGCAGTGCCGTGCCGCCGGCTAACTCCTCCATGCCGACTCCACTCCCGCACGCAATGGCAAATACCACCGGAGGGAGGCGAGGGCCGCATCAATGCCGCAACCGCCCCCTCTCGTCTAGCGGGATCTGGGAGGGAGTGGGAAATGGGGGAGGAGGCCCCTCTGGCCGTTGCCGTTGCATGCGGTGGCCACCGCTGCCACATTGCCCACTCCAGCCGGAACTGGGAAGGAGGGAGGTCTCGCCGCCACCACGCCGACCTCTCTCCTCGTAGGGGCCGGATCTGCGAGAGGGAGGGAAGGGGAGCCGCCTCCACGCCGGCACCGTCGCGCACCTTCATCACTTCCTCCACTGCCACCGATGTTGCTGTGACACACACACACACGCATACATATATATATATATATATATATATATATATATATATATATATATATACTAGAAAAAATGACCGTGCGTTGCAACGGGTAAAGTCGTTTTTTTATACAATAACTATTAGGAGCTGAGTAATAAATTAAAATATTAGGATATTGCTTTGGGTCGAAAGCCCATTTCTTTCTTTTTAATCTCGGCCTACTACGCTACCTTTTTCGGCTCAACCCACAAGTGAAGCGGCAGGTGCAGCTTGTACATCCTTGCTTCCTTTTCAGTCTCGGCCTACTACGCTACCTCTATTCAGCCCAGCCCACAAGTGAAGGTGTAGGCCTAGCTTGTACATTCTACTACCGTCTTCAACCTCAGGAAAGTAGTTTTGTGCCCATAAAATGCCGGAGCTGGTCCTCCTCATCAAATTAGGCTGAATCTTTCTCGATCTCCCAAAATTAATTAAGGGATTTTGATATACTTGACCTCCTCTTTCCCTTTTTGGTGAACCAAACCCACCAAACTTTGAATTTCAGATTTCGAATTGTTTAAATAGAGTCAGATGGAGAAATGACCAAAATAAAATTTTTGCACCTCGATGAGCTCTACAACTTTGGTTTTGGTGACTTTTCCATTTGAAATCATTTATTAACCGTAATTTTTGTTCGAAGTTATCAAATTTTGAAAATTCAAAATTTGAATTGTTCAAATGAACTTATTTGTACAAAGGACCGATACAATAGCTGTAGATCTCGATGAGTTATACAATTTTGTTGTTTATGATTTTTGATGGTTGTGTATGTGAATGAATGTATATGAATGAGGGATGTTGGGGTGTGACATCCTGGCCTAGTGCTTAATAGGATTAATAGAATACTCATACCAACAAGTTACAACTACTCTTCCGGAAGCCGATCTCCAAATAACTTTCATGTTAAGCGTGCTTGGCCAGGAGCAATTTCGGGATGGGTGACACACGAGTAAGGACAAAAAAGATTGGCCTGAGAGAGGCGGTAGTTTAGGTCCGATTGAGATAGGTCATCCGTGACGGGCTATAGTTTGACTGATCGTCTGGGTCAAAGCTATCAGTGACGGGCTTTAATTATGACCCGATTGAGATAGGTTCATCTGTGATGGCCGTTTGCCTGATTGAGATGACTTTTCACATCAGTGACTTCTAGCCTGTGACGGACGCCATGCCCGATTGTGATGGGGGTTGCCGCCCGATTGAGATGATGGTATCCGTTCTAGTGCAAGTTCATATCAACTTGACTCAACATCAGCACACATCAGTACGTAGAGTCTAGAAGTTATAAACAAGAAGCAATCAAGAAAATCCACGAATACAACCTGAAACTGACTCAAATCTTGAATCACCCTAGTTAGAGCAGGGTTTGAGTCAGTTTCGGGAATAAGTAGTATTGTGCTGATTTTGTAAGGTGACTATGTATTCAGCAGACCAGCTCAATACCTTCCATCTGACCAGCATCACCTGCCCGATTTGACTGATTTGACTGGCTTCACAATGACCCAAATACCCTAATCACCATTTGAAAACATTATTTACCGTATTTCAAAAAATTTACCACGTTTGATCATCACCGTGATTAAATCATGGCATGATTGATATCCTTCTCCATCTCAGGTGTGTCATGGTAACAGTCCCAGAACTAACCCTTCTCGTGATGCTGATGGGCTTCCTATACAAGTGGACCTTAAGCCTGGACACCTACAGATCATCAATCTGTGCGATGGATTTCGTGGTTCAGAAGATTCGGTGCGAATCAACACGATTCTATTGTCTCCGCCAATACCGCCACATTCTACGCATTGTGATGTTCAGCTAGGCACACCGTGCAAGTAAAAACATTTGAAGCATGCATGAAACAATTTGCTAGCCTTTAGCGATATGTATCCCGATACCTTATATTCCGAACGGCTACCTGCATCTGCGTCTTTGAGTTTCTAGGCAATTCTCAGCCAATGTCTCCTGTTACTTGAGGCATTCTAGCTAGCATATCTATCTTTTTCTGGTTGCTCAGACTGGCTGACCATTGCTACTTATTTAACGGCGGTTGCCATATGCCAAGAAAATAAAGAGGTGCACCAACTTATCATTAACCGAGTGGACGATTTTCTGTAGGAAAGCTAGTACACGACATGGACACAGCTCTTTCATTGCTCACATAGCATAGAAAATTAACAATCGCACTTGATACTGCAATGGAAGAAAGCAAGTCCTACCTAGTATTTTTGCCTAAACATAAGAAGCACGCATTTACATTCAGATAGTTGATGACTTGATGCCATAGAACAATGAACAATCTTGCATTTGCGGTGTGCCGAAAGAATCACTGAAGCGCCCTCTGACTTCTCGTATACGTGCTGCTTTGGAGTTTCCTGGCTTCCAGCTGAAAGACAATTAATAACTTGCAGCTGAAAGTCAATTATACTTCACATGGATGCCAGTCCAAGTGTCCAACAAAATTTGCATCCTTCCATGGTCATTGAGCATTTTACTGGTATAAATATTTTCAGGGGCATATGCTACTATCATGGACGGTTGGGCTTTGACTCTGGCCATGCAAAGAAAGCCCGTAGCGGCACCAATCATTGGCTTCCTGTATGGGACTTCAAAAGGAAACAGAGCAGCAGCAGTTGACAACATCTATGAACAAATCACACAACGCTCCGCAGCCGCTCTCCTCTTCCCCCGTGGCTAGCGAGCTGCTTGAAGAGAGGGCTCAGGCACTAACCCACGGCCGCAACATCTACGATATATATATGGAGGTTTCCATGCTCGATATGTCTTCCTCCCTTAGAATGGAAATTAAATGAAGAACTGTATGTTACCTGATACGAGTGAGTGAAAAGTAGCATGCTTCTGCCATTCAATCCTCTATTTTGGCTGTTTCCTTCTAATTGACATTGAACATTTTTCATCCATGAACCACGAATTGTAGCATATGTATAAATAATTTTAGCTGCATGTGCATGGTAGACGCTAGAAAAAAAACAAGGGGGCATGTGGACTGGTTGTCGGTAGATCAATCTTAAGGCAAGACGGTAATAAACCAAACCTTGCAATGGCAGCTCGCTCTAAACCTATCCCAAATTTAATTAATAATACTGACTATCCGGTTATCCTCTTGTGCAAAAGGTTCGGTATGAAGTTGTTTCGGTACGAAGACTACCCGAAGCTCACCAACTTGCCGATCGATGCCTCCCTGGTTGTTTGCAACGGAATGTCCGGAGAGCTGTGCCATGGATGTGAAAAGCAGCTCTAGAGTGGAAGTAATTTCCGGTTGCAACCAGTATCCTGAAGCCTTCCATTCTAACCATTTAACGTCACTTGTGTACATGGCCCAACCAATTTCTCTCATTTCTCGTGGCTGCCTTTTTTTTTTCCCCAAGACAGTCTTGTTAGTTGCTAATACTGGATGCCTGATACTTATTTAACGGCAGTTGCTGTGCTTCTAAATAGGATATACTAACGATAACGGCAGTGAAAAGCATGTTTTAAAGTAGCATTGGGTCGAAATAGAGGAACTATGCCTTTGCGTTAACATAGGTGGTGTGCTAGGCAGTGAAACGAATAACCTTGCTTCTGCGGTGAGTGGACAGAATACTGAATCCTAGTTCGACCTCTCATATTTATTTTGCACTGGGACTTCTTCCAGTTAAAAGACAATTTACAAATCTCATTCGGGAACAGTTTAATTTACCAAGGATAAATAAAATTTTATTCTGTAATTATAATATTTTTTTCCAAAGAAATGTCCATTCAAGTTTATCAAAATATAAGGGATATTCATCATTATGTGCGATCACAGTTGCTGACAACACCATGCTTGAAATACGATCAGTATCATCGTATTCAACAAGTCAGTGGAAGTATGACCCTGCCAAACTCCATTTTATCCTAGCTCAGTATGTCCAATAACTGGAATCTAATAACCTCCCCAAATAAAAGAGTCTGTGTCCCCCGCATGGCGTGTTATATATGCATGTCGACTTGGCGTTATCTCTGTTTTCTTCGTCATGATAGTCAGTCAAAACACTGAGCTAAATGCAGTTGCGCTCTGGTGGAAAAGATCAAGCTGGTTCGCCATCAAAGTAAAAACAATAACTGGAAAAACAATTGCAATTTGGCGGCTGTTCGCGTTGCTCCCCGCTTGGGCGATGCGGGCGGCGACTAAAACCCTAGCCGACGCCACCCCCAATCCCCTACACCCCACCTCCTCGCTGCCGCCAGAGCGATTGACCGGGCTTTTGCCGCCACGTGCTACAACGGCGGCGGCGAGGAAACTATCCAGCCGCCTCCTCTCTTTCGCGCGGGAGAAAGGAAGGGGGTGCGGCGACCGCGATAGTTCAGCTGCACTTCCTTGAAGCTCCTCGGCGACCTCAGCTGTGCGGCGCGGGTGGTAGCTGTGTGGGGGACCGGAGAAGCCGACAATGGGAGGTGACCAGATCCAGGTTGCCCTGGCCCCCGGTGGAGCCGTGCCCCCTCCACCATCGGCCGCTGGTAGGGGAGGCCGTTGTCTCGGCGTCGGCGATAGCAAGGGGGATGCCGACGCCCCCCCCCCTCCCCGCGTCCTCTCTGCTCCTTCTCCCTTCCCCTTTGTTGTGCTCCTTCTCCTCAAACAGAAGATGGAGGCTAACGTCCGGCTCCGCCTCAGCCTCCTCACTCCAGCTTTTCCTTGGGCTGGTGTTCAAGTTGGAGTTGTTTGCTTCTAGTCTCAGTTGCTAGGGTGGTTGTGGCTGCTGTTTGGCCCTCAAGGTTCTTCTTTCTGGCCGTTCCCGCAAAGCCCGGCGATTCTCTTCCCCTTGGATCTCGCGGCATCATGGACGACAATGATTCTTTTGTCGTCCCTGGCTTCAGCTTTCAGTTCCCTTTCTAGCCGGTCATGCCTCCTCTCCCTCCGTGGTGCTCCTCCGTTATTTTGGCTGGCTGTTCCAGACTTCGGCTGTGGAGCCTCTTGGTGGATGAAAAGTGTTTCCTCGACCTTGAAGATTGGTTCAACTTGCTTGTGGTCAGGGCTTCTGGGTTTCGTCAGTGCTTTCTTGTTTCCTGTGGCTCAGTGAACCAGTGGGTGTGCCGAGGTTGAAGCGATTTGCATTATCTCTGCAATACCAAAGTCTTCGTGTTTTGGTAGAGTCGGAGCTGCTGCATTGGGTTTAGCTGATGAGCTGGGCAGCAATAACACCCAACACGTTTACTCTGGCATTCTGAAGGTCATGCAGATTTTGAGAGAGTCTCGGGAGAAAGCACTGCCTAGTATTCCAGGTCTGCCGACATCGGTGCCTGCGGGTGTCGTTTCCTCCTTGGAGGTGTTGCTTTCTTGTCTCTGTCCCTTCGGGTGAAAACCCAGGCAAGTTATGCGCAGGAGTTGGCATCGGCCTTGTCGTTGCCTCCCTTCTTGGAGGCCTGGCCTTGATGTTCCTGTACCTCCTTCGGTCGCCATCGCCTTCGGAGGCATCGGCCTTATCGTGTTCCATAGTTGTTTCGCCAAAGGTTTTTTGTGTCTTATGTGCAAGGTTTCGCCGGCTTCCCTATAGTAAGTCGTGCAGTTGTATGGTTTTTGAGCTCGATTTTCCTTATAAACAGAGCCAACTCTTTTCCTATTAATATATCGGTAGAACTCATACCGTTGTTCAGTTCAAAAAAAGAAAAATAGGTATCATGATGTCTCACATTCTGATAAGCTTCCCACGTAGCTCGTGATTTTCTTTTTCCTTTTTACTAGCCTACGAGCCTGGTGGCTCAAGTTGACGCCTGCTACTTATATATAACAATAGTTAATTAATGAAGTAGATTTTCGGTACAAAAGCAGCATCAAATTGGCATCCCTCTCTCTGTTTCCTTACTGAGCAGAAGAAATTAACAATTCAACATGACATGAACAATTAAAATTTACTAGTTGTAAAATGTTCACTTGTGAGTAAGGAACACAAAAACCAATCTGGGCTCTCGCCTTGCAGGCTGCATCTTGTAATAACCATACCATTTAAGTTTAAAATTTTAATTCTATTGTTGGAAAATGTTGATTTCGCCTAGAGAAAATACTTTAAAAGCAATAAATGAGTACTGATCAGTATAAGACTCCCCTAATGCGATTACCATGGTTCATGCCAAGCGCAATCCCCACAAGACTGGAGTGACTAAGCGTTGCCTAACACTTCCCCAAACTGAAGTCTAATTAAAAAAAAAAAAGCAAGTTCCTATCACTTCTTCGGTCTGCACTTCGATTCCTCTCATTTGTCATTGCAGATCTGGTATATTTCTTTCTTTTTTTTTTGTTGCAGTACCGGTTTAATCCGGCCACGCTTTTGCATTTGCTTGGGAGTAATCGATCTGTACCATGCTCACGACGTGATACCATACCTACATTTGAGGATTATTTTTTTCTTCGCAATTTGTTGAACATTGAGGCTCTGAGTCGGTGTCCTTCTGTTGTTCTTCTTGCTCACGAGCTAAACAAGGTAATAACAATTGAGGCCAAGCCAGCTCGTTATCGTACCAAACAAAACCGTGACAGCTTGATATCCACCCCTAAGAGCAGCATATTTGTGAGGTTTGGCAAATCTGTAATGGGCTGCTGTGGAGTCTAAGGACTCAATGTCGATCCGGATGCAGAATACCGGCAGCTGATTTGTATCTTGCAATATTGAGAGGAGCGTGTCATGCATGCATATAGCGAGTTCGTCAGAAGAGGATCCAATATCGCGCTAGCCATATCCTCGATGCCTTCCATTCCGATTAGCTACCACAATCTACCTGCACTACTCGAAGCATTTTCCTTGATGGTCTCAGCCATTCTTTGCTCCACCAAAACAGGCTCTGCGAGCTACTTATGCAACTGCATTTTGCTGTCGTACAAAAAGCAGGACTGAATACAAAAAGCTACATCAAATAGGCACTATTTTCCCTAGCTCACTATTCACCAAAAGGAAATAAATGGAAGGGAATAGTGATCTAGACATTGTAGAAATAAAGCATTTGCCTGTTCTGGTATAAGTCGTGAATAATTTCTCATGCTTACACACAAAAAATTATTCATTCCCATCAACTTTCAAACATTTTACTGATCAGTACTTAGTTAAAGCCTGGCTTGATAACGGGCTAAAACCGAATCCAGAATGGCTCCAGCCCACACTCCTAGAAAACTGATCTTTGCTGGGTCGGCCAAACACTACAATAGTCACGGTTCCAATAAGAACCATGACAAAAAAACATTTTTAGTCCCAATTCTAACAAGAACCGGGAAAAAAAGCATTTTTATTCACGGTTAAAAACTACGTGATCTTTAGTCCCGGTTCATCCTCTGTCAGTAGCATATCAGGGGGCCGAGGATCTTTAGTCACCAACCTACAGTATACAATCCATAGGACTTATCCTCTCCCAAACTCCTCATTTTCCTATTCTCTCCTAACCTTATCCTCTCCTTCTACTCATCTTCCTATTCCTCTCTCTTATCCTTATCCTATCTTCTCCTCATTCCTAGAGCAGATCGAGGAGCGGCCGGGCGAAGGGCCTGCGGGCGGTAGATGGCGCCAGCCGGCGCAGCAGGCAGTGGCCTGTGCCTCTGCCGGATGGGAGGCGGCCGGCGCGGCAAGCCAATGGATTTTTTTTTGAGAATTTATGATTGGATCTGAGTTGTATTTGATTTCTATGTGATGTGAATATGTGATGTATTTGTGATGATTTTTTTAGAACTTGTGATGTAATTCTTTTAGAAATTGTGATGTATTTGGAGATGATTGATTTGAGGATTTCGAGATATCTTTTTTGTTCAGTGATCTGTGATGATCGATTTGGGGATGATTTGTGGATGGAGTGAAATCATTATTGAATGTTAAAAACAACAAAAAAAGAGAAAAAACAATCTGGCGCCTAACTCTATCTTTAGTCCCGGTTGGTGTTACCAACCAGGACTAAAAATCCATTTTTACTTCCGATTATTTCAACCGGGACTAAAGATGCGATTAAATATGAACATCTTTAGTCTTGGATTGGTTATCCCGGTTTGCAACCCGGGAGTAAAAAGGGTTACAAACCGGAAGTGAAGAGCATTTCCCCAGTAGTGCCATGAAGGATATTTTAGCCGAATGCAGTCCAAACCATTCCAGTTAAATGAGTTATATACATAACAAATTAAGGGGCTTAAATCCAAGAACTCGGTCTGCTGATTTTACTCAAAGCCCATTCATATGAAACAAATTTACCTAAATTTTGTCAATGTTTGGACATCAACACCGAAATCAACTCAAATGAACCCATTGAGTGTGGAAGCTTCGAGACTTGCCGACATGAGTAGAAGCTCCATTCTTTTTTGGTTAGAAATGTCAGGACAGCTAAAATTAAAGAGAACAACTTGAATCATTAACTAAAATCAAACCATCGACTATAATAGCATATCAAATGAGAACCGCACGAACTTACCAATTCTCTTGACAGTAATAAAACTTGTTGACAAACGCAGGCCCTAAATCTCAGATGAAATGTACCAGTTTTACATACAAATGCAAAGGAAACTCGCTTGTCGACTACATGCTAAAATTCCGGCAGTAATGGTGAACACACTTTCATAGTTGTGATAGCTGTTGAGAATGCTGGCCATTTAATCTACCTCCGTCCTCCAGAAGACCAAGGGTACCACCTCTTGAGGTCCAGATTCGGAGGTAGGACGACCGATGGACAAGAGGTACTCGTTCTTGGTTTCCTGAGACATGCTAATGACGCTACCAGATAAGGTAATTGAACATTAGGACAGGCTCATTTAGCTTAGAGATGCAACCAAACTGACCATCAGTCTGTCTCATGATCTATTGGTGATTCAGAGCACCCAACTCGAGGCTCTTTCGCTCTGGCAGCTCTGCATTTGTAACTCTACGGCCTGGGATGTTCAGCGACGGATACCGTGCATGTAAAATAGGGTCTAGATGATAACCTAACTCCTCATGTTGCAATCTGTATCCTGATGACTTCTATTTTCCTATGTGCTATCATTATCTGTCTAGAAACTCGGCCAATTTTCGTCTTCCTCGTAGGCCTGTTTTTAGTCGCCTATCTTCTTGTCACAAAGCCTTGCTTACCCAAGTGTCAATAGCGGTTTGTCTAGGCTAGCTCGTCCCTTTTGGTCATACAGATGGTGTGGTCATGTACCCGATCCTCCTCGGTCTAGTATGATTTCTTTACCTTTTTCCTTTCCTGTAACTACAGTATTTACCTTTACCACATCATCGTATTACAACACAGCCCGAGCGATCGAGTAACATACTCCATCCGTATTTTAATGTATGGCGTCATTGACTTTTTAACCAACGTTTAACCATTTGTCTTATTCAAAAAATTTATGTAATTAGCATTTATTTTATTGTGACTTGATTTATCATCAAATGTTTTATAAACATGACATAAATATTTTTATATTTACACGAAAATTTTAAGACGATGATGGGTGGGCCCATCATATTTTAATGTATGGGTGGGCCTGACTGGACGGCCGTGTAGGAGGAGCACTTTAGCCGTTGCGTGTCAGCACGTGGAAGCACTGCATGGTACGTGATGTTCAACGGCATATGCCATGCAGCTCTAGCTAATAAGCGTGCCTACAAATTAAATTAGCCCGTACACGTCTAGAAAAAACACATCGTCTATGTTTGGTTGCTAGTTCCCGGTGTGTTGGTAGTTGATGTAGTATGTATTGGTATTTCATATGGTATTATTCTCAAGAATACGAATTTGCGATATATTAGAATAAGATATCATAGATAGAAAGATCCATTGTAGTTTGGAAGAATAAAAAGTCCTGATCATTTTTTTCATTTTTGCTTATAAACCCTATGCGAGAGAATTAATGCATGGGAGCGAGCAAGAACTTGACTCTACAGTTCTCCCTATATGGGCATCAATGAGCAGGAAAAGACCAGCTATTGGCTTTTCACTCTCGATGCGTGTGTAGTAGAATGTTGAGAGCCCGTTTGGCCCAAGAAGCGAGAAAATTCTCATTTTAGCCTACTGAGTTTCTTTTTCTTTTTTTTAATAATCGTAAAATCCTGCATTTATATTTATATCAAAACTTATGACCCCTTTGATTCAAAGGAAATTCATAGAAATTTTAGAGGATTTCATTCACAACAAGAAAAAGCATTTTTCCCGACGTGCGGGTATTTTTTTCGCAGGCGGACATGACCCTGAGAGCTAAATGACCGCTTACAAAAATATAAATCGGTGTAGTTCGCTGTCCACCTGCAAAATCTATTTTTGCACGCGGACCACTTAAGCAACGCCCGCCTGAAAAAATCGTACTAACCAAAAAAAAAATCTTAAGTAGTACAAGTACTTATCTTCTCGGCCTCCACCCCATCCTCACCATATCCCTCTAAACTCTCTCTCTCTCCCACCGGGCCGTCCCTGCCACCCCTCCCATCCCCTCCATCCCTCCCCGCCAGAGGGGGAACGATGGCGGCGGCGCGGACACGGCGGCGGCGGCCACGTGGACGGCGACGACGACGGCGACAGGCATGGTTCCCCTCCCAGATCCGGCCGGAGGGAGGCCAAGGGAGGGCGGCGGCGGCGGCTCCCCTCCCAGATCCGGCCGGGAGAGGGCGGTGGCGGCTTCCGGCGCTGCTTCCCACCCCTCCCCTCCAAGATCCGGCCGGGAGAGGGTAGCGGCAGCGAGGCACGTGGCCGGCGGGGCGCGGGGCGGCGGCGGTTGCTCCCGGCACTGCTCCCCTCCCCTCGCCTCCCAGATCCAGCCAGGGGAGGGTGGCGGCGGCGAGGCGCGTGGCCGGCGGGGTGCGGGGCGGCTGCAGCGGCTCTCGGCGCTGCTCCCCTCCCCTTCCCTCCCAAATCCGGCCGGGGGAGGGTGGTGGCGGTCAGGCGCATGGCCGGCCACTACGCGAGGCGGCGGCGGCGGCTCCCGGCAGTACTCCACACTCTTCCCTTCCAAGATTCGGTCGGGAGAGGGCGGCGGCGGCGAGGCGCAAGGCCGGCCATGCCGCGGGGCGGCGGCAGCGGGTCCCAGTGCTGCTCCCCTCCCCTTCCTTCCCAGATCCGGCCGGGGAAGGGCGGTGGCGGCGAGGCGCGTGGTCGGCCACGGCGCAGGGCGGCGGCGGCGGCTCCCGGTGCTCCTCCCCTCCCCTCCCCTCCAGATCTGACCGGGGGAGGGGCGGCGGTGGCGAGGCGCGTGGCCTGCGATGGCGCAGGGCAGCCAGCGGGCACGATTTTTTTTTGTTCTTCCATAGATTTTCACAGGTGTGCCATTGCAACGGCTGCGAAAATCATCGA
Organism: Oryza glaberrima; assembly: GCF_000147395.1. Taxonomy (NCBI): domain Eukaryota; kingdom Viridiplantae; phylum Streptophyta; class Magnoliopsida; order Poales; family Poaceae; genus Oryza; species Oryza glaberrima. Next base: position 14,747,277 of record NC_068329.1, read on the forward strand.
CTATCGCAGTCATTGGACTGCAGGCGTTCCTCCCCCATGCCTGGAAAAACTACTTTTAGCCGTGTGCAAAAATGCTTTTTCTAGTAGTGATTCCTATAGGATTTTTTCCTCTGTAGCCCTTTGAATCAAAGGAATGCATCTTATAGAATACTATAAAATTCATATGAAATGCCTACTGTCATGCAAGTTTTGAAGGAATTCTAACATGAGGTAGAATCTCATGGAAACTTTCCTTTGAGTCTTTATCTCTCCTCTAATTCCCGCGTCTTTCCTGCGGTCCAATCAAACGTCAATTCCTGTGTTTTTCTTGTGTTTTACAATCATCTGTTTTACACTTACATTCCTATGAAAATCCTAGTTTTTCCTATTCCTACATTACCCCAACGCTTGCGATCTTCGCAGGCGGGCGATCAACTCCTCCCCGGTAATCATTTTTGTCGGCGGATTTTCACTCCGTTGGCCGTACCCGCCTGCGAAAAAAAAAACAATGTCGGCGAAAAATCTTTTTCTAGTACTGCTGTCTTCTCTATTTGTTAATCCAACAGCTAGTATTCACTGGACGACATGCCCATTCTTGTTCCCTTATGAGATTCACTTTTCAATAGTTAAGATTAGTGTGATGCTGCACGTGTACTACTGCAAAGCAAAGGAGTGTTGAAGGAGTCACACCGTGCACGACAAAGCTTGTAATCAGATGTCACCAGCATCCTGATGCCTACCGTTCCAACAGCTACACTCATCTGTCCATCTTGGTGACCGAAGCGATATCCTCTATTTGAAGCTAAATTGCACAAATGCATTGTGCCATTGTGTGGCTGCATGCTCTGGTGTTCTTGTCAAGTACTCCCTCCGTTTCACAATGTAAGTCATTTTAGCATTTCCCACATTCAATATTGATGTCAATGAATCTAGACATATATATCTATCTAGATTCGTTAGCATTAATATGAATATGGGAAATGCTAGAATGACTTACATTGTGAAACGGAGGAAGTAAGTGTTTGCTACCTACTGGTAGGCGACTAGTTTCACTTAATTTATACTGTTAGGTTTGACTCTCTTGCTATGTTTTAAAATACATGATGAATACTAGTCATCAGGGTTTGATTTGGCGAAAAAAAAAAACAAACAGTAAAATGCATGTGGACACATTAATCTCGCTGCCGTGCATCAAACATCGAGAACGCGAATCGACGGGACCGGAGAGAGTTGAACAATGTCAACATTGACATCAAGAACATACACTGGAAACATGTCATCCAAGCAAAAACATGTATAGACCAGTATCCCATTAGCACGATGCCTTCCATTCTAATTAGCAACTAACCTACAAACATCTATCTATCTCTCAGCAACCCCATTACAATTTCAATGGTGACCTTCCATAATCTGGGCGCTTCCTCTTGATACCGAGATGTTATGCTCTGGCTGAATGGATGATGCCGTGTGGCCGTCCTTGCCTGCGTGATGGAATGTCCACGGAGGTGCCATGTACATTACGATTTAAATGGCTGCATATATCCGGTTGGATATATAACCCAGGTAAAAATACCTTTCTCTAGAAAAAAAGTAGCCATGTATGAACAAACTCTCCTTTTTTTACAGGAAACAGCAGGAGAGGCTCCTACTGTGGTAATATAAAATAATAAAGAAAGAGAGTTATATACAAGGAAGAAAAAATAAAGAAAGAAAGAAAGAAAAAGGTTACATTTTTACAGATTACAGGTTATTATTGAATTGTATCTAGCCATGATTGAAACTTTTGTTTATCCTCCTCCTTCACTCTATGCATAAGAAGAGTGAAATCATCCTGAAACCAGTTTTCCAACTGTGCAAAGATATCTGGATGTTATCAAAAATGAGTGCATTTCGCTTACTCCAGATTTGCCAGCAGGCAGTGCCAACTACCTCCACAAAAAAAGTGTAACGCTCCGCTTTTCGTGAGACATTAAAAAAAACTAATTCGGCAAAATCCTATATGCAAAAATTTCGTTCTTTGAGTGAGAGTCTAAGTCGTGCCGTGGATCCCAATTCGATCTCCAATGTTGTTCCCTCTCGTCGCCATCAAAATCCTCCACCTCAAGTTTCCAATCCCGATTCAAGTTTCCGAAATCAAATCCTGAAATTCAATCGCCTCCTTTGAATCCTCGCGAAATACTTGTCCCGATTCCACAAATATCCGAGTCCACCTTGAATCCATTCCTTGACTCCTCCCAGTTTCCCTGAGTCCAAGTAATCAAATTCGAAATTCAAATTCCAAATATCAAAACCTTGCCAAATATTCGCCCGACTCCAAAGATATCCAAATTCCATTTCCAAGCTCCAATTATCCAATTCAATTCCTCTGCAAATGTCTATTTCACCTCTCTCTATTTTGGATGGACCAGATTCCCTCCCCTCGGCCCATCTCCCCCCTGCCGCTCCTCCCCTCGTGAGCCGCGCATGCGCCATGGCCTTCTCTCTCTCACCCTCGTCGTATTCCCCGGCGCCAAAACTCCTGCCGCTGCCGTTTGAACCGCGCGCGCGCCATCGTGGCCGACCGCCTGGTCATCGCCGTCGCCACCCTTGGTCGCCGCCCGCCCCCCCTCCACCTCTGCACGCGTGCTTCCAAGCCCTGGAGGCAGAGCCACTCCCAACCCTCCTCCTCTTCCCAAAATCGGCAAGGAGCCAAGCTCCTTTCTCCCTCCCCTTTTTGCTTTTTCCCTGACTGGCGCCACTGTCACCTCCTTTGCCACCCGTGACCGCCTCTGTCACTGCTTGACCGCGAGTCCACCACCGCCTCTCCTTGACCGCCCGTGCTCGATTCCTTCACCTCGAAGCTCCACACCCTGCGCCTATAAAACCCAAGCCGCCCCAAACCCCTTCCTCTCTCGTTTTCACTCGCCTCACACTCACCGTGCCATTGCCGCCGAACCACCGTCACCGCCTTGTTGCCGCTCGTCCCGCTCTCGTCGTCGCCGTCCGTCGCCGAGCACCGGAGGAGCCGGTGCGAGCGTGAACGCGTGACGAGGAGCTCCGGGCGCCACCTCTCCCTCCCTCCTTCCCTGGCTACGCCCTCTCGGTGCCATGCTGCCCCGCCACCGCGACTGCCTCCTCGCTGCCTTCTTTTTCTCCTCGGCCGCGCTCTGCCGCTGGCTTCCTGTTTCCTCGCCACCGACGCCGTCCGTCGCCATCGGTGAGCCCTCCGCCTAATTCCTCCCGTTGTCGTCCTCCTTGATCCCCGTGGAACACCCCCGAACCGCCGCTCGTCGCCTTTGCGCCGCGCGCTAGCTCGCCGGCCGATATGCTGTGTCCCGGAGGCCGCTTCTCGTCGCCAGCCACTCTCGGTGCCGCTCCGCCCAATCCGACGCCGGAAACGGATTCCTTGAACCCTGGAGATGCTCCCACCCCTTTGAATCGAACCCTCGTCGTCTCTTCGTGTTTTCCCCTTTTGCTTGCCGGTGATTGCCGCCGCCGCAATCCACAGTCGTCGGCTCCTCTCGCGCCGATTCCTCTCGCCGCCACGCTCCCGGGGATCCCCTTGACCTCCCCCTGGCTGCCCCAAGGCCGCCGGCCTTCTCCTTTGTCTCCGCACCATGTCGCCGCTTCCGCCGCCACATAACGCCGCCGCGCGTGCGTCACCGGTGACCATCGGGTCCTGCGTCACCGCGTGCGCGTCGCAACACCATACCGGTTCGGCTAAGCCCGAGCCCGCGCGCCCTTCGCCCTTCTCGCGCGCGGCCACGTCGGCGTGCCGACGAGATTGGCCACCGCCGCCGGCCGTCGTCGCGCGTCGTCTTCCTGATCCGAGCCGTGGAATGAGTTCCCCTTCTCCTCCTCCTGCCGCCAGTGCTAGCCGCCCCTTCCGGCTCGCCGCCGTTCGCCGGGCTTCGCCGCGCACCGTGAGCCGTCCGATGCCGCTCCCGGCCTCCTCTCCCCTCCCCATCCGACTTGGCGACCACGTGGCCGCCACCTCAGCCCGCCCGGCCCCTTTGACCAGTTCGCGCCTGCCCAGTCAGCCGCAGCCGCCTCCTCTCTCTGTCATGCTCGTGGGCTTGGCCCATCGGCTGACCCCATTAAGAAATAAGTCCACTTTCAGTTCCTCCCTCTAAGCCCAGTGCCCATCCCTCATGAGCTAAAGTCCATATTTCCTCCCTCCATCAAATCAGCTCCCCTACACAAAAGTCCATCTTTCCCCCTTGTTGGTCCCATGTGTCAATGAGTAGTTAAAGAATATTCTTGGGAATATTCTTTTCCATGAATCAATAAATCATTTCTTTAATCCAGGAAATGCAATAAATCCTTTTTCCCTTGTTCCATAAATCAATTCCTTATTCCAAAATTCCATGAATCATTTCCCCTTTGTCCCGCACGTCGGTGACTGTCAATAATATTCTTGAGAATATTATTTCTATAAATTCCATAAACCACTCCTCTTATTCCAGAAATTCCAAATAAACTTCCAAAATTCATATCTTCACAACCGCTCATCCGATTAACTCCGTTCAACTTCTAGTAATTCCATAAAATTGAGATCTATTTAATGACACTATTAATTAGTCTAAATAGGATTTTTTTTCTTTTGGTCCTTGTTTAGGTTTTTGATTGTTTGCGTATAGCCGCGGTTACTGGATTTTCGTCGATCGTGGTTTTCTCGAAGATTCGTGAAGCTTCGCGAAGACCTTGAGCAAGGCAAGTCACCCTTTGATCAATTGCTCCTATAATTGGAAAATCATTATTATTTTGTTTGCAACTTGCATTATTAGAGTCACACACATATAACATGCCTGGCCTCGGTTTGCATGTCAAACCGACGGACCTACCCAGTAATCGCACTAATTCCGGTAGGCTGTACTACCCTGATTCCTTGTCGCTCCACCCTTGTGGTACCTCGGTATTCGTACTCTCTGAGCGCGTATACCAAATATCTCACATACACTGTTGTTTGTGGAAAACTTGGGAAATGGGTTTGAGAAGCCTTGAAAACCCGACATGTGGTGTCGGTGTGTTTGAAAATAAAATGAATTGTGAAAACTCGTGATGCGGATGCCGTGCCTACGTGGCGCTATCCCGTATTCACATATAAGGACCGATTCCTGCGGGAAACTCATCGAGCATAATCAAAGTGCAACCACAAGGTGGTATGGGCTACCCTGGCTAAGTAACTAGTTGGTTTAGGGAAACCTCGCATGCCAATAGTTGGGAACGCCGGGGCGGGGTCGGACAAACCGGGTTCCTGGTAAGGCAAGGACGAGAAGCTTGCTCACTTACCGATCAAGGTAGTTGGAGTTGATTTGTGAATGTCTAAAATGGCCTATATTTATGTGAGGATTTGATCCTTCTATGTGGCATGAGGTATCCCTGGGTCGGCTTGGGAAAGGCTTTGTCGTGAACCTCTAACACCGGCCAGTGTCTGGAGTAAGTTCGTGTCTTGTGGGTAAAGTGTACCCCTCTATAGAGGTTAACTAACTGTTCAAACAGCCGTGCCCACGGTCATGGGCGGATGTGAGGTGGTTCCCGTTGCGTAGATTTGTTTGCCTGTGCTTTGTGAAAAGTTGTTGTGGATTGGGAATCGTAACCAGAATCAGCCTATGTGGCAGATGGATGACCTGAGTGGTCAGAAACGAATCTGTGTGATTCGGGATGTCTGCGGGCATCATAGACTAGGCTTCCCGAGTGGAAGCGGATTGCTTTGCTGCTGGGCAGCTGGACTATGGGAGTCCGAGAAAATGAAAAAGGCTCTGGGAGCCGATTAATCAAGTAAAATGGCTCTGGGAGCCGAGAAGTAATGATCTGACCCGGGAGGTCGGTACATTACCAATTGAGTTGTTGAAAAGCATCTCTTAAGTCAAATCGAGACGCAAGTCTCTTTTCGACCCAAACCTAAAAAGAAATAAATCACTTAGTGGTTTCAAAATGGATTTCAAACAAAAGATTTGCAAAACAACCTCGCATCTCTTCCAAGCTTGCATTAAACATCTAAGTTCCCGTGACTTGCTGAGTACGAAAGTACTAACCCTTGCTCTATATAAATATATATAGTTCCTCCGTCCTGAAGCTGAAGATGAAGTGAATTGAAGAATAGGGTTTCATCCTGGTTCCCAGCCGTCGCCTGTGGTGTTGGGTGTTAGACCGTTGGTTCCGCTGGTGCTGCTGTTGCTGGTGTTTCCTCGTCTGTGTCTTCGGTTGTATTCTCAGGCTGTCCTGAGCTGCAACCTAAGTTAAGGTAAATAAGTCCTCTATTTATTTTAAGGATTTGCAATGATTCATATTTGTCACCGTGGGTACCAGCACTATGTCTTGGGACTGGTACTGAGATCGTGGTTTCGTAGGAAGCGGTTCGCGCCGTTATTCCTACGACACGCTCCTGTCAGGTGCCGTTGTACGGCGGTGCCGGATTGGGGTGTGACAAAAAGGCTGATTGAAATTTCTATATGCCAACTGAATCATATCCAAAAAATCCAGATCTTCATCCCAGAGAATTCCTAGTAGGTTCCAGCATGATTTGGCGAATCGGCAAGAGAAAAACAAATGTACCATGTCTTCTAAGGCATCTGAGTTACACATTTTGCAGGAAGACCCATCTTGGACGTTTAGCTGTCTTCTTTGAAGCATGTCTCTTGTGTTGAGTCTGTCCATGAACAATAGCCACAGAAATGCTTTTACCTTCATATTGCATTTACTTTTCTATATTGCAGTGATTGCAGGATGAGGGGATAAATGTGCAAAAAATAAGTCATAGACTTTCTTTGATTTGAAGGTTGCTCCCCAGGAATAGCTCCAAATATCCTTTTGACCATTGAAAGAAATGGATTCCAAAATGTTTGAGAGGTCATTGTATTATTGTAGTGCTTGTGGCGAAAGGGGAAGAAAGAAGTTTTGTGATAGGTTATTGTGCACAAAAGTCCGAATGGAGGCATGTTCATTGGAAGCAAAAGAGAAGATCACAGGAAAAGAAAATTGAGGGATGACCACTACTAGAAATCCCAACATTAACGACCAGCAGAAAATTGTAATCCTCGTTATCCTCTGAATACGAGTGGTCAGGAGCTGATTTTCTAATCCGACGACCACTAAATAGCTCATCGTTAAAATTTGCTACTACACGGTCGTTAAAATTGATGTGAAGGAGGCCCATGACTCCACAAGACCACCACCATCCCTCCCAGCACCAGCAGCCCAACCCACTACACGAGCAGCCCAGGGTTTAGGGAGACCTCTCCCAATCCGTGACGGTCGCCGCCGCCTGCCCCAACTGCGTCGCTGGCCACCCACCTCCTGCCACGCCTACACTGCCGGCCGTCGCCTCCAGTTCCACCTGCGCCATCTAGCCGCCACCACCGCGCAAGTGAGGCTGGGCGCTGCAGGGGCGCACCTCGCCGTCGAGGGGATCAGAGGCCGGCTGGATCTTTGATCTGCCCATGTCGACCCGATGACCCCAACATCATCTCCACGTCTCCACCTATTCTCTTCGCTAGTCAGCGCCCTAATCGGTATGCTTGAAAATCCCTACTGATCTGCCCTGATTGATCAACATCCCGAACCTTGTATCCAAAATTAGTAACTTAATTTGTGCTCACACGTGGCGAATTGTGATGGCAGGGAGGTGTTGCACGGCAAAAACTGAGGCACAGGGCTTGTCAGCAGGTGGGAGCATGGTCTTGACTCTTGAGTTAGTTTTTTATACTGCAAATTATTTTTTTTGCAGGATAGTGTAGATATATACTGATTGCTTTATTTTATCTACAGTTACTAGATTATTGTCTGGTAGCATGGAAATTTTTTTGGAGACATCTTGCTGTACTAAAGGATTTCAAGAGAATGTTTTTTTTATGAGAACTCGAGATAATTGAATAGCAATGGAGAGGCAGCATGATCTGGCAAGAACTGACGGGTGCAGTACTGCACAAAACAGTAACCTCTTTTTTTATGCCTTTCTCCATTCAGCAAAATTCATGTTACATAACCGATTGAATGATCTTGGACACAAATAATGGGAGCATCATTTTGTTCTTAGATTATTCTATTGGTTATATATTTAGACATTTTCAGTTCAAATCTATTTTAGTAGGAACCAAGATGAATACACTCCATTGGCCTGACTAAATCGTAGTCAGGTAGTATTCCAAGTTTTCATTAGGTCCTACAAGATCGGTCATTAATGGGCTTGATTTTTTGCCCGCAAGGCCACAACAAGTTGGATGCAACAAAGAGCAATTTCCATATCTGTAAAGCTATTGCTGACACACTATCTAAATTGGTACGAGCTACAGTACTTTGTGGGTTAATTACACCTTTTATTTATTTGTTAGTTTTCTTCGGGTTAATTACTCCTTTTATATCATTGCAAAATATAAATGTAGTAAACTCTCTGAATTTACAGGAATCATATGAAACTAGATGGTGACAAAGAAATCCTCATTCCTTAAACAAAATTTCTGGTAAGTTCAGTTTCTTTTCGGAATAAGATGTTCATTTATATTACTACTACAAAACATAAGCAATTATTTGAACATCACCTTTTAGGTTTAAATTTTACCTGTCTTCGTTTATGCAAATTATTCTATTGCACTTTATTTTCTCCATGGTCATGCAATTATTCTATGAATAATATCAAATGTGCACACAACATGTCTGCAAATATTGGCACTTCTCAACATCGTATCAAATTTTTTACACTGAATGGAATGGAAGTGATGTGTCGTTAGAAAGACATCATAAGAGATAACCTCATGTGCCTTAATGAATTTTATGTATGAAGTGCCATAGCTTGTTTAATAGCTAATATCATTTTTGTAAGTTATATAGGATCAATGGTGAGACAGATGAGACTGGTGCATCTGAAGACAATGCCTGCGAATGTTGATGGGATCATTATCGTAAAACAAAGGAATTTGTCCACTGCACCTCCAAGCACATACTTATAGATCGAGTGGTTAATTTTGATAGACATCAAGATGTTGGTTCTGTTTGAATGACTTAATTATTTAGCTAGATGTGGTGAACAAATTTTTATTATGTATTGCAATGAATAAATGTGGTTGATTGTCTACGGTTGGTCAGAACATAATGTAAATGTTTGTTGTCGAAGTGACAACTGCATACGTCGAAAGACGTGGTTACTCAACAGTGGTTGGAAGGAAACGAAGTGTATTGAATTTTGAATTTCACTCAGGATCCCCCCGTTACATGGCCCTAGGGGGCTATTTATAGCCCTATTACAGGTTCTTACTACTAGGGTTTAGATTATACAGGGGAATTTACATGATTACCCTTACGAAAGGGACATTTACAGGGGTACATGATGATATAGGGGCTCATGGGCCCGTGATGGGCCGTCTGGCGATCGCCGGCCCTATTGCCCCTAGACTTGATGGGCCGGAAAGGCTTCTTCGGCCCTTGCGGGGTCGAACTTGCCAAGGCGAAGTCGTCCTCCTTCGGCAGATAGTCTTTGCCTTGCACCCTTCGCCTGAGACGCCTCTGGCCTGGCAAGGCACTCGTACGACTCTTCGCCTCGCGCCGTTCTTGCTCCATAGCCTTCGCCATGTGTTTCGGCAGATTTGGTCGAAGGGCCTCATGCCATCCGCCAACAAGCCCCTCACGGGCAAGGGTGAGATTGGAGTTTCGGCCGAGACCGTGCAAACCATGTGGTATGGTATGCGGCGCCCCCTTTCGACCGATGCTCCTGCCGAAACCTACGTTATTCCTGTGAATGAAGTTTGTTATTTGTGCGGCTGGTATTATTTTGCCGCGCTTCGCCTCCTGCGTTTGGTGGCATATTCATATATATATATATATATATATATATATATATATATATATATATATATATATTATATACATTTTTTTTATATATTTTCTTTTCCCGGGCCGAAAGGAACAGTATTGGGCTTTCCCTTCGTGGGCTTTTTACTGTGCCGCTTGGACGGTGGGAAGTTACCGTTTCGCCTACCCTTGCGACACGTGGCGCTTTATTACTGGTGGGTAGACGAACGGTCGCCCGGGCGAGCTATATATCCCCACCGACCTTTCCTTTTCACTGCCACACTTGCCATTTTACCGCGTGTGCTCTCTTCCTCCGTTTTTTTCTTCCACAGCATCTCTCGACCCCTCCAGCGTTTCGCCCATTCTCTTTCTTCGCCGCCGCAAATGCACCGTTCGCCATGGCCCCTCGCAAGCCAAACCCTGCTTCGGCGAAAGGGCCGGATCCCGGCCGAGTCGATGACGACAGCACCGCCTTTTTGGGGGTCTCTCTTGTGGACGACGTCGAGCTGGCGAAGCTGGTCAGCTCTGGGGCGTTGGTCGAGGGGCACGCTTTCGCCCCAGGGAAAGTCGTGGTGCCGAAACCTATCGACAATCGGACGGTAGTGTTCGTCGTCTTTTTTGAGGCAGGGCTACGGTTTCCCTGCAACGTGTTGTTGCCGGAGATCCTTCGCCTCTTCCAGGTGGAACTTCTGCAGCTGAGCCCGTCAGCACTTGTTCGGATCGCTATCTTCGATTGGGCGTGCTGGACTTCCGGGTTTGAGCCTAACGCCGAGCTCTTCGGCGCCATATTTTTCGCCACCGTGAACTCGAAGACGGTGATTACCCCGGCTGGAACGAAGAAGACAGTGTTCGGGAGCGTGAACTTCAACGTTCATCTCGAGCGGTCCGATCTCTGGCCGGTGAACGCTGCCATGTCGAAGTGGGACCGCCATTGGATGGCTAGGTGGTTCTATCACACGATCCCCTTCGAGGCTGGCACTGACTCGGCGAAAGCCCTCCGTTGCCGGCGTAGGGAGATCGCGCCTAACCGGAAACCCAAGATCGCCATGGACGGCGCTATGGAGGCGTGGTTCGTTCTGCTGCGGAAGGTTTGCTCCCGCCTTAGCTGCCGTGACTTGGTGGAGGAATTCTGTATGCTTTGCATCTTTCGCCTCTCCCAGTCATGGCAAGTCACGGTTGATCAAGGCGAAGAGGTCGACGGTTTGCCGACCCTGATACCTCCTGAGGGAGCGAACAGTAAGACTGTTCTTTTGCTATATACGGCTGTGCTTTGTTATTTCGCCTTATCTGACTTTTGACATAGCTTCGTACTCTACTTTTGCAGTGTTGACCCTTGACCAGGCTGAAACCGAAGCCCGCAGGATGATCGGCGACGTGTCGGTCGTCGAGTATAGCCAGCTGCTAACACGACAAGCGGCTAGGCGGGCGAACCGGGTTTATAACGGCGAATTGCCTCCTCGGGCAAACCCCCACAAAGCCAACGATGATGCAGGGCCTTCACGGAAGCGAATGCGCGGACAAGTGAAGCTTGCCCCTAGGAAACGAAGGGCTCCTGCTTCGTCGGACTCCGATGCCGACGACGAGAATGATGCCGAAGAACGAGACGGCGAGGATGAAGGAGAGGAGGAAGAGGAGGAGGCCGTGGCCGATAAGGCCGCGAACGAGGCGGTCGAAGACTGCGTCGACACCCCCGGCTACACTCCTACCCCAAGTCCCGGTCACAACGAGACCGAGGTGGAGTCGAACAGCTCCCCCCTTCGTCGGAAGGATTTGGAAGGGGCGAATGCCTTAGTTGCGTTCTCCTCAGGCAAGGCGGTGAAGGGAGGTCCGGTGCAGAAGATCTGTAAAAAGAAAGGACTCGTCGACATCGCCCGCGTTTTCAGCGACGACGAATCTTCTGACGGGACTCCAACTTCGCCCGCTGGCCGCAGTTTATACCTTTCGACCGCTCCCCTCGCTCCGCTCGGCGTTGCTGGGGCAGGCGGTAACGCCGCCGCTGGGGCTTCAGCCTCCGCCGAACGGATCGTGTCTGCTGCGGCGAGGGTTTTCGGGAGCCCTCTGCGTGAGCCAGCTATTTCGCCGCTAGTCAAGGCGAAGGGGAAGTGTGCGGCCGCCGAAGCATCTGCCTCGGAGTATTCCCTTGCAGCGCCCCACTTCGCCCCTGGTGATTTCGAGACTCGGGCGAACCTTATTCCCTTTGTGGAGGGGGTGAGCAACCTTGTCTTGCCCGCCGGCACCCCGAGCTTGTTCACCGAACTTAATGAGTTCGACGAGGGGTGTTCCGCCATTAAAAGCCTGGCAGTTCGGGTATTCCTTTTCTTCCTTCTTCGTTTTCCTCTTCGTCCCTTTTTTTTTACGTCTGACAATTAACCTTTTGTTCTTTTCGCCCGCTCCTCTCCTTCATCTAGATTCTTGCGGCTCATTGTTCGACGGAGCGAACCGTACGGGCCCGTTTTGACGGTTTTAAGAGCCGTCTTCGGGCCAAGGACGACGAAATAAGCCGCAAGAACCTGGAGGTGGAGGCCCTGGCCAACACCCTCAAGGAGGCGAAAACTGAAGTCAAACGCCTTCAGTCTGAGTTGGATAAGGGGAAAGAGGCCAGGGCCGAGGTTGATCGCCTCAAGGCCGAACTAGAGAAGGAGAAGGCCCATTCGGCGGTGCTGATTGCCTACTACAACCTTACTGAGCCAAAGATGGAGGCTCTTCGCCTGAAGGCTAGTAGGGCCGAAGCGAGCACCGTGGAGGAGTCGCAGCGGTTTTCACAGGAGATGGCGAAGACAACCGAATCCGCGAGAACGGCTTGCCAAACGCTCCGCCTCGCCCTTACCGACATGGGCGCGAAAGTGCGGGGGGTCCCTGCCGAGGATGCATCAGCCTTCGACTTCTCCGAGTGGACCCAGCAGGCTGGCGGATCGGTTTCGGACTGCGCCACCGCGTACGGCGATTGCTGTGCGCGTGTATCGGCGGCCTTCACCTTAGGCCTTTTGCAACAGTTCGGCTGCGAGCACGTCGCCAAGTTCCCTACCTATGCGAAGGGGGACTGGGAGATTACTGCACAGAACATTTCGCCCGCTCTTCGCGCGTGGCGAAAACAGTTCTGGCAGAAAGATGGCGCCGGTCCACTGCCAAAGCGCGCCTTCTGGAGCAATTGGCGAAGGCAGAGGCGGCAGATCAGGGCGAAGGAGAGGGCGCGGCAGGCGAAGAGGTTGGAGGTGATGCCCAGGATCACCCAGAGGTGTGAGGCCTTCCGCCCTTTCCTTAGATTTTTGTAGTTTTCCTCCCTCTTTTGCGTTTGCCTGGAGAGGCGAATGATGTACATTCGGCAGGCTGCCGCCAAACCTTAAAAAAGGCTTTTTTGTATATTTGGAGATAAACGGTCGCAGCTACAAGGTTTTCAAGGTTGCCAACTGGCTGCGGGCGCACCCCGGGCGAACCTTAGAAGATTACGATCTTGTTCATTCAAGACGTTTGGAGGATATGGCTCGCTTTTGGCAAAACCATCAGAAGACTAAACGTTAGGAAACGATCTTTCAGCGTCGCTACAGTTTTGCATATCCTCCAAACGAACGGGGATAGCTCCAAAAGCAAGCCATATCCTCCAAACGTCTTGAATGAACAAGGTCGTAATCTTTTAAGGTTCGCCCGGGGTGCGCCCGCAGCCAGTCGGCAACCTTGAAAACCTTATAGCTGCGACCGTTTATCTCCATTTCGCGATAAACAGGGCGAAATGGACATCGCACCTTCGGCAGGTCCTTCAATGCCACAAATTTCTCGTTTTGACTTCGCCAGCTCCCGGAAGGGGGCCGAATGCACAACTTTCGGTGAACCCCCTGATAGGAAACACATCTTATATAGTAAGAATAGGCGAAAGAAGGGGGAGGAATGGCATGAGCGAAATAATAATATGCCAAAGGCTTTGATCATTAAAAAGCGGTTAAAATTGTGTCATACAGTCCAAGTATGCAAAAAGGCCTCTTCCAAGGTTTAGCGGCAGCTTGCCGAATATACAACGGTTCGCCACATCTAGCGAACACCAAAAGAAAACTATGAAAATCTAAGAGAGGGGCGGAGGGCCTCACACCTCTGGGTGGTCCTGGGCATCGCCTCCATCCCTTCCGGCCGCCGCGCCTTCCTCTTCACAAAGGTCCGCCACCTCTGCTTTCGCCAGCTACTCCAAAAGGCGTGCCTTAGCGGCGGAGTGGCCGTTCTTCTACCAGAATTGTTTTCGCCACGCACGAAGTGCGGGCGAAATGTCTTGCGCGCTGATTTCCCAATCCCCCTTCGCGTACTTGGGGAACTCGGCGATGTGCTCGCATCCGAACTGCTGCAGGAGGCCCACGGTAAAGGCCGCTGACACGCGCGCACAGCAGTCGCCGTATGCGGTGGAGCAGTCCGAAACTGAACCACCAGCCTGTTGGGTCCATTCGGAGAAGTCGAAGGCTGAGGCATCTTCGGAGGGGACACCCCGTACTTTCGTGCCCATATCAGTAAGGGCGAGGCGAAGCGTTTGGCACGTTGTCCGCGCGGACTCGGTGGTTTTCAACATCTCCTGCGAAAACCGCCGCGACTCCTCCGCAGCGCTTGCTTCGGCCTTGCGAACCTCCAGCCGAAGAGCCTCCATCTTCGACTCGGTAAGGTTGTAATAATCTACGAGCACGGCGGTGTGGGCCTTCTCTTTCTCCAGTTCGGCCTTTAAGAGATCGACTTCGGCCCTAGCTTCCTTCCCTTTCTCCAGTTCCGAACTCATTCAGTTCGGTGAACAAGCTCGGGGCGCTGGTGGGTAGTACAAGATTGCTTACCCCCTCCACAAAAGGAAGGAGGTCCGCCCACGTCTCGAAATCGCCAGGGGCGAAGCGGGGTAACGAGAGCGAATATTCCGAAGCGGACGTCTCAACGACCGCTCTCTTTCCCTTCGCCTCTATCAGCGGCGACGCAACCGGCTGACGCGGAGGACTGCTGAATACTTTCGCCGCGGCCGTCACAATTCTTTCTGCAGAGGCCGAAGCCCCAGCGGCGGTACTACCGCCCGCTCCAGCGGCGCCGAGTGGAGGAACGGGGGCGGCCGAAAGATCCAGGCTGCGGCCAACAGGCGAAGTCGGAGTCCTGTCAGAGGACTCATCGTCGCTAAAAACGCGAGTGACATTGACGAGTCCTTTCTTCTTAGCCACCTTTTTGACAGGACCTCCCTTCGCCGCTGTGCCTGAAGAGAATGCAACCAGGGCCTTCGCCACGTCTAAGTCTTTCTGGCGAAGGGGGGAGCTATTCGACTCCACCTCGGTCTCGTTATGGCCAGGACTCGGAGTAGGGGTATAGCCGGGAGTCTCAGCGTGGCCCCCGGCCACCTCACCCGTGGTCTTCTCGACCGCGATCTCCACCTCCTCTTCTTCACCCCCTCCTCTTCGCTGTTATGTTCTTCGGCATCCTCCTCGTCATCAGCATCAGAGTCCGATGAAGCAGGAGCCCTACGCTTCCTAGGAGCAAGCTTTACCTGACCGCGCATCCGTTTCCGCGAAGGTCCTGTTTCGTCATCGGTCTTGTGGGGATTCGCCCGGGGAGGCAATTCGCCATTCTAAACCCGGTTCGCCCGACCAGCTGCCTGCCGTGTCAGCAACTGGCTGTACTCGACAACAGACACATCGCCGATCATCTTGCAGGCTTCGGCTTCAGCTTGGTCAAGGTTTAGCACTGTAAAGGCAAGGAGGGGGAATCACGTTAAAAGTCAAACAAGGCAAAAAAAAAGCACAGGAGTGTAGCAAAAGAACAGTCTTACTGTTCGTTCCCTCAGGAAGAATCAAGTTCGGCAAACCGTCAACCTCTTCGCCTTGCTTAACCGTGACTTGCCATGACTGGGAGAGGGGAAAGATGTGAAGCATACAGAACTCCTCTACCAAGTCACGGCTGCTAAGGCGGGAGCAAACTTTGCGCAGCAGAACAAATCGCGCCTCCATAGCGCCGTCCACGGCGATCTTGGGTTTCCGGTTCGGCGCGATCGCCCTGCGCCGGCAACGGAGTGATAGAACCACCTAGCCATCCAATGGCGGTCCCACTTCGACATGGCAGCGTTCACCGGCCAGAGATCGGACCGCTCGGGACGAACGTTGAAGTTCACACTCCCGAACACGGTCTTCTTCGTCCCAGCTGGGGTAATCACCGTCTTCGAGTTCACGGTGGCGAAGAATATGGCGCCGAAAAGCTCGGCGTTAGGCTTAAACCCGGAAGTCTGGCATGCCCAGTCGAAGATAGCGATCCGAACAAGCGCCGACGGGCTCAGCTGTGGAAGTTCCACCTGGAAGAGGCGAAGGATCTCCGGCAACAACACGTTGCAGGGAAACCGTAGCCCTGCCACAAAAAAGACGGCGAACACCACCATCCGATTGTCGATTGGTTTCGGCACCACGGCTTTCCCGGGGGCGAAAGCCTGCCCCTCAACCAACGCCCCAGAGCAGACCAGCTTCGCCAGCTCGACGTCATCCATAAGAGAAACCCCCAAAAAGGCGGTGCTGTCGTCATCGACTCGGCCGGGGTCCGGCCCTTTCGCCGAAGCAGGGTTTGGCTTGCGAGGGGCCATGGCGAACGGTGCGTTTGCAATGGCGAAGAAAGAGAATGGGCAAAACGCTTGAGGGGTCAAGAGATGCTGTGGAAAAAAGAAACGGAGGAAGAGAGCGCATGCGGTAAAATGGCAAGTGTGGCGGTGAAAAGGAAAGAGCGGCGGGAATATATAGCTCACCCGGGCGACCGTTCGCCTACTCACCAGTAATAAAGCGCCATGTGTCGCAAGAGTAGGCGAAACGGTAAATTCCCACCGTCTGAGCGGCACAGTAAAAAGCCCAAGATGGGAAGGCCCAATACTGTTCCGTTCGGCCCGGGAAAAGAAAATATATAAACACCAATCGCAGGAGGCGAAGTGCGGCAAAATAATACCAGCCGCACAAGTAACAAACTTCATTCGCAGGAATAACGTAGGTTTCGGCAGGAGCATCGGTCGAAAGGGGGCGCCGCATACCATACCACATGGTTTGCACAGTCTCGGCCGAAGCTCCAATCTCACCCTTGCCCGTGAGGGGCTTGTTGGCGGATGGCGTGAGGCCCTTTGACCAAATCTGCCGAAACCCGTGGCGAAGGCTATGGAGCAAGAACGGCGTGAGGCGAAGAATCGTACGAGTGCCCTGCCAGGCCAGAGGCGTCTCAGGCGAAGGGTGCAAGGCGAAGACTATATGCCGAAGGAACACGACTTCGCCATGGCAAGTTCGCCCCCGCGAGGGCCGAGAAAGCCTTTCCAGTCCATCAAGCCTAAGGGCCACAGGGCCGGCGATTGCCAGACGGCCCATCAGGGGCCCAGGAGCCCCTATAACATTATGTACCCCTGTAAATGTTCCCTTTCATAAGGGTAACCATGTAAATTCTCGTGTACAACCTAAACCCTAGTAGTAAGAACCTGTAATGGGGCTATAAATAGTCCCCTAGGGCCATGTAATGGGGGGATCCGGAAAAGAGAAATTCGAAATTCAATACACTTCGTTTCTTTCCAACCACTGTTGAGTAACCACGTCGTTCGACGTATGCAGTTGTCATTTCGACAACACATTGATCCTTCTAAAATAGGGTTGTGTCTCCTGAATTAATCTGAATGGAACTGAAACTTCTGAAAAAAGGGGTAAGACGAAAAACATCCTTCCACCAGAAAGATCCTTTTTCCAGCATAGCATGTGGAGGCAAAGGACTGCTATTGTAGTATGAGTTCCAAATCAACCTGACCCAAGGGAGCATTTTTTTTTGTTGTAGAACTTGTCAAGATGTTTCATTAAGAGTGCTGAATTTTTTTGGGTTTGCAAACTTTTTCCCATGCTACCAGGGGGAGGGCCCTAGCATCCACCTCATTTGACTTTCTCCAAAGGCAGTGCCTTCTTGCTCTGTCTATATGTTCTATCACCTTTTTTGGAAGTTTCCTGGCTGGTGTTAGTATCCTGTGTTAGTGATATGCCCTAGAGGCAATCATAGAGATGATTGTATCACATACTATGTTTACATATTGATCCTACATTGTTCCTTGAAATAGATAACTCATTATTGGTTAATGAATATGTGATTCTTTCATGAGACTCTTTATGTTGTTTGTTACTATTTCTAAAGGATCCTTGATTAAATATCATATGTGGAACAAATATGTTTATATGATCAGCACATGTATTAATTGATGATCATGTCTCATGGATCATAGTATAGAGATACCAAATTAATAATGTGGACACATGTTGGTGAACATGTTGGATAGACCCAACATGAGACACTGCAAGAGCCATATGTGTTGTGTCATCAGTGATCTCATTTAGTGTTGGTGTTGATCCTTAGACCTGAGATTATCATGGTTCCCAACATATGTAGTAGCTTACTTAGGGACTGCTAAAAGCTACTCCGTAATTGGGTAGTTATAAAAGTAGTTTTCGGGTATGCTATGAAACATGTAGTGGGATATGAATAATCAAGATGGGATTTGCCCTTCCTATGGAGAGATATCTCTGGGCCCCTCGATGTTGTAGATTATGGAAGTGCATGGCCATGCCAAAGGTGATTGAGGAGTCAATCACAAGTTATATAATCTATCAACAGGTTCGAGTGAATAATTGAGCTATTAGAGGATGGCACATATCTAGCCTTGAGCTTAATCGATATCGTGAGGCAAAGGGGTTCATACTAGTATACACTAGAGGATCAGCCGATATGATCTTTATGTATGCCCGGTGGGTCAATACGTTCTGCTAGGGGCAGTTGTTGACGCGTGGACCGAAAAGGAGTTTTCGGGTTACAGCCGAGTGTACATGAATCTACAGGGTCACACACTTAATGGGCCGGAATAAGGGGATTGGATGGAGATCCAATATGAGCTTAATTCGGATAGGGGTCCGAATAGGAGTCCTACGGGTCTTGGAGGCCCGAGTGATGGATCATATATATTCGTGAGGGGTGTGACCGGCGGAGGTGTCGCATCACGTGAGAAACCCTAGCCGTCACTCCCCTCCCCGAGCAAAACCCTAGCCGCGCGCGGGTGTTAGCACATCATTACACTTTTCTTAAAAAAAATATAGCCATGTACATACGAACTCTCCTGGCTGGTGTTAGTATCCTACAGGTGACTTCCATTTCACTGTGCTAGCATCATCTTTTCTAGGCAATTCAGCCGATTTCCCACATTGCTGGTGGCTGGCTCAGGTTGGTGTCTTCTACTCATTTAACTTCAGCTGCTCTGGGGGAAAATGGTACACCTGTCAATTTTGCGTATTCCCCCTATCTAAGGGTGACGGATGAGGTGAGAAGTCCCAAATGCCCATAGGGCAGTAGGTCCCACATGTCATCTCCATCCATTCTCTTTCTTTACCTGGAACAGGATGCACCAAAACTGCCCATTATCTAAAAGGATTTTCAGTAGGAATGTCGCATCAAATGGACAACCATTTTCTTTTGTCACTCAGCAAAGTGTTCACACATGATACCAGTAGTGAAAAATTACTACTTCACCAGGAATATTTGGCGTTTAGGACAAGATTTGATAAACATATTTTATTACAATCCATTTGTTTTATTCTTAAACTAGGAATTTAAGACGTCATTAATGGTCAACTTTTTTTGAAAAATAATAACCGAATATTGTCCTAGATATCAAAGATTTAAAACTCACAAAGTAGTATTGCACTGATGGCACGTATTTTGCGTCTTTCCATCAACCTTACCTTATGTCTGCAATGCTGAGAAATAAATGAAGTTGGGGTATGGAAGAAGAAGAGAGAGAACAAGTTGAGAACCAAGCGATCAATAGTACAACTATCTTCAGCCAAACCAGTAAAAGGCTGAACCATCCAATGGCAGCCATAAACTGCTATATATATAACCTGTACTCATTTCCTGTTGGAACCTGAAGTCATGAAGGTTTATGTAAAAAAAAATAGTGACAAAAATACATTGGTAATAAGTTAATAACTTTGATTATTTGAGAACAGATTGGTGGTTTGTGTCAAGAGCATAAGGAAACAAAGTAAGAAGAATGGAATGTAGCGGAACTGGTTAATACATTTTTCCATTTATTAATTGGATATTTTAATCCCCTTTCTAGTGTCACCTGGTTCCAATGGTACATGGAACATGTAACAAAGCACACAACACGCAACAAACTAAACAAACACACACTATTGATCTCTTCCTCTCTTCATTGTTCTCACTGGCTTGTACCTATTACTGCACCTCTCGTTGTTTCTCTACTTCAGGTGATATGTAGTAACAGTCCCAAAACTCCCCCTTCTCTTTGTGGTGTAAGATCACCGCGTGTTTTGATTTTTATTCTGTGATGAACAATTGGCATCTGTGATTATTGGTTTTGATATTTGGAGATTACTATTGAAGTGGTTTTGGAGATAACTGATTTTCCGGTGATGAAAAGGGTTTGCTGTTTTGTCGGGACCGGTCAGACAAGGCGGTGGTTGCCGGTCAGACCGGCTTGTGTTGAGCGATCAGACCGGCCGGCCCGCGGTCTGACCGGGCGACGCTGTGTCGGTTTCGGTTTCTGGTTGTTTCTTTGGATATCCGTGATTGTTTCATGGTTATGGCTTCTAGATGGATACTATACGTATGTAATACTGTTGTTTACTAACAATGAGTCAAGTTGGTGATAGCTTGGTCTCGGAATATGGTTTCTTTGTTTGTTTCATGTGTAGGTGACTCGATGCCATAGGAGAGTATTTGCGGTGATGGACCGAGAGTCGGCTTGGTGGCAAGACGATGTCCATGGTGGTCAGATATCATGTGGGATACTAAGGCTAGAGTTGATGCACGTGGTTGATGGAGATTCCATATGGCATACGATGGAGGTATTGTGTGCGTATGGGATGCGGAGTCGAATTTGGAAGGAGTCCAAATTTGGTATGATTGGTTTTGTAAAGTTTCTTTCTTGTACTAGAGAGTTTCCTAAGGTGTTTAGGACTCTTAGTATGAGTTTGGTTCGTGGCTTTAGGCTGCCTACCTCATGTATAAATAGAGGGGAGCGTGAGGCTTCCCGGTATCTCTTTTGTGTCGCTTTTCATAACGTTGTGTTTTAGGGTTTTGAGTTTAGTCGAGATTTTTGTAAGAAGTGCTGTTGTTGCACTTTGTAAACACAGAGAGAAGTAATAAAGTTGTCATCTACTTTGAGAGTTCTTCGATTTGTGTTTCATCGGGTGCGGCGGTCTAACCGGCGACTCAACGGCGGTCCGACCGGCGGCAAGCGGCGGTCAGACCAACAGCGCTAAGGCGGTCAGACCGGTGGCGACTTCACACGCGGCAAGCGATCTTCAGGCGGTTGGACCGGGTGATCAACACCGGTCAGACCGGCGGCACGAGCACGGTCCGACTGGCGGATCAACCTCGGTCAGACCGATCTACATCGAATTCGAGGGTAACTTTTATTTCCGCTAAAAGTTTGGGTTTTTGGGTATAGCAACCATTCACCCCCCTCTGGTTGGCTTAGTTCTTGTGATTCGATCCTACATGTGGTTCAAAAGACTCAGCACGAATCAACACAGAACTGTGCTAGTCGCCGGTACCTCCACAGTGTGTGCATCGTGCTAGGCACACTGTTCTTGAATGAAGCTAGGCAGCTCCGGTTGGTGTCCTGACGCCTTGCATTCCAATTGGCTAACATCAGCTAGCTAGGCAACTCGATCAGTCAATTTCTCTCATTGATCGGGGCTTTCTTTTCTAGCCTAGCTACGTTGCTGGCTGCTGAGACTGGCTGCCCCCTGCTTATGTAACCGTAGTTGCTATATGCAACAAAACAATATCATTAGCTGAACAGATTTCCGTACTAGGGATGAATGAGATGAATAGTTATGTGTGCCTTTGTAATGCTGCCCTGAACATGTTTGCCAGGACAATTTCGAAGTATCATCCGTAGACTAATATTATTTATAAGTTCTCCTAGATGTTTAGTTCCAATGTCATGTAGTGATGGATTTTTATTTTTTTCAAGGGGATGGGCTGAGAGCTCCTACAATTTCACTATAGAAGAAGAGAGTTGATCCAGTATATAAGAAAAACCGGACCCAAAAACCTTACAACGGCACGGTTAATTTATGGAAAACCGGAAAAAAAAAAGAAAAATAACTCCTAAAAAGAAGCCTTCAAGAAAGATACACCGACAAAACGGCGACGTCGCCCGATCCAAACGAATCTAAGGTTTTCATCCAGAGAATTCCCATGATGTGGAGTTGAACGGTGACTCCAATAGCAACACCTTTGAGAAGGTGACGGCGCTTGAGAGCATCGCCATTGCTAGCACCGGAAAGCCAAGCAAGGCTTTTACCTCGAAGCCCCCTTCAACTATAGCATCCACAACAAAAACCACAAAATACCACCTGCACACTGAAGGTACCGGCACTATTCATACTAACTGCACAACGACCGGACTCCATCGAGCGGCGGAGCCAGACTGACGGTGCCACCGGAGAGCCACACTGGTCGCCCAAGCTCCATAAAGCGACCACGTCGTTGCTGCCACCACTGGGGGCTTGGCCTCACCAGACTCTGACTGGAGGAATGTGGCAGATCTAGACCTAGAGGGGTCAGATCCGGCTGTCCCCCTCGCACCACCACCGCTGGCCAACACCACAACACCGCTACCAGCCAGGATGGCAGCACTTGTGCCGAACGTGGGGAGGCAGGCCGCCGGCACCAGATGTGGGGAGACGACCAGTATCACCTCAGGTCTGGAGAAAAATGGAAGGGAAAAAGGGAGGGAATAAAGAAGGGGAAGGAAGGTAGAGGAAGAAAAGAGGAGGGAGGAGGGGGGCGCCACTGCTGCGGGCGACCTCCATGGGGGGCAGCGTTGCCGGCGGCGGCGAGGCAGGCGAGCCGCGCTAAGGAGATGTGCCTTCGCCTCCTGGGTCGCCGAGAGAGGCGACATGGGAGCCCTGCCCGGAAATGTGGTGATGGATTTCACCAAATGCAACAACTGAAGCCTGTTGACGACTGAAAAGAACCACAGGTCCCAGTCCTGTCTATGGTGCTGGTGTCTTCCATAGAATCAATTTCAACAGCATAATCTTTGTTTACATGATCGATGCTGCATGTGTAGTTGACCCATCTCGCACCAAGCAATGCAAGTGAATGCCCCCCGATGCCTTCCATTCTGACAACAATAAGCATATCTCCATATTGGCAACTGAAGTAATTGTTGACAGCTGTTAAGTACCAAATTAACGTCGTCAATACATGCATAAAACCATAACTACAACATAGTGGTAGGGTTTATTTCTAACAATTTCCACGAGTGTTGGTGTATATTCATATGCAGGTGACAAACTACCTAAGTTGGGAAGAAATATACATGAAGGAGGATGAGAATTAAACTTCCATATTCAAGCCTATGGAGTTTTGGACCCACAAACCTAATGAAACACATTCAAATGGGCCAATTGCAAGTACATTTGGGCTGAGGGGTTCTCCACCAAAGCCCACGAGAAAATTCGGAGCAAAACGGGCCAGCAAGGGTTTGGCCGAACCACTTGGTTTGGCTGAACCCCCAGCTGTGCCGTTCGGCCTCAAACTTCACAGGCCGGTAGCAATCCGCCTCCCAATGACGTTATGGCCGTTTTCACCGGTAGAAACCGTCATAAGCTTGGACACTTGGCAACACAAGAGAGAAGATGCTCTTTGGATGCTTGGAGCATCTTCACTGTAACGCTCCGCTTTTCGTGAGACGTTAAAAACTATTTTGGCAAAATCCTATTCGCGAAAATTTTCGTTCTTTGTGTGAGAGTCTAAGTTGTGCCAAGGATCTCAATTCAATCCCGTTGTTCCCTCTCATCGAAATCAAAATCCTCCACCTCGAAAATTCCTCTTCCGATTCGAGTCTCCGAAATCAAATTCCGAAAGTCAATCCCTTCCCTTGAATCCTCTCCAAAATAATTGTTCCCATTCCCGAAAGTATCAAACTCCCACTTTGTTTCCTTACTCGTCTCCTTGAACCCTTGTGTACAAGTATCAAATTTAGATTCAAATCCCCTTTTTGAATCCCGTTGGCGACTCCTCCCTCTCATCCAAATCCCAATTCCGGAAGTCAATCTCTCCCTTCCTTGAACTCGTTGCCAAATCTTTCTCTCAATTTCCAGAGAATCGATCCTCATCCGAATCATTTCCTTGACTCCACCCTATGTTCCAGAGAACAAATACCCAAGTATTCCTTTCGAATCTTTTCCATGACTTCTCCTTGAGTTTCCCTTGATACATCCCTAAACCCTCGAGTTCGAATATCAAATTTGAATTCGAATCCAAACCCTAAATATCTCCAATTCTATCCAAATCAGTTTTCTCTGTGAAAGTCTAGTTTGCCTCCCCCAAGTTCTATGGGCCGAACGCCCCTCCCCAGCCCATTTCCTCCCTCTGCCGTCCTCCTCCCTCCTCTCGCACGTGCGATGCATGCACGTGAGCCGAGCCGAGAGAGAGTTCTCTCGCTCTCTCGTCCTCTTCCTCTCTCTCGTTGTTTCTCTCTCTCTCGTTTGATCTCTCTCTCCCACGCCAGCGCTGCCGCCATCGCCGATTTCCCGCTGCCGCCATTCGATTTTCGGCTGTGCCGCTTGTTCCCGCGCGCGCGCGCTCGCTCGAGGCCAGCCGCTCAGTCGCCGCCGCGTCAGCCCTGACGCCGCCCGTGACCGCGCGTCGCCCAGCCCTGCCTGTGCGCATGCGTCCAAGGGATGGAGGCAGAGCCCTCGGCCTCGCTCCCTCTCCCTTTTCTTTTTCCCAAATCAGCAAGGAACCGCGCTCCTTTTTCCTCCCCTTTTCCACTTTTGCCCGACATCACCATCCCTCTGCCACCGCCAGGCCGCTTGCACCCGTGACCGCCAGCCGAGCTAGCGTGACCGTAGCTCCTCCTCCTTGACCGTCAATGTCGGTTCTTCCTCCCTAAACCGACATTGCCATCTATTAAACCGAGCCGCCCCATCTCCCTCTCGTTCATTCCCTCGCCACCACCGTGCCCTTGCCGCCTTGCTACCGCCGTCCTCGCCTCCCTCCTCCATCGCGCGTGCTGGTGAAGCCGGCGTGCGTGCGAGGAGCTGACGCGGGACTCCAGGCGCCGTCTCCTTCCCCTTCCCCGGCCCGAGGCCGGAGAGCTCGCTCCCGCGTCGTCGGCCGCTCGTCACAGCGCCCGTCTCGGCTCGGTAGTGCATCTCCCGTTCTCCCTCCTCGTTCCCTCTCCTCTCCTTAGCTCTGGGCAGTAGTGCGAGTAGCCTTCCAGTAGCAAGCTGGCGCCGCCCCGACCGCCGCCGCTGCTCGCTGTAGGCTCGCCGCCGTCGCCGCCCAAACTTGGTAGTAGACGCTCGTCGCCGGCCTTCCTCGGTGTCGCTCCACCCAATCCGACTCTAGAAATGAACTCTGGAGGTCGCGTAGATGCTCAAGTCCCTAGGAATCGAGCTCTCGTCGCATCGTCGTTGTTTCCCTCTTTTGCCGCCGCCGGCAAGCGCCGCCGCGATTCGTCGTCGCCGGCCTCCTTCCGGTGAATCCGAGCTAGTGGATCAACCCCCTTTCTTCTGTCTCGTCATTCCGGTGTACTCCCTCCCTCTCGAATCGTCGGGTCGTGCTCCCGGTGAAGCTGCTGCCGTCCGCCGTCTATCTCGGCCGGCCTCCTTCTTCCTCCTCTCGCCGGCCCGCGTGGCTGCCATGAAGGCGCCACGTCGGCGCCACATCAGCCGCGACCGGGTCAAGCACCTAGTCAGCCACCCCTACCGCCCTTTCTTCTGTGCGCGCGGTCCACGGAGAGCCCATAGGCTGTGCATGGGCCCTCTACCTCTTGGTCCACCCGCGTGCCGCGCCGTGAGCCACGTCCGCAAAACACTAGCGCCCCGCGCCGCATGAACCCTTCCCCCGTGCGCCGAGTCGCTGACTCGTGTGCCCGTCCCGGGACCCGGCACGATCAATCCGGTCCACCCGGACCCATCCCCCTCTCTCCTCCCGCGCGCCCCGCCCGCTTGGGCTGCGCCTTGCCCGGCCATGGGCCGCCTCCTCGCGCCCACGCCCGGCCCATTGGCTCGGCCGCGCCGCGCTTATCCCTTGGGCCGTACACGAACTGCCCAAGGAAGTCTAAATCCGATCCCTCCTTCCTTTTCTTTTCCAAGGGAATTAATAATTCCTTTTCCTTTAGACAGAAAATCAAATAATCCTTAGAAAATCCATATCTTCTCAACCACTCACCCGATTGCCTCCATTCAACTTCCAATAATTCCGTAAAATTGAGATCTATATAATGGCACTACTAATTAGTCTAAATAGGATCTTTCTTTTGGTCTTTTGTTTAGGTTTTCGATTGTTTGCGTATAGTTGCGGTTACTGGATTTTCGTCAATCGCGGGATTTCTTGAAGATTCGTGAAGCTCAGTGAAGACCTTGAGCAAGGCAAGTCACTCTTTGACCAATTGCTCCTATAATTGGAAAATCATTATTATTTTGTTTGCAACTTGCATTAGTAGAATCACACACTTAGCTTGCTTGGCCTCGGTTTGCGTGCCAAACAGACGGATCTACCCAGTAGTCGCACTAATTCCTGTAGGTTGTTCTACCCTGATTCCTTGTCGTTCCACCTCTGTGGTACTTCGGTATCCGTGTTCTCTGAGCGCGTATACCAACTATTCCACATACACCGTTGTTTGTCGATAATTTGGGAAATGGGTTTGAGAAGCCTTGAAAACCCGACATGTGGCGTCGGTGTGTTTGAAAACAAAATGGATTGTGAAAACTCGCGATGGGGAGTTGTGCCTATGTGGTACTGTCCTGTATTCGCATGTAAGGACCGATTCCTGTGGGAAATTCATCCGAGCATATAATAAGTGCGACCACACGGGTGCAATGGGACGCCCCTGGCTGAGTAATTAGCTAATCGGGGGAGCCATGATGCCAAGAGGCATGTGGATTCAACGGGGTGGTGTCTTGGAGAACCCTCGGGCTTCCTAGCACAGTATGGTCTAGGACCTAATCTGGTGTTGGTCTGGGACCCCTCTCGTTGGCATATGGTGAACCTGTGTCGGCTTTCGAAATGCCTTGTCATGAAAGCCTTAAGGTCTCCTGACGTGGCTAATCTCACGGGCTGGGTGATCCAGGTTAGTAATGTCGTGTGGGTAAAGTGTACCCCCTCTGCAGAGGTTAACTAACTGTTCGAACAGCCGTGCCCGCGGTCATGGGCGGATGTGAGGTGTTTCCTGTAGCGTAGATTTGTTTGCCTGTGCTTTGTGAAAAGTTGTTGTGGTGTGGGAATCGTTACCAGAATCAGCCTATGTGGCAGATGGATGACCTGAGTGGTCAAGAAACGAATCTGTGTGATTCGGGATGTCTACGGGCATCATAGACTAGGCTTCCCGAGTAGAAGCGGATTGTTGTGCTGCTGGGCAGCTGGACTCTGGGAGTCCGAGAAAATGAAAAAGGCTCTGGGAGCCGATTAATCAAGTGGAATGGCTCTGGGAGCCGAGAAGTAATTATCTGACCCGGGAGGTCGGTACATTACCAAATGAGCTGTTGAAAAACATCTCTTAAAGTCGAATCGAGACGCAAGTCTCTTTTCGGCCCAAACTTAGAAAGAAATAAATCACTTAGTGATTTCAAAATGTCTTCAAATAAAAGATTTGCAAAACAATCTTGCCTCTCTTCCAAGCTTGCATCAAACACCTAAATTCCCGTGACTTGCTGAGTACAAAAGTACTCACCCTTGCTCTATATAAATATATATATAGTTCCTCCGCCTTAAAGAGAAGATGAAGTGAAGTGAAGAATAGGGTTTCGTCCTGGTTCCCAGCCGTCGCCTGTGGTGTTGGGTGTTAGACCGTTGGTTCCACTGCTGCTGCTGTTGTTGGTGTTCGCCTCGTCCGTGTCGTCGGTTGCATTCTCGGGCTGTCTGAGCTGCAACCTAAGTTCAGGTCAATAAGTCCTCTATTTATTTTAAGGATTGCAATGATTCATATTTGTCACCGTGGGCACCAGCGCTATGTCCTGGGACTGGTACTGAGATCGCAGTTTCGTAGGAAGCGGTTCGCGCCGTTTTTCCCACGACACGCTCCTGTCAGGTGCCGTTGTACGGCGGTGCTAGATTGGGGTGTGACATTCATACTTCCAAGGCACTTCTCCACCTATAAATACCCCTCCCATCCTCACTTGTAAACACACACCAAGATGTAGAGCTGACTTACAAGAGGCTCCAAGTATGCTTTAGCTTCTTTACATGTTCTATAGTATACTTCGAATAGGGAGAGAGTAAAGTAGGAGAAGTCGGAGGAATCCCGGAGTTGTCATTAATCTTCTCCCTATTCTTGTACTTTGGTAATTACTCTGCTTTAATAGAAATATCATTCTGAGTAATTAAGATTTGCTTAGTGAGAATTATTTTTGCTTAGTTCCTAATTAGCATACGGGATCATTGTTCACTATAGTCCAGTAATATATAGTGATTGCTTTAGTTCTTGGCCAGTGCTAGAGTAGTTATTAATTGCGTAGACGCGGTGTCTGGGTATCGTACAGTTGCTGCGTATCCCACAGTATGTTAGAGGTGGGTGTAGAGGTGGTGACAGCCCTCAAGAGCACTTAAGTCCTCCCTGTCCAGGTACGTAATAGAGCGACATCTGGGAACAGCGGGTTGCCCGTGCGTGAAGTATCGTGTTTGGATTAAACTTAAGCTTTCCTTAGATACTGTTTCTCACTAGAAAATCCTCTCTATCCTTTGCCCATATTTATCTTGTGTCCTTGGATGGACAAGACGAAGAGATAATCACACACGTTCCCTTGGATTCGATAGCCTTGAAATACTCCGTAGGGGAAGTGCTACATCGGTAATCCGTGCGCTTGTGGATTCTATCTATGATCGTAAGAAATACCAACAGTAATCTCCTAATCAACTTGATGCTAAATTGGACAACAATGCATTGTGCCATTTTGCGTGTGGCTGCAGGCTCTGCCGCTCTAGTCGAATAGGTGCTTGCTACTTATTATATATAGTGGCTGTTCTTTGTTTGGAGAGCTGTATCAGATGGAGCATGTATTCCTCCCTCGGAAAGGAAATTGAATGAAGGGCTATGTTAACTGATACTGGTGACTGAAAATGAAGTTGCTTTCATGATTTGATCTAAATAGAGAAAATGCTATGTTTTGGTTGTTTGCATCATGGTGGAACATATTTTGCTCCTTCATTGATGTTGAACATTTTTCTTTGTCTGCAAATATTTTGAGGTGCATGCTACTAGCTACAACAGAAATGGTCAACATGTGGACTTTGATAATTTGCTTTCAAGTAAACCAGATGTGAGGGCAAAGCTTAGAATCAACAAGTTTGGATAAAAAACTACCCTTCCAAATGGTAGCCATAGACCTAATCCAACTGTAGCAATGACCTGCCGTTGTTTGATAGCCTCGGTATGATGTTGGCTTAAACCTTTTGGTCATCAGTATACCTCGTGTTTTCTAGGAGGTACGTCAGAAGACTCAGCTTGAAGCTGATCGAACTAATGATCAAATGCTTTCGGTGCTCATCCAATGGAATGTCGAGATAGCCATATGCCGTGCAAGTCAAAAACATGTCAATAATAAAGAACTTGCCAGATGCAAAAGCTATCCTGATGCCATGCATTTCAATCGGTTACCATCATGAGTATGGTTTTTCGTGACCTTGTTTTTTTCCTAGCCTATTTTGCAAGCTGCTAATGCTTGATGGATCGGCAGTTGCTCTGCATCAAAATATGATACAGCAACCTCTCATTAACTGACCACTTTTTCACTACGAAAGCTGCATCGAACGGACAACCACTTTCCTTGAAACATAGCAAAGAGAAGTTGACAATTGCACGATACCACCAGTGAAATATAAGTTCTAAGTAGCATTATAACAAAGGAGCCATGCATTTGCTTTAAGATATACTGCATCTGCGTTACAACAAACAACCTTCCATCTGCGGTGTGTGCATGGAACACTGAAGCCTGCTCTATCTCTTATATTTGTGGTGCCTTGGAGCTTCCTGCTGACAAATAATTTTAGGCTAATTCTACCATCCTTGAGAATACGATAAGGTACTATAGATCTGTTCAGATTGGTGTCAAAATAAACCTTACTTAAATTTGACAATACTAAAATTTTGGTGAATTGGCAATATTACCAAAATTTTGGTACGTAGGATTGTCTTAATAATGTTGCCAAAATTCTATACACATTGTCAATATTTGGTAACAAACTAAATGTAACCACATAATTGTCAATCTTACCAAAAAATGGTATTGTTGAAAATGTTATCAATCTGAACAGGTCCTATATTTTCTAATGTAAAACTTGGGACCGTGCCAGGTTCCTCGATACCAAAATTCATAGTGTAAAATTTAGTTACCTCGAGGTATTTGGTCAATTTTATTAAATTTAATTATGCTTTTATAATAGTTCGGTCCAAAGAAAAGTTCTTTCAAGTTTCTCAAAATATAATGGATTATCTACTTTATGTGCAATTACAATTGCTGAATGCGGAATTGTTGAAAATCGACCAATAATTCAGTATAGTAGTCTGCAACAAGTCATGGGAAGTCCGACCCGCCCAAGCTCCCTTTTAACCTACCTACCTATAACTCGAGAAATCACAGAAAATCCAATAACAAGAACATAATGACCTCGCCAAGGAATAGTGTCTGTTCCCCGCATGGCGAGCAGAGGAGGTGATGTTGTTCCATGTGAGCTGCGATGCAGAGAGGGCCTGGGCGCTGCAATATCTACAATGGAGGTTGTCTACTCGATGTGTCTTCCTTCCTTAGAAAGAAAATTAGAAAAGCCATATGTTACCTGATAGAGTGAGTGAAAAGTGGCATTTTTAACTATCGGATCGAAGCAAAGCAAAATGCTATGTTTTGGCTGTTTAGCATACTTATTTTACATTATTTCATCCACAACATTTTTCATCTATGAACAATGAATTGTGGCATATCTAAAAATACTTTTAGCTGCATATGAATGGTACATGCTAGAAAAAATAAGTGATATCTGAGCATTGATATTTTGGGGCAAACAATCCAAAAGGTATTTTTCAAACATGAGAAAACAACCATGTTGGGAACTTCTAGTCGGCAGAACACTCTAAAAGCAAGCCAGTAATAAAACTAACCTTCCAATGGCAGCTAGATCTAAACCTATACAAGTGGCTCTGTGGCTCCCCCTTGTCCGACAGGCTCGGTATGAGGTTGACCTAAAGGATTATGTGATTAGTCTGACTTGTGCTTTCTAGGTGGTTCAGAAGACTCGAGTCAAAGCTGACCGGATCGCCAATGCCTTAGTGGTTGTTTTCAAAAGAACGTCTAAAGAGCTATGCCGTGGACGTAAAAAGTACTTGCCGTGGACCAGTGTCTAGAGTGAAGGTACTTGCAGGTTGCAACTGGTAATCCTGATGCCTTGCATTTCAAACAGTTAGCATCACTTTCCATACAGCTCAACCCATTTCTCTCATTACTCGTGGATGCCTTCTTTTCTTCCAAGCCTATCTTGCTGGCTGGCTGCTACTTATTTAACGGCAGCTGTGCTGCGTCAAAATATGATACAGAAATCTCTCATTAACCAAGCGGTTTTGCAGTATGAAAGTTGCATCAAATGGGCAGCCTCTTTCTGTCCTCACCCAGAAAAGGGAAATTAGCAACTGCACAAGATAGTGGCAGTCAAAAGTAAGTTAGTCGAGGAATCATGAATTTACATTGCGATAGGTGATGTGCTAGGAAGTGTAATCACTACTACATGAATTATTTTCTTGGACAGGGACCCTTTTAGATTGTATGCGGGTGGTAACTCAGCCCGCACAGGAAAATCGGCTCATTTTCACGTGCGATCTATTTAAGAGGACGGTCCAGCGCAGTGTGGGCCTATTAAGAGAGCTGCACAAGGAAATAGTACTCCCTCTTTTCCCTCTCTCCCACTTCAAAATTTCCCCTCTTTCTTCTCTTTTTCTTATCTTTATCTGCTAGTCCTCTCTTCTCTCCCACGCCTCACCTCTCTCTCTCTCCCACAACTCTCTTCTCTCCCACGACTTTGCGAGTCCTCGCTTTGGTGACAGCGCTGGCTTCGGCGATGGTGCCAGCGACGGTGGCGTGCGGCGATAGCGGCAGCGCGGCGGCAGTAGGTATTGGCGCGCGGCGATAGTGGCGGCGCGGCGGCAGTCACCATTGGCGTGCGGCGGTGGTGGAGGCGCAGGATCTGGCGAGTGATGGCTGTCCCCGCACGGATCCTGTGCCCGGCCGACCTCAGCCGGCACGGAATCCGCTCCCCTCCCCTCCCCTCCCCTTCCTTCCCTCCCCAGATCCGGTGGAGGGGAGGGGCGTCGGTGGCGCTCCGTCCAGAGGGGAGCGCGGATCCGACGGCCGGCGGCCTGGAGGCGGGCGGTGTGGAGGCCAGCGGGAGGCGGGCTGCGCGGAGGCAAGTGGCGCGGACGCCACCACCGACGACGAGGAGGAGCAGGAGTTGGCGCCACCGATTCTAGGTTTTTTTATTTTTTTTGAATTTTTATTTTTTTTCGGTTTTTTGTTTTCCTGTGCGGGCGACATAAGCACCTGCACGTGAAAATCCAATTTTCACGTGCGGTAACGCACCTGCACGCTAGAATCGCGATTTTCCCATACCCTTGGGTGCTTGCGGGCCTCCCACCCGCACGCAAAAATCATGTTTGTAGTAGTGAATGAATAACATTGCATCTGGGTGTACGAACTGAATACTGAAGCCCATTCTACCTCTAGTATTTGTGCTGAACTAGAGCTTCCAGCTGAAATGCAATTTATAAGTTTAATGTCGGAACAAATTATTTTAATTGGGATTAAAGTTCAGTTTGGTTTTGTATTAATTTTATCTATAGAAAGGTCTTTCAAAATTAGCAAAAAATAATGGCTACTTGTCTTTATGTGCAATTACAATTGATGAGAAAAACATGGTTGAAATACAATCAGTATTTCAGCATTGTAGTCTTCAACAAGTCAGGGGGAGTGCTACCATCGCAAATGTAGGATCGAACAACACCAAATGTATTCCATATGGAAACCTTCGCCTTCACGTGCATTGTTCTCTAGCCTGAACATCCCGTGTGATATCCTTGACCGTATGGACCTCAACTTCACCCAAGCCTAGTCTCGATCTATCATTGGTTATACTCCCATTGCCTCAAGCAACACCTACACATGAATATCAAAGAAACTCCATATCCGAGTACATGTTCGCACCAACTTAAGTTATATCAGCACACAATAGCATCAGATACAAATAGAAACCATTTAGAAGTCATATCCATGAAGCAATCTAGAAATCCCACCAAAAGAACTCGAAACCGACTCCCACCTTATCTTACCACTCCATCACCACCGATCAGACCAGCGGCACCCGCCAGGTCTGACCGGCCACACAGAGCCGATAATCGAAAACACTATTTATCGTATTTTCACAAAAGACTAACCTTTGACAATTGTTCATCACCACGATTAAATCATCGCATGATTCTACAGCAAACTCCATTTTAACCTAAGTGGGGATATCCAATAACGGGAGCATATCGACATCCCCAAAGAATAGAGCGTATTACCCCATCGATTGACCATAATCCATAATATTTTTTAATTTATAGTTAAAACTTTTATATATGTGTTATTTGCAATTTCATAAAGGCCAATATTGAAAAAAAAATACATTGAATGTATCTTTAAATCTTCAAATTAAGTTTAAAAATTCAAATTTTGATTTTGACTTTGTCTTATTAGAGCAACCAATGGGGCTCTCCTGTGTGAGTTATGCATGTGGACTTGAAGCAATCAGTCCGTGCTCTTCGCCATGCATGTCGACTAATATGCAGTTGCGCTCAGGCTGAATGGCTCAAGCAGCTAATGACTTTCTGCTGTGAAATACTGAAATGTTTCCTGATGCCTCACACTCCGATCGCTTCCCTTGTATCTCGTGATTTTCGTTATTTTTTAGTAGCCTATATTCCCTGGTTGCCTCAAGTTGGGCCTGCTACTTACGTACATAGCAGCAGTTGGTCCATACCAACGAACAATTCACCAACCCGTTATGAACCGAGTAAGTTTTCAGTGCAAAGAGCAGCATCAAATTGACATCCCTCTCTGGTCTCGTTCCTCATCACTTTGCAAAGAATTAACAATTACAGACAAAATTGACTGAAAGGAAAATTAACAATCTGGCTTCTGTCCTTGAGATGCATGAAAGGAACCAGAACGACAATTTGGACCAGAATGCGCTAATGCTTTCTTTGTCGTTCTGAGGATTCAGCAGTCAGCACGAATTACCACAAACATGTTATCTGGCCGATACCTCCACATTCCGTGCATTTTGATGTTCAGCTATGCACACCGTGCAAAAGTAAAAACCTTTGTAGAACAAAAACACTTGCCAGCTTTTACCGGTATCCCGATGCCTTGCATTTCCATTGGCTACCATCTGCAACTATCTAAGCAACTCATCCAGTTTCTCTTGTTGCTCGTACAATTCTTCCATTCTTCTGCTGGATGCTGATACTGGCCGATTGCTACTTATTTAACGGCAGTTGCTAAATGCAAAAAAAAAAAAGATGCACCAACCTATCATTAAATACAATATATTTTTGGGTACGAAGGCTACATGAGATGGACAGCTCTTTCCTTGCTCGCCTAGCAAAGGAAAATTGGCAATTGCACTTGATACCACAAGTGACAAAGGTAGTCCAACCTAGTAACGTGTCTAAACAGAAAAAGCAAGCATTTACATTTGGGTAATTTTACATCGTTGAGAAAATACCGGAGGTTGGATTTACGTAAAATTTATATACTATAACATACTTTCTCAATGACCGTAAAATATTTTTTACATTAAGATTAGTGATGCACTAGGACAACGAACAACCTCTTATGTGCGAGATATTTAACTATTTGCCATTCTTACAAGTGGTAATTAAGTATTTACCATTAGACCCACATATGATATACATATAAGGGCCTACATGTTATAAACTGTTAGTGACCTTTTGTGTTTGTTGCTGCGTTGGAGCTTCCATGCGTCTAGCCCAAAAACAAAAGGATTTGAGACACTGAGCATAATGACCACAATACAATTTTTTTTAATTTTTAATTTTATTTATTAAAGTATTTATAAAATTATTTTTTTTCAATGTTTTACAAATCTACACCCCTAACACCCTCTGGGAGGGCGATCTCGCAAAGGATACTTTTTTATGTCGTGGTACACGCCCGTTGGTTACGTGGAACGGTCGCTTGAACATTTTAGCCCTTTGGGAGGGCGGCAAGTGTTGCCTGCAAAATGACCGGCCACCCTCCACGTAGCTGTTAGAGTGCACCAACGGATGCGTGCCATGTCATAAAAAACGCCCTTTAGAAGGGCGATTTTTAAAAAACGTCCTCTCAGAGGGCGTTAGGAGTGTAGATTTGTAAAACTTTTGAAACAAAAAGTTAATTTTAAAATATTTTGATAAATAAAATTTAAAATTTAAAAAATTCTCCAAAATACCAGGTGGGACTTACTGTTTCTATCCTAGACAATAACCGGACCATAAATGACAATCCAAAATACAGCAGAGTCTCCGTCCCCTCGCTCAGTGTTTTCCTTGTGCAAGTTAATCTGAAGAAATTCCTCTCTTCCTCCTCCTGTTGATACAAAACACTGAGCTAAAATGGAGTTGAATGCATGTCTCATGCTATCATGAAGATGTGCCGTACTGCCGTGCATGTGAAAACAGGTCAATAGCATTGACTTTTTATGCTGTGAAAGAAATATATCCTGATGCGTCATACTCCGATATGCTTCCGTCATAGCTCGTGACTTTCCATTGTTTTTCTTTTCTCTGTTATCCTACCTTGCCTGGTTGGATCATGTTGGGGCCTTGCTAGTACTCCCTCCGTTTCAAAATGTTTGACACCGTTAATTTTTTAGCACGTGTTTGACCGTTCGTCTTATTAAAAAAATTTGTAAAATATGTAAAACTATATGTGTACATGAAAATATATTTAACAATGAATAAAATGATATGAAAAGAATAAATAATTACTTAAATTTTTTGAATAAGACGAATGGTCAAACACATACTAAAAAGTCAACGGTGTCAAACATTTTGAAACGGAGGGAGTAGTATATAACAGCACTTAGTCAATGCCAATGAACAATTCACCGACTTGTCATTAACTGAGTAGATTTTCAGTACAAAGTGCAGCAGCATGCTGACATCCCTCTCTCACCTTGCTCACTGAGAAGAAGAGATTAACAATTGTGTGTGACATGAATATTTAAAATGTAACCTTCCTCATTAGGCATAAGAAAACTAACCAACGTGAAACATTTCAGAACAGATGATCACTTGTGCCTTCTCTCCATGCACGATAGGCCAGACAGACCAAAAACAGTCTACCCTCTGTCCTTGGAGCTGCATCGAAGGAGCTAGTATGACAATTTGGAAATTCCACTCTCGCAATAACTAATAACAATGTTATGTACATATTGTAATTAATTCCATTGTTGACAAAAAAAATGATTTCACCTAGAGAAAATGCTTTGAAAGTAATGAAAGAGTACTGACTATTATATGTCTCCACTAATCCAATTACCATGGTTTATGCCTCCTACTGCTAATCCCAAAAGGCTTGCCCAACACTTCAACAAACTGAAGTCTAATTAGAAAATCAAGCCCCTATCACTTTCTCCTGTCGGCACCTCGATCTAGGATGTAGACTATTCTATGTACTGTAGCAGCATGTTTACCAGGTTTGCCTACTGTGTGATTGGCTACTGTGGACTCTATGGACTCAGCCTGTGTTTGCACCTTGCGTTGTTGTGATCAACAGCGCCATGTGTTTGCAACTCGCAATGTTGTGACAATAGCACCATGAATACAACAGCAGATGTGTAATAAGAGAACCCAGTGACATGCAAGCCATATCCACGATGCATTCCGTTCCAATTAGCTACAACCACTTATCTACACAACTCAAGCAATTTCTTTGGTAATCTCTTACTCTTTGCTTTGCTAACTCATTGTGGAACCTATATATGCAACCGCATTTTGCTGTCATGGAGGGTTCACCAACCATTCCTCAACCTAAGCAGGATTCAACAAAAGACCGGCATAAAAATGGACCACCACTCAAAATATATGGACAACACTTGCAGTAATATACCAGTGCGGGAAAAGCGGTGCAAACAAAGCACAAATGAAATATTTGCTCTTTTTTTTGTTTGTCCTGAATAATTTCTCATGCTTATTCACATATATTGCTTCATTTCCATCAAGTTTCAACCTTTTTACTGATAAGTGCTTTGTGCTGGTGCGTTCCTACGCTACTGTGCCACGGGACCGGCATTTGTTGCCTGCCAGCCAAAGCGTTGCCGCTCTTCCGAGATGCGGGATCACCCCCATCCTTCGGTCCTGCAGCTTCGTCCCACATGTTGTAAACCATACCGCATACACAATTTCCCCATTCATGTATGTAAATACAAATTCTTCAAAAAGAGTGTATATTCTTAATTTTTTTCTTTTGATTGTACTGATTGCACAGAGAAGTGAGTCACGCTCCCGCGTGATGGTTAGGCCGAAAAAGGTATGGTGCCGCGCATCCGGGATGCGGAACAACGTCGGTGTCGTTCCATGGTTTCATGGGAGCGAGGAGGTCCCACACGGCCCCGTATGCACCATGCTGCTGCGGGAGCGATATGGTCCCGCTCTTCTGCTCTACAGGACCTGTCCCGTTCCGCACTTCTGCTCTGCAGCGCAGAAGCAGCCGCCGCCACGCTGCGCTTGTGTTGCAGTCCCGCATTTCCGATCCACGGAACGTAAATTATTAGTATATTTTCAATTTTTCTTTCAAAAAGTAAGTTCTACTTCTAAGAAGTAGTGAGTCGTATAACAAGTGAACATAGTATAAGCAAAAGTGAATATCTTATTACTACTATATATCTGCCGTATAACTACTATAATGGCAGGTGATATGAATACTTGAAATATTTGAAATGTATAGTAGTTGTACGATGTTCACTTGCAATCTCTTCTATCTTATGATAGATACAATAACAGATGTGTAGTAAGAGAACCCGAGAACCCGACGGCATGTAAGCAGTATCCTTGATGCCTTCCATTCCAATTAGCTACTACCAACTATCCCCACAACTCAACCAAATTCCCTTGGTGATCTCCCATTGTTAGCTCTGCTAACTGGTCCTGCCACCAACTTATGCAACTGCATTTTTTGCAGTCATGGAAGTCTAACCAGCCAATAAAAACCCGTATTAAAGTGGACCTTCATTCAAAATAAGTGGATGGAGTTTGCAGTAATACCAGCGTGGAAAAAGCGGTGTAAACGTAGCACACATGAAACACTTGTTCTGTTTTCGTTTGTCCTGAATAATTTCTTATGCGTATGCTCATATGCTTCTTCGTTACCTTCGACTTTCAACTTTTTTACTGATCAGTGTTTTGTTATAGCCTACTGATGGGCTAAAACTCAATCGAAAACCGCTCCAGCCTATGAACGATTTCAGACCAAACCATTCTAGCTAAATTGGTTCATTCCATTCCAAACTGAAAAGTCTGTCTGCTGATTTTATTTAAACCCACTCATACGAATGGATTTTGTGCAAAATTTTCGATGTTTGGACAGTGAAACCTAAATTGAATAAAATACACACTCAATCCAGATGTG
The DNA here is from genome assembly GCF_000147395.1 of Oryza glaberrima. Classification (NCBI taxonomy): domain Eukaryota; kingdom Viridiplantae; phylum Streptophyta; class Magnoliopsida; order Poales; family Poaceae; genus Oryza; species Oryza glaberrima. The sequence continues at coordinate 14,785,706 of NC_068329.1, forward strand.
TACACATGAAAGAAAGCTTCATTATTTTTCCTATCCCGTCCGGACATCAAGAACTAAAAGAACTACATGATGAACTGACACCAAACCATTGATTATGAATATCGCCACATCCTAAAAAAGAATGTGTGACGTGGTAACCTAATCCCAAAAAATGCGCCCTCTGATGGTACGAGTGGAACTGCAGCACCGAGTAAATCAGTGCACATAATGCTCTAACGCTTTCTTTGTGGTTTGGAAGACTAGGCATGAATCACCACGAACCTGTTGTCTGGCCGAAACCTCCACATTCCGTGCATTGTGATGTTCAGCTAGGCACACCGTGCGAGTAAAAACATTTGTACAATCAAAGCACTTGCCAGCTTTCGCCGGTATCCCGATGCCTTGCATTCCCATTGGCTACCATCTGCAACTATCTAGGCAACTCATCCAGTTTCTCTCGTTGCTGGTGGAATTCTACCATTCTTCTGCTGGAAACTCTCACTGGCCGATTGCTACTTATTTAACGGCAGTTGCTATATGCAAAAAATGAAAAAAAAGATGCACCAACCTATCATTAACATAGTATATTTTTCGTACAAAGGCTACACATGAGATGGATAGAGCTCTTTCCTTGCTCGCCCAGCAAAGGAAAATTAGCAAATGTAGTTGATACCACAACTGACATATCAAGTCCCATCTAGTAATCTGTCTAAACAGAAAAGGCACACATTTCCATTAGGATAATTTTACATCGTTGAGAAAATGCCAGAAGGTATGTATAATTTGGTACCTGGTTTTACTGTATAATTTGGTCCTTCTATGGCCATTGAGCATTTTTCATGTATAAAATATTTTAAGCTTCATATGGCGGTTGGGCCTTGACTTGGGCCATGCAAAGGAAACTCTGCATGTACGGGAATTCAAAAGGACAGAGAAACATCAGTTGTGGAGATCGATGAACAAATCACAGAACGATCGGTATCGGCTTCCTGTGTCCACCATTGCTGCCTCCTCTGAAATTCCAATTCTCATTGTATCATCATTTACTCTTGTATCGAATGTGCATGTGAACTACTTTCCGGGAAAGCTAGCTGTTAATGTTGGTGAGATGGTGTGGGAATCTAACAATATGGTGTCAAAGGTGTAGGATCGAACAACAAGAACTAAGCCAACCAGAGAGGGTGAATGGTTGAAGTACCCAAAAACCAAAACTTTTAACGGAATTAAAAGATACCCTCGAATCACGGTCTGATTGAAGTAGATGCGTCGGTCTGACCGCCTGGATACCTTCGGTCTGAACGAGGTAGTAGCTCCGGTCCGATCGTCGAAATCAGCCGCCGTCGCTTGTTGTCGCTGCCGGTCTGACCGCCACTGACCCGCTGGTCTGATCGCAGGTGTTTCGCCAGTTTGACTGCTGAACCCGAGCAAACACAAATCGAAGAACACTCAAAGCAGATGACAATTTTATTACTTATCTCTGTGTTCACAAAGTGCAACAGCAGCACTCACAACTCAAAACTCGAACTATACTCACAACTCAAAGCCCTCAAAAGCCATACCGGGAGGCCACACCTCCCTCTCTATTTGTACATAAGAGGTAGACTGCCTAAAGCCACGAACCCAACTCATACAAGAAGTCCTAATCCACCTAGGAAACCTTCCTGTACAACAAACAACCTTAACAAACTCCAAATGTACCAAATTTGGACTCCTTCCAAATTCGACTCCGCATCTCGTACACACGCAACATCTCCATTGTATGCCATATGGAATCTTCACTAACCACGTGCATTGATCTTTAGCCTAAGTATCCCGCATGATATCTGACCATCCAGACATCACCTTATCTCCAAGTTGCCTCCCGATCCATCACCGGCAATACTCTCAGAGGCATCAAGTCACTTACACATGAATCAAACGAAGAAACCATATTCCGAGACTAAGCTATCTCCAACTTGACTCATTGTTAGCAAACAACAGTATTACATACGCATAGTATCCATCTAGAAGCCATAAACACGAAACATCCATAGATATCCAATCAAATAACCCGAAACCGAAACCGACACAGAGATGGCTGGCCAGACCGTGGGCAAATTCTAAGTTGTACAATTGATAAGTATTAAGGGACCGGTTGTACCCATTACTATTGTCCGATATGAAGTGAGAAGTAAGATCCTTTCACCATGGTACAGACTAGAGAAAACGCATGCATGTGCTATCTTATTTTTGCATTCTTCCATGCCATGGACCTTATACTTTTGCAAGACCCACGCGGACTATGCTAATTTGCAGAAACCAAAATATGAAAAAGCTGATAATAAAATTAAGTTAGGAATGAGATGATCTTTGATCTGTGCAGTACAACTCTGCATTCTTCTTGGATGCGAGATGCATGACCTGCATGCCAATGGTGGCCTCCCAACTCTAAACCTACCCCAACGTGTCAAGAGACCTAATGGACTCAGTACACATCTTGACCTGATGCAATCAACTTGTGCTCCCATCGGGCTCTGATGGTGGTTTGGAGCACTCAGCTCTAAGCTGCTCTGCTCAGGCTGAATAGCCGATGCCTCCATTGTTTGTGCAGTGGAATGTTCAGTGAGGCATGCCATTAACATTGACAAATCCAACTTGATAAAGTATTGGGGTTGCGATCAGTATCTCGATGCCTTATATTCCTATTGCCTAAATGATCTTTCCAGGATCTATGCTACTCAAACAATTTCCCCCGCTGCTCTTGGCCTTCTCTTCTTTTCTTTTCCTTCGAGTTTGTCTAGTGGTAGAGCCTGACTGGTTCTGCTGGTTGGTGCCTACTACTAATACCCAATACACATTATTATTGTGGTTCATAATTGGTACCACATATGGTTTTATAGCGGAACCGGTATATACAGTGATGTACTATCTTTCGAATTTTCTAAACACCAAGAAACCTCGAAAATCATATGCTTTACACACGCGGACGGTTTATAGAATTTAACTGTGACACCTGTATAGTAGTGTAATGCATTACACTAGGTCAAGTCACAAGCCACGCGACATCTCCCCCATACCTTTTTTTGCGGGGCTCGCCCATAACTTTTATACTTTGTCGGTGAAGTGGGCCCAGGGGTATGTGGAATGAAGGGAATTTACCTCCCCATCCTGGCGCATTACCTACAGCCTGGCCCTACCCCCGTACCCCGTGGGTCGTAGGAGCGGTCGGGGGGGCTCGGGGTGCCATGTCGTGCCCCCTCGGGCCCTCGCGCCGTTTTGCCCCGAGGCCTCGGGGTGCCACGTCGTGCCCCTCGGGCCCTCGCGTCGTTTTGCCCCGAGGCCCCCGCCTGCCGCCATCTGGCGAGGGGAGCGAGTGGGGAGGGAGCCCAAGCCGAGCCTCCTTTAATGAACGCAGCGCCCCAACTGCCCCCTGCCGCATTCAATGCGGTGAGGGTAGACGTGGGGCGTGCGCGACTGGCGCGCGGCGGACAGGAATGACCGGCCTGTCACCAGTCACATCTAACTGGATGGACAGCTGTGCCCCCACGTCGCATCTGCCTCCGGCGGAGTAGAGGCAGGTATGACCCGTCCCATCGGGAGGGTCATTCGAGATCCTCCCCGTCAGAGGACGGCCACCACAATTTTTCATCCATTAATGTGAGATTGACAGGGGTGTCCCCCGTGTTAGGCAAGGGACGGCGCTGGGCCCCACTCAAGGACAAATCGTGGCTTAGCTTCCAGGCGAAGGCACGGGTCGAGATCCGGTCAAGATGGGGTGGGCCCCCACCCGAGAGAAGAGTAGGTAGAGGCGGTGCATGTGGTATCCCCTTGAGGTATAAAAGGAGGACCTTGCCCGCCGAGAAAGAGGACGACTCTCAGGAACCCTGAGCTCTAGGAGAAGGGAAGCAAAAGCCATCTCCAGAACGAAGGGACCTTTGTAACTTTAATCTAAATCCCACACACACAGGAGTAGTGTATTACGCTCCGGAGCAGCCCGAACCTGTATAATCTTGCTGCGTGCATACTAGCTGATAATCTAGGGGGGCGGACACGTGATTTCCAGAGGTGAGCTTGTTCCCCTGGCCGAACTAAAAAAGGGGGGTCTCACGATCTCCCGCTCGAGAGGATCACTCCTCAACAGCTGGCGCGCGCGTATATGGCGGACGAGGAGATCGAGGTGTGGTCTAGCGGACCCCCGGATTCTCGTGCCTAAAGCGCCTCCATCATCAGCGTGGTTAGTGGCGGTCAAATCGCCGTTATTATCAGCACGCCAATCTGGCCGCTCGGCAGTGTCCGTTTAGATTCTCCGCCGAGCCCACAACCCCAGCTTGGGAGGTCAAGAGGCGCCACGTCAGACCAACCTCAGGAGGCCAACGTCCGACGCGGTGCCGGGGGCTACTGTCGGTGAAGTGGGCCCAAGGGTATGTGGAATGAGGGGAATTTACCTTCCCATCCTGGCGCATGACCTACAGAATGGCCCTACCCCCGTACCCCGCGGGTCGTAGGAGCGGTCGGGGGGCCTCGGAGTGCCATGTCGTGCCCCCTCGGGCCCTCTTGCCATTTTGCCCCGAGGCCTCGGGGTGCCACGTCGTGCCCCTCGGGCCCTCGCGCCATTTTGCCCTGAGGCCCCCGCCTGTCCGCCATCTGGCGAGGGGAGCGAGTGGGGAGGGAGCCCAAGCCGAGCCTCCTTTAATGAACGCAGCGCCCCAACTGCCCCCTGCCGCATTCAATGCGGTGAGGGTAGACGTGGGGCGTGCGCGACTGGCGCGCGGCGGACAGGAATGACCGGCCTGTCACCAGTCACATCTAACTGGACGGACAGCTGTGCCCCCACGTCGCATCTGCCTCCGGCGGAGTGGAGGCAAGTATGACCCGTCCCATCGGGAGGGTCATTCGAGATCCTCCCCGTCAGAGGACGGCCACCACAATTCTTCATCCATTAATGGGAGATTGACAGGAGTGTCCCCTGTGTCAGGCAAGGGACGGCGCTGGGCCCCACTCAAGGACAAATCGTGGCTTAGCTTCCAGGCGAAGGCACGGTTCGAGATCCGGTTAAGATTGGGTGGGCCCCCACCCGAGAGAAGAGTAGGTAGAGGCGGTGCATGTGGTATCCCCTTGAAGTATAAAAGGAGGACCTTGCCCGCCGAGAAAGAGGACGACTCTCAGGAACCCTGAGCTCTAGGAGAAGGGAAGCAAAAGCCATCTCCAGAACGAAGGGACCTTTGTAACTTTAATCTAAATCCCACACACACAGGAGTAGGGTATTACGCTCCGGAGCGGCCCGAACCTGTATAATCTTGCTGCGTGCATACTAGCTGATAATCTAGGGGGGCGGACAGGTGATTTCCAGAGGCGAACCTTTTCCCCTGGCCGAACTAAAAAAGGGGGGTCTCACGATCTCCCGCTCGAGAGGATCACTCATCAACATACTTGATCTCCAGCATAAAGCTTTGGCTATTAATTCCATTCATTATGTTATAAACAACTAGAAATATAACATCATACACACGTAGTTTCAAAAACGAATCTACTAACATGACATGCAAACACACTAAACATATATTGAGTTAAACAGAATAGAGATTGTATCAGGTTGGCCCATGTCCAACTGAACTTTGGAGCCGAATATGTACACATATTCTACTATGAAATGTGAACAAAATCAAGTAGCATAAGCGTGTGGGCTATACCCTACTAGCTGAGTTGAAAAAAAACCAAGTTAGCATGTGGACTATTTAACTTTGCAGCAAACAAACCAATTCACCAGTGTAAAGTTGACGATCAAATAAAGGCGGCAATTGGCTGTTTGTCTTGATGCATGCAAGTAAAAAAGCCCAATCTTCCTATGCTTTCTTGGTGTAAAAAAGCCCAACTCTTTTTCTGCTCGATCGCTAATGCCTCCCGTAGAGTGGGAGCGAGCAGCCAAGCTCGGAGCCTCCCGTGGTGCCTAGAGAGGCTTGAGAGCCAATGGCAGATTGCAAGTACACTCGACGATTTTTGTAGTGGCGGCCGTCTTATTCAACATTTGGTGCGGTCATAGGCTATGTGTTAGTCTGATTCACCATCGGCAAAGCTGCATGATTCGTATGGTACGTACGCAATAACTTGATAAAATGCAAGGCCAGTAGGCCACCACTACACATGTGTGGGCCAGCATCGCTAGTTTCAACGGATGCCTCAGTCGCTACTATGCCATCGCGGAGGGTTGAAAACATTGTGAGGGCCCGCATCGCGTGTTTCAGCGAAGGCCTCAACCACTAGTACACCATTGGAGCTGCTCAGACTTCTCAACACGTTACAGCGGAGGATTTTTGGTGCCTTACAAGTGCCGCTCAGCTTTCCTGATGCTAACTAGCAGAGGATTTTTTGTGCTAGGCCTGCGGCACTAAGTAGCAGAGGCGCTAGGAGCGTAGAGGGATCTGTGTAAGAATGATAATGTGATGAGTTTATATATGCATATGTTGGGACGGAGGTGCCTCCGCGTGTGGGAGACTATAACGTGCGATGCGTCGCAGGTGCAGCGCCGTACGCCGTGTTCGGCTCTAGCCTCACGCTGCTCTCTTTTCTTTCTTCTTCTTCTCTTTATTTCTCTTTCTTTCTTTTTGATGAATCCGAGAGTGAGCGAGCGAAGGTGACATTCACGCGGATCGACTTCGGTCTCGCGAAGTGTCGAGCTCGCTCTGGCCACATAGGCAGGTGGCAGATTGGGATTGGGTGTTATAGGGTAGGCATGTCACAAGGTGACGTAGGGTGAATCTCAGCTCTCTAAAATAAATTCAACGGCTGAGATTCGTCCACGTCATCACGAGTTAAAATTTTACTCCAAGTACCTGAAATTTTATTCCCAGTATAATTTTTACTCCTAAGTAAATCTGCGAGTTATCACGAGTAAATTTTTACTCCAAGCGTGGGAAGTCATCACGAGTTAAAATTTATAACGTGGGAAGTCATCACACTCAAATAAAAAGACCTTCAAATGTAAAATATCTAGTTCGCGCGTGTTGCAGCACACTAGCCCACGCGCACCAGCATGCGTCAGTGATTTTTGTGTTATTTTTCGTTAAATTTTTTATTTTTTCATGTTTTTTAATTCTTATTTCGTGTGATATTTCTTGTGAACTTTTTTAAACAGATGCACATGCATGCGCATTTTTCGACTCGAATTATGAGTCAAATGTTTTGAATTTTGAGTTTGAAAATTTTAAAATTTATATGGTATGTTTTAAAACCTAATTTGAAAGATTGAAATCTTTAGTTGAAAGTTTTCAAATCTGAGTTGAATATTTTGAAAAAAAAATCGTAATTTGAAAGCTTGCAATCTTGACATTAAAGTGATCAAATCTGAGAAAACTTTAACTCATCTTTTGAAACTTTCAACTATTTCTTAAAAACTTTTAACTGCATTATTTATGTATTTTTAGAAAATACTAAAATTTACCGTTAGCGCTATCACTACTAGGATCGCAATTTTTCCGTGCGGTCAAATGTGATTTTCGTGTGCGGGCGGTGGCCCGCACGCACCCAAGGGTCTGCGAAAATCGTGACTTTGAAAATCCGATTTTTTCGTGCGGTCGCTTATGTCGCCCTCATGGAAAAACAAAAATCACGGAAAAAATCGATTTTTCCGTGCGGTCCTCTTAAATGAACCGCAGAACAAAATAGCCCCAATTTTCCCAGGCGAGGTCAGTTTTGGTCCGTCTACAATCTAAATGAGTCACTGTCCAGGAAAATCTTTTGTGTAGTAGTGTATTTAGCGTCATTAGCACAAAATTTCAGGCAAAGTGGAGGTGGCGACTCAACTGTGTAGCACGGGAGCAATTTTCACCTAAAAGAACTACATGAATTATGAAATAAATTCAGGACAACAAATGAGAAACACATGAATTTACCCATGCTCTAATCTCGGTTGAAATGTACCTGTTTTCTGTAAGAAAAGCATACATGCAAAGGCTAGAAAAGTTCGCACATTGGCTCTATGCTAAAAATCCGGCAATATCAGTAGGATCGTAATGGTGAATACGCTTGCAAAATTGTCCGGAAGATCAAGGACACCACCTCCCAAGGTTCAGAGGCAGTGGGTATGATGGACGGCACATGCTCGTTTATGGTGGCCTGAGACATGCTAATGATACTTTCTGGGTGTCCAGGTCATACAAGGGAACTGAACCTCGAGGCCTCATTTAGCTTAGACTTGCATCCAAACAAACCATCAGTCTGTCTCATCATCTCTTGGTGGTTCAGAGAACCCAACTCGAGGCTATTTCACTCTGGCTGCTATGCCCTTGTACACTATGGCATAGGGCGTTCAGCTAAGGAAGCCGTGCATGTAAAAAACGGTTTAGAATGACAAACTCTACAAGTTGCAGTCTGTATCCTGATGACTTCTATTCCTATGGGCTATCTTTGTCTGTAGCACCTCATACAATTTCCATCCTACATTCTTGCTGGTAGAATTCATTTTTTTTCTTGCCTATGTTCTTGCCAGATCACCTGGCTGGCCCAGGTAGGCTACCAGCTGTTGCTCTGTGTCAAAGAAAGAAAACACACCAGCCGATCAATAACAGAGCTCTGTACAGATTTTTGCTATCAAAGCTTCAACAACTGGCAGCCCCTTTTCCTGCCTAATCAAGTCAGCGGATGGAAATTATCAATTTTACATGATACCACAAGTAAAAAAGTAATGTGCAGAGAAATGATGCATTTGTGTTAAACATCAATGACAAATAACACTTCATGCATGCGTAGGGTGCGGAGAGACCACCCGTCCGGCCTCTTGTGTTTGTCGTGCATTTGGAGCTTTACAAGGACAACTTATAAAAATATCCAAAGAAAATTTCTTACAGGTTTGTCAATGTAAGATCAATGTGTGTTTTGATTCTTATTCTATGATGAACAATTGGCATATGTGATTATTGGTTTTGATATTTGGAGATTACTGTCGAAGTGGTTTTGGATGATTGGATTTACATGTGCTGCTGGATATGTGATCCGGTCAGACCGGGCTGGTGTGGCCGGTCAGACCGGAGGTGATCGAGCGGTCAGACCGGCCGGCCCGCGGTCTGACCGGCCGACGCTGTGTTGGTTTCGGTTTCGGGTTGTTTCTTTGGATATCCGTGATTGTTTCATGGTTATGGATTCTAGATGGATACTATACGTATGTGATACTGTTGTTTGCTACTAATGACTCAAGTTAGTGATAGCTTGGTCTCGGAATATGGTTTCTTTGTTTGTTTCATGTGTAGGTGACTCGATGCCTCGGGAGAGTATTTGCGGTGATGGACCGGGAGTCGGCTTGGTGGTAAGACGATGTCCGTGGTGGTCAGATATCATGCGGGATACTAAGGCTAGAGTTGATGCACGTGGTTGATGGAGATTCCATATGGCATACGATGGAGGTATTGTGTGCATATGGGATGCGGAGTCGAATTTGGAAGGAGTCCAAATTTGGTATGATTAGCTAAGTAGAGTTTGTTTCTTGTACTAGGAGGTTTCCTATGGGGATTAGGACTCTTAGTATGAGTTTGGTTCGTGGTTTTAGGCTGCTTACCTCATGTATAAATAGAAGGGGAGCGTGAGGCTTCCCAGTATCTCTTTGGTGTCGCTTTTCATAGCGTTGTGTTTTAGGGTTTTGAGTTTAGTCGAGATTTTTGTAAGGAGTGCTGTTGTTGCACTTTGTAAACACAGAGAGAAGTAATAAAGTTGTCATCTACTTTGAGAGTTTTTCGATTTATGTTTCATCGGTGCGGCGGTCTAATCGGCGACTCAACGGCGGTCCGACCGGCGACTCAGCGGCGGTCCGACCGACGGCATACGGGCGGTCAGACCGGCGGCGGCGACAGCAAGTGGCAGCTGATCTTAGCGGTCAGACCGAAGATTGAATCTCGGTCAGACCGACGGCAACCAGGCGGTCAGACCGGTGCATTTACTTCGGTCAGACCGCGATCCATCGATTTCGAGGGTAACTTTTATTTCCGCTAAAAGTTTTCGGTTGTTGGGTATACCAACCATTCACCCCCCTCTGTTGGCTTAGTTCTTGTGATTCGATCCTACAAGTGGTATCAGAGCCTTGTTTGCTTCTTTTGATCTTTATCGATCTAGAGTTTTTGCCATGGCTACTTCTAATAAGTTTACAACTAAGCCTCATGTTTTCGATGGAACGGATTTTTCTCATTGGTGTAGTAGGATGCAATCTTACATTATGGCTGAGAATTATGATATTTGGAGACAAGTTTCTCTTCCTTATGTGATTCCTGAAGCTATTAATACTGCTGCTGAAAAAACTGCTTTTGAACTAAATTGCAAAGCTCGCAATATTCTTTTGAGTGGGATTTCTCGTTTGGATTATGATCGTGTTGCTCATCTTCAAACTGCTCATGAGATTTGGGTTGCTTTGAATAATTTTCATCAAGGTACAAATAACATTAAAGAACTTCGTCGTGATCTTTTCAAAAAGGAGTACATTAAATTTGAGATGAAACCTGGAGAAGCTTTGGATGACTATCTTTCTAGGTTTAATAAGAGTTTGAGTGATCTTAGATCTGTTGATTCTTCTTATGATGCGAATTATCTACAATCTGAGATTTCTCGTCATTTTTTGAATGGTCTTGACATGTCTATTTGAGAGATGAAAGTTAAATCTATTCAGGAGTCTGTTAACATGTTTACTTTGACTTTGGATTTGCTTTACACTAAACTGAAAACTCATGAGATGAATATTCTTTCTCGTAAAAGTGATTCTAAGTCTAGTGCTTTGGTTTCGTCTACAACTTCTTTGGATGTTGGTGCTTCTTCATCAAAGTGTTCTGTTCTTGCTTTATTTAATGCCATGTCCGATGATCAACTCGAACAGTTCGAGGAGGAGGAGTTGGTTTTGCTATCTAACAAATTTTCTCGAGCTATGAATAATGTTAGGAACAGGAAAAGAGGTGGACCGAATCGTTGTTTTGAGTGTGGTGCACTTGATCATCTTCGCTCGCATTGTCCTAAGCTTGGGAGAGGCAAGAAGGAAGATGATGTGAGAGTCAAAGAAGATGACTTGAACAAGAAGAAGAACATGAAGGAGGAGAAGAAGAAAGCATTGCATGCAGTGGCTAATTCAAGAATTAATAAAAGTTTTTGATGAACCGGAAGATGAAGATGAGAGCAAAGGTAAGAAAGTTGTTGATCTAGCTTTTATTGCTCGTAATGCAAGTTCTAATGTTGATGAATCTGACGATGATAATGAAGAAAAGGTTAGTTATGATCAATTAGAATATGCTGCTTATAAATTTGCTAAGAAACTTCAAACATGTTCTATTGTGCTTGATAAGAAGGATCATGCTATTGAGATTCTTAATGTTGAAATTGCTAGATTAAAATCTTCGATTCCTAATGATGATAATTGTCAATCTTGTGAAGTTTTATTTTCTGAAATTAATGCTTTGCGAGATGTCAATTCTGTTAATTGCAAGAAATTGGAATTTGAGATTCAAAAATCTAAAAAGTTGGAGTCTTTTTTTGCTCTTGGATTTGCTTTACATGCTCGTGTTGTTGATGAGTTGATTTTGACAAAGAACGTTTTAAAAAAATACTAAGTTGCTTTTTGTGCAAGTTCTTTGGTCAATGCTTCATGTGCAAATAAGGCAAAACAAAACATTGGTGCTTTGATTTCTCAAGATTGTTCAAAGTGTGTTTTGAATGAGTTGAAGTTGAAAGATGCTTTAGAGCGTATTAAACACATGGAAGAAAGTGTTAAACAAGATGAGGTGTTTTCTTGCTCAACTTGTAGAAAACAAAAAGGTCTTTTAGATGCTTGCAAAAATTGTGATGTTCTGACACAAGAGGTTTCTTATTTGAAAAGTTCTTTGGAAAGATTTTCTGATGGTAAAAAGAACCTCAACATGATTCTTGATCAATCCAAAGTTAGCACGCACAACCGTGGTTTAGGTTTTGATTCTTATGCTCATCATACTAGACATCCTCCTACGGTTCTGGGTGTTGCTAGGAGAGGTGAAATTTTGATTGAATCTGAGCCTAAGAACATTGTGTTTAAATCTGCCGGCATCATGTCTTCTTTGAATGCATCTTCTTCGAAATCAAATGTTGTGCTTGCAAAACCTTCTGTTGCTACTTGTGTTGCAAAACCATCAATGTCAAAACCATCTACTTCACAAACTTGTCGTGAGAAGTACACTTGTTCTTATTGTGGAAAAGATGGACATTTGGTTGGTTTTTGTTTTAGACTTGCCCATAAACAGAAAAAGGAAAGAGAAATTGCTTTTGCAAAATGACGTTGGCAAAAATCGGGTTTTAATTCAAGGAGCACGGTTAGACCGACATTGTCCAGTCGGTCAGACCGGCCAGCGGTCAGACCACAGGTGAACGGGCGGTCAGACCGGTTGCCAGGCCCAGTCAGACCGCAGGAACAGTGGCGGTCAGACCGGCCTCGGGGCGATTTTGCGCGAAATTCAAATCGGACTTTTGTGAAGCAAAAAGGTAAGTTTTTTGGTAAATCTAATTCTGAGTTTGTTAGTGCATTTGTACCTACTGGTTCTACTAGTCGTGTGACTCAGTGTTGGATTCCAAAATTTCTTATTTCTAACCCCAACACGGAGGCCTCGATATCTTCTCGTTCGTAGGTATTTAGGTGGCATACTCCCCATGTGCGTTCAATTTTGAGATGATGATTGCGTTGCAAGGTAACATCACTTTACTTTTGGATTGACATAATTTTGTTCTACTCTCTAGTTTATTAGCTTTTTCATATGCTAGTATTTGAGATAGTAGCTTTGGTTAATACTAATGGATGTATGTCAATTTTGAAAGTATTGGTGATATCTTTGGCTATTGGATGTCTTTTTCAAAACTTTTGATTTCTTCTTGATTTTTGTTCGAGGAGAATTGGAGGTTATTTTGAGGGGGAGTTAGTGCTTATTCGTGAATCCTTATGGCATGGCTTGAGGGGGAGTTTTTACCTCATGGTTTTATCAAGCAATAATATGACAATGAAAAAATTGAGAAAAGAGAGCTTTGTTCTATACATATGGTATTTTCTTGTTCATGATAGCAATACTTTGAAGGTTTATTTGTCTCTAGCATAACTTGTATGTATTGTAGTCTTTTCATGAGATTTAGATTTTGCTTTTAAGGGAGATGATGCATGACACTTAAATTCTATATTTGAATTAAGTAAATATGCAACGTTGATGCTAGCATATGGTTTGATTTATAAATGCTCTATATATATGCTTTATTGAATTGTTATTCCTTAAATAGATTTAATTGCTCATTGTGAAAAGAGAATTAAAGATGTGAAAAGCTGAATACCGAATCCTTGGAAACAGTCTTGACGACGAGGACGTATTCGATGTGAGCAAAATAATGGGTGCCGAATCCCTGGAAACAGTTTTGACGACAGGGACGTACCCGGAATAAAAGAGAAAAATATGAGTAAAAAGGCTCAAGAAAAAGTTAAATAAATTCTCTTGTTTTGTGCTAAAGGTTATTTGAGAAAGAAAATGCAATATGTATATGTGTTTAGTGTTTATTGTTCAACCTATGTGCTTGTTAAGATGTTGCATTATAAATCGTATGAAATCATGAATTTTGATTGTTGATTCAAGCTTAATTGTAAAATCTTTGGTTCATGGTTATACTTTAATGCATGCTTGTTATATTATAGATGGGTTTATCTTCTTTTTATTGCAACACATGACTTGGTATGCTATATATATGTTAAGCTCTTATACTTTAATAAACATAATTCCTATGCTTGATGAAATCATTGTCAAAAGGGGGAGAAGAGATGAGTTTTGGTGAGAAGAGATGAGTTTTGGGGAGAAGAGATACGTAGTTTTAGGAGAAAAGATGAGTTTTGGAGTTTTTGAGAAGAGCATGCTAAAAATCTTGTTAGCGTATTTCGACATGTAGAACTCAAGAAAAATTCCACATGCCAATTCCGATTATTATTTGCATAGATTTATTAGGGTTTACTCTTGCTTTTACACCGGTATTTTCTTGAGACCATTTATAAATTCAATTTAGGCTTGGGAGAGGAACTTCAGGGTGTGACAGAATCGAGGTAACTCAAAGAAGTGTTAATGCAATTCAGAAGATTCAACCTCCAAAGGACAAGAAGAAGTTGCAGGAGTTGATCGGCAAGATAAATTTTGTTAGGATATTTATTTCTAATTTATCTGGAAAGTTAGAACCTTTTACACCTTTGTTAAGGTTGAAGGCCGATCAAATATTCATTTGGGGGGCAGAACAGCACAAAGCTTTGGATAGTATCAAAGAATATCTTAGTTCCCCGCCAGTTTTGATTCCTGCACAAAAAGGGATACCTTTCAGGCTATATTTATCGACTAGTGACAAGTCGATTGGTTCAGTACTGATTCAGGAGCTTGAAGGAAAAGAAAGGGTTGTGTTCTATTTAAGTCGTCGGCTCTTGGATGTGGAAACAAGGTATTCTCCTGTGGAAAAATTGTGCTTGTGTTTATATTTTTCTTGCACCAAGTTAAGGCATTATCTATTGCCTAATGAATGCACTGTGGTATGTAAAGCCGATGTGATCAAATACATGCTATCGGCTCCGATTTTAAAAGGGAGAGTTGGCAAGTGGATATTTTCAGTGACAGAGTTTGATCTTCGGTATGAGTCACCAAAGGTGATTAAGGGACAGGCTATAGCCGATTTTATTGTGGATCATCGTAATGACTCAATCGACTTAGTCGACATTATGCCTTGGACATTATTCTTTGACGGATCCGTGTGCACTCGTGGTTGTGGTATCGGCTTGGTTATAATTTTGCCTTGGGGGGCAAGTTTTGAGTTTGTCTACACTATCAAACCTTATGCAACTAACAATCAAGCTGAGTATGAAGCAGTTCTTAAAGGGTTACAGTTGCTTAAGGAAGTTGAAGCCGATGCTATTGAAATTATGGGTGATTCATTGTTGGTGATCAGTGAATTGGTAGGGGAATATGAATGCAGGGACGATACATTGATGATTTACCACGAAAAATGCCGAAAACTGATGGATGAGTTTCGGCTAGTAACTTTGAGACATGTGTCCCGAGAACAGAATATCGAGGCTAATGATTTGGCTCAGGGGGCATAAGGATATAAGCCGATGATGAAAGATATCGAGATAGAGATTGCTACGATTACAGCCGATGATTGAGCTCTAGAAATAATTTTAACCAATTAAAATTTAGCACAAGCAATATTTAATTCCCTGGAAATTCTTTTCCTCCTTTTTCTTTCTTTTTCCCTTCCTTTTTCTTTTCGGAATGGGCCGCCGGCCCATTCTCTCCTTCCTCCCCCTCCCTGCTGGGCTGGCCGACAGGCCAAGGCCCAGCTAAGCCAGCCGCCTCCCTCCTCCCGGGGTCGCCGACAAGTGGGACCACCTGTCGGGCCCGTCTCCCACCTCCAGCCGCCGCCCCGCGCCCCGCACGCCGCCGCCGCTAGCATCGTCGCCACGCCACACCACCGCCGCCTATAGCTCTGCCGCCGCGAGAGCTACATCGGCCACCGCTCCCTTGCCGTGCGCCATCGCCGTACCGCTCTCCCCACGTGCCGCCGCCTACCGCCGTCTCCGGCAGCCGCTAGCTGCCGCTAGGGCCGTCGTACAGCCTCGCCACCTTCACGATCTCCGGTGCCGGCCGCTCCTCGTCCGCCGCTCGGTTGCCGCGAATCGCCAAAGGAGCTCCGATTCCTTCGCGTTGCCGGTGAGCTCTTCATTTTCATCCATCTCCGGCCGGCCACTTTGGTCGTCGCGGTCGTCCTCTCAATCCCTAACTCCTCTCCTCCCCTTCTTTAGGTGTTGCCGCCGCCCGTCTACCGTCCGTGTCGCCGGTCGTCGCCGCCGCCTTTGTTTCCCCGCGCCGGCCGCCACCGCCTCCTCGGTGAGGACCGGTCCTCCTCCCTTCCTCTCTCTCTCTCTCTTTGTCACGCTGCCCGCCGCTTAGCGCCGCTGCTAGAGCCGGTTCGTGCCGCCGCTGTCTGCCGCTCGCCGCCGGTGGTCGCGCCGAGCCGCCGCGCGCCATGGCCGGGCCAGCCATGCCGTGCCCGTGCGCCACCCGGCCGCAAGCCACAGCCGCCGTCCGATCTACCGGATGGTAGATCGGGGCCGTCCAATCCCCGCCCGCGTGGCTGTCCACGTGGCCGCCACGTCGGCGCCACGTGTGCGTCACGTGGTGCTCCTCTCCGCGGTCCCGTGGACCCGGTCCATGGTGGACCGCCCGCCTCGTGCCACTGACAGGCGGGGTCCGCTTGCCGGCGCCCCCCCTGATGACTTCAGCCCTGGGCAATATTGTGCAATAAATAATTAAGGACTTTTCTTTGCTAGTAAAAACACAGTTTATCTTCTAAAATTCATAAGTAATTCATCCGAGCTCCGTTTAAGTCCATTCAAGTCTCAGTAAATTCATAAAAATCCCTAGAGTCCATTAAAAATGGGTTTGTTTCCTGTTTCAGTAGTCTTATAGCATGTTTTGCTTGTGTGCTTTGTTTGTCGCCTAGATTTCGGCCGTTTCGTCGATCCGCGGTTTCTCGAAGACGTTGCTGAGGTCTCATCAGTGCGAGAGCAAGGCAAGTCATGCATTACAATTGATCATATTGTACCCAATTTACAAATATCCTGCATTTCTATTAAATGTTGCATTCTTTTACAATGTAATGTGGGATGGGTCCTATTACTCAGCCATATAATGGTTACCTTATGCCATTGATAACTTGGGTATCAAAATGATTAGATGTTGGTTTAGGAAATGCTTAGCCATGCCTAGCTCAACTAGTACACAATTGAGGATCACATTATTACATAGACTTTGACTATTAGCATAGCTTTGGATTGGTGCCACCACAATGGTGTTAGTTAATTAAAATGCATTGAATGGTGGGCTGTGGGTGCATGGTTTTGCTGGTCGCACCCATGGCAATGAAGGACCGGTTCACGGGAAACCCTGGGAGACTTACCGTGCTTGCCACAAGCGGGAGTGGGTAACTGCTTGATCTGAAGTATAGCTCGACCCTTTCCTAGGCACCGGTGGCGAGGGTGGGCGTGATGGAGTTGGGTCGGCCGGGGTGTCCGGTTGTCCAGCTGCCGGATTCACCGCGGCGCAAGAGGGGACCGCCCACTGCCTTTTGAGGGGTGGCGGTGAAACCTTAGCGTGGTGTGGATGGTTAGGGGAGGGTTATGCAGAGGGTCTCGTCACGATTTCCCCCTTTGCAGTATCATGGTGATACTTTGGGGCATGGCGACATGTGTGGAATCGTGTCTTGTGGGTACAGTTGTACAACTCTGGCCAAAGTAAAACTATTCGAATAGCCGTGCCCGCGGTTATGGGCGATCAACCAGATTCACCATGATTAGTCTCACCGCTAGTTTGGCTTAATGAACTGGTGTAGTTCAGGTGGTTGGTTGGGCCTGTTGCAACGTGGTGTAGCGTTGGATAGTGATTGATTAATATTGATTAATTACTACAATTGTTTTACTGCTTTTAACTACTGTTTTTAGATGCTAGCTTTATGCAAAAGAACCTTTAGCCTCCTTTGGTTATATTCTGCATCATACCTCCTCTTCCGGTATGACTTGCTGAGTATAGTGGTAGTACTCAGTCTTGCTCTCTTTTCCCCCCACACCAGAGCAGAAGATCTTCCTAGTGGGAGCGGTCCTGTTGAAGTTGGTTTCGTCGCTGCCGTCAAGGATTGCCTGTGGACTGGAGTCACCCCGCTGCTGAAGTCAAGATTCCAAGTCTAGCTCGTTTTATCTTTTCCGCTGCATTTGTAATCTTTTATATTTTTGTAAGACATGGATCTGTATGTCAACAGTTGTCGTTTGTGTACCCTGGCTGGTCCCGGACAGGGGTTTAATGCACATTCAGCTTAGAAATTCTGGTTCGTGAATTTCTGGGCATGACAAGTTGGTATCAGAGCCGACCTTGACCGTAGGACAAGCCAACTGGAAACCTAGGAGCCCTCTCAGACCCTTTTCATCTGCATATGCCTTTTTCACCTAGATTTGTTTAGGGAAAATTTGGGGTTTTGCCTCTTTGATTTGCGGGAAAAATCTTGGTCGTTCATTCGGATCGGATCTTTAAAATTAGCTCAGTATAGAGTTTTAGTAAAATTTTTATTCAGAGATTATTCGACAGTCAGTCGGGAATTTATCAGGTGATATGCACTAAGTCGTGTCTAGGTTCGATGGGGCAATTTCATGCGTATCACTATAGCTATGCATCTATTTTATGCATTAATTTATTGTTTAGTCCGTTGCATTAGTATTTTTATCTGGGTTCATGAAAAATGTTTTATGCATAAAAATCATCATCCTCAGTTATTTATTTGAGTCATTTGCTGCTTTGTTTAATCTGGATTTGAGCATGCATTGGTTCTTATCCCTTGTCTATTTTAGATGTCAGTCCTATCCCTCGATTGCAAGCGCCGCTCCGAGCTTCAGAGTCGCTGCCCTTAGCTTTATCGTGTTAATAGTTTTGTTTGCTTGCTAGTTTCTGTGCTTAGGTTTGTTGCTTGTGGGTTAGTCGGTGGTCGATATCATGTGTCAGTGGTATGGCTGCCTTTATTAGGAGTTGCTTGTTTCCTTTTCAGTGTTTTAATCAAGATTAAGATAATTGCACTTAAATTTATAAGAAAGATTAGTTTCTGAGCCCCCTGTTTTTCTCCCTTTTCTCATATTTCTACCTATCCCCCTTCAGATGGTGAAGACAAGGAATGGTTCCCGTGACTCCAACAATGCCAGTGGCAGCGAAGAGCAGATCAGTAGAGCACGTGCCAGCGATGCGTCTGACAGCAGTTCATCTCCACTGCCCGAGAACCCAACGATCGCTCAGGTGTTCAACAATCAGACTCAGATGATGACAATGATGATGCAACGGATGCAGCAACAGTACCATCAGGTGTTGCAGCAGGTGCAGCAGCAGAACCTGCGGTTTGGTCCTCCACCACCCCAGTCCAAACTGTTAGAATTTCTTTGTGTCAAGCCACCCACTTTCTCAAGCACCACCAACCCAATCGAGGCCAACGACTGGCTTCATGTTATTGAGAAGAAGCTGAATCTTTTGCAATGCAACGACCAGGAGAAGGTTGCTTTTGCTACACACCAGCTGCAAGGTCCCAATGAGGGTCAAAACCACCATCTCTTTCATGATGTTTCTCCTACTGTTTATCCTAGCCGAATTCATCTGAAAATTTCTATTATTCCCCCTATCGGCTGTCCTTCCAGACGTATGCACCATATTAACAGGGAAAGGGTTGCCATCAACCTTCATCGGCTTCTTTAAATCATCAAATTTGATCTTCCCCCCTTCAATAGCCGCCTCAATCTACTGCCTAAAAACCTAGCAATCATTAGTTGAATGGGAACCAGAATTATGCCATTTGCAATACCTTCTTTTACCGAGTTCTTCAGCTGATGGGATTACGTGACCAGTAGAAAGTTGAATCTGTTTTTCCCGAAGTAATAGATCAAAAATCTTGTCAGCCTTGGTGATGTCGAAGTCAAACTTTTCCTCTTTTCCAGAGCTCTTTACCCATTGGCATGGTATGACTTTCTTGCTCTTGACCCATTCAGCTGCTGCCACTTCGGAATCATCATCCTCATCATCAGAATCATACATGTAAGGATATACATGATTGATTTTCTTGAAGTTCTTCTTGGCTTCAGCAAACCTTTGCTCATGTAGAGTCACCTTTTGTGCAAGATGTGATAAACTCTCAAAATCTTGAGCCGAAAACTTTTCTTTGATTGGTGCTATCAACCCTTGAAAAACCAAATCGGCTAGCTGAGAATCTGTTAGAGATAAATTGTAACATCTGTTTCTCATCTCCTTGAATCTTTGAATGTAATCTTGCACAGACTCATCATGCCTTTGTTTAATTGCTGTCAAATCAGACAGTTTCATCTCGTGAACTCCACTGGAAAAATAGCTATGAAACTGCTTTTCCAAATCAGCCCAACTATTAACAGAATTATATGGCATGGAAGAAAACCATGTAAATGCTGATCCTAACAAAGACAAAGGAAACAACCTAACTCTCAAGGCGTCTGTAGCCGATGCCTCACCACATTGAGCCAAGAATCGGCTGATATGTTCATAAGTTGAAACATTATCCTGCCCTGAGAATTCGAAGAAGTCAGGTACTTTGTATCGGCTAGGCAATTGAACCCTCTCAAACCACTCAGGATAAGGATGCCGATACAAATTTCCAGTGTCTTTTGGTTTGAGCCCAAACTGTTCCCTCATTACATCTGCGATCATATCAGCCCAATTAACCCACCAACGTAATAAGTAATCCATTTACCACCAGAAGGGAATGGGACACGTGTCGGTAATTGAGTTAGGTTAGAACCCCTTTTTTCGGAGTAAATCGATTACTATCGATTTTTTACATGCAGCGGTAAATCAATTACAACAAACTCCTTCACACAATTTATCTATACAGTAAATCAATTACCACAAGACTGGTTGCTAGAAGGTGTCCCTATATCCGATACTAATTGAGTTACATGCAGAGGCGTATCTTTAACAACTACCCGGATTCAAATAGATCTAATCTACATGGCACGAACGTGGGCAACCGAACACGGTTTTTGCGGACACTGGGCTTGACATGCGGTGCTCGGAACAATGTTCCGTGCGCAAGCGCGCGGAATAGCACTACCACATAATATATTGCATTTCAATAAGGAAATTTACAGAATTGTTGTTTACATCTTGTAACAAAGAAATTCATAGGCATATCTTTTAAAAAGAAAAAAGTACACATTTTCAGCAGCAAGCTCTGCTAGATAATTGTGCAATATATCTATTCCTATATCATCTTCGCAAATTCCTTCGCTACTTCCTTAGATCTTGAAGTGGGATTCAAGTGTCAGAATTCAGCCACTGATAATTTGAATCTACATAAGAAATTTATTATTACACTTCACAATTGCAATAAAATAATATTGACCATATATTACTTCAACATATAAAATGCTACTATGAACATACATGAAACAACATAGCCATATTGTCCATTGTCTTGCAGTACTTCACACGAGTCTTACCGGTTATCGTTTTCCTTCAAACAATGATTTGTAACCACTTTACTAAACTAGTTCAAAGACAAACAAAAGTTGCTCACAGATCTAGCATTAAAGTGAGGCCAATTGCCACCTGAAAAATAGATTAGGAGTACTAATGTTCATCAAGATTATCAATGATCCTGTTAAGAATATAATTATCATCCTCTATATATCTGAAACTAGGGAATTCTAATTGGTTTTTGGACAGATCATTTTATTACTAAGCTTCATGTTCTTTCTCCTCTGTTCTGTCAACCAAAAACAGAGTGGCACTAACCTTTGATACCATTGGAAACCCAGCGTGGTAGTGTCCCAGTCATCTTAAATATATTCTTGCAAACCTGCTTCAGAGGGGAAGAAAGACGATGTAGCACCAAAGAATCAAATAATGTATTGAAGCAAGAAGCATTACTATTTAAGTCCATCTAAAGTAAACTATCTAACGCCATGTTTGTGGAGTGTTGACTGTACACATCATGCTTTCATGATTCCTCCAAACGTGCCTACACACCACAATAATTTCCTCCATACTACAGTAGAACGTCTATAGTATTTTATTTTACTGTATCAGCAATAGTGTAATACAAGATTTTGGAAAAACACAGTGTTCAGGACTACCCAAGTGCAATTTATCACATAGTTTGCTGTTGAAAATGGAGGAAAATAGTTTGAATGGCACATTTCTTAACATTGAAAGCTACAGTTGACTGAGATATACAAATCGGATATCAGTATCCGCCACCACCATATAGAAGAATAAATGATTACTACTCCTACAATGGAACGAATACATTGGGTAACATATCAAACTTTGGAGCCACACACCATAGAACAAAAACATAATATGCTATATATGCACTGGATATGTCAATATGCATGTGAGCATGCACTTCTAAAAGATCTTACTACTCTTGCCAATGATAGTACAACTTCTATCAATCATCTTTGAAGGAAAATAAAAAGTAATTATGACCTTTTCCTATATAGCATTTCTCCAATAAATTGGAAAATACCCATAGAATAATTATGACTAACCAGAGAAAGCTGCAGCCATAATTACCTTGCACCAAATGATGTGCTCTGTGAGTTCTTCTCCTGTGGGTCCATCTTTACAATCTTGTGAGCAGTCACATATAGTGATATAGAGTTGCTTTGCCTCATTCTCTACACTTAAAGCTGCAGTGTTAGTTTCTTGTCTCAGAACATCATTAGACAATAATATGTCTGTTTTACTTAACAAGTCATGGAAGAAAATAGATGACATGCAGAATAGTAGCTTAAGATTTCGTTCCCAGAATTTAAAGATATAGCACATGTTATTTTGAACTTTCATGCACAAACCACAACATGCTGATCCAAAATATTCTTCAAAGCTAGTGTTTTATCAAACAAGTCATCATTTTGTTTTTTGCAATAAGAAATCAACTCGTATTATATTGGTTTTGCTCTTTTGGCCCTCTGTTGTGACCTTTAAGTAATGATCAGACATAACTCTGGATTTTATTGAACAAATCGGTCCATATATACTGCCTGCTTGTCGGAGTCAACAACTTAATCCCCTTGAAAATACTGGCTAGCTGCATAAAAAGCTGTTCTGTTGATGGTGATCACCCAATGCGGGCATGAAGCTGAAAGCAATAAGCACTACTAATTCATAGATTTAGGTTTTTTTTTTTTGTGAATGATCATGTTGGCAATAAGAATTTTGCAATTTCACGTGATCAGATAAAGTATGGAGAGGTGTGAAGAAAACATCAATAATCTGTCTAAGGACAAAATTTTCCTTTTACGGAGCTGGCATGCAACTGTACATAGTGAAGCTTTTCAAACACATGATGTGCATATCTGTGACAGAGAACAAGCCATCCACTCTTACTGAAGAATAATTTAGTCCGACAGTACATAAACCACAAAAAGGGTTCCTTTGGGTTCTTGTGATGTGCTCACCATGCGTACACGAGAACGATGCAGCAATCATACGTGTCTCGACTCTCCAGCAATCAGATGTGTCTCGATCTTGCATCCTGCAGATACCATGAAGAAAGGGATGGGTGAGACAGGCTAGATAGATGGCCAGTTCTGGGGAGAGCCAGCGTGTGCGGCTGAGCACTTTACTCCTTCTCCCCCTTCCTCCGATGCCGCCGGCGTCTATAGTCCCTCGACATCGCTCACGGTTCACCTGACGAGATCGATGTCGCTCCACCGACGAAAACTCCCCTTTCTCCCCTGCCACCTGCCACCGTGGGGGCTGCGACGAGCCGTCCCCTTTATCGTCGCCGAGATCTGAGTAGTTGAGAATACCAGATTGCAGTAGATGGGAAGCACAGACCTCGTGTAACATCCTGAAAATTCCTGACAATAAAAATCACTAAAATTTTGAACTTTTTAAAACTTTTGCATCATGCTGGATGTTATGGTTGCTATTGCTTGCCAAACTATAAATTGTCACAATGAAACATTGAAACTAAAGTGTACATCTAAATAATCAATAACAAGATAATTATGAACCCTATAAATGCTAGTGCACATGAAAGCAAAGCCAAATAGAGTACAAGTTAACTATCAATTTCTGGGATATAAATTACAAATCAAATAATAAATACTTGAACCATGTTGATAGCTTGATGTCATCCTCAGTATATAGGAACACAAAAACTAAATCTAGTTTGCTAGGCATATTTTCATAGCACCAACTCACATGAAATAATCGCCACTACAATGACTCTATAAGAATGTTCCCCTAGAATAGTTAAATTAATATTTATAACAGTCCTTTGTGATGTCCCACGAAATATGAGTACACCGGGGATAATACTCGTATGAATAAATAGAGCCCTATCAATAAAGTAACCTTATTGGATGATTACAATATTATCAAAACATCACATTAAGCCCATATGGTATAGAATTCGCTCATACGAATAAATGAAGTACATATATCACTGTCTTTGTAATTGTCTCATTAGGAGGAAATTATAGAATCTATAATAAATCTTAAATATTGGTTATTAATAATTTTGGACAAAATTCACATTTTGAACACTTGATATTGTAAACCAATGCATTGGTGAAAATACAAATTTACCTAACCATTTTGCAACTTAACTATGCCACCCTTCCATTTTTCCCTTCTCCTTTCCTTCCTTTTTCTTTTATTTTCCAGCCGGTACTATTCATTGCCGCCCATCTGCTCGATCGGGTTCCAGCCAAGCCAGACAACACACGCGCACGGTTTCTTTCCTTCACGCCGTGAACCGCATCCGCCCCAACCCTAGCCGCGCCAATCCACCCGCGCAGCACCACACCTGCGTGCCGTGCGTCGCACCGCATCCCCGCTCGCGTCCGCGCGCCTCGCGCTGGGCAGCAGCCGCATCGTGCCGCGCCCTAACTCCGTGTCGCGCCAAGGCCCGCGCCATGCCAAGGCCGCTCTTCCGCCGCGAATCCCGGTCTCCAACCGCGCCCGGATTCCCTCCAGGAAACACGGCGCCATGCGTCTCGTCGCGCCATCGCCAACTCGTCGCCCGTCGCGTCGTCACCGATCGACGGATTACGGCTTCCACCTCGCCCCGCGACACCCCTAGCCCTAGCCAACCGCCCTAAGCCGCCTACCCCTGAAAACCCGCCCTCACCAAGCCGCCACGCCGCCACCGCTCGCATGTGCGCATCGCCGTCGCCACGTCTGTCGTCTTATCCACCGGCAATAATTTCCCGTCGCCCTCTTTGTGTCCAGTGGATAAAATGGTGTCTCCTCCACCAGCTAGGGCTAAAACATTGCAAACTATGGCCATAGGCACATGATTAAGCCACAGAGACTTAATGGTGAAGAGGATAAGAACTTAGCCGCGTCATCTCTTCCCTTTACCCTTATCTAATAGCCATTAGTACTCTAGCTCGCCTAGGCATGTGCTGGTGATCTTATCCCCATGGTTTGCTTGCATCCTAAGCTAAGCCCCCAATAAAATGCCTCAGCCTTCTTCTCGTATGCATTTCATCGAACACCTTGTGATCACACTCTCACCACCACTAGAGATCACATTGCGGGGCTCCCCGGCCGGAGCTGGAGGTTGGAGGGAGTGGGGGGAGGAGTCTTGCTGCCGCCGTCGCCATTGGGGAAGCCGGGTAGCCACTGGACGCCGAGGAGCACACGTCGAACACCTGCGAACGTCGCCGACCGCTAGCCACCTCTGCTTCGTCCACACCGCACCACGCGTCTTCGCCCTTCGTCGTCCGTCCATTCCATGGTAAATCCTCGCGCCCTGAGAAACCTCTTGTAGAATAGAACTCTCCGGCGCCTTCAATTTGGGATGTGCGCCGTCGTAGCTGTGCGGCCCCGGCCGCCGTTCCGCCGCCCTTCCTATCTAGCTAACAAAATGGAACCCCCGTACGCCGTAGATGCTCACGCACTCATCAATTTGGTCGGAAACCCTTCCTGTCGTCCTAGCCACTTGCAGCCGAGCTCGGCTATGCCGCAGCCATGGCGGCCATGCGCCCCGTCCCTCCAAGCGCCGCTGCCGCAGCCAGTGGGTCTCCGGAGTTCCTCCGCGCCTTCCCTGGCCGCCGCCGTGCCGCCCCGGCCCCGTACCCGCCGCGCCCTGCGGAGCCGCACCGCCTCGTTGCTGCCTGGCCGGAGGTAGAAGACGATGGGGAAAAGAACGAGAGAGAGAAAGAGAGCAGCCGAGCCACTGACAAGCCGGGCCCACTCCCTATTTTTCTCTAACAAAAATAATTCGGTAGAAAAGATAATAAGACCCCTGACCCCACCCGTCAGTGACTCTGAGCTGTGGATAGGTTTCGGATCAAAATAAATCGGATATGAACAGTACTGTTTCGTTATTATTCGAATTTGAATATTTAAACTAGCATAACTTATTCATTTCAACTCGGATTTGAGTGAAACTTGAACCTAAATTCATCTAAATTTATAAGCTTTCCAATGGTATATAACTCACTATTTAATAAAATATATTTATAATTATTAAATAATTAATATCAATTGATTAGATTATGATCAACTTAAAAATATGCTAATAAATAAAATCGGTATTGTAGAGTAGAGTAGATGTAATAATATTTGTTTCTAGCATGTTTTTTTTTCACAGTAACAACCATGTAAATTAAGTATAAGTGATGTCTCAAATGAATAGATGTATAGGAAAATACTAGTACTATTTAATATTCGATAGCCATATAATTAAACCCATGACTTATACGTTATTTTAAATCAAGTTTAGCCTCGTGATTATGTAAATAAAATATAAAAACACATAGATGAGTATTTGACTTGTTTATGAGAAATAATAATAGAGCTAGCATGATTTAGTCACCTATACGAAATTAATTAACCATTTGTAACGCCCCGATTTTCGTTCGGGATTAAAAATCATTTAATAATACATTTTCTAGAAATTAAATAAAAGTTAAAGCAATTTAATCAAGCAAAATAATGGGAGAATTAAAATTTTCCTTTAAAAATCATTGGTCGGGAATATTTTGTAATATTCTTTGTGCCCTAATACACTCTCCGTATTTTTCCGTGAATTTTCGGAGCTCAAGAAATAATTTTAAAGTCACAAAGTTCATTTAATTAATTAAAATAAAAAGAAAACAAATAAATCCCTCTCCTTTGCTTTGGGCCATTTTTGGCCCAAGTCCACCCTCCGATTCGAGCTCCACCGGCTGCCTCCCTCGTCGGCGCCCCTCGGTGAGGACCCTCCTCCCTCCTCTTTTTTTTCCCTTTCCCCTTCCTTGCCGGCCGTCGCCCTTCACGTGCGCCGCCGCCCGCCAGAGCTCTCCAACCGCACCTTGCTGCCGCCCTAGTCAACGCCGCACCACTTGCGCCACCATCAAGCTCGAGGCCGCCACTGTTTTGCCGCCTCCGACCGTCGCTTGCCGCTGTTCCCGTCCACCTCAAGCCGCACCGCCACCACCATCAGCTCCACCGCTTCGCGCCGCACGCCGGCCCCCGCTCCAATTCCCCAACCCGCCGCCGCAACCACCTCTCCACCACGAACCCGAGGCCGCCGCCGTTTTGCCACCTTCGGTCACCGAGTGCCGCCGCTCCCAACCACTCCGGGTCGCGCCGTGGCTGTCCCCAGCATCGCCGCTCCTCGGTCGCCGCCCCTCTTTGCCGGAAATCCGCCGGAGTTCCACTCCCCTCGCGCACCAGTGAGCCCTTATTCTCTCTTTTTCCTCTCCAGCCGGCGATTCCCACCGCATCGGACCACCTCTCCCCATCCTAATCTCTCTACCATCTTCCCTGGGTCATCCAGATCCTCGGCCGCCCCTCCGCCGTCGTCGCCAGCCGTCGAAGCGTCGTCGCCTCCCTCCGCTGCATCCCGCGCGTGCCATCGCGCCGGTGGTCGTCGCCGGCGACCTCTGGGCTGCTCGCCGCCGCTCCTCGGTCGGTCAGCCGGCGCGTTTTGCCGCTCCTGCTAGCCATGGCCGCCAGATCCCCTTCGGGGCGATCCGGGCCGTCCACGTGGCCCTGGCGCCGCCCCGCGTCGGTGTCCCCCGTGGGGCCACCTCGGCGCCATGCCTTTGCCACCTCGCCCCGCTGTGCCGTTGTGGCCGCCACGTGGTGCGCCCGCGTGCCTGTGCTGCGGTGGACCGAGTCCACCGTGAGCCACCCCCTTTGAACCGCTGACGTGTGGGACCCGCCTGTCGGCGCCCCTCCCCTTGCTGACGTTAGCGCTTATCATTTCCTTTGGAAAAATATTTAATAATTGCGCAATAAATTGGTATTAATTATAGAAATCCATTTAAATGGCTCAAAACTTCTAAAATTCATATCTAATTCATTTGAACTCCGAATTGGGCCATTCAACCTGCAAAATTCATCTAAAATTGAGCTCTACATGTTTGTTTACTTTTTATGAACTGTTTTCTTGGTGTTTATTAGAGTTTTTCCTCGTTGTGCGTGCCAGCGTGTAGAATCCGTCGTTTCGGAAGTCCGCGGTCGCGAGGAAAAGAGTTCAGAAGATTGTTTTGAAGAAGCAAGGCAAGTCACACATTCCCCTTGAACATGTTTATCCCAATTTATAAATGTTTTACCGTTTGCAAATAAATATGCATGTTTTGCTAATTACATTGGATCTGGGTATTACCTATCTACTCGCTTGTGCCATATTTACTTGATATCTGTTCTTTGTCAACCTTGGGTAATAAATCGACTAGCTCATGTTACTTATGTGACCTAGCTAGAACTATATGCTTAGCCATGCTTAATTACCACTAGCTCAGTTGATGGGATAATTGCAGTATTAGACCTTTTTAGTATCAGAATGAGCTGCGTGCTCGAGACATCTGGCCATGCTTCATGGCCGTAATTATCCAACTAAAATTCGACTGAATGGTGGGCTGTGGCTGCATGGTTTTGCCAGTCGCACCCATGGCAATTAAGGACCGGTTCGCGGATGCCCTGTGTGGACCCCCGTTTTTATAACAGGAATCAACCGTGTAAACAGTACCATTTCCCTGGATCAAGTAGTCTGGTACACACGAATTCATAGCTGAAATACCAAGTGCACATACACGAGTGTCTAGTACGAGTTATTACATCATAAGCCCGCAGGCATAGTCTTAAATCATCAAACCGAGCGGTCCGGAATACATTGCAAAAGCAAAAATAGATAAGGCAGCGGAATTTAGGCAGCGGCACGCCATTGCCACAGGCAACGACCGTAACTAAGACCTACTGGGCGCCATCGTCTTCGTCATCCTCCTGGTAGTAAGCGTAGGGATCCTCCGAAGCTTTATCTCCGACCTCTGATTAAGTTTGTATATTGCAAGGGTGAGTACCAACCGTACTCAGCAAGCCACCACAGCAATAATGCACATGACAGGGGAATCCAAAGGATGGCTACGGTTCTTTTGCGCAAAGCATGTTTTGTAATTCTTTTCACAAGCCTAAGACCAAGTATAGACTGATCAAGTTTTAATACCAGTGTTCACATTAAACAACGACGGTTCTGTCCACCATCCATTGTGATCCCAAGGATAGCTTCCCACCATTGAGTCGTCATGGTTTTCTGAGGATGTCCATATTCCCGCCTCTCAGGAAGTGGCTCCATCAACATAAAAATCATCATGCAATATCCCATCCCACACAATTTAAGAATTTAGAGTCTAGCCAAGTGTAATACATGTCCCGGTGCTCAATAACCGCGAGCACGGCTATTCGAATAGATTTGGTTTACTCACACTACAGTGGATGTACACTTTATCCGCATTCCACGACTGCCCAACACATGAGCCTCGTCCCAACACATGAGACGCGCCACGGCAAAGCCTTTTGATAACCTCGCATTGGCAGTACCCGCTCCATGAACTTAAATCCTCATGCACTCTAGGCGTCCATGTTTCTAGCAGTGAGTGGAGTTCTGGCGCTCCCGGGAAAGAGAAGTCTCACACACATATTAAATTATGGTTCAAGTTAAGTTCTCTCTCTCACACACTCATGGCAGTCCTACCAATGGCGACACCGATGTAGGGCACGCCTCTCGGCCCTACCTCAACGGCTGTCCCACCGTAGCGCACCTGCCTCACTCAGGGGTGAACCATCTATACAGGGATACTGCCTCCGCTTGGCTATCTACTCCGCTAGGTCTATACCCATACGAGAAGTGCGGTTGTACGGGGGTCGTTTCATGCTTAACTTCATGGTTCGGTCCTTAATTGATCGGGGACGGTACTAGCCTTTTCCAGATACCATCCAAATCCTCCGTCCGCCCCAGTCGAAAACAGTTATTTAGTTTATTTCTCCTTTCACAAATCATGTCCTCAATATCATGGCAATGTTGCGCTCATGTCTCCACATGCCGCATCTCAATTACCTTCCCAAAGGTAATTGCCCAAACATATAGCATTTGACAAATATGAGTATGCATGATTCTAGAATAGCATTTCTAAGCATTTGTCATAGTTGACTAGGGATTCATACGTAAACATGGTTACGAAGGAATAAGGGGTAAACAATAATCAAGGCATGGCATAATCGCAAGTAGGATGTTTATCATTGCATGCAATTTTATTTGTAAACAAAACAATTTCGCAATTGGGATCAATATGTTCAAGAATAGTGATGACTTGCCTTGCTCTAGGTCTTGTGGGTCTTGCTCTTCACTCGGATCCGCGGCTCCCTCGGTCTCTATAGTTACGTGTGTAAGAACAATTTGAATTCGATTAGAATTCAAACAAAATCCAAATAATGACCGAATTGAAAAAAACGAGCGCGGGAGGTGAATTCTATATAGGCTACTTTATTTGCGTAGTGGAATTATTCTTCTACCCAAAATATTTGTGTTTCTTAAGAAATTTTGTGATTTAAAGTCATGTCCTAAGACTTTATCTAATTATCTAGTCCTTAATTACATCTAGATCACTACCGCGAATTAATCTCTTATAGAGTTTACTAAAAATAATCTATAATAATCTATACGAATTCATCTAATTGTTTAGTTCTTAAATAATTGATCCTATAATTAAATGCTAGTATTTTACGTATTTAAATAGCAAGAATTTATCTAGCTATATTTTCATTAAGCCTATGATTAAATTCTAATATTTCTAAATATTTTAAATTCCCCCTAAATTTTTCCTTTCCTTTCTCTCCCTCTTTCTTTTCTTTTCTTTTCTCTTTTCCTTTTCCTTTCTTTTTCTCTCTCTCTCCCTCTTTCCTCTCCTCTCTTTCTTTTTCTCTCTCTCCCTTTTTCCTCTCCTCTCTTTCTTTTTCCCTCTCTTCTCTCCCGGCCCCTTTCTCCCTCTCTCTCGGCTTCTTGCCCTCCCAGGCGGCGACGACAATGGACGCAAGGGGGGGGCGGCGGCTTACCGACGGCGGCGACGGCGACAGCAGCGACGGCGACGGTGGCGACATCGGCGCAAGGCGCGGCGCGGCGCGGCGGCTTCGTGGCGGCAGCGTGGCGGCTCTATGCGACGGCGCGGCGGCGTGGAGGCGGCAGCGTGGTGGAGTGGGTAGAGGAGAGGAGGTGAGGATGGAGGGAAAGAGTGGGAATAGTGGGGCTTATATAGGGGAGGGGAAGAGATAAGGGGGGAGAGGGGAGACGCGACGGCGGCGCGGGGCGCGAGGTGGGGGCGCGCGGCACGAGGCGACGCGACGGCTGTGCGGCGCGAGCGACTCGACGGGCGAGCGGCAGCGGCGGCGCGCGGCGCGGCGCGGGGCGCATGGCGACGCGACAGTGACGGCGACGCGCGATGTGACAGCGGTGGCGACGGCGCGCGGCGACGGGACGGCGCGGGGCGCGGAGCAGCGACGGTGACAGCTCGGCAGCGGCGACGCGATGGTGCAACAGCGACGATGGGACGGCGCGACGGGATGGCGGCGTGCGACGCGCGACGGCACGGGCGCGGGGCGCGAGGCGGCGGCACGGGGCTCGGGATGACGCGACGGGCGGCAGCGGCGACGCGACGGCGGGCGGCACGAGGCGCGGGACGACGGCGACGCGCGGCGATGGCGACGGCGCGCGGCGCGACAGCGGCAACGCGATGGACGGGCGGCGATGGCGACGGCGCGGCGACGTTGGCGCGGCGCGGCAGGGGCAGCACGGGGCTCGGGGCGGCGTCGGCGCGGCAGCGGGGCAGGGTTTGGGCTAGGGGACCTCGTCTAACACTTTAGGTGCAATGAACAGTGCCGTTTTCTAATTAACCCGATTTTGGCCCATTTATTATTTAAATTTGATTCTTTAATTCCCAAATTTTGCATAAATGAAGTATACTCAATATTTGTGCCATTCTAATCCATGGATTCATTCTAGATTAATTTATTCCACGTTTTATATATTATTATTGTAATTTACTTGAATTTAATTAGAGTTAATTCTGATTCCATTGCTTTTTAAATTTGATGGATATAAATATGGTCGTAATAATATTTTACTCATTTCTATCCTCACCAAATCTTATTTTAAATTGCACTTTAATTATTTATCTTGTTAATTTACTTTTTAGGGTTTATTCCTCACTAATTATCCATTATTCGCGATTTATAAACTCCGAAATCAAAATCCAATAAAATAATCAAACAAAATCGACATAATGCAATTTATTTAAAAAGTTTTTGAAGGCCCATATTTTTGGAGTTTAGATTTTTATTGGGTCGAATTTTCAGGGTGTTACACCCTGGAAGAATTTATCGTACTTACCACAAGCCAGCGTGGGCAACGGTTGGGTTTGTAGTGTAGCTTTCCTCTAGCTGACGCATCCAGGCAAGGGTGGGCGTGATGGAGTTTGGATGGGCCCTGCGACGGCCTATACGGCTTCCGGATTCACCTAGGCACGAGAGGGGACTGCCCGCTGCCTTGCGAGGAGTGGGGGTGAAACCTGAGGTGTGGTGTACTTGGTTAGATGGGGTTATGCGAAAGGTCCTGTCACGGCCTCTTTCCGGTAAGTCGTGGTGGCATGTCGGTGCACGGAAACGTGTCGTGGGGTTGTGTCTTGTGGGTACAGTTGTACACCTCTGATCAGAGTAAAACTATTCGAATAGCCGTGCCCGCGGTTATGTGCGATTGACCAGATTCACCGTGATTAGTCCCACCTTAATAAATCGACTCAATGCACTGTAGTTCAGGTGGGTTGGTTGGGCCTGTTCAACGTGGTGTAGCGTTGATCAGTGGAGATTTAATGTTACTTTAATTACTCAATAGTTTTACTGTTTTGCTCAATAAAATGTTTTATAACCGCCTTTATGCAAATAGCCACAAACCGTCCTTGTGGTCCCCTTGCACGTCTGCATCGTTGGTGTGGCTTGCTGAGTACGGTGGTTGTACTCAGCCTTGCTATTATTCCCCCTTTTCAGAAGTGTAGTGCTTCTGAGCTGAAGACGAAGTTAGAAGACCAAGGCTCAGATCCCAGTTGAGTTTTGCCTGTGGAGTGGAGCTGAAGCCCCGCTAGGATCGCCTTTTTCCGCTGCTGTCGTTTCTTTTCGGTGCGAGGACTAAGAGCCCCTTCTGTAAGTATTTTATGCTTTATTTACATTTGGATCTGTTTATTACTTGTCGTTTTGTGTACCCTGGCTGGTCCTGGACAGGGATTTAATACACAAAATAGTTTGGAAATTTGGGCTAAATTTCTGGACGTGACACCAATGTTGTATCAGGTGGAATAATTCGGTTGGCATCCATTAACTAACCCACAAATCTAAAATACAGAGCACATAATTGTCAAACTTTTATGAAAACGAATAAAATCCATATATATACATCATGTGAATAATTCGAATAATAGCTTTATGGATAAAATAATAATGTAGATGAATCATGGTGATGATATGGTTTATCCTAAATCTCCCCATCCACATAACCATACTATAGCCTTAGGGACCTGACCAGTTTACCTTCATAGCAGATTCCTTCCGTAAGCCAATAGTTAGACTAAACCACAGATTAGCAAAATGTGTATCCCATTTGTATTACGATGATTAGCTCCTAAATAAGCCGCCATGACAATAAGAATGATTAAGAGATTATCTGTTAGCAAACACGAGTAGTATGAACAGCCCTAGGTTCAACCCTAACAATTATGTTTTGCTTGTGCATATTTGCTTGTTGTTTGAATATTGGTTTTTCTCACGTATTATAGAATTTGTCTATTGGTTAGTCGTGAGGCAACGTATGCAGCTTCCAGAAGGTGAAGGTTGATCAAGATTACATCAAGAATAAGAACTATCCTGAGCAGGCAAGTCATCACCCCATCCCTTGAGCATGTTGATCCCAATTGTGAAATTGTTTTGTTTACAAATAAAATTGCATGCAGTGATGAATATCCTACTTGTTATTATGCCATACCTTTGATTATTGCTTATCTCATTATTCCCTTTTACCCATAATTACGTATGAGTCCCTAGTCCCTTATGACAAATGCTTAGTAATGCTAATTTAGATTCATGCATTCTCATATTTATCAAATGCTTTATGCTTGGGCAACTACCTTGGGGAAGGTAGTTGAGATACGGCATGTGGAGACATGAGCGCCACATTGCCATGACATTGACGAAATGATTTGTGAAAGAAAGTTAAAACTAAACAAATGTTTTCGATTAGGGCTACTGGATGACTTGGGTGGTGTCCGGTAAAGGCTAGTGCCGTCCCTGGTCAATTAAGGACCGAGCCATAAAGTTAAGCATGAAATGACCCCAGTACAACCGTACTTCTCGTGTGGGTATAGACCTAGCGGAGTAAATAGCCGAGCGGAGGCGGTACCCAAGCCGTAGTGGATTTCTTGATGTGTGTGAGAGGCAGGGGCCTACGGTGGGGCAGCCATTGGTAGGACCGCAAAGGGCGGGTGCCTACAGTGGTGTCGCCATCGGTAGTGCTGCCATGTGTAAACCTTAACTTAACCCTAACTTAATGCATGTGTGAGTCTTCCCTTCCCGGGAGCGCCAGAACTCCTCTCACTGCTAGAAATCTTGGACGCCTAGAGTGCATGAGGACTAAAGTTCATGGAGCGGGTACTGCCAAAGTGAGGTTGTTGAAAGGCTTTGCCGTGGCAAGTCTCATTCATTGGGACGTAGGCTCATGTGTCGGGCAAGTCACGGAGTACGGGTAAAGTGTACATCCACTGCAGTGTGAGTAAACCAATCTATTCGAATAGCCGTGCTCGCGGTTATTGAGCACCAGGGCATGTATTACACTTGGCTAGACTCTAAATTCTTAATCTGATTGGGATGGGATATGCATGATGATTTTGTGCTGGAGGAACAACTTCTCGAGAAGCGAGAAGGGGTGGACCCCCAGAAAACCATGAAGACCAGTGGCGGGAAGCTATCCTTGGGAACACAATGGATGGTAAACAGAACCGTCGCTGTTAAATGAACAATGGAGTTAAAACTTGATCAGTTTATGCTAGGTCTTTGGTTTGTGAAATGATATTTGAAAACTCAGCTTTACGCAAAGTAACCATAGCCACTCCTTGTATTATCTTGTATATTACTGCATTTGTGTGGTGGCTTGCTGAGTACTTTTGTACTCATTGTTGCTCTATATATATCTTTTAGTAGAGTGTTGAAGAGAAGCCCTTGTTAGTACGCTTGCGTACCTAACAAGTTGATCGGAGTGCGGTTCCATTCTAGGTCTCGTTCCCCAGTCGACTGCTTGTGGCATGTCAACCGGGCCCTTGATTATTTTATCTTCCGCTGTTGTTTCTCTGATAGTTGTTGGCCTACTTGACCCTAATGTAAGCATTTAACTCTCTTAGCCTGAATTCATTCATGATATGTTGTGATTCGGCTATGTATGTGTGTACCAACTACTGATCCAAGGATTGATACTGATAACTACTGATCCAAAGATTTCCGATTTCCAAAATCGGGGGTCAGACACCTCGGTTGCTCGGGTGATGACTGATGAATCGTGGGTTCCTCCTGGAGTTAAGGAGGTGATGGGGTAGTTGGTGTTGGGGCTTATTATATCGTGAACTGAAGATGTGGAGATAAATTAGCCGGTTCGTTAGATGTGAAATTTTGGCGGTAGTCTCTAGATGGAAAATCGAGATTGGCGGGATGTATTTTCATGTAAATTGCTCATAAAAACTAGTACGGTATTTCTTTTTCAAAAAACTACGAGAGCCCATAAGTTAAAAAAAATGGTCCACACGTAAGTATTAAATTAAGGTAATTTAGATTTTGTTTATATATATAACATGAGATTTAATTCTACATTCTTTGTTTTTGAGATGGAAGTTTGATCACAATTCTTTTATAAAATATAAATTTATAGAAATATAATAAGTTTATGAGATTAAGAAATTACTTTCAAAACAAATGTACATGTATCATTTGTTATGTGTGCAAACTATCATTTTCATTTATATTTAAAGTTATAATAATTTAGTTGGAACTTCTCTAAAATATTATATATTTTCTTGATCAAACGTATTAAATGGTAAACACATCCATTAATTTAATTCTATGTTATTTGACTTTACCATGCTCTACTGTCTCAATTGGTTCCTCGTCCATTGGTCTATTTGAGTCTGGCAATCTTCATAAATAGCTTAAGTGCGAGTCCAAACATCTCATCACTATTTAGGGTGTGTTTGAGGGGAAGGAGATTGAGGAGATTGAAAAGATACGCAAAACTAGGTGAGCCATTAGCTCATGATAATTGAGTATTAACTATTTTAAATTTCAAAAATGGATTAATATGATTTTTTAAAGCAATTTTTCCTATGGAAAATTTTTGCAAAAAACACACCGTTTAGTAGTTTGGGAAGCGTGCGCACGGAAAACGAGGTGCTTTCTCCTCAATGTCTTGCAAACGAACGATGCCTTACTTCCTATGCTTTTCACAATCAATCATAGCTGTCTCTATTAGACACCAGCCCTTCAAGTCAGCCTTATGTCTTCAGCGTCCTACGTGTAAGCTAGGGAAGCCACGTGGCTACAAACACAGCATTTAATGGAAGATGATTTTTACAAGTTAAATGAAGCTTGCTTGTGGTTCGCATATTTTGGCTTAAATTTCATTATCAAAGTACCCTCTCAATTCTTTAGAAAATTAATAAAATTGCTACTGATACGAAGTTAATTGTCCATCCCATATACAAGCTTGTTTATTTTCTTGGTTATTTATGTACAAGTAGCCTCTATACGTTTGTGGCTAGATAGCGTCGTCAGCCGCTGCCATTGCCCTAAGGAATAACTAGATATTATCACTATGTGCCTCCTTCCATTCTCCTTCGTCATATTACATTAAAAAAACGATATGTATACATTTTCGTAAAATTTTATTTTCCATACATTATAAATAGCAACGTATATGAAAATGTAGTAGGCTATTATTTGATATAGAGGGGAAGATTTTGTTTCATTAACATGGATAAACTAATTTACTGATAAGGTGCGTACAAAATTGTAAAAACTTTATAGCATTCCAAATAAAACTACTACTAATAAAAAAAGCTATTTCTAATTATTCTATTCCATTATAAAAAAAATAAAACTACTACTAATTTATTTCTTTATAGGTCCACCCTGTCAGATTTCCATCAATCTAGCTCTCTTGTGCCTGAAAAACAGAAACGAACTGATTTTGCCGCGGGTTTGCTCCAAAATTTTGTGTTCGTACGCTTCTTCCCTCAATTTGCCGGGTTTTCTTCTCCACTCTCGGAAGCAGTTATGATCCTAACAGAGAACAAAACCCATCTCATCTCCTTGACTCCTTCCCTGTACATACCGACCCAATCTCTCCAGTCTTCGCAGCTTCTCCACAGCGGATGGCGGGGCCCGCCGCGGCCGACGGCACAATCCCTTGCAGCCCAGGCGACGTCGCCGGTGCGGCAGTGCCTCAGCCCTGGTCGCTCGTCCCCAGGGCAAGATCACCCGCCTCAACGCGCTTCTCCACGCCGTCATCGAGGTCAACTCCGACGCGCTCCAGCAGCCGGCGCGCGCCGACACCGCGAGCGCGCCTCTAGCCACCGCTACTGCGGGCCGCTCCATGGCGTCCCCATCCTCAAGGACAACATCGTGACGCGGGACCGGCTGAAAATGACGGCCGGGTCGTTCGCGCTGCTCGGCTCCGTCGTCTGTCGTGACGCCGGCGTGACGGCCGGCCTCCGCGCCGCCGCTGCCACCATCCTCGGCAAGGCAAACTCCTCCAAGTGGTCCAACTTCCGCCCCGTCCCGAACGGCTGGAGCCAAGACGCTGGTAACCCCTATCACCACCCTAAGCTGTCGTTTTTTTCTCCAGCATCTCGTCTTGTATGCAATGTGTTTGTGAAATTGTCCATAAAGAGCCCCATGTTGTCAACTGACGTGATCCGGTCCAGCCGCGCGGCGCTGGCATGAGTGCATCATCCGTGTTGAACGGGTGGTCCCTGGCGGCTTTGCCCGCGCGCATCCCCTATGTTTTCAGTTTCAGCACCAGCAGCAACCACCTCACCGTGATGGATTCACTGGCTGAATTTGTTCTTGCCAATCAACGACCGCTTATCATAGTAAGAACTTGCTGAATTTGTTTCTGCCAATCGATGGCAGGTTACAATAGTTAGCACTCTATTTCTTTATGCACATCACGAGTTCGATACTTTGGGCCAGTGCAAAATCGTTGGTCTTATTGTTTCATATTCTTGTGAACTGACTCACCGCTGTATACTTTTGTGGATTTAGGCAGCTCCAGTTAGCTACTCACAGGAAGGTCATTTGCATCTACTAGAAGCTGCAGCATGGACGTGATATATATATTTGCAAGATCTGGTGAGAACACTATTTAATATTCCCAAACACCATATTTGTGCTGGCAGTGATTGTCATACTATGTGCACACGATCTATTAGAATTTGTTGAACCCAAGCTTTGGCTATCTTGCTCATGCCATAATTGTTTGGAATGTCAGATTACATTAGGAGGTGATGAAGTAAGTGTTCCAAACGTGCAAATCCATGTCATCATCCACCAGCACTGCCCCCTCACTATTACTATTCTCTACCATATGTACTAGTAATTATTATAGTTATACAGATGAAATAAGATTTCATGCTGGAACTTTCTTAGGAATAATATGCAACTTGTGACCTGTTTTTGCTAGCATTATTGTTGTTTTGAATGAAGAATTGATGGTTGCAATTGGCCGATTTCTGCTAACCAGTGAATCAGTAAGGTATGAATGAATGCAAATTCTGCTAAACACATAGCTATTTTTATTCAGGATAGAGCTGCAAACTACGACATGAATAATACTCATATGTACATGAATGTACATGTTAATACATACATTAGGATAAATATAATAAATAACTAGATTAATGGGTAGTGTGAACTAGCCTAGCAAGTTCTGTTTTTTAAATCGTTTGGTGGAAAATCTGGCAGTTTTTTTATCAAAAGATATGTGAAATGATGTAGACACTCCCAGTCTTATATACAGTCCTCATCAAGGTTGTTCATGTTGCTTAGGATTCTATTCATTCGTCCTTATCTTTTTTTTTTGTTAGTAACAACATCTTTGTACCATGATCTAAGCTTTCAGGCTGGTATAAGTATAATCAGTCATCTGTGGCCTTTCAATTATTCTAATTATGCATGTGTACAAGATTGTCCTTTTTTATTCAATTCAGTGATCTCCAAGGTTGCATGTAAGCTTTGTCCACTAGATCATGGATCCAACACAAGCCTCCAGGTGCTGTTAACCTCATCTCCACATATTTAGCGACAAACTTTGTGTGAGATGAAGATCAAATTGTATAGTCAAATATATTCACTTGTGGTTATTAAATTTATAACACACCTACATTACCTTTACTTTCTATTTCAACACAGCAAACTATGGATTTAAATGCTAGTAAACAGACATTGCTTTTCTACAGACCATTTATGAGCATTTTTGGTAGAATAAAGGAGTTTTCATATGTGGAAAAAAATATCTTGAAACTAAGATCTGATCCAATGGCCATTTAACAATTGTGTGAATTAGTGATTATTACAGCAGAAGTGTGTGATCATTGAGTATGTTTATTAAAATTCTTTGAAGTGGTGGAATTTTTTTACACTGCCACCACATGTTTGTCACTGTTGTTGGTATAGAAAGTACAAATTTTCATCTATGTGATATCAATTGTTTATTTTCAGGCCCATTGTTTGGTTTGTCAAGGTGGGAAATTCAAGTAAAGGCTTGTTTTGATAACCTCTTTTGCAGGATTTATTTTCAATTTGTTCAAGGCTGTTGGTATTGCACGGAGGAAATTCATTACCTACTTTTTTTTTAACCTTGCAATGTCATATTGATAACCCATGTAATCATGTCATCAACTCATGTGATATTTGGAGTGCCTTGGAGTGTATTGGCTTTGAAAGCTTTGCTATCCTGTATTTCCCATGGTTATTCATCAACAGAGATTGCACATTGTTGCTTTCTACTCTGCTAGTGGAGGGTATGTTAATTAAGTCCATTGTTGGTGGATGATTATTTGATTTTTGACCATGTTAATGGATTAAACTAAGATCAACATGCTATCTGTAATATATATATATCTGACTTCATATGGAAATTCGATTGTATATTAAACAATGTTATGAACTCCAAAATAATTTGCATATTGAGAACTGCACAAGCTCAAGGGAACTTTAGTCTGGTCTATTATAGAAAAATGGCAAAAACTGAGGTGATTAAAATGAGCGGTATGAGAGAAAATAGAAGAGTAATACAATTTTTAAGTAAACAATGCAACGGAAAGTAAACGGTTGATGTAAATCTCCGAACAAACGAATACAGTAGACATGTGAGTTCGAATAATTTGCTCTATGGTTAGCAGTTTCCTTTTTTTTAATATATATTTGGAGACATGTCGCAAATCAGAGTAAAAAAACAGATTTGCTAAAAATGTCGCCAGTTTTTTTGTCAAAAAATAGTCGATTTTGTGACAGTACAATTTACATCGAGATTCGTACTAGTGCAAAGTGTCGTGACGGAGGGTCGAACCCAGAACTTTGAAGTCGGCAGACAGAGCTCCTAACCAACCGAGCACGGTATTGGAATTCACTTTATTGCCAAAACAAATTAATATTGAATTTTGAAGTACTTATACACTAATTACCTCCCACATTCGCTTACACGGCACTTACGCTATAATTACATATTTTCTTAGTAAAAATATGGTGCCATAAATATAGCTACTACCGTAAAAAAACACACAAAGTAAAATTATCGCAACATAATCCGAACACAGCCATGTGCTTTCCAGGTGCCACTGGATCGCAATGCTTGTGATATACATGTTTGAGCCCAGATATTATTATTATTCTTTCTAAAAAAACTTGGACAACAGTTGATAGTGTGATGGCGCAAAAAAGAAAGTAAAATTATTTACATGCACCTAGCAACACCAAGGTATACTTGCCCACTTGGTTGGTTGAGAATTGCGTATACCAAAGGTCTAGAGTTCAACTCCATCCATAATAAGCAACACTTTTTTACCATATATTTGTTCACTGTTTCAGCATTCATAACATTGTGTTACAAGTAATAATGGCCCGTGCTGTAAAAAAATGGATAACATTATGTTACAAGTAATAATGGCCCGTGCTGGATAACACACATTGTGTTACAAGTAATAATGGCCCGTGCTGTAAAAAAAATGGATAACATTGTGTTATAGGTGCTAAAAAAAACATTGTGTTACAAGTAATAATGGCCCGTGCTATAAAAAAAGGCCCGTGCTGTAAAAAAATGGATAACATTGTGTTATAGGTGCTAAAAAAAACATTGTGTTACAAGTAATAATGGCCCGTGCTGTAAAAAAATGGATAACATTGTGTTACAAGTAATAATGGCCCGTGTTGTAAAAAAATGGATAACATTGTGTTATAGGTGCACGATGTAAAAAAATGGATAACATTGTGTTACAAGTAATAATGGCCCGTGCTGTAAAAAAATGGATAACATTGTGTTATAGGGTGCACGATGTCATTCCAGATACATCTTAAAAAAACATTGTGTTATAAGTAATAATGGCCCGTGCTATAAAAAAACATTGTGTTACAAGTAATAATGGCCCGTGCTGTAAAAAAATGGATAGTGCTGTAAAAAAATGGATAACATTGTGTTATAGGTGCACGATGTCATTCCAGATACATCTTAAAAAAACATTGTGTTACAAGTAATAATGGCCCGTGCTATAAAAAAATGGATGCACGATGTCAAAAATGGATAACATTGTGTTATAGGTGCACGATGTCATTCCAGATACATCTAAAAAAAACATTGTGTTACAAGTAATAATGGCCCGTGCTATAAAAAAATGGGTGCACGATGTCATTCTAGATACACCTAAAAAAATGGGTGCACATTGTGTTATAGGTGCACGATGTCATTCCAGATACACCTAAAAAAAACATTATGTTACAAGTAATAATGGCCCGTGCTATAAAAAAATGGGTGCACGATGTCATTCCAGATACACCTAAAAAAATGGGTGCACATTGTGTTATAGGTGCACGATGTCATTCCAGATACACCTAAAAAAAACATTATGTTACAAGTAATAATGGCCCGTGCTATAAAAAAATGGGTGCACGATAAAAAAATGGGTGCACGATGTCATTCCAGATACACCTAAAAAAATGGGTGCACGATGTCATTGCAGATACACCTTAACATTGTGTTACAAGTACACCTTAACATTGTGTTACAAGTAATAATGGCCCGTGCTGTAAAAAAATAGGTGCACGATGTCATTCCAGATACACCTTATGCCATAACTGAAAATGTCATTCCAGATACACCTTATGCCATAACTGAAAATTTCATCATGGTGATGATCCTTGTCTGCTCATAACTGAAAATTTCATCACGATCCTTGTCTGCTCATAACTGAAAATTTCATCATGGTGATGATCCTTGTCTGCTCCCAGATGGTACCGATGCATATGCCCTTGTTAACTAATATATATAGTCATATTTCCTCCAAAAGTATATATATAGTCCGATCATCTTATGCCATAACTAAAAATTTCATCATGGTGATGATCCTTGTCTGCTCATAACTGAAAATTTCATCATGGTGATGATCCTTGTCTGCTCCCAGATGGTACT
The DNA here is from genome assembly GCF_000147395.1 of Oryza glaberrima. Taxonomy (NCBI): domain Eukaryota; kingdom Viridiplantae; phylum Streptophyta; class Magnoliopsida; order Poales; family Poaceae; genus Oryza; species Oryza glaberrima. The sequence continues at coordinate 14,828,264 of NC_068329.1, forward strand.
GATGCATATGCCCTTGTTAACTAATATATAATCATATTTCCTCCAAAAGTATATATGGTCCGATCATAAATGGTACGGACATTATCATGCCGAAAACCACCCTTTAACAACAACAATGACAAAAGATAACAGTTTTAAGACATATTATTAATATGGTCATATATAATTAACTCTGATAATTAAGTCTAATAGTAGAAACTTACGCTGTACTCAGGACGTCTGCATGCAATCCATATTCCTTGGCAAATATGAAGGATGAAATAGACTGAGGTATTGCAGCCTGCACTCATTTCATGAGAAAAATAAAAAATATGAAGAAAAAGTTAAACAATTGATCACAATATATCTTGTTTTCAAAAAGAAAACAGTGACAAAAAATAACTGATTATAATTAAAAAGATCAATGAATTAATTAATTACACTCATTTAGTTTTTAAACTTCATAACACTTGCAAATTTCACTCGTAAACTAGTAGTAGTTAATTGTGTGTACTTGTATGATGGCTACTCGGAGGACATCACCACGGATGCCAACGGCGGCGGATCCTATGGCCATGGCAGTGGGCCCGATTATGAACTTTAGAAAAAGGCCCAGAAGTGCAAGTCTTGGTCCACACTCCATAATCCTTTCTTGCTGGCCCATGAATAATCCTTAGGAAAAATGAAAGAAAAGAATAAGCTGGAGATGCAAGAAAAGAAAAGAATAATCCTTATATTAATGAGCATGTACTTACGGGGATACTTATTACTCATTTACCTATTGGAGATGCAAGCCCAGGAGATGCCGATTACACTGGCATATAGATTAGGATTACAGGCTAACTTACGTGCCACCGACTTGAATAGCGGTACCCTGGCACCATTCACCACTGCCACTGACACTGCCTCCTCCCCCCTGAGATCTTGGTTCGTTGCATCTGAAACCCCCTCTTCCCCCCTGACATCTTGGTTCGTTGCATCTGAAACCCCCTCTTCGAGGCTTTGCATATCTTTGCTGGTACCCGAGCTACTGACGACCGTATCATCATCTATGAAGGATCCTTCTTCATGACTGTTAGACTCGTCATGAGCGTTGGAGACGAAAGCTTTCCTTACTTCCAGGACCACCACGAGTGAGGTGAGCCACACTATTGCCTGGAAGATTGATAGTTGAACCACAATTTGCCCTGCCTAGTTGCCATACATGGCCCTCGCCATGGGCACGCCCACAACCAAAGAATTTGTGAGTGACGCAAGAGTAAAGCCGCTTATACACCAGTCGGCGACAGCGGCGCATAATCCCTCTTCCCAGAATTTCAACATAACTCCAATGCTGATTGCGGCAATTATAATTAACTTTGCTATGCTATCAGCCGCTAGAAGGCTGTACCTCACATTGTAGGGATCAAGGTGGAGGGTAAATTCAAAGGTGAAAAATGGAAAAGCAAACCAAACGACCATTCTATTTATTGCTTTGGAATCTTCTGCCGTGAAGATTTGCCACCATCGCCTAGAAGAGCAGTACCCTAATGCAAGGGCGAAATAAAACGGTGTTATCGCGGACAATATTTTTCCAATGTCCACCCACCCTATCATCTTGAAATTGGTGAAAAAAAAAGATGAACAACACTAATACTTCCTGAGAATGTTTAGGTCGACGACTGAACACTGATATCTCATGACGACTCGATATCATATATATAGTGAAGATAGGTATCTCATGGAGATATTGTGGAGATCATGCCGTTACGAGTTTGTTAAGCATGCGCGAGCCAAATGCGGTGAGCTGATGATGGCGACCGCGAAAAACCAAATTGTGGGATTCGTTTTCTTCCTAATCACCCAAACTTAAGGATCTAACCAAATTGTGGGATTCGCTTTCTTCCTAATCACCCCAATTTAAGGATCTAATTGTTGAGATCATGCCATTACGAATTTATTAAGCATGCGCAAGCCACATGCAACAAGCTGATGATGGCGACCGCGGAAGCGACCGCGAAAACCAAATCAAACCAAATCATGTTTCTGTTGCAGAATGTAGCGTGCAGTTTAGGAAAAACTGTATTTGGGATGGCAGCTTAGGGCATCATCAAAAGCATCCTAAAATTCTATCCCCAACATTTCAGTTATGGTAATTATAAACAAGATTTGAGGTGTTAAAATTTTTATTCCTGCAACAGATTAGCTATAATTGATTTTCTAAAAACAAAAAGACTGAGCCCTTAGAAAACTTCCAACAGAAATCAGTTTCCACTCGTCGCTCTCACGAGATCACGCTCGCGCGCGTGCCCCTTCGTCACCCCTCTCCACACAGTACCATGCCAGCAGATCAACCTGACTGGTACACGTGCACCCCCAGTTTTCTTCATGTACACCAGCAATTCCAGCAGGCAACAAAGCACCTACTAGCAGCAAGCAATTTTTGATCAAAATCCCCGGAATACCACACAGGGAATTATATCAAGATGCTGTTGATGATGCTCTTAGGTATCACATTCTAGTTTTTTTTTCTCTTTTTATTTTTAGCTGTGTTACCAACCTTACGTGTGACCCCCCAGGCAGAATGGAAGTTCAGTCATTTTTGTTCTTTTAGGCTTGCAGTTTTTTTTCTTTCCCATATTTTCCACACAAAAAAAATCTCATTTTATTTAGAATGATTTTTTAATGTTTTCTTTTCTGGTACGTAGGTTGATAATTGTCCGTGCTATAAAATGGGTGCACGATATCATTCAAGATGCACCTTATATCATAACTGAAGATTTCATGAACAAACTATTCAATGAGTATAATATAGATTACATTATCCATGGTGATAATCCTTGTCTGCTCCTAGATGATACCGATGCATATGTCCTTGTCTAGTAGATATATAATCATATTTCCTCCAAAAGTATATGACCTTGTCAACCAGATATATAATCATATTTCCTCCAAAAGTATATGTCCTTGTCAACCAGATATATAATCATATTTCCTCCAAAAGTATATATAGTCCCACCATGAATGGTAGGGACATTATCATGCCCAAAACCACCCTTTAACAACAAAAACAACGATAAAAGATAATAGTTTTAACACATATTATTAATATGGTCATATATAATTAACTCTGATAATTAAGTCTAATAGTAGAAACTTACGCTGTACTCAGGACGTCTGCATGCAATCCATATTCCTTGGCAAATATGAAGGATGAAATAGACTGAGGTATTGCAGCCTGCACTCATTTCATGAGAAAAATTAAAAAATATGAAGAAAAAGTTAAACAATTGATCACAATATATCTTGTTTTCAAAAAGAAAACAGTGACAAAAAAATAGCTGATTATAATAAAAAAGATCAATGAATGAATTGATTACACTCATTTAGTTTTTAGACTTCAGAACACTTGCAAATTTCACTCATAAACTGTCACATTCCACAAGTTTGGATGTATGGAAAACTTGGAAATGGTGGATGAAGTAAAATAAATAATACTTTTGCTTAGAATCATTCAAGATGCATTTTGAGTTTTTGTACATAAGCATACTAGGAACATATGCATACTCATTTGAAACCTTGAATTTATGAGGATACTTTTATCAACTCAAAAATATGGGAAAAATTTATGTGAATCACTTATTGACCCTAGAACCTTGTTATGAGTTTAATTTAATTTATCAAGCCATTTCACAAACCAAATAATTCTCTAAACACCCTAAGACCAGGAAATTGCAGTTTCTCTGGAGCATAATTTGACACTTTGCCAAAATTGGACCAAGGACTTTTAGGCTGTGAGACTTGACTCAGATTGTAGAACAAACATTCCTTTACAACTTTTCCATTGATCTCTAGCTCAAATTCTGCTTGGAACCTATTTTAAATCAAGGCCAAAGATGGACTTTCGCCATAGTTTCAGACTTAGACTAATTTAGCTATTCTTCTTCCTCTCTCCCATGTTTCACTGCCAAGTGGGCCAGGGATTATGTGGGACCCCCTTGTCAGCCACACATCGCCATCTTCCAGGGCCCATGGCTCAGAACCTGTGCGCCACACGCGAGCACACATGTCCGCAGCGGCGCTGAGCCGCTCCTCCTCCCTTCCTCCGCCGGCGACCAAATAAAGCCCGACCAGCCGGCAGCATTCTTCTCTCTCTCGCCCTCGTCTCGTTTCGCGGAGGAACCAAGGCATTCCACCTCAGGTTCGCCAGAAACGGAGGCATCAATCTTGGCGCTAGCAAGAGAAACCTTCGTCGCATTTGGTAACCGGTGAGCTCCATCTCTTCCCAATCCACGTTCTGTGAACTCCTCACAATGCCATCTCTAACCCTTCCAAGAACCGCCTCACAATGCCATCTCTAACCCTTCCAAGAACCGCCGATTTGGTGCAGCCGAACGTCGGGAACAGTCCATGGCTGGCCGTGTCGCCTCGCCATCATCTTCACCACTCCACGACGACTAAGAATCCCGAAGGAATCGATGCGAGGTGAACCACGGGGGAATTTAACTATTTGCCACTTTTTCCCACGTGACATACCAACATGGCAACCTAGTGTAAATATCGATGTGGGACCCACTCGTCAGTCTTACACCTCTCCCCTTCCTCTCTCTCTCCCTCCGGTCCAGCTAGTCCTGGCGCTACTCCGGCGCAATGTTTGCACCGGCGCTGTCGCCAGCGACGAAGATGCTCGTGGTATTGCTGTGCTTCACCAGCCACGGCTCCGGGCCGCCGGACGTCAAGCAGCTCGCCACCGTCCAGCCGAGCGCCGCCCAATTGTCGTCGTAGGCAGCGGGGAGCGATGTGCTGGTGCGACCGCGCGAGGCAGTAGTTGACGGACACCGTGACGATGACAGCGGCGGCCACGACCCACGATGGCGTTGAGGAGCCTGGAATGCACGCTAGAAAGGGCCGAGTAGATGAAGCCACCGCCATGGAAGCACATGACGACAGGGAGCTTCTCACCCCGTGGGACGCCACCGGGCAGGTACAGCCGCACGGCGAGGCTGGACCGAGCATCGATGACCACGTCCTTGGCGATGTTGGCGACCGCTTCCGATATTCATTCACCAGATCTACGCCGCTGCCGACTCCATCACCGGGGGAGCTGAGCTCGCCGTGTTCTTCCTTGGCGAATCCCCCGGTTGATGGTGACCTACGCCATCTCCGGTTGCCGTCTCCTTGGCAAACCCTCTCGGTGGCGGCGGCGGCGGAGGAGGAGACCGAGACGGTCGATGGTGACCTACGCCATCTCTGTTCCCCTTCCTCCGCCGCCGTGAGCCGGCGCTCCGCTGCCGCTGAGAGGGTTCAGCGCCGCGTCGATTTTTGCCGGAGGGGGAGAGGAAGGAAGATTTGTGAAACTGTCAAGTGGGTCCCACGTTGATTTTTACATTATGTTGCCACGTTGATATGCCACATGGCAAAAGTGGCAAATAGTTAAGAAGCCACCACGTTCGAGGGGCAAAAAAAAAAAAAGAACAAATCTAATAGGGATATTTGGATAATTGGCAAACCTAAAAGTGGCAAATAGTTAAATTCTCTCCACCACGGAGGGAGATCCTCTTCTTCCTCCACATCTCTGGCTGTCGTCACCATTTCTCTCTTCCTCACTCTCTGGTGAGCTTCGGCGCGATTCTTCTCGCCTATAGCTATCTCGTGCCGTCCTTAACCGATGCATGCATCCCCTATGAGCAAATCAAACCCGGAGGAGCATCGACGCCGACCGAAGCAGCAGCGCCGCCGCTGAACCTTTCCACCAAGGCCAAGACCCATCGAGCCGTGTTAGCAGCTTGGTGAGCACCCTAGGTTCACTTTCACACGCATGCACGAATAGATCAAGTCCCTAGCTCAACATGCATGTGCATGCCGAGCCTTGCCGCCGCTTCCATCACCATTGCCATCGCTGTAGACCACCAAATCTTGCAAGAAAGCCACCTATAGCTTCGCCTGGTCTTTCTCTTCATTTTTCCTTTTTGAAGTGCCGGTTGAAACCTCGCCGTTCGCCGGCGGCGACGCCGCGAACCTCGCGGCTGGGCTGTCGCCCTGTTCTGTCAAGAACAGGGGATGGATTTGCAAACAATTAAAACTCCCAGGGGTGTATTAGCACTATAAGCAGTAGACCATTACTAATTTGTAAATAAGCTAAACCTCAAACATCCTTTTGAATAAAGTCCTAAAACACGTGCTTAAGGGCTGCGGGATCTATATCCCGAAAGCCGAAGGGTCTTTGCGCAAAAGACCAATCACTGACTAGTAGACCCGTGAGGGAAAATGATTTTAGAAAATGAGGAAAATGCATAACTGGGTTTCCTGTCAACAGAAAAATAGTGCATCTTCAAAAATTCATGGTATATTCGTTATAGCTCCAAAAATTTCAAACTAAATTTTGTTAGGATCATACTTTTATTCTATGCAATATGAAAATGTTTAACTTTACAGAAACATAAATGTTATGTCTCAAAAATTCGAAAATACACTTAGGTCTAAATTTAACATGTTACCACTTTAAAAATTCATAACTTTTAAATGGGAATCAATAAAATGAAAATTATTTCACTAAAAATCAATTTAACACATAACACACCTACCCCATAAATAGCGCCCATTTTAGAGCATATTGAATTTTTATACATATTTGTGATTTCAGTTTTGCACATGTATGTTTACACGATTCGCAGCCGATCCACGAGGAAACTTATTACATTGCTCACCAGGGAGAGAAAGAGCAAGGCAATACACCCCTCTCTCTCTTTGAATCAAGTTGATTCTATGTTTTGGAGGTTATTGAAAATGTTTACGAAATCTTGCATGTCAATTGTACACTAATACATTAAAATTTTGTAAAACTTGTTAGACAAACACCCATTACTTGCATTATCACCATAACCCCACATATATCCATATCCCTCATCCTAACCTTAAGAACAATATAACTATACCTCTTTATATATGAATTATGTTGTCACTAGGTTACTATAATGCTTACCCATGCATAGAATAGTTTTGCTTATCATTTGGACTCACATTAACATGAAAAATGATTTTATCAAGGTTCTGGACAGAAATGAATAAATGAAGTATTTGACAAATAAAATGATGGAAAACTTGAGTTTTAAGTTTGGGCCTCAAGTGGTATACATATGGTGACTAGCTGTATACCGATAGGGGGAGAGTGCGCCCAAACTAACCTAAGGACTTCACTCAATGTCAGTTCATTATGAATACATTACGACCACATGTTCTATTTATGGGGCGGACCTAGCTTAGTAAATTATTTATGGTCTAGACTTACATCCTGGTAGGCCGGTGAGTATGAATTAGTTGATAATTCAAAGGAACTTCCTATTTACCGCCGAGGTAGTTTAGGTGACTAAGTCTGTCCAATACAACGGTATTGTGCCACGTGGTGGAGTCCGTTCGATGTTCGCCACCACGGCGTTAAGTTTAAGGCGTGGGTCCACCACTTAACAGTTCTAGGTCATATTCCTAGTATGCCTAGGATGGAGGAACACGTATCATGCTGGTGTAAGGTTAAATCATGAATTTTGGAACGGCTTTGTTGCGATTAATAAATCGGGTACTTATGTATCACATGCCATGCTTTACATGATTATTATTTTGCATCGTGTGGGTAAAGTGTACGAACTCTGCAGAATAAAAACTAATCGATTAGCCGTGCTTGCGGTTATGAGCGGCATGTGAATATGTATCGAGTATAGACTTGGTTTACTCTTTTAAATGCTGAAATTTATCTTCAAATTATGTTGAGATTTAGGAATGATCACATTGCTGCCATGGATGGCAATGAGGTGCATATTTATACATGAATAATGCCTACTTTGATGCCCATATACTAAGTACTAGCTTGCTGAAAAAAAATATTTGAAAGCAAATCTGATTTGAAAGCGTTTTATGCAAATAAAACTTGCCTTATGCTAAAAAGAACCATATATGCCTTCCTTGGATATATGCCATGCATGTAGTGTGTTAGGATTGCCTTGTGCTTGCTAGTACATTATTTTTGTAATGTACTGACTCTTGCATTTGTTGTTGTATTGTTGTTATTTAGAGATGGTTGCAGGTGAAGTCACTCCGGAGGAGGATGACTTCTTTGCTGATGATTCGTTCTTCCAGGATGGTTCTTGCTAAGGTCTACCCTAGTCAGTTGCATAAAAGATCTTTTAGGTAGAAAATGCTTCCGCAAACTTAAATATTTGGCCGGTCGGCCATGAGTATCTTAGTACTAAGCCCTTGTTTAGATTCCAACTTTTTTTCTTTAAACTTCCAACTTTTCTGTCACATTGAACTTTCCTACACACATAAACTTTCAACTTTTTTCTTCAAACTTCCAATTTTGGCTTGGAACTAAACACAGCCTAAGTTGTGAGAATTTATCTAAGTCCCAGAACCCTCTATATTTGGATATCAAGTGCTTGGATGAAAATGTTTAGTGTGTTCCTTATGTTAGGAAAATATTAAACATGACTATGAGTTAAAGATATTTGACAAGTCGTATATCTTTAGCCATTTATCAAGTCTCCTGAATGTGTAACACATCTGGTCGCTACCTTCGTGTGGTTTGACGGGCACATCTCAGGCTGAAGTTGACTGACAGGCTAAAGGACCAGCAATATCTCTAATATCCTTCTCTCGAAGCGTCGGATGTCTTATTATGCTTGATGGGTGAATTGAACCATTTTATTCAACTATCAAACATAATAAGAGGTCCGGAGTGCTTCTGAGATAAACTAGTACTCCAGTAGTTAATTGTGTGTACCTGTATGATGGCTACTCGGAGGGCATCGTCACGGATGCCAACGGCGGCGGATCCTATGGCCATGGCAGCGGGCCCGATTATGAACTTCAGACAAAGGCCCAGAAGTGCAAGTCTTGGTCCACACTGCATAATCCTTTCTTGCTGGCCCATGAATAATCCTTAGGAAAAATGAAAGAAAAGAATAAGCTAGTTTAGTACTTTTAATGTAAACCCAGCCCACTAAATGCTAGTCGTAATGAGGACCTCCAAAAAAATTCTTTTCGTTCTATGAACTTTAAGGTGTATGAAGTCTCATATTCCACTCTTGCAGCAGAACGATAGAGACTCCATTTAACTTAGGTTGATTTAATTTAGGCCGGAGGCAGACCTAAGTCAAGGTGCATTTTTTTTCTTGACATACTGTGGACAGAGATATATTATAGCCCTTACATACATATAGACTAAATGATATACTGCTATATGTTTAGAAGTGCATGTGTGCAAACCTACCCATACTGAACATAGCCAGCCCCAGCCCTAATCTTGACATTATTTGCACTGACCCCTCCAAAGCTGGTGGCAAAGTGAGGTGCGACCTGCAATAATATTAGGCACAGATGTATATATTAGAACATATAAATTAATTATATTTATGAGCATGTACATACGGGGATACTTATTACTCGTTTACCTATTAGAGATGCAAGCCCAGGAGATGCCGATTACACTGGCGTGTAGATTGGGATTACAGGCTAACTTGCGTGCCACCGACTTGAAGAGCGGTAACCTGGCACCATTCACCCCTGCCACTGTCACTACCTCCTCCCCCCTGAGATCTTGGTTCGTGGCATCTGAAACCCCCTCTTCGAGGCTTTGCATATCTTCGTTGGTACCCGAGCCACCGACGACCGTATCATCATCTATGTAGGACCCTTCTTCATGTCTGTTAAAGTCGTCATGAGCGTCGGAGACGAAAGCTTTCCTTACTTCTAGGACCACCATGAGTGAGGTGAGCCACACTATTGCCTGGAAGATTGATAGTTGTACCACGACTTGCCCTGCCCAGTTGCCATACATGGCCCTCGCCATGGGCACGCCCACAACCAGAGAATTGGTGAGTGACGCAAGAGAAAAGCCGCTTATACATCAGTCGATGACAATGGTGCATAATCCCTCTTTCCGGAATCTTAACCCAACACCAATGCCGATTGCGATGACTATAATTAACTTCGATATGCTATCAGCTGCTATAAGGCTGTACCTCACATTGTAGGGATCAAGGTGGAGCGTAAATTCAAAGGTGAAAAAGGGAAGAGCAAACCAAGCGACCATTCTATTTATTGCTTCGGAATCTTCTGCCGTGAAGATTCGCCACCACCGCTTGGAAGAGCAGTACCCCAATACAAGGGCGAAATAGAGCGGTGCTATCGCAGACAAGATTTTTCCAATGTCCACCCACCCTATCATCTTGAAATTGGCGAAAAAAAGATGAACAGGATTAATAGATCCTGAGAATATCCAGATCGATCTGAAAGGTACTGTATTTATGATATACTTACTACATAGTCGATAGATGAACACCGATATCTCATGGAGATAATCCCCTCCAAATAAAAAGTCACACCTCACACCTCATACCTTTCTCCTCCTCCAAATAAGAACTCACACCTCATGCCTTCCTTATTCTCCCAAACTTATGAGATCTAATTGTCGAGATCATGCCGTTACGAGTTTGTTAAGCATGCGCGAGCCACATGTGGCGAGCTGATGATGGCGACTGCGAAAAATCAGATCGTGGGATTCGTTTTCTGTTGCGGAATGTGTAGCATGGAGTCTAGGAAAAACCGGATCTTGGGATGACAGTGTAGGTATGGCATTCTAGTTTTTTTTTCTCTTTCTATTTTTAGCTATGTTACCAACCTTACGTGTGACCCTAGGCTGTATGGAATTTCAGCCATTTTTGTCCTTTTTAGGCTTGCAGTTTTGTTTCTTTCAATGTATTATATAATATTATCATATATCCATATTTTCCACTCCAAAACAAAATCCCATTTTCTTTAGAATGATTTTTTTTAAGACCAACTCATGGAATCTGTCTCTGTCATTTCTATATTATTAACCATGTTTATAAACAATTTTACAGTTGACCAGGCCATCAAAGGATCCCTCTTTGCATGCATGCACAACTGAACTGAACTGAACAAAAATAAAACAAAATGCAGGTCAGCTTTAGTTTGTCCTGTGGCTAAGCATGCACCTCATAACTCACAAAATTGGAGGGCCTAAAAGCCTCCAGCGAAGAGCTTTTTGGCGTGGGATCGATCAGACTAGTTAATTAGCTATGTTGACATGTAGCTAACTTGCTATGCGTGCATCTAGGGATGATTTATCTACAATAATCGCTGACAATCTGTCTGATCGGCTTGAGAGATGGATTCCCACATGTTTAATCATGAGGTAACTACTGGTTCCTTTTTTTTTATAGGAGTAGAAAAGCTTAAAATCACTCCCTTCAATAACAAGTGACGCTTTTATATTGATACGGTTTCTAAAATGCAACTTGATTTGCATACAACTAGCTAGGTGAGCCGTGCAATTGCACGGCTAGCATCCATATAAAATTATTTTTTTACATATGATTTTGCTTAAAATTAGTTAAATAGCTATATAATTGTCTTAGGACTTTGAAAAAAACCGAACCTTATCATCTGCATGTTTCTAATTTTATAGTTTTTGAATGTCACACTAGGCGCTACCTCGTACTTATTTGTTACCCTTTTATTTATTTGCTCGATCTACTACGGTTTCTATTCATCCTCCTTGCAACTTTTAAAATTGGATCTTATAAATTCTAGAGTTTATTGTCTCGTTGGATTTCATTTTTATAATTTTTAAAAGTCCCGTCAAACGCCGTCACTCGACTCCCCTAAGCCGTCCATCGCCTACTCTTTTTATTGTCATTGGGATTTTTAAAATCGAACATAATTATCATCTGTGTACATTTTAACTTTCAAAAATCCCGGCAAACCATCCGTAGCTTTGCCATTGTACTCCTCTATGACCCATCCGTTGCCTTCTCTCTTAATTATCAGCGAGATTTTAAAAATCGAACGTGATTATCATTTTGGTTTAATTTTTACTTTCCAAAAGTCTTGCCAAACACCATGATTGTGCTGCTTAACAGCTTGCCCATCATCCCTTCTCTTAATCATCGCTGGGATTCTATTTGATTTTTTTTTAAATTTAACCACTATAATTTTGACATGCTATCATCTAACAATTATTTTTTAGTAATATTTAAATTCAATAATATGATAAATAGATACTACTTGAAAACTTTGTAAGTCATATCAAAATCCAATTTGGGGATGTATTTTATTTTTAATAAATATTTTCTCGTGTTCTACTACCTCTGTTCCGAAAAGCCAGTCGTTCTGCTGGCGGAGAAATGTCCCATAAAATTTGTCGTTCTAGCATCTACCCACTGAACTGAGCATTTAGTCTATTCAATCGAATCATTGTAACCCACTTGATTCTAGCTAGTAATAGTTACTCTTTCCCTGTACAACAGTGCCGCTACTAGTACATGCATGTACCATGCGATAGATAGTAGTACTAGTAGTGATTACTTAATTACCTGTTGTATTTTTTTCTTACAATCTGAAGTGACAAATGCAACCACTTAATAGGGGCAATATGGTAAATTTTACTTCCGGTTAATTTGTCCGACCAACCTTAAAACGACTGGCTTTCTGGGACAGAGGGAGTAGATGGACTCTGCTTCTAATATTCTTTATTTTTAATTCTGAATTTTAGTAATTTCTAAATTGCATTCCTACCTGAACTCTTTCAAATTCTTAGAATTCATATTGAAATCAAAATTTAGGATTTATTTTATTCATAATTCTAAAATTTAATTAATCCTATGTTGTGTTCTAAATGCATTCTCTTCCAATATTTTTTAATTTAGAATTTTAGTAAATTCTAAATTGTTTTCCTACTTGAACTCTTTGAAAATCGTATTGAAATCCAAATTTGGGATTTATTTTTTAAATTTTTAATTTTAATTATTTTGTCTTTGTTTCTAGATGAACTCTTTTTTCAATACTACTTATTTTTAATTCTGAATTTTATTAATATTTAAATTGTATTCTTACTTTAACTTTTATTTTTATTTTTCTCAAACTTATTTTTTAATTTCGTTTGATAATATACTCAGTGAGGGGCAGGTGTGGACTGCATGGATGTCATGTGCGGTTGATTGCGCATTAGACATACTCCAATCAAACAGTTGATATATTTTTTTATTTTTCTCTAATTAACGTGGTAATTTCTTAAAGGTTTAGACATCATAGCAAAACTGATAAGCTCCTATGCGGTATACAGGAGCCGGGTTTGATATTTTTTAGGTGCATGTATGTTAGTTTTTTTTACGATCTAGATTATATTTCCAATTTGCCGTGCTAGTCATCAATCTATCAAAAAAATGTATGACATTTAATTTTCTCCAGGAGTGCTAGGCTAGCTATTTACGAATGCATATGGCAGTGTATAGACATGGAGGCATGCACTATTTATTTTTCTTAGTACTCTACTTTTCCTTTTTTTTATTCGATGGTTAATCGGATCTACTCTATAATTCAACAAATAGTTTCACTCATCACTCATTCTTTCATTCCTCATAGAACGGTCTAGATTAACTCTATGAAACCCAACGATCCAGATTCACCCCACCTTCTTCCCGCAAAAGATCGCCCCCTCCCCTGCCCCGACCTACGCCCAAACCCCAACCCGCGCCTCCCCTATCCACCCTAATTTCTCTTCTCTCCCTCCCACGCGCCGCCACCGATCCCTCTGTCGTTGTCGCATTCGTCCTCGCCCAGCACAGAGCGCTCGGTAGGGCGAGGCATGGCGCACGCCATACCTCGCGCCGGCCGGTGACCGCGAGTACCGGCCCCTCTCAGCGCACTCATGCTGGGCCACAGCGGCCGAACCATATAACCCATTGCTGGTCCACTTGTGTCGTGTATTCGTATTTCTCGTCAAGTGAGTCGAGACTGCGGCTGCATCCTGGAGACTGGGACGGAAATCAGCAACAGCTAGCAGCACGAGCCACGCTCACGTGTGGAGGCAGCAGTAGCTTAGTTGGGAGCTTTTCTCGATGAAAGAAAGAAATGAAACAAGAAATAGAGGAATAAGATCCCAATTTTCTAGCATCCATCTAGGAACAAGACCCCAATTTTCTAGCATCCATCTATCACTGTTAAATAAAATATAGGTAGTTTGCTAAATTTCATGTATTTGATGGACTATGAGATATTAAAATTGGATGCAGAATCATATAGCGTGCAACTCTTTTTCGATATTATATTATTACTTTGTAGTTTTTTCGCTATATATTCCATGTTTGTAACATGAACATTGATCTATTATATATAACTTTGATCTATTATAAGTGCAATCTCGAATGACAAGGATTTTAGCCCTCGCAGCCTCGCCATGCCTCATTTTTTGTCCGTCCTCTACCACTCTCCTCGCCCAAATCGGCGCCACCGCCCCTACCACCAGAAGCCTTTTCATCTCTAGGTAGCTGCCGACGCCTTCCACGCCGAGCTGCTCCTCGCCGCCACCAATCCCTGCCGCCGACACCTTCCACGCCGAGCTGCTCCTCACCGCCACCGATCCCGCCGCCGGAATCCCTTTTGTCGCTAGGTCGCCACCGCCGCCTTCCGCGCCGATCTGCTCCCCGCCGCCACCGATCCCCATTGCCGCCATCACGTTCTCACCATGCCTCTACTTTACGCTCCACATCTCATAGCACAGGTAATGTGGCTCTTCTTGAAGCAGTGGCATTGTTCTCTTCTTTTTTTTTTTTGACCGTTTTGGGTATATTACATCTAATTTGTCCACTGGGTTCAGTAAAAGTGTAAAACACAAAGCAGAAGGATTCTCTATGTCCAGTTCATAATTGGGAAGAATGTCATCTGATAGTATATAAGTGAATAATTTTCCATGTAATAGCTAGATTGGCTTATCATCTGTTGATTCCCTGGAGAGCTAATCAACCCATTGAATTGTTTTGCCACTTACCAACTATACCTGATTAAATCAGTAGTCAAACCTTCTACTTGTTTTCAAATTCAAACTTTTTACATTTTGATTTGATATTTCTCTATTAAATCTGAATTGCACTGGTTCTCATTGCTTGTTTCTCTCAGTCATGATCCATGTTTCATGTGTAATTACCAACACTTTTTGCTTCCATGCTATCACTAGGAGAAAGAATGATAATGTGGTTATGCACAGTTCTCATTTAGCAAAATCACACCAAGATAGAGAATGGTACTGTGGTTATAAACACATTTGAAGATCCATCTGTTATAGCTTGTTTGTGAATGTTGGGGCTTTTTTTTTTCTCGATGTTCTGTTCTCTTTTCTGCCAGCAAATATGCAAACCAATATGTTAATTCATTTGCCTGTTTGCGTTTAAATGTTGTGTCTTGATTCTGATGTTTAATCCAATGTCGTAAAATCACTGCCAAATTAATAAACAAAATATAGCTATGCATTGTGGTGAAGTCACGGCAGATTTTTAGTGGCTAAGGGATGGTTTTAAAAAAAATAAAAAGAAGTATTAAAGAAATTTAAATTCAAAAAGGGGTTTTAAAAGAGATTAAAGAAATAAAATTTAAAATGGTATTTTAAAATAAAGAAAAGGCATTTAAATAAAGAAATTTAAATGAAAATTTAAAATTAGAAAATTTGGTGTCAAAAGAGAGGTTTTGAAATTAGATGAATTTAGGTCAAAGAATTTTTGGAATTGGATCAATGGTTGGAGAGATATGGGCTCCTAAAGATTGAAAATCAAATAAAAGAAAAAGGAGTTACTGTGCAGTGGGCCCCGCTGTCAGTGTCTTCTCCTTTCTCGTTTTCTTCTTCCTTTCTTCCTGCTTCCTTCTCTCTTCCTGTTTCTTCTTCCCGAGCAACAACAGAGAGAGAGGGAGACAGGGCGTCGGTGCTCCGGTGGTTGAACGGCCTCGACGGCGCTGTCCAAGCGTGTTCCCGAGCATCGCGCACCTAGGAGGGGTGGTGGCTGGTAGAGAGGAAGGGTAAGATGGCCGGAACGGCGAAGATAATGCGTGGTCCGGTCAGGAGAAAGAGAGCTTCGGTGTGGCTGGATTCAAGAGAAAAAGGAAGGGGAAAACGGGTAAAATGGATTCGCCGGAGTGAGGAGAAGCTAGTGGTGCAAGGGAATTGGAAGAGAGGCTACGGGGGAGGAGATCGGCCAGTGACTTGGTGGTGACCGTTCATGGTGAGAGAGAGAGAGAGAGAGAGAGAGAGAGAGAGAGAGAGAGAGAGAGAGAGAGGGAGCTCGAAGCTCGGACGGGGCAAAAACAGAAGCGATGGCCTCGCCTTTTATAGGCCGGAGAGGCGGTGGAGGAAGGATGGCCGGCGACGGCACGGTTCGTCGTCGAGAAAGAGGCGGCGACGCGTGTCGGCGTTTAATTTGCTGTAATGGCGGCTCGGTGGTGGGCAACGGCTCGCGGCGGCGCGTGGCGGCAGCGGATTGGTGCGGCGAGGTGGCGGCGGCGGATTGGCTGGGCGGCGGAGGAGGAAAGGCACGGCACGGCGTCGACGGCGGCGCATCGGGAAGGGGTGAGCGGTGGCGGCGCCCATCGAGAGAGAGGGAGGAGGCGGCTCGGCTGTGAGCCGGCTCGGCTGGGCCAACAGTCCAAGTGGGAGGAAGGAAACAATGTAGACTTGTGCTGATTGGGTAAAATGAAGGGAATATGGCCCAAAATGAATAGGAGGTTTTAGGAATTTTGTGTGGAGGGATTTGAAATGGAATTTCAAAGGAGATGAAAACAAGAGATGTATTTGTGGACTTTTTGAATTCAGACAAGGAATTCAAATAGGATTCAAAGGAAGTGAAAGTTAGGGGAGTTTTGAAGGGAGGGTTTTAAATATATTTAAAGGAGATAAAGTTTAAAAGAGAAAAGTTTGGGGTCTTTTGAACTTTAAAAAAAGAATTTTAAATATAAAGTTTTTAAAGCAAAAAGAAGTTTGAAATATTTTTAAAATAAAATCAAAGATATCTATTTTGAAGTATAAACTTTATGAAGGATCGAAATGCTCCAATTTTAATAGAATTCAAAAAAGAACCAAATGTAAAACTTGTCACGAAAGATTTAAAAATCAAACGGGAAGAAAAGGCAATAATTTAACTTCTAACTTTGGATAAATTTAGGAGTGGTAAAAATAGATGGAGGTAAATAACTAGGATTTTAGCCTCCAGAATATGGGGTATGGATTCTCGGTGAATTATTTATGGCTAAAGGAAGTTGGACTTTGAATAGAAGGGATTGGAAATAAGTTTCTTAGCACAAGAGCAATCACTCAATTATTTGTGATAGTATAGTTCTTGTGCCAAAGAGGAAATATTGGCCCAGGCTAAATAATAGACTTTGAAATATTGAATGGATAATTTAGATAAATGAGATTTCAAAGGGGAGATATTTGTGGGAGTACAGAACTGGATTCGGAAGTACATGTGGATGGGAATTTCTACAGGAACAGAATTGGTGGTAGATTTATGAACTCTAAAGGATGGGTATGTTGACTTAAAGGGGGATTGAAAAGTATATTTTATGGACTTTGGGGATATTTAGGTGGAGATCCAAAGAAAAGGTATCAACAATTCATGTACTCTAGAGATATTTGGGAATGGATTCAAAGGAAATATAATTTAGAGCCAAAGTTAAAGATTAAACAAAATAAATAACAAGGTTTTGTAAAATTTAAAAGAGAGCGATTAATTTGCAAATAAAGTTTTAAATCCAAGTTAAAAGAAATTAAGAGAAGGCAAGATCACTTCAACAGAAGAATCGAGAAGAGCATGACTTAAGACATTTCGCAAAAAAATTTCCCTGAAATTTTGAGTCCGTTACAGTGGCGACGACGAGGGAGGAGTGTGGCACGGCGTCGGTGGGACGGCGGCTGTTGGGGCGCGACCATCACTCAGATCCCCGCCAGTGACTACAACGGCACTCTCCTCGGCAAGGGGAGGGGGAGGATGCAGTGCGATGTGAGGGCAGAGGCCCTAGCAGTTGCTTAGCTAATGGGAGGGGGAGGATTAATTATGTGACTGCTAGGTGTGGTAGTATGGATGGCTGCTCCCCCATCTCTGTCTGCCGGTTGGGATGGGGGCAGTGAGGCTGACTGTTCGACGTTTGGGAGGAAGCGTCATCGACGGCACAAGGTGGCTGCTCTCCCTCCCTTCATGCTTGGTTGGTGGCGACAACCTGGGTGAGCAGTGGCGGTGGGGATTTTGCAGATGAGGAGGCCCCCTGGAATGGGTGCACAGCAGTGAGGCACCGGTGTGGTGGCTATGTCTTGAAGGTGCTTAGATAGTGGTAGCTGGTGGTAATGATAGGGACGCGATGATAAGTGTGGGTAGGAAGATCTCTCTGTGAAAGCCTAGTCTGTCCAGGGCCGATAGTGGTGACTCTTTCGAGCGACAACCCTCCTAGGGGCATTGTCGTGGGTCTCTCATTTGTCCTTCGGTGGGATCCTTTTAGGCGAAAACCTAGTCCTGGTTTATCCAGGGAAGACGACGATAGTGTCATCATCGACAACGCAACCTCCCTCGAGACGTCGTTTGAAGGGTCATTTCTTTCTAAACCCTCTTCAGATGGGCTATCCTCTAGTTGCGGCATGCTAGTCAACGCAAGATGGCCACAATAGCCGGCCTCACGGGGGAGAGTGGATCCATTCTTCGTTCTCGCCCTCTCTCCCTCTCTCCCTCAATCCCAAAGCCGTGGATGGAGTAGAGTTCGTCGGGTGGTTGCGCTTCTTTTTGTTCTCAGTTGTGGGGCTTGTTTTCTTTTTTCGGATTATAGTCTCCTAGGACTATTGTCTTATAAATTTTTCCTGCTATATCAATATAAAACCTTCAACGTCTTATAAATTTTTCCTGCTATATCAATATAAAACCTCCAACTGTGTTATGTGCTTCAATTAAAAAAAAGACACGTACATGAAATTACTTTCTTCCTGAAAATCCATTGCCTGCAGATTTCGCACTGAAAATCTGCTCGGTTAATGACCAGTAGGTGCATCGTTTTTTCACACAGAGCCACTGTGGTTGAATGAGTAGCAGCCTAACAGAGTAGCAGGCACCAACCTGAGCCAGCTATGTTCTGCGGCAAGAATGCAAGATAAGCTAGCACGAGCAATGAGGGAAAAAGGGCTGAGTTGCCTGACAGATGATGGTAGCTACAATTGGAATGGAAGCCATCAGGATATCGATGGCCTCTTTCCCGCTTCAAGAGACTTTGTCTTCTCTGCCCCTTATTCTGAACATCCCATTGTCGCTGCAAGAGACTTGTCCTGTCTGCACCTGATTCTGAACATCCCATTGTGCGACGCACCAGCTATTCAGCCAGAGATTTGGTCTCCGGACACGTTGCGATAGGTTCACAGTTGGGAAGATGGATTGGCTGGTTGCGCTGTTCACTAGCGTACGTGTAGATAGTTGTGCCCATCAGGCCATCACACCATTGGCAGTCAGATTGTTGTGCCACCGGCACGAGGAATTAGAAGGAAGCGACTAAATCAGAGCAAATGCAAATGCACGCGTGCTCTGTTTAGACCTAATACTAAAAGCATATTACTTTTCACTTACTAATTTTCCTTTCAGACTTCAAAGTCTGGAAGAGATTGTCCGCTTAATGCAGCTCTTCCTATAGAGAATATGGGATATGCCCGGTCAATGACCATTTGGTGACTAAATTTTGACTGTACTGACAGCAACCCATGCAAAAGCATGTAGCACATGCACGGATTTGAGCCCGCCACTGTCGACAGTATGATGGCACGGCACACGGCCATAGATGAAAGAACACACCATGCAATGTTGCTTGCAAAAGAGAATATTGCTTGATCTAACAGATGATTGTAGAGTGGTCGGAATTAGTGTGGAAGGCATCAGGACTCGAGAGACTGGAATGTTGAAGGCATCATGAGACATCAGGGGTGAAGACCTCCAAGTCCTTGTGTCCGGATAACGCATTTTGAATGACTGATTTTATTTGTGTTTATGTATGCAGTACTGGATAGGAACTTGATTCTTTTCAACTGCAGTAGGCTTTTCATGCAAATAATGCCGATGCATAGTTGATATATATATACTCTGAACTTAAAACTTGCAAGTATTTCTCTTAGGATATATTTTGGAAAAAAATATTGTTTTTGTGAAATCCAGTTACTTACTGTACTCTTAAATTATATTTGCTCAAGAATGGCTATTATGAATTGTAATTCTTGTGGGCATCTGGAGCGAGGCGGTCAAAAAATACTGTGCTTATACGTGAATTTAACGAGGCAAAACCTAGCTAGCGATTACTTTAAAGGTAACACCGTGCTTTAAGATAGATGGTACAGTCCACTGAGCATCTAGAATTGGCTCTTAGAGCTTGGGGTTATTAGAAAACTGTTAAAGCTTTTGACAGTAATTTAAGGTTTCTAACTTGTTTTTGGAAATGTTGTCTTGAATAGTTGTTCCCAGGTCCGCTTGGAGAGTAAGAAATGGAACAATGACCTAATTGAACCATCAAGTGTGCAGCTTTTTCAGTGAACGTGAAATGGATCACATTCACATTTTTATGGAAAGTAGACACATTCCCTTGTTTCCCTTTTCCTCTAGATCTCATAATGATATGTGGGTCTAGGGCACACATATCAGTGACACATCAACCTCAGAATCGTGCGAATTTGACGGTGGTAAATAAGAAATAAACCCAATGGAAGTATTCCACATTCTGAAAATTATTCAAGCTTTTTGGCTACAAGCTGAATGTCTTTGCAACTTTCACATGAAGTCCATAATATTCAAGATGGAAGTTTTTCAAATGTGGACACATTGCACTAGGATTTGAAAACATTATAAACAGAGATAGAAGAGTCATCTCTGCTACAATAACTGGCCTATTAATCTCATAACAAAAACATATGTACGAGGTTAACCGAAAACCACGAGGTCCACAATATTGAATATTGATAGATATATTTGAGCAAGTAAAAAATAAAAAATGAGAGAGAAAAATAAGTCACACATCTCACTAAAAAATTTAGAGCAAGTGGCACTGTTATAAGAATCCAATTTGAGATGAGAACTCACAAAAGGTTCAGCATGAAGCATACAAAACAAATCACATTAAATTCACACAAACAATTAATAATGTTTCACAAATGAGCACAAAACGTATTATTTAGGACATACAGATAGATTGTGGGAATGCACATGTTCCCAATAATATATAATGAAAACATCTAGAAATAATTCAATAGCCAGAGTAATATAATTTACCTTGCGAAACTAGCGGATAACATAAATTCTTGCTGCAAGCTATTGCAGTTTGAAGATGCTAAATTAATTATACCAATTGTATGAACTCCAAGAGACTGATGCTGATTTACGTATGTTTCGGATAGGGGTGGTTGCATCCCATGATTGCTTTCTGGGCTGGTACTAGCTGAACTGAAACATTTATTTCTTACGGATTGTAATGACATTTCCACTTGCTTCATAGTTGGCCTTTCTTCGCCTCGGAGCCTCAAGCATGCCTGTGCGATAGAGGTAACTGTATTTATCTCATCCTCGGTCGCTTCCTCAAGAACTTCAGGGGCAACTATCTCAGTAATTGGCCTTCCTTTTATCTCATAAAGGAAATAAATAGATAGATTTTTCTTTGTGCCAGACTCACATTCAAAAATGGGTTGCCTTCTAAGAAGTAGTTCTAAAAGAACTACACCAAAGCTATACACATCACTCTTCTCATTCAGATGTCCAGTGTGGTAGTACTCTGGATCTAAATACTCGAAAGTGCCTTGTATATTGGTGAAAACATGGGTTTGATCATTAGGAATCAATCTTGATGCACCAAAATCTGCAACTTTAGCCGTATAGTTTGCATCCAAAAGTATATTAGAAGATTTCACGTCACGGTGTAAAACTGATACTGATGCTGCGGAGTGAAGGTAATACAAAGCACCCGCAGCTTCTGTAGCAATCCTCAAACAATCATCCCAAGACAATGATGATTCCCTATTACTTGTAGCACCATGAATAATTTGATTTAGTGAACCATTTGGGACAAAATCATACACTAATAGAGGGACTTCGGTTTCAAGACAACATCCAAAGAGTTTTACAATATGACGATGATTTATTTGTGAGAGTATTGCCACTTCATTGATGAATTGACTAATCTCTTCTTCCCTAATGATGTTAGGTTTTTTTATAGCCACCACATGTTGATCAGATAAAATGCCTTTGTAAACCATGCCATGCCCTCCACTACCAAGAACACGTGTTGGGTCAAAGTTGTTTGTTGCCTGTTTCAGCTCTTCTAATGAGAAAATTTTTGTGTTATCACTAGCTCTTTCATCTGATGATATAAGCTGCTGTAGTAGAAGGCCTTGGTTTTTCCTAAAATATTTTTTCCGTTGTTGCTTCTGAATGTCACTTCTTTGTTTACGGATAAGTAGTACCACAGATAAGCTAACTACAAGAATTCCAAAACCAGCAGCCATACCAATAGCAATACCTACATTTAGGGACCCTTATAAGATTTTTTGTATTTGCTAGTAAATAATTAATGATAAGCTAAATTATGCTGTGATAACTTAAATGAAACCTTGTTCTGATATGAGTCAATTAAGAGTTCAAATGTTGAACTAATTAAATAACTTGTTGTACCAGTTTTTTTTCTTTTAGAGTTGATTCAGATTCTGTGCCAACTTCTGAATATATAAAGCAATATAGAATAAAGAAAATTTGATTAATTTTCATTTTAAAAAACAGTGTCTATACATGCAGATACATTCAAGTACAAAAGAAAACATTTTGAGGAAGAATGTGAATTTCCTTTTCATAAATTGTAGGGATGTGAAATGGTTTCTACATGAACATTCAAGTACATAGAGGTTATTCCAAAACAATATACTCAGATGATAATATATGTGTACCAGTAAGCAATGGAATCTCTTTCCGACATGGTCCAATAAAAGCATTTCCTCGGGTACCCGCAGGGCAAAAACAATCATACCCGCCCGGTTTATTGATACATTTCCCATAGCAAAGGTACTTTCTAGAATCCTTGCATTCATTAATATCTACAATCAAATTTATAACTTATGTCAAACTATATTATTTTGCTCGTGAATAAAACAAAAGCATGATGATTTACGAAAATGCTAACACACACTTCAATAGCATTCTTAATGTAGTGGTTCTAGAGTTTTTTTTTTTTGGTTGGGAGGGGGGTAACTATGCAGTGAAAACTCAATTTAGGTGAACACTTATTTAAACCCGATCAAAAAGTAATGTATATCTAATTATTTTTTTAAAAAAATATCACATTTAGATACACCACCTCATCACATTTTGTCAGAGTTTACACGAGTTTCACCTAAGTCAATAGTTTCCACCACAAATGTACTCATTTTCGAGATTTTAACCGCAAGATACTTATATCATTTTGTATCATTTTGTTTACAAGTAGTTATAACTAACACACATTAATTAACACATTCACCAAAGTCCTTTAGCCCTTCAACCAAAGATATTGAATACACCCACCAAAATGATGGAATAAGCTAGCTGGTCATATTTGTTTTCCAATGCCAGCACAACAAACCTAGACAATTAAACTAGCTTAGGTGAATTACGGAGATCATAACCTGATAATCAGATTGCTGACCGTTCCATGAACTCAAGATTTGGCTAAAAGCAGATTGGAACAAAATAGCTGATTACCTCTCATCTACGATATTAGTGTTTTCTTAATTTGATAAAGCAGATGTTTCATGATAATAATTGACAAGTCGTAGCTCATATAAAGTATAAACTCTAGTTTTGATGTTAGCAGTTAATACTTACCAACTTGCACCTCATATAGACTCCTTTTGTTTTACCTGAAACATTATAGTTTGCTTCCGTCCTTAATGGATGCTAAATTAATTCACACTTTTTTTGTCTACATGGAAATTCTTAAAAACTAGCAATCGATAGATAGACAGATAATTCATTTTACAATCCTTAAGTAGGATCATGATTTATGTTACCTATTTGAGTTATCATTTTTTTTGAGTAATAAATAGTTATCATAATTTTATAAAATTTTGATATCATACCTACTTATACCGTTATACCCTCCCCCCCCCCCCCCCCCCCCCCCCTCAATGACATGTAAATACGCTCTAGACAAAGAGGCAATATTTTGGTAAATACATGTACTTTAATGCTAAAGTATGCTAGTTGCTAATAGATGATATGTAAATGCAATATTCTAGCCAGCAAAAGGCTCTAGTTGAGAAATTCACCTTGGCAACCAAACGAATCGTTTAGGTAAGGATTTCCTTCAAATCCATTTTGGCAGTTGCAGATGTAACCTGGTCCGTTTCGCGAGTTCAAACAGACGCTATTGCTGCTGATGCACATGTAGGAATCTGGATTTATTTTAGCTTGCTCATATGTGGAATTACCAATAGCCCAGTCCACCACAAAAGGTGGCTGACTACCAAGATTGTCATTGAACCTTGATAGAGAATTGTAAACCGTGGAGAAATTAAAGCTGGATGTCTCGACAAGTGCTGCATAAGCACAACGAGTCCAGTTGTAGATGTCCGTTGTGTTGAAACGACCATCGAACCAAACCTTGTAGTACTGGATCCCCTTAGGGATGTTCGTTTGGCAACAACCTATCCCAGAGCACCCGGCACTGTTGATACTCACGAGATCATCGCCTATGCCACAAGTGGCCGCACAACCGATAGTTAGGTTGCTACCTACATCATTTTGTTCACCTGGGCCGAGGTAAGCGAGCATACGGCACCCAAAGACAATAAACTTGTTAGCAGTGTCAGAGAAAGTGAAGGGACTCCCTTTCAAGTTCAGATCAACCATATCGACACAGTCGATATCATTCCTCGTTGTGTTGTGGCAGTCGTAGGACATATCCATCTTCATCTGAGCCTGACCTAACGGCAGCGAGATGTCGAGCACCTCCATGTTCCGCAGGAGCAGGGTGGGCACGCCGTTCCCGGTGTCGTTGCAGCTCAGCTCGAAGCCGGTCATGGCGCAGCCGGGCTGACCGCCGATGCCAAACGGGTAAGGGATGTCTA
Source organism: Oryza glaberrima (assembly GCF_000147395.1). NCBI lineage: Eukaryota > Viridiplantae > Streptophyta > Magnoliopsida > Poales > Poaceae > Oryza > Oryza glaberrima. The sequence continues at coordinate 14,853,159 of NC_068329.1, forward strand.
TCTGACCGCACTTCCTCTGGCAGGATGCTGCAACAGCGGCAAGACATGTCGCCATTGCTACGGTGAGACATAGTGAAGTGGACACTGTTGTGCGGCGCAATATTAGTGGTGGCATTAGCAGCGCCTGCATCGTCCCTGTTGTTTTTTTGGGTGGAAATGAGGGCTTCTAATAGCTACCTAGCAGCTTTCCAAGCTAACACAGGTAACGCTGCATGCACCACTAGCACTATAGATATATATACTGCATTGTTACCTTGACTTGGACTTGCTCTAACTCAAAGTTGTCTTCACCTAATATTTAGGGCATCGAGTAGAGACTACATGATTGAACCAACAAATATGCTTACTGCAGCGTTAATTTACTTAGTCCTCTAACCGCAGTGTTCACAAAATAACTGGTATATATGTACTTTTTCCTAGCTCGATCTGAACATCTGCGCCGCTGACCAAGTTTCTCATTCGATTTAATGTGAACCAAGCTAGATTGTCATTAATTAGCTTGATTCCTCGAGTGGTTTATATGTACCAACTAACAGCTCTCTGTCATCTGCTTAATCAGTTCGATTAATTAGGACCACACTGAAGATGTCTAGCTATGCTTCACCTGAGTTGTTTCAAAATTTTAAAACATCAAAGGTTCTTTCCTACTCCAATAAATTAATGCATTTTTATGACACAGTACAGTACCGGTGGTTGTGAACGGTTTACCATCCAGGGCATATATAACTTCGTAATATTCGTTGAGAAAAATAAGAGAGCTGCATAGTAGAGATGGATTGATATTGTGTGGTGTGGTGTTAATTTTAAAAACGCGTTTAACATGCAGATGTTCACAATATATAACTGATATATATGTACTTTTTCCTAGGTACGTCTGAACATCTGCGCCGCTGACCAAGTTTCTCATTCGATTCAATGTTAATATTTTGAATTGGTTTCACATTGTTCTGTTTAACATGCAAAAACCAGTTCACAGAACAATGCGACAGAACTGTCATTATCGGTATTTTTCTGCAATTTTTCTTACATTTATTGGTTTTCTGTGATTATTATTGACCTCATATATCATTAATTGTCAAATTTTACGCTCACCAAAAAACATTATATATGCATGAAACTAAACCAAACAAACGGAAAGCGTTACTTACATAGGTAAACACATTTTTTATGGAAAGCTCAACAAATAAATCATATCTAGATTATTTATATTATAAAAGTTAATCGATATAGCGGAATAACGACTAACATTCCCGATAGCTTCAGTCATTGATCACCCAAGACATACCAGATGACGACACAGGAACACACAATATTTGTTAATGAGGTTCAGCCGAAGGCTACATCCCTGGGGCTCTGATTATGGGCGCTCTTCCCAACCAATATAGCACCTAGCCGCTACGAGTCCGTGGCCTCGCCGCCATCCTCTCCCTACGTGTCTACGCTACATTGTAGTTGCCATGGTTATATTGTGGTGCCCCCCTCTCTATTTAAGAGAGATGACGAGTTATAGAGTCCGACTCTAACTCCACCTCCTAACACCTATTACAACTCCAAGTCCAACCGTAACCAAATAGGACTAGTATATTCGACACCTATTATAACAAAGGGCTTTGGGCTTAACACCATCCTTTAGTGCTATCAACTGGTATCAAAGCCGCTTGATAGCACAACAAGTGGCATCAGAGCCAAGCCCACAATCTCTAGTGCTTGTGCACACTCAGGCTGGTGTTAAGCCCGACCGTGGGTGTGAGACCTGTATGTGCCCGTGTGTGGGCCGGTCAGTGCTGAGGGGCACCAATGTGTGACGGGGGAGTTTGTTGCGAATAATCCTGTATGTGCCCATAGGTACCAACTTTAAAATGGGGGAGTCCCTCACTACTTGAGCTAGCTTTTGGGATGTAGCAAGGCTTCTTCTCGGTTGGGCCAACGTCTTCCGGTTTTGGGCCAACAATTTAATTGGACTTGCATCACGAGTAAACACAATTAAATTAACTAGGAAGATAGCCCGCGTATTCGCGTGGGCATATGTCGTACACTATGTTTGAACATCTATAATATATGATTTCTCCATAAATTGTTTTCATTAGCATTGGTTTTATAATTGTCTAACCTAGCTATTAGTTATCTTTATAACATATCATATTTAATTAATCCCTACAAGCAATTATTTATAATATTCTTCATCATCTACTAAGTAGGTAGACATATTTTGTGTTAGAAAACATGTATAGAAAATTAAGTGTAAAATCAAAAGTAAGATGTTTTTTAATTGAATATAGGTTGTCATTGTTTATTGACAGATGAATTGGGTGGGATATGAGGCTCCACTAAATACATGGGTTTATATTATTGTTTAATTTTAGAAAGAATCCATATGTGAACGTTCCATGTAGAGTGTGTGAGACTCCATGCAACCTAGCGCAAATAATATTGGATGAAGAAATATGGTTGTGCAATATATTATTTTAGAAGATGATGTATTATGAATACACACTTATCTTTTAAGATGAGATAGAACTAATGGTTGGAAATAATGGGCTTATCGGTTTAAAAGGCCTAGGAGGATTTATGGGGTAATAGGTGGCGACTTTATATAAAAAAGAAACCATCATCTAAAATCGATTAGATGATATATAAAATAAAATTATCAGTGTAGCTTAAAATTATGCTCTTTTTAATATTTGTTTCTCTCTTTAGTTTTGTAGCTGAAAATAGGGAGGAGACTGGAGAGAAACGAATAGCGTAGAACTCAAATCAGATATGAGAAAGGGTTCACAGTGCAATAGTGTTATGTGCATATGATTGGAGAGGGAGGTGGACGGTACATTTTTTAAAAAATATAAGTGAGAACCTATGATTTGTTGTTTTCTCATTCTAAGGATCTTTAAGACATGACATGTGATGGCTTAAGTTTTTTTATAAATAATAATCTAATAGTTAAAAATAATGGGTCATCAAATTAAGTGGAAACCGATAGATAGATATATACTTTATTTTCTCTTTGAATTTCAATTTTTTCAAAGTTTTAAAATATCATACGTGGTGACTTGAGAGTGCTATAGAGCACGTTTAATCAATCTTTACTATGTAAAACGATTCAAGAATATATAATATATGTTTTCATGTTTTTCAATGTTTCGTTGTTATTTGGTAAGGAGATATTGTTTTTATTGAGGTGTGTTTGTATGAAGTTTAATGGACTATTAATAATTAGGATGACATGTCCTAAAAATTATTCTTTTCCGTAGAAGTTTACCACGGTTGAATCATTAATTTTTTTAAAGGCACCATGGATCTAAATTTAGATGTGTTCACAAATTTGCTGATTATTTAGGGTGCTTGTTGTTTAGCCAGTAAAAGATAAATCTAGTAGAGCTTAGGAGGATGAAAACATGTGCATGCACACCCTCATTTGTAGACCTACCGCTCATTGCATTGATAATCCTAGCAAGAATAGGTTAGCCTATTTGGATAACCAAATTAAAGCAAGCAGCACGCACGTTGAAAACCTATTCAATATTTTGATTTCTTTTATTGGAAACAGATAATTGAGATATATCTAATGGTTAGGAATAATAGGTTCACCGGTCTATAAGTTATAATGGATCGTCAGATATTCTTTTTTATAATTTTTAAGATTTTTCTAATTTATTAGAGTGCCACGTGATGGTTTAGGAGAATATATAGAGTGTCACATGGCGACTTGAGTGTGTTCGTAGGAAGTTTAATGGACTTATGCTAGAATACAACTTGGAATAACATATATTTTTACAACTATTGGCTGAAATTATTAATTTGATTTTTATCTCATGAGAGTAAAAAAAAAGAAAAAAAGAAAGGAAGGGAAGGGGCCACGTACGAAGTATGCACGTACACGTACGGGATGGATCGATGTAGAACGTGGTGCTTTCTAAATATAAATCTATTTGGTATTTTTTATGTTAGATCTGACGGTTAAAAAATATAAGTTCACCAGATTAAATGAAAATTAAATATTTTATTTTTTCTTGAAATTTTTCTAATTTATTAGAGCGTCACTTGGTGGCCTAGGAGCATTTGTAGAAATGCCATGTGACGGCTTAGAAGCGTTTGTAGGAAGTTTAATAGACTTTTAGTATATAATAGATACTTAAAAACATCATTACTACATACTAGTCCAGAGACCCATAAGCCCTAAACAGCAAAGTTATAGTCTATGTGCACAAAGACATTTATTCAGTTATATACGAGCTATTCAAACCGTAAGATTATATTGAACAGTGAAAGGGACTTAAACACAAGTTTTTAGTAAAACATTGCCAATCGAGCCAAAACACCGTTCGGCTTCGATCATATTCCGCCGGATCACCATCCATGGACCAACACCTCCTTGTAGACAGAATTCAATACTCGAGGCCCGCTAGGAATTTACGTTTCACTATTTTTTTACCATTGCATGGGCTGTCACGTTCATGAGGGCCATGGTGGCCGGTTAGGCGATAACAGACAGGCCAACGCAACTGGCCCTCTTGTAAAGGCCGAGGGAGAGGATGATTTCCCCACTCCCCACCAGCACTCGCGGCGATGCCCATTCACCCAGCGCGCCGGCGATGAGCAGGCTGTATAGTAGCAACGGAAGAAGCCGAGTGTCGGTCGGTGGCAGTGGGCGTCGATGCGGTGCACGACGTGGTTGCTGGTCAGCAACCCATCGCTCCTCGGTTGGCAGGGACAACGGCGGTGGATCGGCGTTGTTCGGCAGAGCTGCCTCCACCACGATCCACGGATCCTGAAAATGGCAGCAGGCGCAGGCTCAACTTCGATGACTGGCTCCGGCAACGGAAGACTTAATTAAGCTGTGTCCAACCATAGCGTCTCGGCAAGATCCCTATGCAAAGGTTGGCGACTACTCTTCCATCGACCTCCCGATGTGCATCGTTGAGATATTAACAGTGATTACTGCCTATCCTTGGTATAAGGTCCTGCGGCAATGACAACGTGGGTTTGGTCCTCCTCATCTTCAGCGGCAACAACATCGATGTGACATTTCCAACAGTGGCGCGGACACCCTCCACAGACTCAACCCAACAGCATGGGCGATCTGGCAGCAGTGCACATACTCCTTGCGTTGTACCAATAAGAATGAAAGGTCGAGAAAGAGAGACTGAGAGAATGGCGGTCTGGGTTGGGATATGCAAAGGATGGGGTGCAGGGACGATGCCCGATTCAGCCCAGGCGAACTGGGTTCAGTCCAAAGGGCGCAACTAATCAAATTTTCCATTTTGTACGCACGGTTTTCTTCCATTTAATTTCATCATGAAGCAATAGATGTAACTAGATGGAAAGTAGCAAACTAATAATCTAGTGCTAGACCTTAAGTACTCCCTCCGTTTCAGGGTTATAACGGAGGGTTATAAGACGTTTTGATTTTGGTTAAAGTCAAACTACCCTATGTTAGACTAATTCTGCAAAAAAGTAGTAATATTTTTAACCCAAGACAAGTATATAATGAAATTTTATTCAATTATGGATTTAATGAAACTATGTTGTTGTAAATACTACTACTTTTTGGATCAGACAGGAGTGGCATGAGAGTGTGCGTAAATTTGGACCAATGGCATATAGGGGAAGAGCTTCTCTCTTCTTAAAATTACGTGTTCTTAAAAATTCTCCTGTATTGTATTGCATACATCACTTGTTATGAGTTATTTTCTATGTTTATTTCCAAATATTAGTTTATAGTAGTAATCAATTTTCTTTAGATAATGGAATGAACAATAGTACTAATCAAATAGGCCATCTATTTCATTTCATCCATGTTTCATCATTTTGAAAAGAAACGCCCCCTTTATGAGAAAAAAGTTGATTGTTTATAAACTTATAATTCATTGTAGTTTCGTGGGGGCATAGCTCAACCAAACCATACAACCGGGCGTTTGCTGGTGTTCTTTGTCACGATAGACAAACAGTACTGTCGAACAAAATGGACGTTGCAACAATTGAGGTGCTTTATGTGCCGGTTAATTACGCTCCATGTATGCTACTATAGTCCTTACTTTTATTTATTATTTTTTTGGCGGAAATTAGATTGCCTGACGGTGACGAGTTCTATTAAAAACTAGATGAAATCCCGCGCGTTGTGACGGGCATATTAGAAAAGACTAAATATGGATATGAGTATGAAATGTTTAGCGGATGAGGTGGGAATGTATGCTATAGTATAACTATTTTTATTTGCAGATGATTGTTCAGCAGTAGCTGCTGGTTCAGAGGAAATGGATGGTTCAGCAGATTGCCGTTCTGAAACTTACGGATGTGCATAGTTTCGAAAACAGTATAAGCTGACGTTCCATTTTTTTAAGAGACTAAAACAGTACACAGTGCATAGGTCCCCTGTATGCCCGAAACAATGTATGCTTAAATATAATTCTGACAAAACTCATCTGAAATTCACATATACTGAACTAACTCATTAAAGCATCCAATAGTTCTCATTTCATCATACTTATGCGGCAAAAAAAAGCATCATAACATAATAATGGCTGAAGAATAACCTGAGGATCTTCAAGACTTATCAATTCAATTGCCTGCGCAATTCTCAGCAGTCCTCTGAATGTTTTGAAGGATTAGCAGGGAATTGAATGGGGGTGCTGCTGACATAGAATCAACTCAAAGTCTTTCAAAACAGTTTGTACAGCAGTAGTTAACCCTTCCATCTTGGTTTCCACCAAAAAAGCCTGTATCAAGAAGGCACAGAAAACGTAAATAGCATGGGTGAGCTCAACAGAAGACATACCAAGCAGGTAAGCAGCTTCTCGCTATGTCAGGACATCTATGTAGCAATCCTTTGGCTCATTGCCAACTGCTCAAATAAATTAAAGTGATAGAACATATAAGTATAACTGGAACAACAATAAGTGCATACGATAGGGATTATTTCTGTAGGTTTAGAGAAACCAATTTACAAAACCTTCATACTGATCTTGCTTGGTTCAAATCACAATGTATGCTCAAATAGAATATAGACAAAATTCATGTCAAACCCAGGCTTATTAAATATAATAAATTCACACACTTTTTTCTTCAAAAACTAAAATTAGTACTGAGAACAAAGAACCAATTCAATTCAGACATGCAAATTCAGTAAAGAAGCTTACATAAAAATCTGGCAGTGTAGTACAGATGTTTGCGGAATGAAAGGATGATGTCAAGGAAGGTATGGATCTAACGCTTCTAGATGAATGGGTGATGTCCGACGGAGACACAGGTTTGAGGAGAGGCCTGGTTGCACTAGGGATTGCAATAGGATTATCAAAAGGTTTGGAAGAGATTTATCAAGAGAAATTGCAAGAGGCAAATAAATTGTAATAACCATCGCCTCCTGTCCCATAATGATTTTGGCGATGCAAATGCACGTGATTAAGGGAGGGGAATGAGAAGGAGGAAGCGATTACCGTCTCTGCTACTGGTTGAGGATGAGGGAGGGGGCGGTTGATTTCACCATCGATGGCGTCAGGGTTCCTGATGTTTCTCCCCATCGGCGCATCGCTGCATGGATCGCCATCGCAACCTTCTGCGACCGAGGCCAACAGATGCTGCACCACACCTCGTCGTGCCCTGTCCCTACCAACACCTCCGCGTGACCGCGCCGTGCCGCACCACACCGTGCAGCGCGCTGTCCCAACCAACAGCCACGCACGACCGCACCGCACCAGGCAGTTCGCCGCACTACGCCGCCGCTGCTCTTATTGAGAAGTCAGCTTGGGAGGATGAGACACCAAACCCTAAACCACTGATTAGGCCGCGGGCTGCAATGCACTGACGTGGGCCTCCTTTGCTGTGCTAACATGGGCCTTCTTCGCTGCCTCACACGTCCTGTGAATGCATCACGTCCTGTGAACTCAGCAGCCTTTTCATCCAACGGTTGAGATGCAATGTAATCAAGTGATCCAACGGCTGTCAATTAATGATAACGTGGAACACTGTGGTTTGAGTTTTGGGAGATTAATTGCACTTAGTGGATGATAACTTTATAGGAAGAAGGGATTACATGCAACGGTAAGCGCAGTAGCCGGTAGCTGGTTACATGCATCTAGTCAGGTTATTGGAATCGCTGGTCACACGCGTCGATCGGCCTTGGATCGCGGCTATAGTTATACACCGTCACCTGTCAGAGTCGCATGCCGGCCTAGCTATTTTTTACTTGGTGATCTATAGGTTTTTCTATGTATTACTGGTGGAGGATTGATTTTTTCCCGTTGTACCCAAAATCACAATTATCCGGTTAGATTAAGAACCAATATTAAAGATGCTCCAACCCATTCGATGTTGGCATTATCAACCGGAACTAAAAATTAATCTTTAGTGCCGGTTGCCTTCAAGGTAAATTAAAAAATAAAATATCTCTATTCAAGTCAGATGTATATGCAGTAGGTAGGATAGTTATGCGTGTGAGGGCTTAAATGAGAAATCTTGTGTTTGAATCCCACATTCTATATATTTTTTTTTATTTGCTCTATGCAACTTTAGCACCGGTTCTCTCAACATATATTTTCCGATTGTTCTATGCAACTTTTGCACCGGTTCTCTTAACCAAGATCTTTAGTCTCGATTTGCTGGTCCTGGTTGCTATAACCGTTTCTCCAGCAGTGTATCTACTGTCATCTTGATTATAAATTAATACTCCCTCTTACCTTAAAATATAAAATTAATACTCCCTCCATCACTTAATATTTAACGTTTCTTAGTTCATATTTAACATTGGATTAATGTTAGCCGCCCATAAGCATGCCGTTACCACCTACTTCCTCTGTCAAAAAATGAAGAAAATCCTATCGTCCCAATGTAAAACTAATAGAGAGGATAATTGGCCAAAATATCTGTTATTAATAGCAAATTAGTATTGGTAGGTAGGTGGGTAATGGGTATTGATAGAATAAAATTTTTCGATTTCTGAACCAAGAGTAAATAAGAAGGTAAAAGTTGATTTATTTTGAGACAAATTTTGAATCCTGAAGTTGAATTATTTGCGATGTAGGGAATAGTCCTCACAACTTACGCCCAGACTACTGTATCCGGCTGAGGACATTGAAAGAGGCAGAGGAAGGACAAGGAGGAACGCCACACTAGTACGTGGGTCATGTACTTTTTTTTTATTTTTTACTAAGGCGCTGTTTAGATTCCAACTTTTTTTTCTTCAATCTTTTAACTTTTTCGTCACATCGAACTTTCCTACACACAGAAACTTCTAACTTTTCCGTCACATCATTCCAATTTCTTCAAACTTTCTAATTTTGGCATGGAACTAAACACAACCTAAATTGTCACATCACTGTGACCGTGAAAAACCTCGTGGTTTGGGCCGAATGCGATGCTTTGAATGGTTCGAAGAATTGAGGGGTGTCATGCATATACTCTATTTCATAGTTGAGGGCGTGATTTTAGATAAATATTTTTAACGACTCGCACAAGACGGTGTGAAGTTCTATTGATAGAGCAGGAAAAACTACATGATTACAACCCTGGAGGTCGTAACCAGGAAAAAGAAAAAAATATATCACCACCCACACACACCGACAAAGCCAATACACAGAACCAGGAGAAGGCTAGCACCGGACCGGTTGCCGCTAAGCGTGACAGACCGCTGCTAGGCCAACAAAGAAAACACGGCCAAGATCGATCAAAACCCAACCCTTACAATCAACACACGCCCCGCTCTATCCAAGTCATCAGGAGTTAGGGAGAGATGGTGAGAAAAAAGAATGGAACTTCTCTCTCCCCTAGGCCCTCCGACGTAGCCAGCTCATAGAGACTAGGACGCTGCCACAAGAGAATGAAATCTAGAGAGAGCTTGCATCAATTGGTTGGGGGTTTCGGCTAGGGGATGCCTAACAACATCTCCAAGGAGAGAAGCGACGTAAACACCACCGCCGTCCGTCAAGGTCTCATAATTATCATAAATTAGGGAATAAAATGAGAGATTATTCCTGCTCTGTACGTGTGCAATGCCAAACCCCATGGACACAATAGAAGATCATGTTCCCCTTGAGCAGGAAGGAGCTAGGCAGATGTGAGCAACACTAGCGCCTCGACCTCGAGCACCCCGGTGATGTGGAGGAATATAGCAGAGTAAGCCAAGAAGTGCATGCGTGCCAGAGGAACTGGGGAGGGAGGAACTAGACGAGCCGAGCTAGGGAGGGCGGGCAGTGGCCTGGCCTCCCTCGAGCTTGAAAATTTGCACTATGTTTGCAGTTACTTTTATGAAATTTTGAAATATTAATATTTTTATCATCTTCTAACTTATGAATTATTTTAGTGTTTAGTGTTTCTCGCTCCGCAGGAAGAGAGAAGATGCAATGATTGAAAGGAACATAGAATAAGTCTACATAACCCCACCAACTATCACTGGATAACTACTTAACCCCCTCAACTATTAAACCATGTATCAGACCCCCTCATATTTTTAATACCGTTTAATTAACCCGCTAAAGTGGTTTTGGAGGGTGGTTTTGCCATGGTGGCGTGTTAAACTGGACAAGCTTCCTTTGTTGGAGCAGGCTGATATGTAGACCGGCTTGTAAGTGAGAGGATTAAACTCTTGACATTGAATCGGCTTAAAAAAATTCAACACTAAAACTATATGACAGCATGCACATAAACATAATGCAAACACAAATTAGATCATAATTTGAACTACTCATTTCCACCGAAACAAACATTTGGCTGCTACATCATGAAAAGCTATTTCAGTGTACAATTCAAAGGAACAGGTGCTAGCTGAAATAACGCCATAACATTCAGAATTTAAGCATAAGTGTTTCAGGTTATTTGATTGTCACAAAATCATGCATGTCCCATATGCCAGCCTGCTATAATACAAGAAGCTTGTCCAGCTCAGCACACCACCTGGCAAAACCACCCTCCAAAACCACCTCCGGGGTTAATTAAACGGTATTAGAAAGATGAGGGGTCTGATACATGGTTTGTTAGTTGAGGGGATACATGGTTTGATAGTTGAGGGGGTTAAGTAGTCACCCTGTGATAGTTGGTGGGTTATGTAGACTTATTCCAAAGGAACATCAAGGGTAGATTTGCCATCTATCTACCTATTATATACTAAAAGTCCATTAAACTTCCTACAAACGTTCCTAAGCCGCTACATGGCATCTCTACAAATGCTTCTAGGCCGCTAAGTGGCGCTCTAATAAATTAGATAAATTCTAAGAAAAAATAAAATATCTAAACATTGATTTTCATTTAATCTGGTGGTCCTATATTTTTTAACATCTAACATAAAAAAAACAAATAGATTTATATTAAGAAAGCGGCACGTTCTATTTCGATCCATCCCGTACGTGCAGAGATGAAAACGGTCGGAAACGGTCAGAAACGGTTCATTATTTTATTATTTTTTCGAAAACGAACGGAAACGGTCGGGAAATTTCCATATCTATGAATTCATCTATCTAGTGTCAACTTTAATGCGACGCTGACAAAAATTAAAAAAAATAAAATTTGAAAACGGTACCATTGGTAAAAATATTATTATTATATTAGTTTTGCGAAAACAGTATCGATACGGTCGGAAAGTTCCATACTGTTTTCACCCCTACGTGTACGTGCATGTACGTACATACTTCGTACGTATCTCCCCTTCCCTTCTTTTCTGTCTTCTTTTTTTTTTCACTCTCATGAGATAAAAACCAAATTAATAATTTCAGCCAATAGCCCAATAGTATTCTGAGTTATTCCAAGTTGTATTCTAGAACAAGTCCATTAAACTTCCTATGAACACACTCAAGTCACCAGGTGACATCCTACATACTCTCCTAAACCGTCACGTGGCACTCTAATAAATTAGAAAAAATCTTAAAAATTATGAGAAAAAAGAAAAAATGTCTGACCATCCGTATAACTTATAAATCAATGGACCTATTACTTCTAACCGTTAGATACATCTCAAGTATCTGTTTCCAATAAAAGAAATCTCCTCTCTCAACATACGTACTCCTCCCTCTGTGGTATGTACGTGAATTTTCTATTTTATAGCTAGCAACCCCATATAAAAACTTAAGTGATCATAATTGTTACTAAGTTATATAATAAACCACAACGATGTAGAGAAATCAAAATATTGAATAGGTTTTCAACGTGCGTGCTGCTTGCTTTAATTTGGCTATCCAAAATAGGCTAACCTATTCTTGCTAGGATTATCAATGCAATTAGCATTAGGTCTACTAAAAATGAGGGTGTGCATGCACGTGTTTTCATCCTGCTAAGCTCTACTAGATTTATCTTTTACTGGCTAAACAACAAGCACTCTAAATAATCAACAAATTTATGAACACATCTAAATATAGATACATGGTGTCTTTAAAAAAATTAATGATTCAACCGTGATAATCTTCTATGGAAAAGAATAATTTCTAGGGCATGTCATCCTAATTACCATTTAAAAATAAAAAAATTATATACTAATAGTCCATTAAACTTCATACAAACACACCTATACTACCACGTGGTACGCCTATAAACACTACGAAACCGCCACGTGGTATTATAATAAATCAATGAACCATCTATTTTGAACTTTTAGATTTATCTTTTTTTCTTTAAAAAAAACCACACTCCACATCCCTCGCCTCTCTCCCACTGGCACAACTCTCCTTTCCCCACTGGCCCACCCTTCCCACCACCCCACGCACGTACGTATATATACACTCGAATACACCCCGCGCGTTTGCTGCGGCACTTTTAGTTGTCACTAGAGATGGCGGCTTATTTAAAACAATGAATAAAAATTATATGTGTAGTGTTTACTTAAAAAATACAGTACAACATAGTGAAAGTTGGGTCAGCTGCTGCCAGACAACCTAAAATGAAATATCACATGGCCCACAGTGACATGTTAAGTCAAATAGCATATTCCTATAGATATAGTTTACAATATAAATGTAGAAATAGTTAGGATAAAGTGTGCAATTGGATGAACTTTCAAGCCCGACAACAGCAAGCGATCGAAACCATCATAGATTGGTGGAGTGAGCTCCAGTAATTCCATACCTAAAAAAAAAAGATATTGTGTGCTTTGTTGACAATGTGGTGGAACATATGGCTGGTACACAATAGAAGAATTTTCCAACAATTGTTGAAGAATGAATTCCAAGTCGCTTTTCTAGCGAAGGAAAATATTCAGTCGCTCTCTTTTTTTATGTAAATCAATCATCATATCTTCCCTAGATGTTTTTTTCTTTTTAATAGACATATGTAATATATCCGGCAAATCTCCTACCGTTTTAAGTATATAAAAAAGAAATAGTTAGGATATTACACCCTTCATTTTATTCTACTCAATCAAATAAAAGAATAAAGATAGGAGCTGAGACTCCAATAAATATAACATCAATATTGTTGTCAAGACAACCGAATATGCATAATGTGTTGAACTTTCAAATTATTGAAAAACATATGCAATTCAACTTGGTTGCTTTTCTTGTCTCACTATTAAGTTAAAATAATTCCAAGGTTGCAGCAACCGCTACTAAAATTAATGCAAAACAACTTAGTCAGTCTACAGTGGCAGACATGATCAAGGGGAAAAGAGGATTTTAATGCCGTACCGTCAAAGGAATTATTTGTGCAGTGGTTCAATGAAGAAAGCTCCTACCTTTCTTGTATCCTGTACAATACAGAACAATACAGAGTATCAAAAACCTTTATAAAGTTGCTGGACATAGGAATAACCATATTATGCTAATGCTAAAAAGATCAGCTGAAAATGCAGCATCATAAGAAGTGTAACCAACAATGAAAAAAGGGTTTCTAATAGCATATAAAATGAAAACGGCTTCAAATATTGTTCAACAACACAGGGCACTAAACAATTATGAAATTTATGTTATCACGCGAAAAAATTAAGAGAATAATTAAAATATTAATTCAAATACATACTGGAGACAAATAGAACCTCAAGCAAAACTGCAAGGAAATTAATTAGAGCGATTAGTCTATGAAAATCAGAATTGGTAAGAGAGAGACGGAGACATTTAGTGAGCGAGCAACAACACCGAGCATGTCATTATATAGCAACAATCACCGGCATCGGCATGTGCATCTTTCACATGCACATGAACATGGGAAGAGGAATAGGAAGAGGCAAAATAAATAAGTGTGTGACTGTTAGCGGAAATTAAAGAGCTCGTCCCTTGCGTGAGGGGAGGAGAAGCGGCGCAGTGTGGCTGGAGCGCGTGGGGAATGGGAGAGGCAGCGCCGTGGGGCGAGGAGAAGTTAACGCAGCTGAGCTGGCGGGCCCACTGATGGCATGCGCAGCCGATGGAGGACGAGAAGCGAGCGCTTTGCCTGCAGGTCCCACGGAGGGGAAGCGCAAGCAGTGGCGGGAGGAGAAGCGAGTGGATGTGTGATGTGGTAGTGATCCTGATCGTTTGATTAGAAACCAACGGCTAGAGAAAAAAAGATAACGTGGAAGCATCAGGATGCAGAGAATTCCTAGTAGTGGGGATGATTTGTATAGGTATATAGGATACATTTTCTCATTCTCCAATAATTATTTCTCTCATCTTCCTATTTTATAAATAACAATTTTAATTATAAAAAATATTATGAAGAAAAAAAATCTAACCATCAATTTTCAATTAAATTGGCGGACTTATAATTTCATCAATTTTCATTTAAATCGGTGGAGTTATAATTTTAACAATTGGATTTAAAGACATAAATAATTCAAACAGATGAACGCATTAAATATAATTCAATAAAAATAAAATCTCCTTACTAAATAACAACGAGACATTGAAAAACATGACAATATATATTATATATTCTTGAATGGTTTTACATAGTAAAGATCGATTAATTGTGCTCTATAGCACTCTTAAGTCACCACGTATGATATTTTAAAACTTTGAAAAAATTGAAATTTAAAGAGAAAATAAAGTATATATCTATCAATCGGTGTCCGACCCATTATTTTTAACTATTAATTGCCTTCTCTTTATATAAAAACTTAAGCCACCACATGTCATGTCTTAAAGATCCTTAGAATGAGAAAACAACAAATCATAGGTTCTCACTTTGACTGTTTACAAAGATTTTTTTTTAAAAAAACAATGTACCCTCCACCTCCCTCTCCAATCGTATGCACATAACACTATTGCATCACAAACCCTTTCTCATATCTGATTCAAGTTCTACGCTATTCGTTTCTCTCTAGTCTACTCCCTATTTTCAGCTACTAAACTAATTAAAAAGAGAAACAAATATTAAAAAGACCATAATTTTAAGCTACACTTATAATTTTATTTTATATATCATCTAATCAATTTTAGATGATGCTTTCTTTTTTATATAAAGTCGCCACCTGTTACCCCATAAATCCTGCTAGGCCTTTTAAACCGATAAATCCATTATTTCCAACCATTATATCTATCTCATCTTAAAAGACAAACGTGTATTCATAATACATCATCTTCCAAAATAATATATTGCAGAACTATATTTCTTCATCCAATATTATTCACGCTAGGTTGCATGGAGTCTCACACACACTCTACATGGAACGTTCACATATGGATTCTCTCTCAAATTAAACAATAATATTAGGCTATATAAACCCATGCAATTAGTGGAGCCTCATATCCCACCCAATTCATCCGTCAATAAACAATGACAACCTATATTCAATTAAAAAACATCTAACTTTTGATTTTACACTTAATTTGCTATGCATGTTTTCTAACACAAAATACATCTACCTACTTTTTAGATGATGAAGAATATTATAAATAATTTCTTGTGGGGATTAATTAAATATGATATGTTATAAAGATAACTAATATTGTAGATGTTCAAATATAGTGTACGACACATGCTAGTGAAAACACTTTATGGAGAAATTATATATTGTAAATGTTCAAACATAGTGTACGACACATGCCCGCGTGCGCGGGCTATCTTCCTAGTTTCTTAAGAGATCTGACGGATACAATGTCCTTAATAGCAAATAACAGGTGACGGTGATGGTATGTAAGGGATTTCAATTTAAGAGGAAATAGTTTTTAAGTGATGAATATTGAATTTTGTTCAGGGGCAAATAATTAGTTCTAGGGCATAAAAATAGTGATTTTATGGTCGTTTAAATAGGTGGTTGATGGTGTTATTAGAATTTGTATTTTAAATATATTTTTACTTTGCAATACTTCGTTCTACGTTTCTACTATGGAGCTACTCAACAATTAAACAAATCTCAATTTAAAACCAACATTCACGGCATTTCTAGCATAAAAATATTGGGACAAGACCACAGACACAACAAATGTTAAAAACGCCAGCTCTAGCTAGGCTGAACCAACCAAGCATAAATGGTACCTGTCCTCTACCTCTGCCCACCATTTCAGCAACGAACATGGACGTCCAGACCATAGACATGAAACAGGAGTAGCAACAAGGTACATCGTCATCAAGATGTTATCCCAAGAGTGAAATACTCGGTTGTTCTACTTCTGGTGTAACCTGTGCTATCTATTGTCCCGGTTGTTCTGCTTCTAGTGTAACCTGTGCTATCTATCGTCCCCGTAAAGCTTCTGTCCACCTCACGGAAGGCAATCAGATCGTCTGCCGCATCTGGATGTTGTCGCACTAGTCCTGTTAACCGACGGAGCTCTTGGGCGACTTGGGACATCGCCGGCCGCTTATCACCTGGCATAGCTAAACACCTTCTTGTAAGCTCTGCAACTTGGTGGATCACCTCCAAGTCGTCTTCATTGATGATCTCCTCATCTATGAGCTCGTCAACTGTACCTTCCTTCATAGCATCTTGAAAAATTGACACAAGGCACCGTGGCTTCTTTCCCGTTAAAAGCTCCACAAGAACAACACCAAAACTATAAACATCACTCTTGTCAGTGAGCTTACATGATTGCAAGTACTCAGGATCTAAGTACCCGACTGTTCCTTTTGCAACGAGTGCTTCTTCGTCCATTCGTGCGATTATTGAGCAACCAAAATCGGCGACCTTGGCAATCAAATTGTCACCTAAAAGAATGTTGGCAGATTTCACATCCCCGTGGAGGATAGGACGTGCCAACGAATGCAAGTGTCCGAGTGCTTGGGAAGATTCAGCAGCTATCCTCAAACGAGTTGCAAGTGATATGTAACATCTCCCGTCTTGACCATGTAACAAGTCATGCAACGTCTTGTTTGGAACAAATTCATAAACCAGAATAGGGACTTCAAACAGTAGGCAGCAACCAAGAAGTTTAACTACATGATCATGGTTGACGCGACTTAGTACAAGTAGCTCCTGTCCAAATTCCATTCTCCTGCTTTCATCCATCCCTTTGCATCTTTTTATTGCAACAGGGATGTTTTCTATAAATCCCTTGTAAACTGTCCCTTGTCCTCCTTCTCCAATGATTTGATTCTTGTCAAAGTCATTTGTTGCTACCTCAATGTCTTCCTGTCTATACAAGGTAAATTCAAGGTTGCGGTCGATTTTCATCATATCAGACAGAAGTTGGCCTCCATGTTGTTGAAAATACCCGTCCCTCTGTCTTATAAGATGTTGTCTTTTGATACTTCGCCTGTGAATGATCACTTGCATTCCAAGAAGAGCAATAAGAACAGTAACAATAGAAGAACAAATTCCTATAAGAAAGAAATCATCAGTCAATTACTTGGGATCTAAAAGCAAAAAGTTTAGGAGTTAGCAACACCACAGGAGGGGCCGTGAGATCAAATAAGAGAGCAACCAGCAGAGAAGGGCTCAGACCTCATGTTTTCGTATCTAGTTTGTGTGGATCTTCCATTGTTTTTTTTTTCCGATTACATGGAAGACACACACATACACATAACATTACACACGCAACACCACATTCACACCACCACGAATGTGCACCCTAACACACGTTCTATGAGAGAAACCAGCGCTACATCCCTGATCTTACTAAAATACTGTTAAAAGCCCAGCTATATATACGTAATATTTATGGGCACTACGATTAAAAACTTTAGTGTGGGTGGAGTCAAGCACCCACGGCTCCAAACCACACCATTGGTGGTTGGTGCTTCCGCATCTTCCATTGGTTTTTTATCTAATGGTTAATAGTATCTATTATGTAAGACGTTGTTTTAGGGAAATAAATGATTTTAATGTATCATTTAATAAGTTAAGAGGAGTAATTAATAGAATGATGATACATAGTTTGTTAAACAAATATGAAATTTATAAGAACAAATTTTGGAAAATTGTAAGTATTTACTTATATCGCTTTCGTACAACTTCAACTAGGTATTTCACAAAATATCAAACGATTTTTTTAGAAAACTACAACTCTGTACCCTATGTATGTATAAATAGAAGACCCACCTGAGGTGAGGGGTACAGAGCATCGAATCATAGCGGAAGCTAGCAACCATAGTAGAAGCAATCCGGAGGACACAAAGCCAACTCACTGGTGAATCTCGTCAGGCCGTTCTCGATAGGGATTTCGTCGGTAATCGTAGTGTTCATTGTTCTCCGTTGTAATCTATATGGTTATCATATAATCCCATATAAACTGGACGTAGAGCTATTACCTCCCAATGGGCCTAAACAGTATAATAATTGTTTCTTATTTGCTTGATGCTGTTTCACGTAGATCCTCGTACCAACGTACCCAAATACCATATGCGGGTCACACATTTTGGTGTATTTTGGTCTATATGATAACATAGAACATGACGGCGCTGACATGGTTCTAATTTTGTGCGATTCAGATGGCATGGATACAAATAGACGAATTATAATAGGATGGATCCAATTAACCCTATTATCAAAACACATTCAGTGTTAGATTTAATGAAACTAATTTGATATTTTAGATGTTGCTAATTAAACTTTTCTATAAATTTGGTTGAACTTAATGGAAAAAAGAAAAAACAATTTATAATATGAAACTAAGGGAGTGGCTCTCTAACAAAATAATATGCTTTGTTTCAGTTCTCTGAAATGCTTAGCTGAAGTTACAACAAACTGAAATTTTTATAAATAAAATAGTTGTTACATTTTCAAATTTACTCATCAATTTATAATGTGACAAAAAGATGAAACTTAGGGTAAAAAAATAAGTAATGTACAATTTACTGTTTTTTATAAGATGTCCATGCTATGTTTCTTTGTCATTCAAAACCATGCATTATTTTTCTGTTACATGAACTATTTGCTATTCATTCACTTATTGGAGCACAAATAGAATTAGGTAAAAATAAAAATTCTGTAGGTATATACGAATTTATTTAGTGGAAAAAAATGGTTTCAAAAGATTCAAAAAAGTTGCTATATTTTCGACACAAGCTATATAATTAATGCCAACATAATTTTATGTTGTTCCATTTTAAAATCAATTTTGAATCTATCTCATTCTTCTAAAAAGAATATTATTGTTTTTTTATATTACCAAATATCACCTTAGCATTAGCTCGGGCTTATTACTAGTTAGTATATAATATACCAATTATATTTGATTTCTTTTTGCTGGGAAAGATTAAGATCAAATTTATTGTATCGTCTTACCTCCATCATTAAGATTTAGTGCGTTGTATCATAAAGAAAAAGCATCAAGACAACATCTATCGTAAAACAATTAATTTAAGATCAAGTATCACAAAACTATAGCTTTATTGATATTAGAGTTATCAGAAAACTATAGATTTTACAGTTTAAATCCCTATCACTACTATTATGTTAAGAGTTAAGATTTATAAATGTTGTAGTTTTGTACCTAACTTGCTGCAAACCATATAGTTTTGTCATAATTTTATTGCAGATTAAATCTCTAGTTTGATGATCTTTCATCTCAAATCTGTAGTTTTTAAATAAATTCGGTACTAGATCTATAGTTTTATGATACACCACCTTAAATCTGCAGTTTTATAGTTTTGTGATAATTTGATCAAAAGTATATGTTGTATTATGAAATTTACTTTTTTATTTATGTATAGTTTTTAGGTATCTACAACGGTTATATGTAAATAATATATTTTGAGTATGCACAATTGGGAAAATAATATTCATAAAAGGCTAGAGAGCGTGTGCTAACTATTTGCACTATTAGCTACGTGTGTTGTGGTGTGTGCAAGTCATTCTTTCATATAATCATAAAAAAAAAGTTGTAATATCAGCCTTATCGATTGCCCATATTTCCTATTAAGACAAAACAATTTATATGAAAATAAAAAATAATCTATAGATGAAATTCATATATGTAATTAGCTACTTAAAAGTCAATCTAAAAAAAACTACATTAATTTTTTGTAAATCAACTTCAAATATGAAAAATAAAAATTTGGCTTATTAGGGCAAACAATGAGACCTTATGTTTCGTCTAGTTGACCTCAGTATCTTATCTGGTCCAAAAGATAAACCAAGCAGAGTAGTATTTGTGTACCTATCAGAACAGGGTAGTGCCCAAAATATCCCGCAGGGGCCTGCCCAAAATATGCCGCAGTGCACTGTTTTGTCACAACATCGTATTCTGTTTTTTCTGGACAACTTCCGCATACAAAACTTCCTATAGTATTTTGGCAAACACCCTTGCAAATTCCTGGATCATGGCATTCATCTATATCTGTAACAAATCTCAGTTAGGTGAGAACTAGGAAGCAATGTACAAACATATAGTCCAATTCGATGGGAACCTTATGTACTTTACCTGTGCATCCATTCTGGATATAAGGATTTCCATGGAAACCGGCAGTGCAGTTGCACCGATAGCCAACATAACCAGAAGAGGAGTTCACATGAACACAATTGCTGTTAGTGCTAACGCATGCATATCCAGAGGCATTCTGTTTTGCTTCCGGGCATGTTAGATTGGCAACAGCCCATCCAACAGAGAGAGGGTATTCCCAAAGTTCATCATATAGATGTGGTTCTCCAACTATCGCCAAAAACTCATGAACACCATCACCACTACCGTCATGTTTAATCTGCACAACTCCTTCCTCAACTTTTATGTCAGTCACCTGATTATAGTCATCGAATCGCAGAGTTGAGTTTGCGTCTGTACAGTTGAGATGGAATAGTTTTCTTGCAAAACAACCTTCTTCGAGACCAAATGGATAGGGAACGCTGATGTTCCCACACGACCGGGAACAGTCTGTCCTCTGTGGAAAAGGATTATATCCTGTTTACATGGGGAAAATGTCATTGAAATCACCAACATGCATCCAGAGCCTTGAATCACTACATTTCCTCTACTGGGAATTATTTTACTAATTAGAGGAACTTCTAGAAACGCCAGCTTAATCTCTTGGATGAGTAAAAAAACGTAAATTATTACTGTAATGAAAAAACGGTAAAGTTGACAAAATCTTCTATTATCTATCTATCTATCTTCTATCTATCTATCTATCTATCTATCTATTATATACTAAAAGTCCATTAAACTTCCTACAAATACTCTCATGCCGCCACATGGTGCTCTAAAAACACTCTCAAGCTGCCACATGGCGCAATAATAAAATAGAAAAAAACTTAGAAATTCTGAGAAAAAAAAAATCTAGCCCTCAATTTTTATTTAAGTTGGTGGACCATTAGTTTACACCATTGGATTAGATCTGTTATAAATAGTTATCTAGCCCTTCTAATTTACCGAGCAATACTTTCCATAAAAAAATTGACTAGAAAAAGCTGAGAAGGCATACGTACGTATGGATTAACAACCACGGCCGAGAAAAGAAGAAATAATATACAGCAAAAAAAAAAAACTGTATACGTACGTACTACTGGAAATTAAAAAAAAACATCGCTTTTTTTAAACGTGGATTTGCACTTCTCTGTATTTTTTTTATGATGGCCAACGTTAAATATTTAGTGAAACTACCGAAAGAAAAGAACGCTCTTTGTACTTCCTTTGTAGACCAACATCATATATTTAGTGAAGGTGGTAGTATAAGAAAAATATATTACTTTAAAAACTTGCACAGCCAAAAGTAGATCTATAATATAATATAAAATATCAAATAAACGTATCTTGATCGTTCAAGATGAAATAATGCGTAATAAATTACTCAGGACATATTGTCAAAAACAGAAATAAATAATGTATTGTCTAAAAATTATGCCTCATTTAAACTACTAATCTGCGCGTGTTGTACAAATACATTCTATACATTTTTAAAAAAAAACTATTTTCATATTTGTAATATTTAATACTTAATTAATAAAGCGTTAATGGCCTATATCGTTTTGTGTGCCCTACATAAGCTCAACCAATGAGATCGAATGTAGCCTAAGTAGGAGATAAATTAGATTATTTACTATAAAATTTAAAACTAAAGAACCAAGTTAACTATATTATTAAAAAAATTCATTACTTTAGATCAGATATATATTCTACGGACTAGCTATTGTTCACTAATCCATACATTTTTAAGAAAAAAATAAATTGATTTTGGCGTTCTTTCCCTCTCTCTTACTATAAAACTAAAACAGAAACAATCAATAATATTGAAAATCTCTTAGAAACACAGCGTCTACGCACCCTACCCCTTTAGTACCTCCGAAAGACTGAGCCGACACATTTTAGGATTGAAGAAGTTACCACATCGTCTCGCTGTCGATGGATACGTCACCTACCACTGAAAGAATAATTAGTCGTAAATGTCAACACCCATATCAAATCTAGGACTTGAACCCGGGTGGGCAAGTTCCACCATAAGAAACCTAACCAGTTAAGGTGCGCTCACTTCGCAATAACATTGAATATTAAAACAACCATAATTTTTAAGCTACATTCTGCAATACTCATGTGCCTTTTAAACCGGTAAACTATTAGTTATAATCGTTAAATCTATCTTACATAAAAAAAAGAATGTATTCATGGTACATGATATTTTCAAAATATTACTGCGCAATTATATTTCGTCGTTATCGTATTCATGTTAGGCTGCATGGAGCCTCTCACCCACCTTACATGAAATGTTCATATATGGATTGCCTCTCAAACTACATCAACCATATCAACCATATTAGACTATATAAACCCAAAAATTTAGTGGAGCTTCATTTCCACCTAATTAATCCTTTAATGAACTATGGTCCATAGATATGTAATTTCAAAAACACCATATTTTTACTTTCGTTAACATGTTTTCTTAAAAAAAATAAGTCTACCTTAATTTCAAATGATAAAGAAGATTATAAATAATTTCTTATAGATAATATTTAAATATGATACAATATAAAACTAATAGGTTATAAAATTATAAAAGCAATTAATGCTGATGAAAACAATTTATGGAGAAATTGTGCTAGATGTTCTCCATTTAATATTTTGCTCTTATAAATATCTCAAACTTAGCGTACAACACATGCCCGCGTGAATGCGCGGGCTACCTTCCTAGTTATGTAAATATTGGAAAAAATTCACGAAACTTAAACCATTCTATTGCAAAATTCTTTGACATTGAGTTTACAATACAACATATTTAATCCACATTGTTGCAAAATTACAGATATTGCAAACAAGTTATTGCAAAATCTAAATGGTTAAAAGACAATCATGATAACAATGAAAGGGTGGAACCTCTACATATGTAGTTCTGAGACAAACATAATTATGTGTTAAAATCCGTATGTTGGCTATACCATGGCTCCTCTACATGCTTGTTAAATAATTGATAAATTTATCTCTTCTTTTTCTTACAACACATGACCTTAAATTGCTTTAGGTATATTTCAAAGCTGTCAAAGGAAAAAAAATAGAAATAAAAATTGATGGCTACAGGTGGCAATCTTGTAATCATGGCATTTGTGTTTTATTGGTTTATATTCTCTCTTTTGAAATTCTTGATGAAATCATATCGGTGGACGGTGGAGAGAAATATACAAAATACATGTTTCCTGAAAAAGAGAAAATTCAATTTTAAAAACAATCGATTTTGTGATTTGATTACAAATTTGAGGGATAAATTATACTTTTTTCAAAAGGGGAGACTTTATCTTGTTGTCGTATTTGAAGACATAATTTTTATGCCATTTATGCCTTTTGACACTTCTTAGTTTTTATTTTTTGAAAACATCAATTTGCATTTTGGAGATATTGTTATGTGTTCATCATGGGGAAAATTGTTAGATCGTGTGATGATTTAATCTATGTGATGAAAAATTGTGTTGAAATTGGGCAAAGTGGTGTTGCTATGGGTATGACCGAACGGGCAGGACTAACCTTGAACAGTGTTGTCGGACCGGGTGTGGTTGAAGTCAGATTGACCGCCCAACGGTTTGACCAGGGAAGACTCAATGTTCGAGTCAATTTCGAGTTGTTTTTGGGATTTTCTAGATTGCTTCATGTTTATTACTTTTAGATTGTTTATATACGTATTATAAACTGTGTTTATGCTGATGTGAGTTAAGTTCACGTGAACTTGTACTCAGATATGGTTTCTTAGTTTTCCATGTGTATGTGTTGCTTGGGGTCATGGGAGTACAGTCTATGATGGATCCATATGGTCAAGACATCATGCAGAATGTTTAGGCTAGAGAACAATATACATGCAACTGAAAGTTTCCATATGGCATACACAAGGATTTGTGTGCGTTTGGGAAGCGGAGTAAAATTTGGTTTGGAATCCAAGTTTGGAAAGGTTGATGTTATAAAGGGATGTTGTTTCCCTAATTTGAGGGGTTTCCTGTGTGATTGGGCTTTCTAGTTTTAGTTGGATTCGTGGCTATGTTTTGGGCATAAATAGAAGTGTGGTTGAGGCTAGACTATATCAAAATTTTGTGAGACAAAAGTTAAGATTTACTTTGAGGCTTCGATTGTAGATTGTAAGTTCAGATATGAGTGTGTTAGGTGTATTTTCTAAGCACATCTTAAAAAAATAAAGTTGTTTTCTGGACTTCGGTGGTGGTTGGTCTAGTTTCTAGGGCATGAATAGTATGCTGGATCGCACTGTTGTTATAATTTTGAGTAATTTACTCATTAAACACTACTGGGGAAAAGAGTATTAACACCGGTAAATTTGGTCATTAAATGTCATAAAGTGGTCATTAAAGATCATTAACCATCACAAAAATTGTGGTCGTCAGTGGTCATTAAAATAGTATTAACGACTACAGAATATTTCCCCTTGTTAGTTTATCAACAACCATACTTTTTTAACAATAGTTACTCTTATTAACGACCGCATATTATGCCATAGTGATTCTATCAACGACAGTGACATTTTTTTCCAGTTATTACAGTAACAACGGTGAAATTGTGTCATCGTAATTTTTTTAATGACAAAGGTATATTCAAATTGATGACCATACACCTACAAAAATATGTTAATAGACCAATAACTGCAATCTAGTGGCAATTCTTTATTCATCAAACGTGTATAACATAACTCATTCATTATATAGTTGGTATATTTGAGTTTTTTTTCAAAAAATCTAATAATCAACAGAAATTAATACTAATGATGGCAGAAAAACAAAAATTAACGACCGTCAAAAAGCTCTGGTCGTCGGTCATGCTTTAGCTACCAATTTTCTACTGAAACGTTGACCAAATACATGTAACAACCGATAATTTTTTTACTGGTCGTTAATATTTCATATTCTAGTAGTGAAAATTCTAGAAATTACGACCCAAATGAAGAGAAAGATAAATCTCTTTAATATGCAGGTATCTATTGTCTACAGTATAAATTGAACAAACAAAAAAAATAATTGAACCATCATGAATACATTAAGGTGTGTAAAATCTGGGGTTCATCACGAAAGCTACATGATTTGGTCAAACCTATTCAATGTTCCACCTTTGTTAAGGTCTCTTATGCAATAATTTTATATTGGAAAAGTACATATTAAGCTTATGACAATTAATATTGAACTAGTTTTCAATACAGATATATACATACTATTTTTATGTTTCTAAACTAGTATTTTATAACAGTCATTGATAGTGAAGTTTTTAAATGTTAACTAGATCCTGTCTAAAATGTCCTTTATTCATGACCAGTATATACATACACATAATAACTGGGATGTTTGGAATTATCTATGCATGATCAAATATGTAGAGAAAAGTATTAAATTCATTGTATACCTACAGTAAAACTTAAGAAAGATTTCTCACCAGGACATTTGGCCTGGCAGATAAACTGTACATATAATTATATATCTAATTTTGGGGTAATTGAATTACCTTTGTCACGAGAGCAGCCCTGCGGAATATAGGGATTTCCTGCAAAGCCAGAATCGCAGTTGCACAGATATCCAAAGTATGTTGACGTGCATGAGCTATTCGTACTGGCACAGGCATAGCTCTTGTGGTTACTAAGGGCCCTGCTGCAACTTGGTTGATCAACGATACTCCATTCGAGGTCGGCAGAGTATAAACTTAATTGGATGCTATTCCACAAGGAACTATTGCTAGACTGAGATTCCGTTTTGTTGTGCCGGACAAATTGGAGGTCAAAGGAACTGATAAAATCTTCCAACCAAAAGTCACAACATCCAGTACCATTGCAGTTCATCCTAGCGTCCGCCTCCGTCATTGTTTTGTTCGGGCAGGTGATATTGCAAAGGGGAACTGACTTGGTTTCATAGTATACATCCATGTCGCAACCGATGATATACACCACGGTATCTACTAGACGAAAGCTTTTAGGAGAGGTCCAGTTATAGCTGTAAACATCGACGCCGGGCACCACGGTGATGGCGTCGGACAAGGTAACGCCAAAACTGTTGACACTGATGTCGTCGACAACGATGTCCTCGACAACCTGCAGGCCGGTAGTGCCGCCGTGTAGAAGGAGGCTTGGTGGCTGGGTGTCGTTGCTGTCTTGGTGGCAAACGAGCTCAAAATCGGGGTTGCGGAAGCAGCCTTGCCCGACGCCGAAGGGATACGCGAATGTCAAATTGCCGCAACTGTTGTTGCAGCCGGTGAGCGTTGGCGCCGGTACAGCACCGCCTGGAATCAGAGGCAGCACTAGTACAAGCAGAGAGTATGCTCCAGGTAATAAGAAAATCATCTTCATCTCAGCTTCGGGAGATTCACCTACCTACTGAGGAGTGAGGTTTGATGATATGGAAATTTGATCTTGGCGATTGAACTAGCGTTCTGGGGAATTACCAAGTAACTGCATCACTGATATATAGAAGGCTGCGAAAGAGTTTGTGTGCTTCCTGGCAATTTATGATAACTCTAGGTCCAGCTCTATCTCTTCTGAAGCTGCAGCCAACCAAACAGTTTCATCTTCACCTAGAAAAGACATGGAGTTGGCTAGAGTGTTTTCACAAAATGAACTATAGAAATGAAGCCGTGTTTAGGTAGCTTCACAACTCAATTCCAAACCCAACTCCAATCCAAAACTAACTCCTTAAGTCAAGTTTAGGAGTTGTAGCTTTAGCAAATGAGCCCTTCTATTGGTTGGCAATATATGTGGAGGGGACCCAACTGTCATTGCGTGTTGCAATCATAATAACTGGGTGAAACCCTGCGCGTTGTTGCGGGAGTTTAGTATGATAACACTAAGTAAAAATAATGTGTATGATAACTAGATAATATAAACTTATGTAAGTTGATGTGGTTTACAATAATTTAAATTTTAATAGTATATAGAATGATGATTCAAATGTATAAGTAATTTGATGTAGCTTTATGAGAGAGGAAAGCAAGGGAGATATAGTTTGGATCATAGATTAATCATGTAATGACTAAAAACAATTGAGATAATATGACTTAATAAGAGAAAAAAATGAGAGAGATAATTGATATGGTATAGCTTAATGAGAGAAGATAGAAAGCACATATTATAGAAAATGATGAAGAGACATGCATATTGAAATACTATGTGAAATATGTGATATGATTATTTAATATGCCTACATTTGAAAAGCTATATTTAATAAGTTATAAAATTATAGATAATATAACATGCTTTCATGATGTTTAAATATAGTAATTGTTAATGGATGATGATTTAGCATATTTGAATGTTAAGCTTTAGTATTTATTGGGCTCTAACTTTATACTATGAAAGGATACGCCGGTTAAGCTGTCTATTAGTCTCTCTTGACTTGGGACTACACAGGGCGTCTGTTCCTCGACGTGTTACCGTGCTTAATTTCCATGGACGTCGAAATCACGCTTTGGATACCTAATAAAGTTGTACCCTAAAGCAGAGAAAAGACCGAACGAAGGAAATGGACGGTTACATATACAAGCTGCTCGTAATTGAATCCTGGATTTATATGGATTGATTGATTCTTGTACGATACGTTGAACATTATTGTTACCAAGAAGGCGATGCTGTGATTTGGATCGTTGACGCCATGGTGAGCTGTGTGCTTAACTATGGCCGTGTTTAGTTCCACCCAAAATACTCCCAACTTAACTTTCCATCACATCACATCATATCACATCCAAAATTTTTTTTCAAACTACCAACTTTCCCCGAACTTTTCCCAAACTTCAGGATCTAAACACAGCCTATCTCGATGAAATCGTTGAGTGTGACACAAATGTAGATCCTGTACACTTACTCACGGACCTTGGACGCTTTGTGCTCAGATATCTTATTGGAAATGGCGATTGTGAAAAATACGGCACATTCATCCACCTACCCATCCTGACTATATATGCACAGATCTCACCTTGTCGACCAATAAAAGAAAATTGTATGCCATTTGATTTCAATCCAAGAGCGAGCATAACCGACTGTAAAATTGTGAAATACCAGTCGTAGTAAATTAAATTGACACCCAGGGTAAAAGAAAACGATATGCGTCTAATCGACATACCTATGGTAAATTAGCATCGTACATATGAAATGTACGTACATTTGTTAACAGGAGTAATTGAGGAGATGAATGCAATAAAGTTTTAGAGGGATCTTCATTGTTGATTCATAATTACTAGCAGCGACCATGAAAATCGGGGAGCGCCTAATGTGCGATCAGCCACGGTGCGTGATCGGCCCATGCCCCACGCACACATGGAGAAAGGAAAAGAAACGATCGCGGCCCGCTAATTAGCAATTTCGTAAAACTCTACCCTAAAAAAATACTCAATATATATTGCAATGCAACATATATGCAGTGAATAGTATTTAGAAACAAATCATATTTATCAAGAGAGTTCACGGTAGACAGAACAGAGGGAAACTAATTCATTGTGTTGATATCTCACATGAATAATTAACCTCCATGACTAATGATGATGTAAATGTTCATTAGTATATACAAATGAATTCAATTAAAAGGTAGTAACACCACAACATTATAAAATACCTCTCTCTAGCACGATATATTCAAACAACATAATAAACCATTATTATGATATATTAAGTTCTTGGTAAAGGTATGTTCTTTTACAAATGGAATATGCTCAAATGTCATAGTTTTGAATAGTAGATTATTTGTGATAATTATTTAAGGATTCAAACGGGTCGCTCACCTCGGAAACCGCTGCTGCACGCCTCCCACACTCTATCTCCCTTATCTCTATCTTACACCCTCCTCCTCCACTCCTCCTCCCTCTCCTCCAATCCTCTCCTCCCCTTCCCCTCTCGTGGGTTGCCGCCGGCGGCGGCGGGTGTCGGCAGCTGCCCCACCCCTCCCCACCTCCCCTTCTCCTCTCGCGGGCCGCGGCGGCGGCGGCGGCGGCGGCGGGCGGCCCTCTCCTCCTCTTCCCCTCTCATGGGCCGCCGCGGCGGGGTGTTTCGCAGTGGCGGCAATGGCTGGATCCGGCGGGAGGGGAAGCGGCAGGTGGCAACGAGCATTTTTTCAGATGTTTTGTGAATCTATGGTGTCTATTTGATCTGTGATGTTCGACCTATGAATTTGAGTATGTGATGTTTGATCTGTGAGTTTGTCAATTTGATATGTGAATTTGAGAAAAACAATGAAAAAATTATCTCGGTCTGTGAATCTGTGATGTTCATTCGATGGAAACAAAAAAAAACAGAAAAAAAAAAGAAAAAAAGCACCAATATGCAAACAACAAAAAACAATGGTATAAAAAGAAAAAAAAACTTTAGTCCCGGTTATTTCACCAACTCCCATCTTTAGTTCTGGATTTGGGATCCCGATTTGCTACCTAGGATTAAAGGGGTTACGAACCAGGACTAATGAAGCATTCTCCAGCGGTACTGTGCAGTCCTATGTCGGTGCTTCAGCTTCGTGAGGCTTCTCTTGTTGCAAAGCTGGAGTATCACTAAGGCAACTCTTGACGGTATGGATCCAGCGGTTTATATTGCTTGCTGCCTGTATCTGACGGTGATTCGTTTGCCACTTACGTGGCTCAATCATGATTCGAGAAAGGTAATTTCTTTCACTACTGACCAAAATTTGTTCAAAATTTCAGACCGAAATTTCCGAAGCATATCGGTGAGCTCTGATAGAATCGGTCAAACCAAAAAAAATTAAACCTTGTGATAAGGAATGCCTTTATACATTGTAGGGACTCCACTACTGGAGAACTGAACTTTATCCGAACGACAAAAATCAAATTAGTTCCGGTTCCTATTTAGCCTCGGTTCAAAAGGCCAACAACACTTTAATATCTTTAATCCTTGTTGGTAACACCAACCGCGACTAAAGATCATTTTAAGTCCTTGTTCAAAAAGTGTTAGGCCCTACACTATCTTTAGTTCTGGTTGGTGTTACCAACTGGAACTAAAGATCGATGCGCCGTATATAATTCCTCGTACTTATCTTCTCCTCATCCTCGCAAACTCTGTCCTCTTTTTTTTCTCCTCCTCCCTTTGCTCTTTCTCTTCCCTCTCGCAGGCACGTACACACAGCAGCAGCAGCAATGAACCGAACCCACACATCCATCCATCCATCTCGCCGGTGAGCGGCTCACGAGGAGGTGGTGGAAGGGGAGGCGTCATATGAGGGACAGGCCACAGATTGCAGGCAGCATCATTTTTTTTTTTTGAGAATTTTGTGATGTTAAGTATGAATTTGATCTGTGATGTTCATTCGATCTGTTAATTTGTGATGTTAAACATAGTATGTTCATTCGATCTATGATGTCAATTTCATGTGGAGATTTGAGAATCTCAATTTGATTTGGGGATGTTGAGAGCAACTCGATTATGAAAAATCAATATGCAAGCAGCAAAAAAATAATTAAAAAAAGAAAAAAAACCTTTAGTTTGGGTGTCCCGTTTGCAACCCGAGACTAAAGGGGTTGTAAACCGGAGCTAAAGATGGATTCCCCAGCAGTGTACACTTGTGATAAGTTATAGATGAATAACTCCATCCATGAGTTTCATAATCAATTTATACAAATATGACTGCATATACATGTTGATTGGTACAAACTCTACAAATAACAGTTCCATATATAAACGAAGAATGATTAAAAGGGGAAATGTTGCTGTAAGTAGGCCAATGTCATCCCATATATATAAGTAGGCTTCTTTTATCATTAGTTTATCGTGCAACTCCGTTTTCCATTTTCGTTAAGAAAATAGATTATAACACGATCTCTACGTCCAAAGACTTCGTTTTCATAACAGAGAGAAAAACATAGAGAGCCTATATACTACATGCTTGTACATACGTAGGAATATATGCAAATTAAGGAACTTGTTGGTTTACAGAGCCTTGACTCATTGACGCGCCGACAAAGAGTCACAAACTTGTGAATACATTATAACCATGAGCCTATATCTCAAATTTCAACATATGCAGGGACGCAGGAAAGCGACACTCCATCAGAACCAAAGCTAGCTAGTTCCTTACCTGGCGTTCCTCAAAATATATATTAAAGAGTAAAATACATATAGAGCCATTCAACTTGTTTAGATGTGTCATATATGTTACTCTACTTTCAACATGCACATTTGACTCACTAATATGAGTTAAGCTAGTCATTTAGCCATATAACTATCTATATGAATACACCTTGTACACATAGCGTGTCATATAGGATTAAAAAATTATCTGGGCATCCAGAACCGCTGTCTCCTACTCCCTCCGTCCTTAAATATAAGGTTATTTGGTTGAATGTGGCACATCCTAATACAACTATCTAGATAGAGAGAGTCTATCCAGATTTATTGTACTAGATGTACTTTCACATCCGGACAAAAGCCCTCAATAATATTATGGACGGATGGAGTAGGATTTAGCCTCCATCGCTGTAAAAGCTTATCATAGCTGCTACCTAGGATTTTGTCCCATTGCTATTTATATTCATAGCTTGTTGCTGCAGCGTTATCGCCATGTTTGATGGCAAGCGAGAGAAAGGACTGAGAACTAACTCATCAAATTAAGCACAAGTGAAATGATTTGGTTTCCCTAATTTTATGTATTTTCAAGTGCTAGGTCTGTGAGAATGAAAAAAAATACACATGTCGTTTTCTGCATATATCCGAAATCATTTTTTTCAATCATAGGTGGTATGCTATATGTATAAAGTATTCTTATGTGGATAGTTAAATAGACAAATAACTCGTTTAATTCACATTAGAGATCTAAATATGCATTTTAAAAGTGGAGTGAACTATATGATACACCTAAGCAAATTAAGTGACCTTTCATGCATTTTACTTTATATTAAAACACATCGTAGTAACGTGAAATAGAAGGCGATAATTCCAGTTTCCCTAGCATATGAACGACTGGAAGGTGCAATAAAGCCAAAACAGAGACAGGAAAGGGACGGAGCACGCAACATCAATCATTCTAACCGGAGGATGTCGCGGAGCAACGACTTGGCCTGCCAGTTTTTCTTTGTTTTGTTTTTCTTTTCCTGGAGGGTAGACTTGACTTGCAAGTGAAAGGGAACTATTTATTGAGAGACACTCCGCTGCTCTCTACTGTAGTATTATACTATCACTAGAACTAATCTAAACCTTTTTTTTAATTAGTAAAGTACTAAGATATATTTAGAGTAAATTTGGCACTTAATTTATTTTTCCGTGTGGGTCCTATGATCAGCTTCGCTCGAACGTTTCCTGATCCATCGAAAAATTGTCCGGGCATACGCAACCGTTGTTTTCTACTCCCTCCGTCCTCAAATATAAGGTTTTTTTTTTGGATGTGACATATACTAATACAACGATCTGAATAGAGAAGATGTCCATATTCGTTGTACTAGGATATGTCACATCTGGGCAAAAGTCCTTAATATTTTGGACGAAGGGAGTAGGATTTAGCATCCGTCGCTGTTTAAGCTTATTATCGATGCCGGCTACGATTTCGCCTCCATTGCTATTTATATTGAAAGCTTGTCGCCATAGCTGGCGTTACCAGGTTTGATGGCAAACGAGAGAAAGGACTTAAAACTACAAGATCTCATCAAAACAAGCACAAGTGAAATGATTTGGTTTCCCTAATTTCTTTTATTTTGAAGTTCTAGGCTGTAAGAAAGGAAAAAAAAATACACATGCTGTTTTCTGCATATGTCCGAAAGCAATTTTTTTTTCAATCATAGGTGGCATGCTATCTATACAAGGTATGCTCATGTGGATAGTTAAATTAACAAATTACTCGCTTAATTTACATTAGTGATATAGATGTGTATTTTGAAAGTAGAGTGATCTACATAGTACACCTAAGCAAATTAAGTGACCCTCCATGCATTTTACTCTATATTAAAACATATTATAGTAGCGTGAAATAGAAGGTGATAATTCCAGTTCCCTAGCATACAAAAGACTGGAAGGTGTAATACAGCAAGCGCAGAGATAGGAAATGGATGGAACAAGCAACATCAATCTATCTATCTATGGCCCTGTCTAGAGGAGCTTAAGATTCTGAGAATCTGTTGGTTGGTAGCCAACTTCTGAAAATCTAGAGAAGCTGGGTTTTCTAGCTTATGAGTTCTAGTTCATTTTCTCGATTCTACGGCTCCAAATTCTTAGAATCTGGGTGACAATCTGGACTATTTGGGGAGCTGAAGATTCTGAGAAAAGCTGCAACAGCTATAAGCTCTCCCAAACAGGCCATATATCTATCTATCTATCTATCTATCTATCTATCTATCTATATCTGTATACCTATACTGGTTGGATACTCCTATGAGCTCTCACTTAATTAGAAAAATCTAATTTATTAACTAGATCGTGCTATAATAACCGTAAATTGTAAAATATATCTGAGCTTAATTAGTTAATATAGTGGGCCATGGTAAGGCTCATCTAATTGGTGAGTAGATAGTAACAGGAGATCTATCTGTGGTATGAGGCAAAAAAAAAAAAGATGAAACTCAAGAAAGCGATTTGAGATGCTCCAGGTTTGCCTTCATCCAGATCAATGACTATTTAGTATTTGAGTGCATATATGTAGATTTTTTCTTAATCAGGATTGATTTCTCATGCTATCGTCCAATCCTTTAGGTACAGGCTGCGGATCGGAGAAAATAAGCAGATGTGTTTTTTTAGATGTGTCTGTAGTTACGACTAATGCCTGATCATGTTAAATATTAATAGATTGATTAAGCAGCATAATCACACGCGACAGCATCCAGGTGATAAAAAAAAGCTTGCTTTCTTCAGGCTTGATGATCGATATCCTTGGTTGGACAGGGTTTCCTATTAGTACGTGGAAAAGGAAATTTACAAAACACCATATGGCCATGTCCGACAGCTGACACTGGTGGAGAAATCATCTTTGGTCGGTCGACCAAATTCCACAATAGTTCCGGTTCCATTAAAAACCGAAACTAAAAACGATTTTTAGTCCCGGTTAAAAAAAATTTGATCTTTAGTCCCGGTTCATCCCCTGTCAAATGTATGTCAGGGGGCCGAGGATCTTTAGTTCCGGTTGATACTAACAACCGGGACTAAAGATTACCATTTTAGTCCCGGTTAGTAATACCAACCGGGACTAAAGATCGATCTTTAGTCCCGGTTAGAGTTATCAACCGAGAGTAAATATTTCTCTCCCACAACTAATCGGTTAAGTCCCAGACAGATATTTAGATAAAATTGGAACATCTCCTCACTTCCTTTTCTTAGATCCAATCCCCTTCCTCCTCCCCTCCCCTCCCCTCTCTTCCTCCCCCTCCCCCTTCCTCTTCTCCTCCTCCCCTCTCCTCCCTCCCATCAGCCGGCCCTTCCTCCTCCTCCCCTCTACACCCTCTTCCATCAGCCGGCCGGCGGCCGGCGGCGGCGGCGCGGCCGCGCAGGGAAGGATGGCGGCGGGCGGCGCGGCCGCGCGGGGAGAGGCGGCGGCGGGCAGGCGGACGGCGGGCGGCAGCGGCGCGGCCGCGCGCGGGGAGGCGGGCGGTGGGCGGCGCGGCCGCGCACGTGGAGGCGGTCAGCGAGCGGCGGCGGCCGCGGCTGCGCGTGGGCAGGCGGCCGGCGGCTAACGGCCGGGCGCCGGCTCGTTTGCTTTTTTTTTATATAATTTGTGTTTCACTAGATGTATAATTTTTTAGATTTTGTGATTCATTGCATCGCATGGATCTGAGATGTATTTAATTTGTGTATAGTTTTTAGGATTTGTGATGTATTTAATCTGTGTGTATGATTTGTGATGTATTTGATCTGTGTGTATAAGTAACTTAATATTTGGGATGTTGATTTGGAGATGTGCATCCCATTCGATTCGGGAGAAAATATAGGGATTAACACTAGCCATTAGCAAATCAACAATAAAAAAAAAGATCTTGAGGGACTGTCGCTTTCCCTCTTTAGTCCTGGTTGATAACACCAACCGGGACTAAAGATTCCCCCTCTTTACTCCCTGTTGGTGTTATCTTTAGTCCCGGTTATTTGAACCGGGACTAAAAATAGCGATCTTTGGTCTCGAATTTGTAGTCCCGGTTGAAAAACCGAAACTACACAGGGTTCTAAACCGGGAGTAATGAGCATTTCTCCACTGGTGTGAGTACGCACGGTGAAACACCGAAAAAGGTTCATCCATGTTGTTGCATGCCCGCATCGATATGCAATATATAAAGGTATTGAATTCTTATTTTGATGTATTATGTATGTTCTATGGGGCCTATTGAAGAGATACAGCTGATTTTTTATTTTGATAGATATAATGGATCATATACGTCAACCGACTGATTTGTTTTATCATAAGTGTGCTGTTCAGTTAGTTAGGTCAATTAATTAACATAACAAATTTCCATGGTCACTATAAAAATTGAGTTATTTAATAATAATTTTAAACAAAACATATACTGATCGATATTTTTCTGTATACAAACTAGCAATTAATTTTCCATATATCCTGTCTATTTATCTATATGCATATATGTAATCCGTGGCTCTAAACTTGACAAGATTATCTGGCCTAAAACGAAATAATTAGTTTAAGGTGGCTAAAATAAAACATTGATAATGAAATGTGGCCAAACACCAGTTCACTCTTTAGTTATAAGAATCAGTAAATTGCTTATCGTTTTCTCCATGTCCTGATCGACGATCTGATCATGTTCCCGATGTTAGCCGGTGGCAGTTTCCATGGTCATGACGTCTGCAGGTCACTTTTTTAAGTCAAGCTAGTCAGTGATCAATGCGATTATGAGGTTTGTCGACGATTTGTGAAATATAGTACCGGAGACCTGTGCGTGAGAGCTACTACTAAACAGAGCGCCAATGCCACAAGTTCTTTAAACCAATCAACTTCAAGCAGTAGCGGAACCATGACAAAATTATAGCGGACCAATAAAAATTAAAACATGTCTCATATAAATTGGCTATATTTCAAATACAAAGTATAAATATATAGATTAGAATTTTAGGGGGTATTATGGAGGCTCTAATGAACCATTAGCGGTAGGGGGTCTAAAAGACCCCCAGCCCCCACGTTGAGTCTGCCGCTGACTTCAAGGGCTATATTTTTTCAAAAAATTTTGAAAATATCCATTATTTCTAACCTTTTTGCAACAATATACATGGCTTTAGAGGAACTAGGAAGATAGCCTGTGCATTTGCACGGGCATGTGTCGTAGACTATGTTTGAACATCTACAATATATGATTTCTCCATAAATTGTTTTCATTAGCATTGCTTTTATAATTTTCTAACCTAGCTATTAGTTATCTTTATAACATATCATATTTAATTAATCCCTACAAGCAATTATTTATAATATTCTTCATCATCTAAAAAGTAGGTACTCATATTTTGTGTTAGAAAACATGTATAGCTAATTAAGTGTAAATTCAAAATTGAGATATTTTTTTAATTGAATATAGGTTGTCA
The DNA here is from genome assembly GCF_000147395.1 of Oryza glaberrima. NCBI lineage: Eukaryota > Viridiplantae > Streptophyta > Magnoliopsida > Poales > Poaceae > Oryza > Oryza glaberrima. The sequence goes on from NC_068329.1 coordinate 14,890,302, forward strand.
ATCTTTATTGACAAATGAATTGGGTGGGATACGAGGCTCCACTAAATGCATGGGTTAATATAGCCTAATAGTATTGTTTAGTCAAGAAATATAGTTGTGCAATATATTATTTTGGAAGATGATGTATTATGAATACATGCTTGTCTTTTAATATGAGATAGATCTAATGGTTGGAAAGAATGGGTTCATCGGTTTAAAAAGGCCTAGGAGGATTTATGGAGTAACATGTGGCGACCTTATATCAAAAAGAAACCATCATCTAAAATCGGTTAGATGATATATAAAATAAAATTATAAGTGTAGCTTAAAATTATGGTCTTTTTAATATTTGTTTATCTCTTTATTTTAGTAGCTGAAAATACGGAGGAGACTGAAGAGAAATGAATAGCATAGAACTCGAATCAGATATGAGAAAGGGTTCGCAGTGCAATAGTGTTAGTGTTATGTGCATGTGATTGGAGAGGGAGGTGGAGGGTACTTTTTTTTTTCAATCTTTAACTACAAAAAAACCTTATGTAGAGGCTCTTTTGTAGAGACAATTTTCAAAATGCCTCTATGTTTTGAAGCTCTATAGTCTAGAGATATTTTTTTAGAGGCATTTTCAAAATCGCCTAAAATATTTCTACTCTAGAGACACTTTAGAGACATTTTTAGCATACTTTGTTAAATTTATCTTGTAGAGACATCTTTTTCGGCACTTTAAAATTTGCCTCATATATATGTAAAAGCATTTTCTTAAGGCATTTAAAATGATGTAAAGGTATTTTTTCAAATATTAATATATATCAAGTAACTAGATATAAGTAACACAAATCACATATTTACATGTAATTATATGTGGTTGAGGTGGTTAGTGCATTGAACATAAAAATGGTCAACTCAAGAGGTTATGAGTTCAAGGATTGGTAAGGGATAATTTTTTTTTCATATTGATTTGCTATAGTTGCCACAACGTATTAATGTCTCTACAACGTGCCTCTATTTGCATAGAGACAAAATGTCTCTTAGTTCGTAGAGACAATTCACCAAAAGGCACTTATGAGACACTCTTCAGAATGTCTCTATAACATTGTAAAGACAGTTTAAAAATGTCTCTATAGTATTAGAAAAATGTCTCTACAAGATATATTTGTTGTAGTGGTTATAAACAATCTAAGTGAGAACCTATGATTTTTTGTTTTCTCATTCTAAGGATCTTTAAGACATGACATGTGGTGGCTTAAGTTTTTTTATAAAGAGAAAGGCATTCTAATAGATGGGGTTTTATTATATAACTTAGTAACAATTATGATCACTTAAGTTTTTAGATGGGGTTGCTAGTATAAAATAGGAGAGGGAGGAGGAGTATGTGTATATAGAGAGGAGATTTCTTTTATTGGAAACAGATCCTTGAGATATATCTAATGGTTAGAAATAATAGATTCATCGGTTTATAAGTTATAACGGATGGTAGATTTTTTTATTTTTTTCTCATAAGTTTTAAGATTTTCTCTAATTTCTTAGTGTCACATGATGGATTAGAAGAGTACGTAGAATGTCACGTGGCGACTTGAGTTTGTTTGTAGAAAGTTTAATGGACTTTTGCGTAGAATACAACTCGAAATAACATATATTTTTACAAGTATTGGCTGAAATTATTAATTTGGTTTTTATCTTATGAGAGTGAAAAAAAAAAAGAAAAGAAGGGAAGGGGGGACACGTATGTACGAAGTATGTACGTACATGTACGGGATGGATCGACATATATAGAACGTGACGTTTTCTAAATATAAATCTATTTAGTATTTTCTAATGTTAGATCTAACAGTTAAAAAATATGGGTCTACCAGATTAAATGAAAATTAATGGTTAGATATTTTAGTTTTTCTTAGAATTTTTATAATTTATTAGAACGCCACCTGACAACTTAGAAGCATTTGTAGAGAGACCATGTGTTTGGTGCGACGAAAAACATGGGACCGACGGGCGATGCAACCCCGCGGCGTGGGTGCGCAGTACTGCGTCAATCCCACTAGCTGACCGACGCGGACCCGCTCAAGCGTTGGTGCAGCTGCTGGTTTGTCGCGTAGCTGGCACACGGCACTGCTCGGACGGCCTGCGGTGCCGCGTTTCCTAAGTTGCGGGATTGTCGCGTTTGCTAGCTGTGGGCATATCGGTGCCATGCGTTCTAGCTAGCCATCACGTTGCTGCGCTTCCGAGCCGTGGGACTGTCGTGGTGTCGCACTTTCGGCCTATGGGACCCATGGCGGTGTCACACACCTGTGCTGCGGGAACGCTCCAGCCGACGGTCCCACACCTCCGTATCGTGATTTCTTAGTGTGCTTGTGTCGTCGTTATGTGGGACAGGTATATTTGTGCTAATCCTTCCCCCTAGGGCACAAGCCAGGAGGGAGATAGGCACAAGGCCGCGAGCCTGCAACGCCACGTCTTTTTCTGCTTTTCTCTTCGCGGTTGACCGTGCAACGCGTCTCCTCTCTTGCTCTCCACGCAAACGACGCAGCCCATATCGCTGGTCGACTGGTTGGCTGGCTGCTGGCACACCAGGCCCGCCTCTTATCACCTACGTTCGACGCCACACGTCTCTCCCCCTCCTGTAGCCCTAAGCCCTCGGCAAATTGAGGCTGCAGACTTTTTGTTCTTGTGTTATTTCTTTAATTCTTCATAGAAATTAGGTTAGCAACTTATTACTTATGGACTTAGGATTTTCTTGCTTGCATGATTTTTCCATTCAAAAATTAGGTTAGTTAGGCTATTATTTTCATGCTTATTGTTGTATAATTTACTTTGTAATTTTACTATTTTAGGTGTTACAATGTTACCTAAAAAATATTTATCAGGTGTTCAGAAAAGAAACAAAAGAAGACGAGAAGATCAATTAATCGATTCAAAAAAGTGAATAAGCTTTTTTTTGCAAAAGGGTGCAAATGAGCGAACAAGATTTTTTTTATAAGGGACATGAGATATTTATGGTCTACTATTAAGGTATTCATACTACTTTGTTTAGGTGTTCTTTATTTATCAATTATACTATGGATATTATTTACCGAGAATAAATTGTAACTTGCAAACAGCTTCATTTATTATTTATTATGTTAAAAATATCTATTTGTGTCACTATATAGTATATGTGCTTTGCATAATATACATATTAGAGGTAAAAAAATAGCCTTAATTCCTTAAGTTCAAGTTCACCTACAGCAAACCAAATGTCAGGACCGGCCCTGCCTTCCCCCGAGTCTTTTCCTGAACGATGGCGCCACACGGGTCATCGACGGTAACCCGTATTACTCCAATTAACTATCAACTATTGTCTTGGTCATTTCCCTTTCCATTCTAGTGAGATTCGACGACAACCTTGATACTTACAGCATACTAAGTATCACGGAAGACCGACAGAAATTCTTGGAACTTTGGGTGGGCTTTCCAAACTGCAAAATCATCGGCTGCAACCTCGATGCGTACCTCATCGACCGTGAGATCGATAGAATCATGGTGTCGTGCCGTTCTACATGGCCGTACACAGGCATCACCGGGCAGGCCGCTACGGAGAGGTGTGACGGCAATGGATGTTGCATCATCTCCTTGAACGAAGGAGGCCCTGCCTTCAACCTCAAATTTGTCCTTGAGGAGCAGAGGAAGCAGAGAATCAGGCCATAACAGAAGCTCCTTGCTTTGGGACGAAATTAAGGCTGCAAGGCAGGATGCTGCCATCGAGCGGCTTACATTGAAAAATCTGAAAAGTCATGCTTGTATCAGCGCACAGATAGCATCTGTGATAGTCTAGATTGTTTCTATGGGTACCGTTGCATATGCAATCATGGTTATGAAGGCAATCCTTATTACACCCCCTATGGCTGCTCACTTGCCGGAGGTACAGTATCATCACAGTAGTGTTTTTTATACTGCAGCACTACTCGCTCCGTTCGGATTCTAGCAATAAATCTAGACAAATTGGGACGAAGGGGTATATCATTTTCTTTTTTGCGGGTTGCAGTATAGTACCTAATTAATCAATTTCTTCCACTTAAAAAATGGTTTTGCTATTTGTCAATTTCTTCCATTTAAAAAATGGTTTTGCTATTTGTCAATCAATTGACAAATAGTAGATTTCTATCTACATTTTGTGGGACTGTTTAGATTGCCGGAAAACAGAGGCAGCTACGTATAAATACGGGGCGTATGGCAAATAGGAAAGGCTCCCGACCAATTTAATCTACTATTTTTCCTTTCTTTACATTTATTTTATTTTCTATTTTATTTTTATGGCTGGAATTTGATTAATCTTGGTCATTTTGCACTGTAAACAGTTGTGTTTCTCCACGAAAACAAAAAGGTTATACTTTGCTAGTTTGCTTGGAAACTAGTCCTTCGTCATTCCGTAAGTACGAGAGTGAATTAATCTCAAAATTGGTTTAGTTGGCTGGTCTTGATCTATCGATTTTGGCAAGTCTGTTAATCACACAGCAAATTGTTAGATGATCTTGTGTTGGCCACAGAAAAGTCAACAGCCAACCGTTCTCTCTTGTAGTCCATGTGTCCATGGTGATCGGGTTGCCAGGCTGGGTCGTCAAGGCTATAGACAAGATCCCACCTAGTTGACAATGATAGTTTTCAGCTTGTAGATGTTGAGAGATGGTTGCATGGTGATAGTGCCCTACGCTCTAGTGGCCATCGGCGAAGACAACAAGCATGTGCGGTGGCGACCAGAGCGTAGGGAACTACTACCGTGCAGCCATCTCTCGATGTTCCCAAGTTGCAAGCTGTTATTGTTGACTAGGTAGGAGTCACGTTGCAATAGATAATGGCCTCGCTCGCACGCTTGCGGTGAGCGTGGCACATGCCCCTGGACTAGGGATTGACCTCACCACCGTCATCGCTTTGGTCCCTTCCCTCCCCTACCAACCACCTATGATCTATCTCGAATTCTCACCACTATCTTCAGGGACGGAGGGCACATGTATCAAATCAAATCAATATGATCGATTTGGGCAATATGATCATACGAAAATACCGTATGCAAAAAAAATAATTCAAGGGTAGCTCGGACATATATGATGGCATAGTTATAATTTAGAAAATTCTAAGTAGCACCTAGTATATAGTTTCAACTTTTTATAATAGTTGTTATAAAACCAGCCCCGAAATCGACATAGGTAGCTAAACGCGAAAGAAAACGCCATTGGAGATCCAAAACGGTAGCGACACCGAGACACAATATTTAGTAACAGAGTTCAGCTGTAGCCTACATATCCGGGGCACTGATTACGGGCGCTCCTCCCCGATCCAGCATATACAGCGTATCAAAGTTACGACGACTCAAGGCCGGTCAACGCCGGCAACCGCTCTCTCTCGCTATGTTAAGTCGCCATGCGGTTACAACAGGCACGCCTCTCTATTTATGAGAGATCCTAGGATAGAGTCCGACTCATACTCTAGTCCTAGTACCTATTACAACTCCAAATTCTAAACTATAACCGACTACGTACACATATTCGACACAAACTCTAACAGACTTTTCAGTACAGGACAATTGGGTTCTTCTTATGTACTGAATGCAGTACCCTGTATACCGCTTGCACCAAAATCTTCTCATGAGAAACGGAAATAGGTGCATGGTTCAGATCATAAGTGCTGGAAGAAAATGATGAAGGCAACAGTAATAATTCAGGACTAATTTCTAGCTCAACCAAAGAAATGGAGTCACTAACAGTAATGCCATCAACACAGGTTTAATTAACAACTATCAGCTGGCACTGACATGATAGCAATTAGGTACTTCAAAATTTTACTTGGCAAGGGAACTACTTACAACCAGTCCAGTCAAAGTTTTGAACCACTTCAAGAAGACACTGTGCTGAATGGACTCGCATTTCAACAGTGAAGATCATGCCCAATGACAGAAATGAATTGAGATAAAACCATGTTTCAGGAACTCTCTATGGGGCATAGTTTCTAGTAGTATTTTCTAATCCAGGACACCCTTTTGCATACAAATTATCTGGATTCAGTGATTTGCTCTCTTCATCAGACATCCCCAAAGATCGGCGATTGTTTGAGAATTACAGCTCTGTTTTTTTTTTGTTTGCGAATTATTTAAACTGGAACTACACAGTTTACTATACCCAATTCGACAAGCTAGCTTCATTAAGACTTCTGCTATAATCATGCAGCTACTGCTCCTCATCTTGGCCGCACACGGAGGGGGATCGGCCGGCGCTGGAATGTTTCAAAGTGGCCTCCGAAGTGGGCGCTGCGCGCCGCCCCAATCAGACGCACGCCGAAGAGCATGCACGCGCAGCCGCCGCCAGGAATGGATCGGAGGACGCTCGGGAACGCGTTGCCGGGTGATGAGTGGAGGACTTGCGATCCAATTTTTCAGTGGAATATGATCGATGCGTCGATGCCAGCCACAGAGTCACGACGCAAAAGGGCCCGATGCCATCGACCCAGACGAAAAAAAATGTGGCTAGGTTACCCCATTACCTTATTGGTAAATTATTAATCTATCCTTAATAACAAACAGTCTAGATCTTTTCTACCGGTAGTGCATAGTAATACCAGTAGACAGCAACAAAACATTAATTTATTGCAGTGACGGCTCTTGAGAGTTAAAGCCACAGTGCTAATTCTTCCTATTCTTTCCAAGGCTCTGCTTGCATTCCCATACAAAGGACGAACCACAAGTATGTCAATGATGGCTGTGTTTAGTTCCGAAGTTTGGGAATAGGTTTGGGAAAAGTTGGTAGTTTGGAAAAAAAGTTAAGAGTTTATATGAGTAGGAAAGTTTTAGATGTGATGTGATGTGATGGAAAGTTTGGAGTTTAGAGTGAACTAAACACACCCGATATTGTTTCTCTCATCTTTTATCAGTTAGCCTTATTAAATTCTCACTATTGTCATAATGTCATATACTAGGTTAGCTATATATGCGCGGCGCCTACTCATTTTACTGAACAACCTTGCATCGTGGCCGTCTTTAGCTGCAAATTTATCTTTTCATACTACAGGGTAGGTGTTTACATTAATTAATTATTACTTGATACAGACGGGCAAATTTTTTTCTGGTCTCTTTGCCTACACGTGAGTTGTCCGAGACTAAACTATCTATTTCTACTATTGACTAGGCTCTCTAAAAGTTTATAGCTATAATAAATACGATCCCATGTAGAATACAAAAACAATTGAAATCAAGAGGAAAACAATACACTACTACAAAAGTGATTTTTCTATACGAGACCTCATGATTTTTGCAAACGTACCATAACTAGTGGCGTCTGTAAAAATCGAGGGTCATTTTCCCATACGACTGCTTAAGTGGCCCGTATGGAAAAATTGATTTTTCCATACGGGCCACTTAAGCAACCGTATGCAAAAATAAAAATTAAAAAATTTGAAACTAGTATATCTCACTCATATGAAATCCAAATTGGATGATTTTTTCCTAAATGTTTCTAAAATCATACTCTATCATGTTATTGTGTTCTTACTAGTATTATATTAGCTATTTTTTCTTGTGACTTTGTTTTATCAATTAAAATTTTGAATTCAAAACTTCAAATAATATTTTGAAGCAGTAAATGATTTCATCTAAAAAAAATTATCAATAACAAAGTTGTATAACTCATCAAGATCTATAACTTCTATTTTGGTCATTTCTTCATCCGATAAAGTAATTTGCAAGATTGTTCACAAAATGAACATCTCTTATATAGTTTTAAGAGATGTACATTTTGTGAACAATCTTGCAAATCACTTTACCGGATGAAAAAATAACCAAAATAGAACTTATAGATCTTGATGAGTTATACAACTTTCTTATTGATGAATTTTTCAATTGAAATCATTTAGTATTTGAAAATATTGTTTGAAGTTTCATAATTTGAAATTCATATTCAAACTGTTCAAACAAAGTCATATAGAAAAATGACCAATACAAAAGTTATAGATCTTGATAAGTTATACGACTTTGTTTTTGAAACTTTTCCATTTGAAATCATTTACTACCTGCAAAATTATTTGAATTTCTTATATTTTAAAATTCAAATTTTATATAGTTCAATCAAACTCGGATAAAGAAATGATCAAAAGAAAATTGATAGATCTCAACGAGTTCTACAACTTTGTTTTTGGCAACTTTTTTATATAAGTTCATTTAATATCATAAAATTTAATTCGAAATTATTATATTTTTAAATTATTTTTTAATGACTATTTTCGCATGTGTTCCACCTAAGGAGCCGCATGTAAAACTCTATTTTTGCATACGGTTCCTTTAAGTGAACCGCATGTAAAAATATCTTCACATCAATAGTTTTTTCCCTCCTCACCACTTCAAAAATTTTAATGTCTTCTCCACTCCTCTCTCCCTCTCTCCTCTCTCTCTCTCTGATATCTCACCCCTCTCTTTTTCTTTCTCTTCCTCTCTCTCACTCTCTTTCTCTTCCTCTCTCTCTCTTTATCTCCTCGATCTGCACCCGGCCGAGGAGGAGGTGGCGGGAGCGGGCGGCGGGCGCGTGGCCGAGCAGCTAGCGGCGGGGGCCGCGACGAGGAAGAGGTGGCGGGAGCGAGCGGCGGCGGTGGATGGGAGAGAGCGGTGGCGGCGGGGGCGAACAGCCGGCGCGGGGAGCGAGCGGTGGTGGCGTATGGCGGCGGGAGACGGCCGGGCGACGCGGATCCGACGCAGGGGGCCCTCCCTCGCGTGGATCTGGTGGCGGCGGGAGCGAGCGGCGGCGGCGCATGGCGGCGGGCGACGGCCGGGCAGCGCGGATCCGGCGCAGGGAGCCCTCCCTCGCGCGGATCTGGCGGCGGCGGCGGATGAGTGCGAGCAGCGGCGGCGGGAGCGAGCGGCGGCGGCGCATGGCGGCGGGTGACGGCCGGGCGGCGCAGATCCGGCGCAAGGGCCCTCCCTCGCGCGGATCTGGCGGCGGCGGTTCCGACCCCGACGACGACGATGGGTGGGCGACGACGACGACGACGCGGGTGGTGGCGGCGGCGGCAACCCCGACGGTGACAACAAGTGGGCGGCGACGCAGCCCTCGTCCCGCCCGGATCCAGTGGCAGGAGCGGCCGGCGGGATCGGGGGTGGCGGGAGCGGGAGCTGGCGGCGGCGGCGGGAGCGGGGATAGGTCATGGCGGGCGTCTAGGGTTTGTTTTTTTTTTGGAATTTTATTTTTTTCGCAGTTTTTTCTCTTTGAATGCGGTCGGCTTAAGCGCCGATTTTTCCATGCGGGTGCCCCGGCCGCATGGAAAGATAGCGATCTTTGTAGACGATTTCGCGCATGCGGCTGGCCCAACCGCATGCGAAAATCGTGTTCACCCATTTGCAAAAATTGATTCTGTAGTAGTGATAATCGCCTGCAATTGAATAGGTTAAAATCAGAGCACATGTTAGGACACAATCCATCTATTACAATCTATAAATTCATAATCTAATTATTATAATTTTAGATATTCATAATTAATGAAATTAAAAACAATAAAGTTGGACTCAACGACAAGTACAATTCTATACTTATTAGTTCTGATTCTGTATGTGATAATTCTTAAAAGATAGGAATAATATAATTGAGACGACATATTTTATTAATTCTAATTTTGAAATTAGAGCTATTAATCTAACCAACTGTTTAGTGCTTAAATACGTACACAGTACCAAACAAACTCTTTAGTTTTTTTGTTCAGAATTTAATACTTTATGATTTCATAATTAAGAATTATGTTCCTATCTCATTCTCTCATGTCAGTAATTTTTTAGAGATTAATAATAGCAATTAGAAATTGATGTGAAGTGTTTTTTTAACCAAGTCATTATAATTCATAAGATATTCAATATATAGTTATAATTTAATATTTATGACGTTAATAAATAACCCGTGCAACGCACAGGTTGGCGGCTATTGGGGAATAACCCAATGCCTAGGATGTACTGTTAGAGAGGAACCCCATACCTAGAGTGTTATATAAATAAACTAATGTAATAATAGACTAAAACGCCCCTAGGATATTGCCCATCTAATGTAACTGATCAAGGGTAACACCGTAATTTCCCGTTACATATGAATGCCCTCCAAAGACAAGAGAGGGGGATCTTCCCCTATTCCATCCATTCAATAGTCATCCTCCCTTCTAATCTCCCAAGGATTTAAGCTTAGGCTCTCTCCGATGTAAGAGGGTGTTCACAGGGGCGGAGCTACAGTTATGCCGGTGTATTCTCAGGAATACCCAACTTTTTTTATCAAAAAAAACAACTGTACTTCAGTATATACACATAACACATGTACACATATGTGTAGTTGTCCCCACTCCTCCAGAGTCCCTGGCTCGGCTCGTGCTCACGCCTCACCCTCACGTGCAGACACGCTGCTCGCCCGCTCCCCAATTCCCCATTTCCAAACCCTAGGTGGCGGCGTTCGGCGGCGGCGCGGCGACCAGTGGGAGCGGCGACGAGAGCTAGACCAGTGGCGTGCGGCGAGGCATTCGGCAGCGGCGCGGCGCCACGGCGAGGCATTCGGCGGCGGCGCGGCGAGGCCACGAGGCGGCAACCGACGGGCGACCGGCGACGGCGGGAGCGAGGCCGCGAGGGGCAGGGGCGTGGCGGCCAGTGGCTGCGGCTCAGCGGGACAGCGCCCAGCGGCAGGCGCAACTTCAGGTGAGCAATCAAGAGTTCAAGATTCAATCAGTCCTAAATCCACTCACTATGTGTCCATGTCTTTTACCTTAGTCTCTGAGTAGTTTTTTTTTTCTGTACTTTTGTAGTTCTGTAGATTGAAGAGCTCTCAAAATGAAGAAGAAATCGATTGATTTGAAGACTTTATGGGATAGACATTCAAAGTCTAAGAAGGTAGGGTCAGGTTCTGGTTCTGGATCAACAGCACAGCCGGTTAGAATTGACAGAGAAGGTGCTGTTCCTTCTGTTCAGCCGATTACAGATGCAAATGAGAGTCCAGTTCAGATTCAGATTACTGCAGTTGAGGTTGTGCCTGAGGTAGCAGATTCAAATGAGTGATTTTTTTTACTATGAACTTTTTTCGACATGACTATACAGCTAGTGTCTAAACCAGCTACCACTCCATCTACCTATACTTCAAATACAATTTTCTCTTAAACTACTCATCCAATCTACGATCCGATTACACTGTTGTGTTCATAACGATTAAATCTTTACAACAAGATCTCACATGATTATATTTTGATGAAAAATCACAAATTACTTTTATGATATGTCTAAATTACTTTTAGATTTCACTAAGTTACTTCTTAGACATACAAAAGTAAATTCAGTAAAGCTTAAAAGTAATTTACATATATTATAGACGTAACTTATAAAAAAGAAAGTAATTTTAATTAATACCTTTTTTCATTGAACAAATTATCGTATATATAAGTTACTTTTAGATTTGATTAAAATACTTCCTATACATTCATAATGCTCTGAGGTGATTATTTTTATTATTCTTTTTAGTTAATTCCATAATTTACTTTTATTATTGTTTTTAGTTAATTCCATAATTTGTGCTGATTAATTTAATTTCTAGATAGAGTCATATTTTTATCTCTACAACGGATTTACTTCAAATGACATGTCAAAGTTACATTCGTTTTGTTCTAAGTTACTTTTATAATATATGTAAATTACTTTTAGACTTTACTGAATTTACTTTTGTATGTCTAAGAAGTAACTTAGTGAAATGTCTAAGAAGTAACTTAGTGAAATTTAAAAGTAGTTTAGACATATCATAAAAGTAATTTGTGATTTTTCATCAAAATATAATCATGTGAGATTTTGTTGTAAAGATTTAATTGTTAAGAACACAACGGTGTAGTCGAATTATAGATCGGATAAGTAATTAAAGAGAAAATTTCATAAGAAGAAACAAAATATGCACAACCTAATAGCAAAAACTACTTGCACGCATGTCTGTAACGCTAACTATTACTTCTCACATAATTGTCCACGTCGCTCGTTAAATCTAAATTGAGATGCCTCTCGAAATAGATTTTGCGAACTTTTTTGCTAGACAGAAATACTCAACTTAGAAATCCTAGCTCCGCCACTGTTTGTTCAGCGGGGCGAACAGAAACCAGGTGCCGCCTACTTCCCTGCGCGCGCTGCTGCTGGCCCCAGCTCCGTCCAGCCTCCGCCAACGTGGCCCGCGGCCGTGCGACTGTGGTGATGTGGCCTTGCCTTCGCGCGTCGTCTGCCTAACCCCGCCTCCGCGTGGGTCCGCGCCCGGCCTAAGCCGACGCGGCCCACGGCCGTGCGACCGTGGCCTCGCCTTCCCGCGTCATCCGCAAGGCCCGCCTCCGCGTGTTTCCGCCGGCCCCCGCCGACGCGGCCCGCGCGGCCGCGAGATTGTGGCCTCGCCTTCGCGCATGATCCGCCCAGCCCCTCCTCCGCGCAGGTCTGCCCGGCCTCCGCCGGCGTGGCCTGTGTGGCCGCGCGAACCAGGCATCTTCATCGAGCTCGCCAGCTTGATCACACCTCGAGCGGCTCGCCGGTCGCCGCACGCGAACCTCGGCTCCCGCGCTTGCCGCCTTTGCGCATCGCGTGAGGCCCCCGCTCCACCGACCCCGCATGACACATGGCCCAATGCGACGTGCCTCCGCCGCATGCTACGGCCCCGAGCTCGCCCGGCGATGGCCGACGTGCGCCCCGCGTCGGATTGCAATACCATCCGAGGTAACCTTAAGATTTTAGAACTTAGAGACCGCCGTGACGCTCCGGCCCGGTGAAGCATCTCCGCGGTCTTCGCATTAAGATATAAACTGCGAACGTCACTAACACATTCGTGAGTCAGCAGCTAGCTACGGTAAAACACGGCCGCAGTGAGGCGTTTTGCTGAAACCATGAGGCAGCAGAATGCAGGCGGCCGGGTAGCCTTGCGCACAGGCGGCCAACAGAACTGGCATGCATGCATGGTGCTGTTCACGTGGCCTCCGGTCGTTATGCTCCGCCGACGGATAGCCTTGACTTCGCGCTCTGGCTGCCCCCTGCCGATCGAGCTCCGGGCGACACCCCCGTCCACGCCCCCGCACGTGCCTCGGCCGCCGAGGTCGATCGCTCTGTCTTCCGTCTCCGGCTTCGCGCGGGCGGCTCGGCCTCCACGACGCCGACGCCGCGGCATATGCCTCGGCCGCGCGGCACAGCCTCGTGACGGCGCCGTACGTTGCCGAGCCTCTATGGCGGGTTTCGTTCGCTCGCCTATCTGCGTCGAGCTCCGGCTCTGTGCGGGCTCGGCCTCGTGACGCCGACGCCGCGTCTCCGCCGCGCGGCCCAGACTCGTGACGGCATTGCACGCGCGCCGGGCTTCGGTTGCCCGCCCCCGCATCGAACTCCGGCTCCGCAGGGGCAGCTCGCCCTCGGTCTTCTAGAGCTTCCCCGCGACGAGGTTTAGCAGGCAGCCATGCATACATAGACGGGGACGCAGAAGGAAAAATCTAATTGTTGTATTATGTTGTTTTCTCATCTATTACATCGACTTCTCATGAGGTATATATAGGAGTACATAGGAGATAGAGACTTGGAGTACAATACAAGTAAGAGTAGATTTATCTCTATGATTCTATCTCTAGGACTTTATCTTATCTCTAGGATATATCTTATCTTTATAATTTGTTTTTGACTCTTATCTCTAACTAACATATCATACTTCTAACATTCCCCCTCAGTCGTAACGGGAGCGAAGCGAACGATTGCGACTGGATTTGAAATCTTCTATTTCTTCATCTTCTTTAACTCACCATCATCGATTGCATCTCTGATGGACGGTCCTCCACCTGGTGTTTGCGTCCCCTTCTGTGTCATCCCTTGACTCTCCTCTATTCCCTCCCGCAGTCATAGCGGAAGTGTCATAGACGATAGCGATGATACGGACGCTTTGACTGAAGTTGCCGTAGATGATTTTTGTTGTAGACGTTCATCGATGTAGCCGATCATATAGTAGCCATGGTCATGGTAGTTGATGTAGCCGCAAATAGCCGAAGGCAAAAAAAAAATATTTACGCCATGATGTGAAAACGAAAACGTACTGCAATTGTTTGTATCTTGCATATTGTAGATGTCAGAGAATGCCATTGTAAACGTTTTGCATATGTCAGAGGACGTCGTTGGCGATGAGACCACCACTTTTGGTTGGTCCTTCTGCGTCGTGTAGCGGTCATCACAATAGTGATACCGAGTTGATACAGTCGTTGTCGTTGTAGATGACGTGATCGATGCCATCATCGGTGACGTGGTCGTTGCCGTCGTAGAGGACGCGGTCGATGTCGTCGAAGAAGCATCTTGTAGATTAATCTGTCAGAGGACGCGAGGTGTCCATCTATGTGGACGAGTCAGCGGCGGTGTGTGTTCCCATGTTGATAAAGACCATCGGCGATGTTGTGTCGGCGAAGACGATCGTTTTGGTGACGTAGTCGTACAACTGTCGATGTAGATGAAGTCGTGAGCGGGGAGGTCCATGCGCCTGTGCACCGGAGTTTGACCTTCTCGTGGTTTGCCTGCTGCCTTCCGGAGGATGTGCCACACGATCCAATCGATGTGCAGCATGCGCATGACAGCCTTGGATTGATCTCTCCTGCATTGCTTCCTTTATTTTCTTGCTCATACTGGCGTGTGGCTTCCGCTGCTTCTGTTCTCTCGAGGACCAGGCTTTTGGCTTTTATGTGGCTAATGATAGAATTGATCTAAGGTTAATATTGGTAAAATCTAATCTATGGATTATTTGTGGCTAATTGATGCGGTGCCCCCAGGGAGATTATAGTATTGATCTCATCTCCCCGGGGCGCAGTGGAAGGCGTCGATGAACTGAGGATCGAACGACGTGGGTCTATAGCTCTGATACCATATGGAAAAATCTAATTGTTGTATTGTGTTGTTTTCTCATCTATTATATCGACCTTCTCATGAGATATATATAGCAGTACATAGGAGATAGAGACTTGGAGTACAATACAAGTAAGAGTAGATTTATCTCTAGGATTCTATCTCTAGGACTATATCTTATCTCTAAGATTCTATCTCTAAGATATATCTCATCTTTATAATTTTTTTTTTTGACTCTTATCTCTAACTAACATATTATACTTCTAACAATGCATGGTCCCATTCACGCAGCAGTAAAAAAAAAGAAGACGAAAGAAAATGAAAATAAAAAAAATTAAAAATGTGAGGTGGCCTCCGGAGGAAAATAAGGTCGAGCGAGGCCACCTCCCGACCACCACATTGATCTGGGCTCCGCGTGGGCTCCCCGCGATTCTCCGCGGTCTCCATGGCTGATTGGCTGCCTCCGCACCCGCCGCGGCCGGAACCGGCACGTGGTCTCCACGACAGCTTTGCTCCACCGCCTCCACGGCATTCACTGCATCCCTGGTGGCACCTGCTTCCATTGCGTCCGGAGCCGACTCCGGTGTCTCCGTGGCCTCTTCTCCGCACGACAGCCATGCCTGCGCATGCCACTACTAACATCAAATAGATGTCGGTACTATAGGTGCCAGAGTAGGTAAAACCGACATCTATAGTGCCTTTCTCTGCCCATGCGCCCGTTATCCCACCAAAATCCCAAGAACCAGCAGCTTTATGCTCAAATAGGTGCCAGTTTTAAAAAGAGCTGGCACATATAACTGATGTCAGAGAAAGATGCTGTTTTTTTTAAAAAAACACTAGTTTATTATAGGTGCCCTTTTTTACAAAAACCGGCATAAAAAAATCGAGCTGAGCCAAGCGTCTTATCCCCTTGCGAGGACGTGGTCCTTGTCCCCTCGCAACTCTCTCTCTCCCCCTCTCCACCCCGTCTATTTCAATCTCTCACTCCCTCTCCTCCCCGTCCCCTCCCCCTCTCTTCTCACTTGCCGGCAGCTCCCGTGGGCTAGATCCGGCAGAGTTGTTGACAGCCCGGTTGTGGCGCCCTCCCATCCGGCAGATCCAGCGGCGAGAGGGGAGGCGGTGGCAGCCCGGCGGTGGCGCCTCCCTCCGTCAGATCTGGAGGGAGGCCAGGCGGTGGCGGCCTGGCAGCTGGAGGCGGTGGCGACCCGGCGGCGCGACAAGAGGCGGTGGCGGCGCCCTCCTTCCAGTGGCGATGTTGTTCGGTACGTTGTTTGAAAGATTTTAGTGAAAGATTTATGTGATGTTCTTTAGCATTTACTGTTATGTGGTGTTGTTTGCTTGGGGTTTGTGATTGATTTGGGAGTTATGTGATGCGGGGTGGATGAGCTCGATGCATTGGCTCGATTCAAGCCGGTGCATTGCGCCTTTTTTTTTGTCTCGCGTACGTCTCAAAGGTGTTGGTTTCAAAACCTAAAAACCGGCATATATTACCCATATAAACGCCGAATCTAAAACCGGGTGCCGCCTCCGTGGTGCTGGTTGGGAAAACCGGCACCTATTAGGGTTTCCCATCCGGCACCGATTACGGTTTCTATGGTAGCTCGCGGTGGCCCCTGCTTTGGCATCTCTGTAAATGAGGCAGGCCTACAACAGCAACTGGCCAAGCAGTCACTATGTTGACTGGGCTCCGTGTAGCTCCGTGTTGTCCGTGCGGTCTCGTGGGTGGCTGTGGTCAAAGCAATTCGGCATCGCGCGTGACTCGGTGGCCTCCGCGCCTGCCTCCGCGCTTGCCACCCACATCCGAGCATTGACTGAGTCAGCACATGGCCACAGTGGCTGAGTTGCCTCGGCACCGCCGTACGTCAGGACCTGCCTCCACCTTCGTGGGCTCCGGACAGTGTTGCCTCCGTAGAGCACCGCATCCTTCACCGCCAAAGGAGGTGGACCTGCCTCCACCCACGTGGGCTCTGGACGGCGTTGCCTCCGTACAGCACCACGGCCTTCCACCCTCGCGGGCTCCGGACAGCGTTGCCTCCTTAGAGCACCACGGCTTTCACCGCTAGAGGGGGTGGACTTGCCTCCACCTACGCGGGTTTCGGACGGGGTTGCCTCCGTAGAGCACCGCGGCCTTCACCGTTAGAGGGGGTGGACCAAACTCCACCTCTCATGTACTCCAGACAGCGCTGCCCCTTTAAGCTGCACGGTCTCCACCACTGAGGGCCGTCGCCCTATCGAGCGTTGTCATCTACCCCGACTAAGGTGGTCGGCCCACCGTTCACTTGAGCCCCATCAGTGTGGTCTCCACCAAACGTTGGGGTATCTGACGTAAACCTTCAGGCACACCACAACACCCAAGGAATTAGGGGCTAGAAATTATCTGCTCCCCCCAAATCTCGGAGCCAACATACGAGGGGTACTGTTGGGGAATAACCCCATGCGTAGGGTGTACTATTGGAGAGGAACCTCATACCTAGGGTGTTGTATAAACTAATGTAATAATAGACTAAAACACCACAAGGGCATTGCCCCTCTAATGTAACTGATCAAGGGTAACACCATAATTTCCCGTTACATATGAATAAAATGAGCCCTTCAAGGGCAAGAGAGGGGATCTTCCCCTATTCCATCCATTGAACAGTCATCCTCTCTCCTTCATCTTCTCTCCCAAGGTTTCATGTTTGGGCTCTCTCCTATGGTGGAGGATGCCCTTGTTATGCATGTTGGATTTTGTTTCAACAACGGCTAGTAGTAGTAATGGAGCACTCATGCCCCCACACATTTACATCACCATTTTTTGTGGAGGGATTTGACAGTAAAATGATTGGATTTCTCAAGTTGAGAAATCACAGATTATGCCTCACCCATCTCATTTTATTTAAATCCTCTAATGGAAATATGATGTCCCAAGACTGTTAACACTAAAAAGGTCACTTGGAAACGTAATGTCCTTTCTCGAAGTCACCTATTGTTTTTTTGCAAGAAAATATAGGAGTATGACCTGGCGAATCACATGACTAATACACTTCAAATACATACCAATTGCTACCATTTCAAACCAGAACACCAAAAAAATCGCGAGTCCACTGCAAAACCTATGAAATAGATGTACTTCTAATGCTATTATTCACCAAAGTACAGTGTGACACTATCAAAAAGATATACTTCTGTAGTTTTTATGAAATCTACTCATCTTTGAAATTGACATTCAGTAAGATACCATGCAGCTATGGAAACATATATACGAATACATAATCTTACTTATTATCCAACAATTTATTCAGATAACCTGTAAGTGCTAAAAAGACTATGAGCACACAGAGTATTTGTTTGACATAGAATAGATTGGGTCTACACTATATACATAAATGAGGGACTGCAATATAGCAAGCAAATAAATGGACTGTCTTGACAAACTGTGTCACCGTGGTATACTAGCAGATGACATAAACTCTCTCCAAGTTGTAGCAACTTGAAGATTCTAAAATAGCTTTGTTGCCTATATCAATTGTCATAGCTTTGCGATGTGGTGGTCTTGTAGGTTGTTGAAGTGGACGTCTTTCATTATTACGTTGTTCAACAACATTGATTTTACTATGCAAAAAATGCAATGTCATTTCCACTTCCTTCATAGTGGGCCTTTCATCACCTTGAAGCCTTAAGCACTCCTCTGCAAGAGAGGCAATGGTGTTAATCTCATCTTCAGTTGCTTCCTCGAGAACTTGAGAGGCGACTATCTCTCTAATAGGCCTGGCTTTTATCTCCCAAAGAAAGTAGTTGGACAAGTTTTTGTTCAAACCAGACTCATCTACAAAGATAGGCTCTTTTCTAAGAAGAAGCTCTACAAGAACAACTCCAAAACTATAAACATCGCTTTTCTCATTTAGTTGTCCAGTATGATAGTACTCTGGATCTAAGTATCCAAATGTACCTTGTATATTTGTAATAACATGGCTTTGATCAATAGGAATCAATCTTGAAGCTCCAAAATCAGAAACTTTAGCAGTATACTTCCCATCCAATAGTATATTGGAGGATTTCACATCACGATGGAAAACTGACATTGATGCTGCAGAATGGAGGTAATGGAGAGCACCTGCAGCTTCGGTAGCAATTCTTAAGCAATCACCCCAAGACAGATATTCCTCGTTACTTGGATTAGCATGAATAATCCCAAAAAGTGATCCATTGGGGATAAAATCATATACCAATAATGGAACTTCAGTTTCCAAACAACATCCATGCAATTTTACGATATTTCGATGATTTATTTGAGAGAGAATTGCAACCTCGTTAATAAATTGATTAATTTCTCCCTCCTTAATAACTTTTGGCTTTTTTATAGCAACAACTCGTTGGTCCGATAGGATGCCTTTGTAGACAATACCATGTCCTCCACTTCCTAAAATACGTGCAGGATCAAAGTTGTTTGTTGCCTTCTGAAGCTCTTCCAAAGAGAAAATTTTATTCTCACTTGGTTTCTCATTTGAACATATTAGCTGTTCTAGAAGAAGCCCTTTGTTTTTCTGAAAGTATTTCTTTCTTAGTTGTTTTTGGATGCCATTTCTCCATTGGCGAATAAGGAAAACCCCACTTAAGCAGACAAGTAGGATTCCGAAGCCAACGCTCAAACCAATCACAATACCTGTAGACATTATAACAATGGACATGAAGCTAATGTTCTTTGTTTTCGTAAATGATTCACGGTACAATATAGCGTAGCTAGCTACTTACCTAAGAGAAGATTATGGCGTTTTGGTAAGCATCGTCTTCCTACTGGATCATACTCTGTCTTGTGAGGGCATGAAACACATGTGTACTTTCCAACAGTATTATTGCACATCTCGGGGCAGATATTTGGTTGAAGGCACTCATTAATATCTGTAAACGAACCATATAAATGGATGTTGCAATTAGCTAATTAAAAAGGGAAAAATGGAAACTAATAAAATTAAATATATATGGCAGTTCTGATCTACAACCCCCATAGAATAACTAAGGACATGACTACAGAACATTTGGTCGCTGGTTTGCTTAAAGCGATACCCACTCCATCCTAGGTATAAATCCCCCTTTAGCTAAAAAAAATATAATGGTGCATGTCTTTTTTAAACCTCTTTAATGACTTCTATATTTTAGATCACATATTATTTTTAAGATATATTTGCATTATTGTACTCTACTCATATTTGTGACAAAACGAGATCCATGTTAAATATATTCAAATATTTTATTAATTTAAAAGTAATTTATTTAGATTGTAGAAGTAACTTAGCTATGCAATAGAAGTTACTCTCTGTAGCATTAGAAGTAATTACATTATGATTGAGTTGACATAAGAAACTATGTGGAGTAAATTCACAAGCAATGTGTAGAGAAGATTTTCAAGTAAATATATTTATGAAAGTAAATTCAATAAAGCCTGAAAGTAATTTACATAAATCATAAAAGTAACTTAGTATGAAATAAAGTAAGTTGTTACGATATTAGAAGTAAATCCATTGTAGAGATTAAAAAAATGGGTCTATCTAAAAGTTAATTTAAGCAGCATAAATTATGAAATTCACTAAAAATAATCAACTCGGAGCATTATAAATGTATAAGAAGTAATTTAATCAAATCTAAATATAATTTATATATATGATAAAAATAACTTACATATATAATAATAAATTTAATTTACAAACATAAATATTTTTTTGTCATAATATAATCATGTAAGATCTTGTTATAAAGATTTAATTGCAACGAACACAATGGTGTAATTGGATTATAGATGGAATAAGTAATTAAATAAAAAATTAATAAGAAGAAAAAAAAAGATATGCATGATCTAATAGCGAAAAAGACAAGCATGTTTGTAGACGTGCGGTAGTACTTCTCTCACGCATGGTTGGTGTCCCTCGTTGAGCCTAAATCGAGAGGCCTCTCGAAGAAGATTTCGCGATTAATTGAGCCTGCACCCCACCTCCCCCCCTCCATGCACGCCGCCCCTGCCCCCTCTCGCACACCCATCCTTCTCCTCGACTCCCTCCTCCCGGCGCTCCCTCTCTGCTTCCCGATCTCTTTCTCTCCGGATTTTTTCTCCTCCCTCTTCTCGGCACCCCTTCCTGATCTCTCTCTCCCTTACCCCCTCCCATCTCCCTCTGGTCCTTCTGCCGGACCTCCCCTCCCCCAATCTCACTCTCTCTTTGGTTTTTCTCTCCTTTCCCCTTTTTTTCATCTCAAATCCTACCTTTGCAAAAATGAAAATAACATATTTGAACTCATGACTTTCATAGTTATTAGATTCATAGTGTAGCCAATGGAACTGATGATACTTTGTGATTGGGTAATACCTTTTATTTATTTTGTACTTTCTTTTAAATAAAGAATTAGGAATCCAACCCTAATTATTTTCATTACCACAATAAGGGTTGTAGTAAGAAATCAACTATGTCACCGCACACGACGTGGTCCTCATCCGCTAGCCTAGACCACCACCAGCCTTGTCAGTGCCGGCGAGGTCCCAACAACCAATCTAGGGAGCAGCGAGGTGCGCTCACCCCTCCGTCTTACACATCTTTGGCAGCCACCCCGCCACCTAGTCTCTCAAGATCCAGTGCCCCTATCGTCGATCCTACCCACCACCCTTCTCCTTCCCTGCAACTCCTACGTCATCGCTATATTGTCTTGTCACCCACCTATATCCACCGGTCACTGGTGGTTCGACCACCACCCACGACCATCCCTTTAAAATATAATTAGAATTTCACATTAACCCTCCTAGGGCCGTCAATTAGCATGGCGAGTTGACCAACTGCATAGGGGCCTATAAAATTTGCCCCAAATAAGGAAATGAAGTTGTGTGATTAAGTATTACAATTCTGGTAATTTTAGGAACTATTTGTATTTCATGCCAACGCCTTAAATTCCTTGAGATGGCCCTGCCCAATCCTACTACTTCTTTTGACCCAAAATCAGAACGGGAACATTTGATGGTGTCGATCTTAACTTTTTCACGGTAGAAGTTCATGGATAAAATGACAATGTCCTATGAAGTGCATTTACAATTGATGTTTACTTGAGATAGGGAGAACGTACCAACACAACCATTTGTTATGTATGGATTTCCTTGGTATCCATGTGCACATTTGCATCGGTAACCAGTAGGTTTGATTGTTATACACTCACTGCCGGTGCTTATGCAAGCATATCCAGAGCTGTTTCGTTTTGCATGTTGACATGATAGATGAGCAGCAACCCATTGGACAGAAACAATTGGTGTCCCAACCTGAACATAAAGATTTTGTTGCCCCGGTTCATAATTATTGATACTGGTTTCAGGATTTTTTTCCATGTCAACGTAGTATTCAAGAGTCCCGTTGTCCACATATATGTTTGTCACATGATACTGGTCTTCCAATAGAAGGGTTGATGATGCCGCATTTGTGCAGTTGAGGTAAAATTCTTTTCTTGCAAAACAACCTTCATCCATGCCAAACGGGAATGGAACACTGATATTCCCGTACTGGCGGATACAATTCATTTTCCGTTGTAATGGGTTATACCCTGATTGCAAAGAAAGTAAAAATAATTAATTCATGATTATTAGCATATAAATTTGAATCTTCAGAACTATTTATATATCTAAGTGCTCGAAATTGTCTATGTATCACTTTTTTTTTTCTGTCACTACTCACTAGATCATTCGATACACGCATATATTCAGTTATTGAGAAGGTAACAAGGAGTATATTCTAACTTTAAGTGAATGCTATCAGTTTTATGAACCCTACCAATGGAGAGTGAAAAAATATCTAATTAATATATCACAATACATCTTCGTCAACAGATAAAATAAAAACAATCAATGAAAATTAAAATAAAGTTATACTAGAGTTGTATATATATTAAGCTTACCTATATACAGTGTGTTGTGTAAACTTATATGACTGGTAAGTAAGAAAATTTTAACTGAATGATAGTTTATTCTACAGTTCTCCATATTTTGTTTGCTGCAGAGATTGTCTAAAAAAAAGATGTGGCAGGCTAGGACTACAGCTTCTGTTTCTATAAGAGATATATGCGCATATTTGATTTTATTCCCTTCAAACAGGATCAAGATTGACGAGGTACTTCATTTCTAATAAAGGGTTTTAGTCTATCGCTGTCTTTTCAAACAAATTCTATGCATTAAAAAAAACATTGGGTTTGGAGATTACCACTATCCGGTGAACAGCCATCCAGAATATAAGGATTTCCTATGTAGCCATTACGGCACATGCAGTTGTAGCCATCGACTGATGAGTTCCTGCAAATGCTCTTGTTGCTAACACAAGCATAGCTCGTCTGGTTTTTACGGGCACTTACGCAGTCTGGTTGATCAGCGATCTTCCAAATGCTAGTATGCACAGAAAAAGCATCAGTGATATAGATCTTATCCCATGACAGGCTTCGGTTATGGTGCGATTCTAGATTGGTTTCTGCTCGGCGGACGAATTTAAATTCGATAGTAGATGAATAAGCATTTATCTCGGCACCAAAGTCGATAGTGCAACATCCCGTGCCGTTGCAATCCTGTGTAGGAAACACCATACCCGTGCTTTCTCCTTTAGGACAGGTTGCTGTGCAGTTGGGAGTTTCTTTGTTGATTGATGTACGATTTAACCAATAAACATCAAAGTCACAGCCGGAGAAACGTAGTCCCCACAGCGACAGGTAAGAAGTATCAAGAGAATCTTCAAACAATTTTGGAGCTAACGACCAGCTGACAACGGATGCATTTCTCATGGAGATGGTATCGGAAAAACGAATGCTAAGACTCTCATCTGTGCCCATAAACTGATATGTTGAAACGATGTTAATACTCTCAGTAATTTGTGTGATACCATTGCGGAAGAGGAGTTTAGAAGGGCGTGTGGTGGAGTCGCAGGTGAGCTCGAAGTCGGGACTTCGGAAGCAGCCGGAGCCGATGCCGAAGGGATACATGAAGGTGATATTGCCGCATGAATTCTGGCAACCGGCAAGGGTGGCCATTGATGGAACAACCCTGCCATGTCCTTGTTGGCTTCTTGGGGCAGCCAAATCCTTCGCCGATGTCAGTAGCGTCGTCGCCAGCAGCAAGACAATTAGCAACAGGTGCATGGAATTCGCGGCGTGTAGCGAGTGGATCATCTCGCTCTTTGCCCTCTTCGTGTTAGGAGTAGAGTGTGTGTGGCATAGGGATGATATACGATGCTGCTTGGTTTCAGTGTGCCAATATGATGTACTTATAAGTGGAGTGCTTCGCCTGTCCGCATCGCATATATACTCTTGCTTTGCTTCGCCTTGCTACCATACAATTAAGTAATTAATAAATCCAGTGGTAGGTATACCGTATACGTGTGAATTAGTCGTCCTTTGACTTTGGAATGCACGAGGTTAGAAAAACCGTTAGTTCTAAACCATAGGCGTAAACGGTGCCACTTTCTCTGGTCAATTCCAGGTCAGTCAATGTTTGGTAGTGGATATGGACGGCGCTCCATCAGCTCGCCGGCTCGTATCGGCTCGATATAGGTGCCATTTTTTTTTATTAAAGGTGTTGAGTTTATATGTTTTTAGTCTGCGGAGGAGGAGGCATTAGTACAAATCTTTCCATCTGTAACGGCCTCTAACATGTCCGGAAATAGCGGACCGTCACAAGAAAGTCATCTCAATCGGACCGAAAGAGCGCCCGATTGAGATATGGTAACACAAACATCTTAGATGGCTATAAAACTCAGGCCCATCACAGATGACATATTTCCGTGACAAGCCGCAATTTAGGCCCGATTGAGATAGCATTCTGTATCTCAAACGGGTCTCAAGTTGGAGCCCGTCACAGATGACCTCCCTCCATCTACTTTTGATAGTCATATTTTCAAATCTAAAAAATTTATTTTTGATAGGCAGATTTCAATCCAATAACCTTTCATCTTAATGACTTTCTCGGATTTAATGCATGACTCTCTATTCTTCCACTCAAGATTGGCTACATGGGCATTGAGAAATGTAAATATTAATGAATCGATTGTTTACGAGGAATGACTAGTAGCATGTTTAAATGGATGATAAGTAGAATTACTTGTCCTTGGTCTGTGTGCCAAGATGAAATATAACTATCAAAAGTAGATGGAGGGAGGTCATCCATGACGGGCTCCAACTTGAGGCCCGTTTGAGATAACAACTAGGCCCGTCACAGATGATTCACCAGTGACGGGCTCTATATTAATGTCCGATTGAGATGACTTAATCTCTATCGAGCATTAACTAAAGCCCGTCACCGATGATTATTTTTCCATTTATCATATGAAACATTTATATTTGTAAGTTGAGCTGTGCAAAATAATTAACTGTAGCATAATAATTCATTTTATGAGTTAAAATAATTTTTGGGTAGTAAATGATATCAAATGAAAAAATTATCAACAACAAAGTTGTATTACTTGTTAAGATTTACAACTTTTAGTTTGATCATTTTCTATATAACTTGTTTTTGAGCAGCTTAAAATTGAATTTGAAAATATGACAACTTCAAACAACATTTTCAAATAGTAAATGATTTCAAATGGAAAAATTGTCAACAACAAAATTGTATAACTTATCAAGATTTATAACTTTTAGTTTGGTCATTTTTCAATATAACATTTTTTTGAATAGTTTGAACTTGAATTGAAAATATGACAACTTCAAGCAATATTTTCAAATACTAAATGATTTCAACTAAAAAAGTCATCAACAACAAAATTGTATAACTTATCAAGATTTAAAACTTTTATTTTTATCATTTTTTCATCCGACAAACTATTAGTAACATTGTTCACAAAATGTACATATCCGTGTTATAGATTATAAACCAGATATGAACATTTCCTGAAGAACACATGCAGGAAATGAAAACCACACAATTAGAAGAACAATGTACCGACCTTATTTCATTTCCTTGCCCTCCCTTACCATTTCTATAATACTGCATCAAGCAAAAGATAATATAATCAACAATAAGTACAAATATTGAAAGTTCTTACTTAAAATCTGATCCAAGATTATGATTCTCTGACTGATCTAAATACTAACTTAGTAAGCGTGCACCGGCTCGTGAGATCGAACATGTACAAGATCGCAACGCATACTTACACGCGATTGGGACGTGGTCGAGGAACTGGCTGTCTCCTGCATTCCATTCCACAACAAAAACTCATCAAAAAGCAAGTTTGGAAAAAAAAAACTGATTTATCAACCAATGCAAGTGAATGTAGAAAAATCATGCTTTTGTAGTTCATATGCCTGTGCAAATTACCTGCCACATCCCAAATGCTGAAGGCAATTCTAGCTCCCCGACCTGCCAAGGTCTTGTCCATCAGATTCAGGCCCGTCATCTGCAAGCCGTCCTGCTCCTCGTCGTCCCCAACATAGATTAATTTTTTTTCCATTAAAGAAAACTATTCTGAATTCGGGTTTCTAAAAGGAAAAAAAAATGATTTTTTGTTCGATTGCTGACTCATGTTTCAGGGCTGGATTGCTTCTTGGTTGAAAACTTGAAATAGCATGTACAAGAAACCAGCATAACAGTAGGAGAGCTTATCAAGATGGAATTAACGAGGCAACAAAGTGACATGGCGAGAGATTGGAATGGATTGGAAGAAGAAGAGGAGTAGATGGGAGAAGTTACCATGAAACAGATCTTGCTGATCTGGCAAACGCTGAGCAGGCTGACCTTGAGGCTGTGTCCTCGACATCTGTCGTGACGCCGCCGTCGTCCCTGGGGAGCAGGGACAGAACAGCCCCGGCAGCTATGCGCTGCGGTTGGCCGAGCCTGCGGTAGCGGCGGCAGACGCCGCTGGCGCAGGAGGAGCAACTGGTCCTAGACGAGGCGGACGACCATGCTGATGACGACGAGGTGGAGCCATCATTGGATTGATTGTTGAGGTGACTAGATTGATTGTCACCGCTCGATGAGGGCGGATGGCCAGAGAGGTTGGAAGGAGATGGTGAGGGGAGGGATGAAAGCGCCCGACGCTTAGGGGAATCGCTGGGCGGCGAGGTTGGAAGGGGAGGCAGCCATTGATGGTGAGGGGAGGGATGGGGGCGGCAGTTAGGACATGCACGGAGGGGCGACGCGAGACCGTCGCAATGGGCGGAGAGGCAGCGGAGGAGATCGTCGTCGGTGTGTGGCGTGGATCGGCGCGACGGGCGGAGGTGCGCGAGCAGCGGGGGACGGCAGCGAAGGGAAGGGGGAGAGCGGTAGAGGGGCACGACGGATGGGTGGCGTGGGGAGGGCCGTGGAGATGGCGGCATGGGGGAGGCGGCGCCAGTGAGGTGAGGCAGGCGGCGTGGCTTATTTCACGCGGGCGGCGCGGAGTGGGGATGGCGGAGGTGCGGTTTCTTTTCGGCGTTTCTTTTTTTTTCTGTGCGCGATGTTGAGGTTTCTTTATAACGGATGGTTTTCTTTCTGACGGATGACAGATGGGTCCCACGCGATAAGTGGATCTAAAGGATTGCAGGATTATTGATGAACTCGTATGTTTTATATTAGTAGAGATAATAATGGTAACGTCACACCTTCCCGTGCGGCTTAGTAGAGTATATATATGAAAGAAAAGTAAACACACCTAATAGGAAAATGCATTGAGTCCTACTAGGAAACTAATCCAAATATATTGTAGGTCTAAAATTTGGATCACATATTTATCGTGTGCTGATTGCCTATGGATTGCATCAGAATTAGCAGCAGCTTTATGATCTCTCCATTCTACTGCTTCCATAACTATCTTCCATCGTGATGCCAAGTCTTCAAATATACTGTTAGATGAAAACTACAGTGCTAAAGTTTCAGATTTTGGTGCTTCAAGGTCAGTTCCAATTGATCAAAGCCGTGTTATTACAAATGTACAAGGTACATTTGGGTACTAGATCTAGAGTATTGTTATACAGCGCTACTAAACGAAAAAAACGAAGCGTACAGCTTTGGCACGGTACTCCTCGAGTTGATCCTTAGAAGGGAGCCTGTTTTCACAACTGCATCACGAGAACATCAAAATTCATCCATTTATTTCCTTCTAGAGATGAAGTCAAGATCTATTGCAGAGATGGTGCCTACTCAATTTTTTTTTACTTGGTGATCTATCTGTTTTTCTATGTATCTATTGTCGACTTGATTATAAATTAATACTCCCTCTTGCCTAAAAAAGAAAGTTAATATTCCGTCCATCCCTTAACGTTGTTAGTTTATATTTAACGTTAGCCACCCATAGGCACGCCATTACGGCATTGCCACATAGTCCTCACAACATCCACCCAGACCACTACAGCTGACCGAGGACATTGAAAGAGGTGGAGGAAGGAGGAGGAAGGAGGAGGAAGGCCACACTAGTAGGTGGATCATGTACTTTTTTTTACTAAGGTGGTGTAGAATCTCCTGAAGATGAAGATGAAGATGAAGATTAAGTGTTTCATGGAAAACGAGGTGGTAATAACATGTGATTAATTAAGTTTTAATTATTACAAACTTTAAAAATAGATTAATCTGATATATTAGAACAACTTTCATATAGACAGTTTTTACACGAAACGCATTGTTTAGCAGTTTGAAAAGCATGCCACGATAATCCAAAATTTTATCCTCTCCTAGTAGGAGAAACGAACGGGGCCTAAATTGCCGCATCGCCGTGACAGTGAAAACCACCTTGGTTTGAGACGAATGGGATGATTTGAATGGTTCAAAGAGTTGAGGGGCATCATGCATATACTCTGTTTCAAAGTTGAGGGCGTGATTTAGATAAATATCACAAATGAGGGAATAAAATGAGAGATTATTCCTGCTCTATACGTGTGCAATGCCAAACCCCATGGACCCAAGAAGACCACTTTCCTCTTGAGCAGGGAGGAGCTAATCAGGGAGGAGTATATAGCAGAGTTAAGCCAACAAGTGCGTGCGTACCAGAGGAATTTAGGAGGAAGGAACTGGACTTGCCGAGCTAGGGAGGGCGTGCAGGGCCTGGCCTCCCTCGAGCTTGAAAATTTGCACTATGTTTGCACTTACATTTATGCAATTTTAAAATATCAGTATTTTTTATCTTAGCACGCTACTAGTATTTCAAGCACCAAGCATGCATTAGCCCGGGCCTATCCCACTCCACGTCCCGTCATCTGCTGCTTCCACCATTATCGGAGTAAACGATTTACTTCGATCACGCGTCTCTACCACCCACCCTTATTTAAGTAAATGGTTTATTCTTATATTTAATCCCCACCTCTGCACATAGTAAATCTTTTACTACGGTATAATCTTGTCTATCTATATATACGTGAGATTCTTAACTGGACCCACCATCCCAGTCAATTCCTCCCCACCACCCGAATTTTTTGGATCTGACCAGCACCGCATTGAGAGGGGCCGTTTGTGACGGTCGGCGAGCGTGTGAGGCACTCCGAGCGATGACGTGCTTGAATGGGTGCAGTGGGTTCCATGGGATCTCTGGCCGGCGACGAGCTCGACATGGGGACGGGTGGATGGTGACGTGCTACACCCGGCCTATGGGACGACTAGTGGCTCCCAGAGCAATTCTGGATCTGGTGCCTCCAGCCCCTCTTCTCAAAGCGGTCTCTCCTTGCCTCCCAACAGTCACGTCGAGTTCATTGCCGTTTGGATCCTTCACCACCCGGGCTGTACTGTTAGTGTGATAGTTTTTTGTTGTGGTGGAGTCTGAGTTGCTCGGTATGATTTTGGTTACCAAGCATGATGTTTTCTTGTTATTTATCCTGAAGAGGAAGAAATTGCGTGGAGGCCGATGTTGAGGAGCGAGCTCTTCAGTTGCAATGGCGCTTGGGTAGTAAGGTGAGGACCATGCTGACAAACTGCCGATGGAGGCACTGCCCAGCTAGCTGTGCGCGAACTTTTCTCGACCACGCAATCAGATTGGTTTGCTGGTGCCTGTGATTCAATATCATTCAGGTGAGGGTGTGCTGGTCTCTGATTTCATACAAGGCACAAGTGCTTGACCATTTTTTTTGTCTAGTTCTTGCAATTAACTTGCACACTATTTTTTTCCTTACACTTTGCTAGATTTAATTAGGTAATTGATCCATTTAAATCAATTAAATCAAATAAATTCCAAGGCTCATTATGTTAGGAATTCATGTGTATTCATTCTCTTAATCTTAAAGGATATCATCCCCTTAAAGGATATCAATGGGATGAAGAGTTTTGACTTTTGAGAATTAATCCATTTGATTAATAAAGTGGTAACTTATATCAATTACTCCTCATTGATGGATTGTTGATGGTTGTGTAGTGAAGGATGGTTCATAGTATTCCATTGGTAACCTATATCAATTACTCTTAATTGATGGTTGGTTGATGGTTGTGTAGTAGAGGATGATTGATGGCTAGTCAATGAGAATTAGTTACTCTATTCTTCTTCCTATTCCATGACTCTTACTCTTCATCTTCCATTTCTTCTATAAAATGAGAATGGATTTGATCTCCTACATGAGAAGAAATACATACTTTCATCCATTTCCAAGGCTGTTGCTACTACGGTAATCGCATTTGTTAGATTCCTCTTTTCTGCTACCATTTGTTCTACTGTAGTTGGCCATGTTATTTTCTTCAATAAGAGTTAGATGAAGATTAAGATTTTCGTGGCACGCTTTTCAAACTGCTAAACGGTATGTTTCGCGTGAAAACTTTCTATATGAAAGTTGTTCTAAAATATCATATTAATCTATTTTTCAAGTTTGTAATAACTAAAACACAATCAATCATACGTTAATGTCACCTCGTTTTGCGTAAAAAAACTTAATCTTCATCTTCATCTTTATTTTCAAGAGAAAAGAACACCACCAGTCACGGTTATTGCGTTGTATTATATATGTTAATGCTTATTTTATTTTAAGCATATTCATGATGATTGAATTTATCAATTGCACTAGTTCATATCATATATGTGTCATGTTTATCTCTTAATATTTTGGATTAAAATATGCTAAATTGTGACTAAATTTTCAACACACTTGACTATGAAGAGGAGGGAATGATGAGGGAAATAGGGAATCGGACTGTGTTGTGCTTATGTTATCTTTGAAGCTTTTCACAATACGGTCTTTTCTGTGCATTCGATGGTTTGCCTATCAATTTGCCTTCGTAATTTTTTACTACCTCAGTGATGTGATTTCTAGAACCAGGTACCACTTGACTGCAGCTACAAGGCCTTTCGATTTGGTCCGCCTGTTCTCATGTGAACTTTATTGTAACCATGATCTGGATTACCTTTTAGCAAAGTATAATAATATGATTATTTCTGTTTTTTCAGTTCAATATTACAGATCAATCGAGGAATTATTAACCGGCGCATGAGGGGCGAGCCTTGAGGGCCTCCACGTAGGATAGGAATAGTAGCGGGGAGTTCGCGGGGCAGTGGCAATTTTACAAAAAATCCTCCGGTTTGTTCGTAATCCCAAATATCCATTATGAACAGTGTTCCTTAGGCGACGTTCTACATAGGGGCCCCTCTAAAATCCCGATATTACATGCGTAGGAGGGAAAAAACGTGAAATAGGACAGCGCTGTAAAACTCGAGAGTCGAGGAGCTTTTTCACAAAGTTCCGCGCACTAACGCCCCCAATCTCCATCCCTAGCCACCTCCGCCCGCCTCTCCTCGACTCCTCCTTCTCGTCCTGCGCCATCACGCCGCCGACGCCGCCTCCCCCTCGCACCGCCGCCACCGCCGCGTCCACCGCCGTCGCCAACGCCGCGTTGGATTGCTACAGTCGCGCCGCCTGGCGTCGTCGTCTCCACCTACGCCGCCGCTGCCGTCGCGTCTCCGTCTCCGAGCGCCTCCATCTCCGCCTCCCCCTCGCGCCGTCACCATCGTCGTCCCCGTCGCTCTGCGCCGCTGCCACAGCGTGCCGCCATCGCGTAGCTATCTGCGGCCGCCGTCACCGAGCGCTGCCATCTCAGCCTCGGTCTCTGTCGACGACGAGGTCGGAGCGCCGGCAGCCGCATCACAGGCGGCGAGGTTTCGGCCGCAGCAACTCGAGGGGGAGACGGCGGAGGGAGTGCGGGTTGAGGCGGGCACGGTCTTCCCGGCGCCAGATCCTCTTCTCATCTCCACTAGGACACCCTAGCCCACCAGCCATCGTCGTCGTCGTCGAGGGAGTTCGCGCCGCGGAGCAAGGCAGACTCCGCCGCCGCGGCCGCCGACCTGGATGGGCTGCCTCGGTTCAAGAAGAACTTCTACGTGGAGTCCTCCCTCCGTGTCCGTGGCCGGTATGACGCAGGAGGAGTTGGAGGCCTACCGGCGGTGACGCGATGGCGCGGACTAAATCCGATGGTCTGGCGGCTCATGGAGGGGCTGGTGGCGAGGGCAAGCATGACCGGCAGAGGAGACCGTGCTGTCGGTGGCCAAACCTGATGCCGACGAAAACAGTGGTGCTGACTGCGACAACAGTGAGGTAGGCGGTAGCAGTGGTGGGAAGGAGGACGGATGATTGCGGCTGCCAGGGAGGAAGATGAAAACAGCGGTGGCGACGACGACGTCGAGGCTCCGGTGCTCCGCACGTCGCACCCTGCTCCACGGTGCCTCCGACTCCTCGCTGATTCTGGCTCCATCGCCGGCTAAACACCTCGGCAGTTGCCTCAATAGCTCGGTGATGGGTTGGTTTATCAGCCACCCTCCCAACTCTTCTACAGGTAATCTTGTCCTCGTCTCTTCTATTGCCTGCCTTTTCGATGGTTGATCTGGAGCAAGGGATGGCAAGGTCGGCAGTAATTTGTTTCATGCTTTCCTTGGCTCATCTCCATCTTCGTGTTTTGCCATATTGACAGGTCCATTGATCTATAGCAATTGTAGGTCAATTGGCAGTGGCTGGGTGACCAGTTTGATGCTCTCAGGTATAATCCACTGTCCAGTTTTGTTGCTGATGCTCACCAGAGCAACGTTGCCCCCTTTTAGGGGCGTTTTACAGTGCCCCCCACTACTATGGGTAGTAGTGTAGTAGGATTACATCTGAGCGTTGATTCTCGTGGGTATTTTAGACCTTCAATTAATTTAGGTGGAATGGTATTTCGGTAATGTCGCGTGTTCGCAGCCATGGGCTGAAAGGCCTGAGCAGCCGTCCCCATCGCTTCGACACGACGCCACCATCGCTTTCTTCGTGCGAGTGCGACCACCATGCCGCAGCAGCGCCGTCCCTCCTCCAGAGCGCCGAAAAGCCATCGTCGTCACCCTCCACTCCCCTCCAACCTGCGAATTAAACTCCCGGCGACGACGAACCCTGTGGCGACTAGCGCCTAAGGCCGGCGACCTTTTCTTGCTGCGCTCCCCGCCGGCCGCCTCGCTGCCCTCCCCACCAGCCGCTTTCCTGCCTTGGGTGTGGAGTCGCCGAAATCTGAAAATGAAGTGATGCTTGTTCTGAGACCTCAAATCTGATGTTGTAATGGTGTTTGTTCTGAAATTTTCATCTTTAGTTCTGAAATATGAAGTTGTAATGGTGTTTGTTCTGAATTTTCTTTCAAAAAAAATTGAAACCTAAAGCTAAGCTGTAGATTCAGTATATAATCCAGTTAACGAACAACTCCTGAATTCAGGCTTAACCTACTGAAATGCAAGTGCCTAAAGTTAAGTTTTCAAGTTTAGAAATCTGCTCTTGTACTGAAACTAGTTAAAGTTCTTATGTTGTCAAGTGTCTGAAGTTTAGTTGTCAAGATCAGATGTTGCTGTCCATCTGAATTTTAGCAATGTCCTGAAATCTGAAATTACCATCTGAAAACCAAAGTTTTACGATTATTTCTGAAATTCAAGTATTGAAACTCAGCTGTGATTTAAGTTCTGAAATCAGTCCTATGTTGTCAGAAACAAATTTTACTGTTTTGAATAGTTCTGACATAAAATGCTTACAAATCCTAATTTGTACTAGTGGTTGTTATGAAAGTTCAAACTTTAGTTCTGAAATCTGAAAATTTAGTGGTGCTTATTATGAAATCTCAAATCTGAAGTTGTAATGTTGTTTGTTCTGAAATTTTCATCTTTAGTTCAGAAATTCTAAACTTTAGTTCTGAAATCTCAAAATGTACTAGTACTAGTTCTGAAACTGATAATATGAAAGGTTTTACAGTGAGTTCTTGATGAATCCCCCCCACCCCCCAAAAAAAAAAAAAAACTGGATATTTTACAAGTACATGAATGAACTAATTTCCTTTTGTTATTAGAAGCATCTCTTCTGTATGGGGCTGGAGATATGGAAAATGGAGGTGGAATTGATACTGATGGTAAGCCCACAATTGTCTGATGGTAAACCCTCTTTAAAAAAACATCATCGAGATATCTGAATTTTAAAGGTTGGATTTGATCAAGAGAATGTCACCGAAATGCATTGATTTGTTTCAGAGAGTACTAAATATTTGAATAACAAATGCACTTCACTTACTACTATTTATGGATATATGTTGTTCTGCAATTTTATGGATTGCTTGTTTAGAGGAGTAGATGGCATGCATATATGTTAATGGAGCTTCTGTTTCTTCTGGTGGGCTTCATGTTTTCTGAAAATAATCACACTGTCTAACTGCATCATTTATTTGCTATAGTTGCAGCGGATGAGCAGTTGATATTGCCATATCTGAATTCATTGTCGCCAGAGAGATCAGTGAATCCTTTTGTGCTGAATTTTTGACAGGCTCAGACAGAAGATCGGTGTGTTAGAGAAAATATTGGTTAGGTGACAATTAGTATTCACGGCCTGTATGGATTGATGACAAGAATGTGCTCAACTCCTGCATTATATTACTGTTCAATGTTCTGAATTACGATGAATGATCTCAGGATATATGTTTTCAGGCTACATTGTTGCAGTGTACGCATATGGATTTTCTTGATTTTTTTTCTACTCACTCTTCGTCCTGCCCTATTGCTGCTACTGGACAAAGGCACCAGTTTTTCCGGTTTTTATTTTCTTTCTTTTGGGTTGTTTTCTGATGGCATGGGGATCCAAATCACCCATTTTGATTATTTCTTGCAGCCGTGCTTTCAGTTTCATGAACACTTACATTTTGCTGGAAAAGTACATAAGCAGACTGGATCTGCAGTTCTATTTTTGTAACTTCTCAGCATATAAATATGGTCACACATATTATCGCACTCTTTCGTTGAGTTCTAAAATTTACAATAGTTAATACTTGATTAAATAAATCCATTTTTTAAATTTATAACAATTAATGTTTAACTAATCATGTTCTAATGAATCATCCCCTTTTTCATATTGCTAACATGATACTCCAAAATTGAGTTTCAAACGGGCCAATTGTAGCACTTGCCGTTCATAATTGGGTAGTGGGGCCCACTTTATACTGTGACGTTTTTCGGTCTATTGGCCAACTATTCTATAAGGCTAATTTCAAGTTCAATAAGATTGGCCACATAAGGGGATGACACATGGGTCTCACTTGTTATTTCTACTTGCACAATGATAGGATCCAAATGAGAAATGTAGCAGGCCCACGTATCATTTCCGCGCATCACCTATTATCCTCCGTATGTAGACTTGGGTGAGCCCCAACATAACCATTGAGATATAGCGAGGCCCACGTGTCATTTCCGTGCATCACCCATTATCCCCCGTACGCAGACTTGGCGAGCCTAATAAAATATGTTCTACTTTGTTCTATGTGCGCCTGATCAAAAAAGCACGTGTTTTTTAAATCGACCTGGTCCGGATAGAGCAGACGGATTCCGGGCATAACCAATTTTGTCCTAAAATAATATTTCTAGTTTAATCTATGTGTGCACGACCGAGAAACCATACCTTTCTTTTAGTGTCAATCGGGTCCGGACAGTCCCCAATGAATTCCGAGCATCATATGTTTTTGTCCAAAAAGAATCCGTTTTGTTTTATTTTATGTGCGCATGAGTGAAAAAGCACGTGTTTTTTAAATCAATCGATTGGATTCCAGGCGTAACCAATTTTATACTAAAATAATATTTCTAGTTTAATCCCGTGTTAGAAAGAAATATTTGGAACCAGCCGGTCCGAATAGACAAGGATGCTTGTCCAATCGGAATTGCTATATCTGTCGCCAGATTTTTGCGTAACCAATTTTATACTAAAATAATATTTCTAGTTTAATCCCGTGTTAGAAAGAAATATTTGGAACCAGCCGGTCCGAATAGACAAGGATGCTTGTCCAATCGGAATTGCTATATCTGTCGCCAGATTTTTCGTTAAAAGTCAATCGATTTGTTGACCGCACGATTTATTTGAGATTCTTGCATATTCCTTCAAGTAAAGAAAAATGTCGCTAGAGCTAGGAATCGAATCCATGACACGTCGGGATGACACAACATTCACCGTACCAATTGAGAAAGCAGCCATCGATAACATTCTTCCTATTATAAGTTTTTAACTTTCATCGCAGTTCCAGTTACACCGCAATTAAAACATATATAACTACTTGTATTTGCAACACACAAGCAAGCAGTACAAAATGAGTAATGAAGATAGTGAAGTAGTTCAAGTGACTGTTAAAGTGTTAAATATTTGCCCCTATTCAGATGGAGATAAGGATAAAATTGTAATAGAGCAAGTAAAAGAGAAGAAAAGATGACCATGTATTCATTCAAAATCATCTTTATAACATATTCATGCAAAATTATCTCTGTAATGTATTCATGCAAAATCATCTTTTTAATGTATTCATACAAAGCTATCTCCCTTTGTAGCTTCAGACAAAAAAGACAAGACAAATGCACTCAAATATTGCTCAAACTGTAGCTATCGGAAAGCAGCTAGCTCTGATCACCACTTCCACTTGAATATACCCCAGAATTGCATTTTGCTACTCATCTTCTTCCACCATGGGAATCAAACAGCCCAAGACCTCCATCTCATCTTCTACCAGCATATAATTTCACGTGGAAAATATAACTAACACAGATTTGCCATTCCACTCCAGCCCCCTTGTGTGCGCAAACATCCTCTTTGCTGCTCCAACATGCTCCCTCTTCAGTACAACATCGTGGCTACTTATATTTTTTTTAAATTTTCAGCACCTGAAATGAAAAGTAAATATTGTGGGTGTTAAATAATATAGAGGATGCAGTCACCACCACCACAGACGTGCGTTGGTAGCCGCAGACGAGATTGAGTAATATGAATACAAGTATGAGAACAATATGAATGCCTCTAAGCTTCATGTTCTGAATGACATTACAAATTGAATGGCATATTACTTCAGGTTGTTCACGACTATCAGTACTCCAAAGAGCATATTACTCAAATGTTGTTGCATACCTGGAGCATAATTCTCTTGATGGATAGTGGGTGCCAGAATATTCATTTCAGTCTCAGTACCTAATGATTGGCTAAATTTAGCATGTACTCGTGAGAAATTTTCATTTCTGTACATTATGGCTGTGAATTCTCGAAGGCTACCACATTAACATGAATTGCAGACAAGCGAAAAATTCAGTCACTGATTCTACAAGATTCACAGTAGCTGGATGCAACATTGCAGATAAGTTAGCTCAACTTTTTTGCATTAGTATGATAATTTACTCCTTCAGTGAGACATGGATTAATCTGTGTACTCGTAATTTGTCTGTGTAGTTGGTAGCTTCAACATGATTCACTGATTAACCTAAGGAACGACAGACAAATATTCATATCCAAACTCGGGATAGAGAACAAAAACCATTTTATTTGGAATCGAAAGAGAAGAAAAACCTCAGATATTTGGTGCAGAGGTGGTCGTCGACGGACAGAGAGCAGGTTCACTGTCCTGCTCAGTGCTCACCGCGGTCCGCCCTGATGCAATCCTCCACCACGGCCCCGCACCATGCCCTCCTTCATCTCCATGTGCCAGCCCGTTGCCTAGTCGTCTGTGATGTCTGATGGCGATGGCCTCATCCAACGTGACGCCATCCAAAGCCGCCGCCGCACTTACTGCTCCACGACCGCCCAGCTACGTAGCGGCGGTGGCGTCGGCAACCATCACACAGAGAGGCGACGATGGCCGCATCTGGGGCATCGCTCGGGGGTGGCGTCGGGAGGTACGCAGGGGCGGGTGCTGCCGGGAGAGGGAGAGGGGGGAAGGGGGGAGACGCCGGGGGTAGGGGGCGGCGCCGGGAGGTAGGCGCAGAGGGACGGGCACCGCCAGGAGTTGGTGCTGGAGGAGGGCGGTGGGCGGGTGACGCCGGGAGCGCCGCCGAGAGGTGGGGGGCGAGCGGCCAAATGGTGAATTTACAATAATGCCATAATAATTTTTCCACAATTACCCTTCTACTACACTACTACACCCCAATAGCAGATGTAGTAGCAAGAAGTTTTCACCGTTGGATCTCATCCGTTCAATGGTCCACATCGAACCAAAGGTTCCTAAAAAAAATCCTTTTACAGTCCTCTCATGTTAGAGAGCTTGAAGTGATAGATTACGTTTTTTTTTGCATTCCTCTTAAAAAAAGCAATGTTCAGATGAATTCGTTTGTAGTGTGGTTGTTTCCGTGAAGAGAAGTCTAATTTGTTTGGAGGATTAGAGGGATGCAAGCAGTTTGAAGAAATTTTGGGACTAATCTGAGAAAGAGGACGCAATGCTCATTTGTGGCAATTGTTGCAAAAAGCAGCTGGATAATAAAACTTTGAGGTATTATACATTGCATTTATCTGCTAATTTTTCTTCTATCAAATCGGTTTGATTCATTTGGTACATGTTTATATATATAACAGGTTTGATTCTTGCATTATGTATGAATAGTATTATAGTGCGATGCTAAAGAAAATAAATTCGATAGGTGAGTATAAATAACATGGAAAAAGGTTTTAGCTGACTAGCGATCAAACCATGTGGAACTATGTTCTGTATGGGTTTCCTATA
The DNA here is from genome assembly GCF_000147395.1 of Oryza glaberrima. Classification (NCBI taxonomy): domain Eukaryota; kingdom Viridiplantae; phylum Streptophyta; class Magnoliopsida; order Poales; family Poaceae; genus Oryza; species Oryza glaberrima. The sequence continues at coordinate 14,928,986 of NC_068329.1, forward strand.
AAAATTTTAGAGTAACTACAATTTACTGTGTAGTATTCAGATTGGGGTATTTGCTACAAATTTTTAGGAGGAGCTAGCGAGCAGTGCAGTACATAGTTGTTACATAAAACCATACGCATTATATGCATGGGAATGGCCATGGCAGAGTTGTACAAGCCCAAAAGGCCAAACTGTAACTAAGGTTGCATAAGGGCTGCAGATTATCTAGAGGCACAATAATGATACAGGGGTATAAAGAAAAAAATGTCATACTTTAAGTAGTCTTATATATATATATATATATATATATATATATATATATATATGTCATACTGTAAGTACTCTTATATACATAGGTGGACAGGTGGTAGAACATACTTCCTCCGTTTCACAATGTAAGTCATTTTAGTATTTCCCACATTATGAAACGGAGGGAGTACTTCCACTACAAGAGCTTAGGCCTTCTATGACTAATTAATTGTGACAATTACAGCCTTTTTCTTGTCATTGTACCCCTTCTATGACACACTAGTGACAAAATAGCTATAGTCATTGAATCCCTGTCATTATCCTCCTTCTGTGACTAATAGACCCAATTGTCATTAGTCGTAGTGACAACTGCACGCTTGTCATTGGTATAAGACAATGGTATTTGTCACTATATTTGTCATAATACATTAGATGGGATGCTGACAAGTGTCTAGTCATCTGACGTGGCATATGACGTGGCGTGTGACATGGCATGTGGAGTATGACAAAAATAATTGTCACAAAAACGAATTTGGCCCATTTATAACATGGGTTGGTTTTACAATTATAATTCAAATAAGCCTAACTAGCCCATGGGCCAGCCAACCAATTTTGGCCCATTTCTCAACAGCCTTTTTATTTTTTCCATGTAAGCCCACTAGTATTTCAGCCCATTTTACAGCTGATATTACAGCCCAAGCTCATTTAAAGAATCATCATAAATAATAAACAACTTACAATTTTATAACAAAAATAATTAGACATCAAACAGATCATTTCCTCCAAAATTAATGGTTCATACAGTCATATAATTTTACATACAATAGTTCTAAACATTCACCATCCATACAAATGAATCACAACAAAATACGTCCACCAAAGTCCTACAAGTCCAACAGATCACCAGGTCACTAATAAGTAATACCAAACATACATCCATCAAAATCATTCTAGTCAAGGCAATAGCAGATGGCAACTTCCAATCATCACCTATTCACCAACTGCAGCAACCACTCCACTTACAGTTTCAGTCATGGCAACAATAGCATACACAAGTTTTTGTCATCATGAGATCACTAACAGAAACAACCACACTCCAGTCCAGTCATGGCAAAAGCAAAACACGTGGTGTCAGACTCCAGTCACATTCACACCAAACTCCATTCACAGATCACCAAAATGAGTCCAATAGCCTGCAAAGAATAGTGTGTCAGGAATTAACACTAGTAAGAATAAGCACAAGCTCAACAATCTAGTAGTCCCCAGGGGCAGCAACCTTTCGGAAATTATATTCGCCAGTGGTTTTATTTATTCAGCCTCATGAGTCCTGGCGCTATAGAAAGTCATTGTAGTAGAGATTTTGATTCCAAACAGTACCTAAGTTCATTTGATTCCAGTATCTAACTATATCATACAATACTACTGATAGTATAAAAAAAAAGAGAGGTCCAAGAACATGAAACAGAAACTGCATTATGTCAGAAGAGGCATATCACAAGATGAAAATGTGTACCTGAGCGCAGCCAAGTCAAGGAGGAGTGGTCTGATGAGTGACCTGAGTCTGTCCAAATGCTATCATCTGTCGAATGAGGTTCTGAGTATCTGCTGCTGCCTTCTGAGTATCTGTTATTGCCTTTTTTAGGTTCTCAATCTCCTCAGCTTGTTTCTGAGCTTTTGCCTTAGATTCTTCTGCCTGGGCTTCCAACCTCAGGACCTTTTGGCAAAGTCCTGTAGATTCTTCCTTCTCAGCCTCCAATTGTGCTTGTAGCTCCTGCATCTGTGGTGAAACAGATTTTGGAGCGGCAACAGGCTGTTGAAGTCCCACATTACGAAGGAATGTGCTTGACTCTGTCAACACTTGGGCAACAATATCTATGCAAGTCATTTCCTGCTCCCCTTCATCTACTGGTCTTCTCAAAATGGTTTCCATATCATCCTAGCAAGACAATGATTTGTCAGGTTTGTATTTATTTATACGGTTCATTATGTAGTGTATTAAAGAAAAAAAGGAGAGATACTTACTGCAGCTTTCATGACATCATCACTAAAACCCTTAGTTTTCCTGCAATGCGTTAACTTGAATAGATCAATTGCAGTGGGCTCTGTATCTTTGTATTTTTCTTGCTTCTGGAATGTTCACAAACATATAATGACATTAGCAATGCATAGATTAAATACATACGTAAGAGAAAAACATGTTCCAACACATGCATGTTATCATACAACCGGTTTATATTCTTACCGCGATGTAGGCTGCTGCAATGTAAGACCGAGATCCAGTACACTGGTGAAACTTAACATTTTCACGGCTCTGTTTGAGCTTTGCACATTTTTCCTAGACATGACACAAGTGTATAGCATAAGTAATACAACAAATATTGGAACCAGCAAAAACAATCTGGTATTATATGAGCAATCTGGTCATGCACAGTTCATTAAATGTAATGTTTAGTACTATCAAATCATGGATGATATGAGCTAATTACTGATATGAGCATTTCATTGAATGTAATGTTTAGTACTGTTAAGTCATGGATGAATGAGCTAATTACTGATATGAGCAGTCCATTGCAGATTATGACCTACAAATAAATTAAGGAGCAATGCTGTCAATATGAAACTAGGCCTACAAATAAACCAATGATATTGCAGTTTGGGCTAAAAATGATAGGAAAACTGTACAAATATATTCCAGCAACCAAAATGATAGTTGAAAACCTGACTGGAACAAAGCATCACATTACAGCAAACCGACTGGAACAGTGCAGCAGGAAACCTGAAGGACCAAGAACTATGCAAAGCAATAGAGCACATTCATAGCAGCTTGAAAACACATCACCAGCACGCATATCTCCATTAAAGAGTTTACATAATTGAGTTCACAGCCCATAATTTGTATGGCCAACAAGTTCATCAGTTTAAAAGACACATTAGGATGTAGTGCTCGAATCCAACTAGCGGACTCACAGAAAACCAATATTGGCATAAACCATACCTTGTGTTTTGGGTTTGATCACATGTCTACCAATTTTCTCCATTGTTCATCAGTCATAGACGAACATGGTGATGTAATCCTAACTTGATTTGCCGGTACCCCATCGAAGTATTTCTTCTTGAGCCTATACCTCATTTGGCGTGTTCCACCCTTTATCATGTCAACACACGCAGAAGTTACATCATTCTCCATTTCACCAGTCAAGCTTAAGTTTACCTATACATTGAATAGCATAACATTAGTATTTAAAAAGGCAAAGGACGAAATTAGCATATATTGAACTAGTCGAACAGCGTCTTACAGATAGTTTGCCCATGAAGTTGTCCAATTGGTCCTTGAATTGGGCTTTGTCCTTCTTGTATTCTTTCCAATTTGTAAGTATGGGTACATGCTGCTTGACAATGATCCCACCCTCAGAAGCCAACTTTGCAGCCTGCATAGGTGCCTCGGGCCTTCTTTTCCCTTCCTTTATAACGACTGGTATCCTAGTCCCTAAACCTCTGGTTATGCTATCCAGTTCTATGCCCATACTTGCTCCCCGATGCTCCACTTGTGTAGTTGCCGTTAGGGTGCCTAAATAATACATTTCAAAAACCTTATTGTCAATAATAAGATTCATGTGACTATTATGAATGAACCAAATCACATAAATTGACATTGAAATAAATAGTTGAAGGTACTTGCCTTCTACTGTAATGTCCATCTCTTCATCATTCTGGATAGAAATAGAATCTAGTACTGGTGGTGGCACCTCTGTTGCTCCAATTAGTCTCCAATTAGAAGTAGAATTCGTATATACTTCGTGTTCTCGGTTTGTCTTAGTTTGGATCAAAGTTATCGCCAATTATGCAACTAATTATGAAGTTGTATGGCAATTTTAAACAATTAATCATATGCTTTTACATGAGAAATGTTTGTGTGCCATGATCTTCAATAGCCGACATAACTCATGTACTCAAGTATTGCATTCATGCTTGCTCTTACTTCTCATCTCGATTCATTTCAGTTTTAGCCACAAAGACAATGTTCAGACTGAAGGATCATATGTTATTGTTAACAACCCCATCATGAATGTGTTGCAGTCTGTTTCCTTGCAATAGTTGTATCCGTTAGATATTATCAAGGTTTCCATTTTTTACTGAATTCAGGATTACATGTTGATTTGTACAAGTCAAAATAATTGATGCATCACCATGTTTCTTGCCCTATTCACTCTATTTGAGAACATATTTATATATTACTACTGCCGGCCTTTGATCATTTGTAGTCTTGCGTTCCATAAATTTGTGTTGCATTTAATCATTGCAGCCAATACTTGGACAAAGAAGGAATTTCCACTGATGACTACAGGAAAGAAAAGCAAACAGATCACCTTTACACAGAAAGAGATTGCCCCTCGGATCTGTGGGTTTTGCTTGGTTCAACTTTAAGTGCATCCGAGAAGGTAGGATAAGTGAGAAGTAGCAAACGTTACTCTTTTTGTGTGATGAACAAGTTTACGGAGAAACAATGCTGAATCCTACTTGATGGATAAATTCAGCATAGTGGATGATTTGCTACATTTACGAAGTTAACTCTTCATTGCAGATTTTGTGGTAAACATGATTTATGTTTTTCAAGCAGGATTCCTTGCAAGAGTTTGCATCTTGGACAGATGCAACTGTGGTCAACGAATGAACTGAAAATGTGACCCATGTTATCGTTGGAAAAAGTGCCCGTAGTGCATGGAGCCGATCATATGAGGTCCTGATGGCACTACTGTTTGGGAAATTGGTTGTCACGATTGGATGTCAGTATTGAGCTATCTTCTCTACAGTTCTCTATTTCTTTTAGGACCACAATTTGAGTATTCTTTCCTTTACGTTTATATTGTTTGATATACCAAGTATCCCTAAGGCCATTCAAGGTTTATCATAAATCTGCAGAGTATTATCTATTCCTAAGCTGAATTGCTTCGCCTTGCTCTTTTAGGGATTATGGATTGCTTGGTAAAATTTATTCCAACTCCAGAAGCTTCCTTTGAGTAAAGATTTAGCCATGACTCACATGCATCAATTGGTGGAAACAAGAAAAGAAGAAATCAAACTTCTGAAGGGGTATGTATACGTCTTGGCTATAAGATTAAACTTATTTTATGTAGTGAAAACTATCGTAGGCTGTCACTTATATAGGTTTATGTAACGCCCCGCTTTTCGCGAGACGTTAAAAGCTAATTTACTAAAAATCCAAATTGCGAAAATTTCGTTCTTTGAGTGTTGAAGTCTAAGTTGTGCCAAAGATCTCAATTTACAACCCTCCTTTGGTCCATCTTTGTGCTATCAAAGATCATCTCCTCAAAGTTTCCATCCCAATACAATACCGAAGCTCGATTCTCTCTATTCGGAATCCCCTCATAAGACCCTATCCGCATATCCTATCGAATATGCGAATTTGAATTCAGTATTCGAATTCCAACTCTCAATTTTCATCTCTCTCTCTCTATATCTATCTATCTATCTATCTGTTAGTCAGCCCATCTATCTATCTATTGCACTCTATCGCCATCTCCCGTGGTTCCCGTTTTGAATATTGGTTTCCCCTTTTGTTTCCCTCTCAAATAAACCTACAAGCCCCGAATGCAAACCAATTCCAAAAATATGTAATTCCCGCTTTTGTAGCCCTTCCTTGACCCCTCCCTTGGATCCACCTTGAACCCTCGTGTACAAATATACAAATTGAATTCAAATTCAATCTCCACATCAAATTTCTCTCCAAATCAAACCTTCCAGTAAAAGTCTATTTTGCCTCCCTCCAACTCGCTCGGGCCGAAACCATCCTCGGCCCATCCTCTTCTTTCGCCAGCCTCTCCATCGCACGTGCGCCGCACGTGACTCCCTCAGAGAGCACCCTCTCTCTCTCTCTCTCTCTCTCTCTCACTCTCTCTCTCTCTCTCGGCGTCGCTTCCCGCCGACGCCACCCAAAATTCCGGCCGCCGCCTTCGGTTCCCGCGCGCCCGTGCGCGTGGCCGACCGCCTGGGCGCGGCCATCGCCACCCTCGGTCGTCGCCTGCCTCGACGACCACCGTGTCCGCGCTTGCCTTCAAACCGTCCCCGTCCTTTTGCAGTCATCGCCGACGTCATCCTCTTGGGCCCGGCGCCCCATGCCGCGTGCATCCAAAACCGTGAGGCGCGGCTCGTTCTCATCCCTTTCCTCCCAAAACGGAAGGAGCAAAGCTCCCTTTCCTCCTCCTTCTCCTTTCGCTTTTTCCCCTCCCGGGTAGCGAGCTCCCTGCCTCCACTCCTTGGCTTCTTGTTCAAGAGGCAGAGCCGCTGACGCAGCTGCAGCGCCTCGCCGCCCCCACCTTGACCGCTCCACGCTGCCAGCCCGTGCTCGCGTTTCAATTTTCACCGTCCGATCCACCGCCTTCGCCGCCCAACGCATCCACGCCGTCGTCGCTTTCGCACTGCCCACGAAACCGCCGCTGCCGCCCGTGAACACCAGCCGAGCTCTCTTGACCGCCAATGTCGGTTTCCCTCCTCCAAACCGACCTCTCCTCCTTGCCTATAAAGCCCGCGCCCTCCCCTCTCGTTTCGTCTTCGCCTCGCTCGAAACACCCGCGCCATTGTTGCCGGCCGCCAGCTGCTCGCCCCCGTCCTGCCGCGACTGCCTCCTCGCTGCCGCGCTGTGCCAATGGCCGCGTGAGCCTCGGCGTCGGCCTCGTCAAGCTCGGTACCGCACCGCCGTGGCCAAGAGCGTGTGCACGCGCTCATCATCCTTTCGGCATCGCTGCCTCCCTCCTTTCCCCGGCCGCGCCCTCTCGGTTCCACGCCGCCCCGCCGTCGCGACCACCCCGCCACGACTCCCTCCGCGTCGCCAACGCTGCTCCTCTCTCGTCGGTGAGCTCCCCACCGCATCCATCCTCCTGCCGAACGCTGTGCCGCGCCCGCCGCCGTACGCCATTGCTCTGTCCCGGAGGTCGCTTGCCGTCGCCATGGCTCCCTAGACTAGCTCGTCGCCGCCCGACGCTTGAAACGAGTTCCTGAACCCGTGAAGAAGCTCCCCACCCGGTGAATTTGACTCCCGTTGCCCCGGCGCGTTTTCCCCTTTCTCCCCACCGGCGATGGCCGCCGCCGCAATCCGCCGCCGTTGGCCCTTCTCTCGCCGAATTTCTTGCGCCGTGACCCACCCCGTGTCCTCTTGAACCTCCCCGGCGCGTCGCCGCGGCCGCCCGCCTCGCCGATTGCGGCCGCGCCGTGCCACCCATCCCGCCGCCGCACGGCCGCCGTCGCCAGCCGCCGTGTCGCCGCCTCTCCCTCATCCGCACCATTGAATCATCCCGCCTTGACCCCCTCTCACTTCCGGTGCCCGCCGCCCACTCCGGTTCGCCGCCGTTCGCCGGATTGCGTCGCTCGCCGCCGGCCGTCCGATGCCATTCCCGGCCTCCTCTCCCTTCCCCATCCGACGTGGCGTCCACGTGGATGCCACCTCAGCCGCCCGGCCCCACGGAGACCGGTCAAAGGTCTCCCGGTCCTCCAATCCATCGCACCGCCTTGCGTGCACCCGGCCCGCGTGAGCCGTGTCGCCGCCTTGTGGGTCCCACCTTGCGCCCTGCACGGTGGACCGTGTCCACCGGCTTGCGTCGCGTAAGCCGCACCTCGCTCGGCCTTGGGCCGCCTCCCTCCCGCGCGCCGGCCCGCTTGCCTCGGCCGCGCCGCAAATGCCCTGGGCCGCGCCCTCTTCGCTCGGCCCAAGTCTAATATACATCCCTCCTTGATTTCCCTTCCAAAAAGGGATTTAATAAATCATTTTTCCTTTGTTCCACAAATCAATTCCTTATTCCAAAATTATGTGAATCATTTTTCCTTGGTCCTGCTTGTCAGTGAAATTCAATAATATTCTTGAGAATATTATTTCTATAAATTCCATAGACCATTTCTCGTCTTCTAGAAATTCCAATTAAACTTCCAAAATTCATATCACCCAATTCGCAACTCCGATTGACTCCGTTCAACTTCTAGTAATTCCGTAAATTGAGATCTATTTAATGGCACTATTAATTAGTCTAAATAGGGTTTTTCTTTTGGTCTTTTTTTAGGTTTTCGATTGTTTGCGTATAGTCGCGGTTACCGGATTTTCGTCGATCGCGGGTTTTCTCGAAGATTCGTGAAGCTTCGTGAAGACCTTGAGTAAGGCAAGTCACCCTTTGATCAATTGCTCCTATAATTGGAAATTCATTATTATTTTGTTTGCAACTTGCATTATTAGAATCACACACTCAACTTGCTTGGCCTCGGTTTGCGTGCCAAACCGACGGACCTACCCAGTAGTCGCACTAACTCCTGTAGGTCGTACTACCCTAATTCCTTGTCGCTCCACCCTTGTGGTACCTCGGTATTCGTGCTCCCTGAGCGCGTATACCAAATATCCCACATACACCGTTGTTTGTCGAAAACTTGGGAAATGGGTTTGTGAAGCCTCAAAAAACTCGACATATGGTGTCGGTGTGTTTGAAAATAAAATGAATTGTGAAAACTCGCGATGCGGGGGTTGTGCTTATGTGGCACTGTCCCGTATTCGCATATAAAGACCGATTCCTGTGGGAAACTCATCGAACATAATCAAAGTGCAACCACAAGGTGGAATGGGACACCCTGGCTAAGTAACTAGTCGGTTCAGGGAAACCTCGCATGCCAATAGTTGGGAACACCGGGGCGGGGTCGGTTGGTGCCAAACCGGGTTCCTGGTAAGGCAAGGAAGAGAAGCTTGCCAGATTACCGATCGAGGTGGTTGGAGTTTGATTTGTGAAAACTGAAATGGCCTATATTTATGTGAGGATTTGATCCTTCTATGTGGCATGAGGTATCCCTGGGTCGGCTTGGGAACGGCTTTGTTGCGAACCTCCGATACTGACGGGTGTTCGGAATAAGTTCGTATCTTGTGGGTAAAGTGTACCCCTCTGCAGAGGTTAACTAACTGTTCGAACAGCCATGCCCACGGTCATGGGCGGATGTGAGGTGGTTCCCGTTGCGTAGATTTGTTTGCCTGTGCTTTGTGAAAAGTTGTTGTGGTGTGAGAATCGTAACCAGAATCAGCCTATGAGGCAGATGGATGACCTGAGTGGTCAGAAACGAATCTGTGTGATTCGGGATGTCTACGGGCATCATAGACTAGGCTTCCCGAGTGGAAGCGGATTGTTGTGCTGCTGGGCTGCTGGACTTTGGGAGTCCGAGAAAATGAAAAAGGCTCTGGGAGCCGCTTAATCAAGTGAAATGGCTCTGGGAGCCAAGAAGTAATGATCTGACCCGGGAGGTCGGTACATTACCATTTGAGTTGTTGAAAAGCATCTCTTAGGTCGATTTGAGACGCGAGTCTCTTTTTGGCCCAAACTTAACAAGAAGTGAATCACTTAGTGATTTCAAAATGATTTCAAACAAAGGATTTGCAAATCAACCTTGCCTCTCTTCCAAGCTTGCTTTAAACTCCTAAATTCCCGTGACTTGCTGAGTACGAAAGTACTCACCCTTGCTCTATATAAATATATATAGTTCCTTCGCTCTGAAGCTGAAGATGAAGTGAAGTGAAGATTAGGGTTTCGTCCTGGTTCCCAGCCATCGCCTGTGGTGTTGGGTGTTAGTCCGTTGGCTCTGCTGCTGCTGCTGTTGTTGGTGTTTCCTCGTCCGTATCGTCGGTTGCATTCTCGGGGTGTTCTGAGCTGCAACCTAAGTTAAGGTAAATAAGTCCTCTATTTATTTTAAGGATTCGCAATGATTCATATTTGTCACCGTGGGTACCAGCACTATGTCCTAGGACTGGTACCGAGATCGCGGTTTCGTAGGAAGCGGTTCGCGCCGTTATTCCTACGACACGCTCCTATTAGGTGCCGTTGTATGGCGGTGCCGGATTGGGGTGTGACAGTTTAGGAATTTGATTTGGAAATATTTTCCCAGTAATATTTTTTGCTTTTCAAATTTCCTCTTCGCTGGCGGCTAGGACAGCTGCATGGGTTTGATTTTCGCTGGCGGTCGATTTAACACAGCCGCCAGCGAAAGTGAATTATCGCCTGCGGCTGGCGGTCGGTTTTAATTTAAGAACATGCATTTTATCATTTTAAGAACATGCATTTTATTGCTGGCGGTCGGTGTTGCATCATTTTGCCATGGATTTTATCATTTGAGAACATGCATGCTAGAATTAGGCTTCTTATCTTTCAAGTTTTCTCTAGGGTTAATTTAAGATACCTTTGTATGTAAAGAATTTTGTTTTTTTACCTCAGACCCTCTATGGTGTGTACTTCCTACAAACTAATACATACCATGTTTCTCTGTTCAAAATTTAAGGTCATATATACATATTCATTTAGCCCTGGTATTTATTTAAGATCCATTGCAGTCATAGTGTGTGTATGAACTTTTGTATGTAAATATATCTAACCAATTTACTGTGGCTTATGCAAAATTAGATCGTAAATTACATTGAGAAATCTTTTGTAATTCCAAACAACTATACTGTAGCATATATGTATCGCTACCAGTATTGTGCATTTGACTAAAACATTTTTCCACCAACGCTGGGTTGATCTGTTAGTCTCAGGTCCCAATTAGATGAGGTAAGCATATTGGCAATATTTCCTCTTAGTGCAATTTATGCTGATCTTCAGTTTGACCTAAATAATGGTAATTTGCATATATCCTATTTTTTTGATCAATGGCATTCTTAAATATGAGCTATTGATCTACATGCACCACACTTGGTATTATCTCTAACCATGTTGAATTATCATAACATCTATATTTTACAATCTGAGATGCATTTTAACATGAAGGAAATATAATCGTTCAGAATTTTGTAATTTACATTAAGTATACCATGGCTGAATAATAATATAATAGTTCAAGTTTTTAGTTGTATTTCTCGAAAATGAGTTGGAGTTGTTTGGTTGAATTTCTGTGGGTACAGTTGTTGTGCCATTTGTGTAAATTTGAGGAAATATTTTAAACTTAACCTAGCAAGCCATATTGTTGATACCTTACTAAACGCTGTAGGGGCTCCTCTTCATATTAGCATTTATGATTCAGCTTCCTTATTGTTGTCATTTTTCAAGGAATGCTAATGAAATTTTCATTGGATCTTCATGAAAGATTCACTTATACCAACAGGTTTACGAGTATAAAAAGAAGTATAATGTGCAAGCACTCATATTATCGCTACTGGTCTATGTTACCGGAATTGCTGCCGCCAGCTTCAGATCAGCCGAGCAGTTTGGCTATCTCTTTTATTGATCCTACTGATTATGTTACATGGTTACTTCATCTGCTTTGGATATGAATCAGTTGTGCAAGTTGTACGATCGATAATTCCGAGTTCTATATGAAAATACAAACATGAAATGTATCCCGGTGATATTTTAAGTTTGAATCAGTTTATATGATATTTCTTGCATGATGTTCTATACATGGGACTTCTTATTTATTATCTACTGATACTTACAACACATGATAGCCAGAAAGCAACCTAAAAAACACATATTAAATCACTGTAAAAGAGTAAAAGCAAATTATGTACAGGAGGCGCGCCATTGGCAATATGTGTTTTCTAAATTAGCATTTCATATTTTAAGTAGTTTGTTACTGAACAAAGCTTATCATCTTGCATGATAATGTGTTTAAGGTGTTTAGTTCTTCTCACCTAATTCATCAATTTGAGTTGTCAATGTGTTCGGAGGATGCGGATCTAACCGGCCCCGTCCGCCGGCGGCCACCACCATGGCCGATCCCCTTCTCCCCTTGCAGAAATCACTGCCGCCACAACCACTTCCGGCACCGCCTCCGCCACGCCTCTCTGTGCAGCGGCGACGTCAACTTTATTCAGCTCTCTTTGTAGGGCCTAGCTGGCGTCCAAGAGGTTCAGCAGTGACCCGATTTGTGTGCATACCCACGTCGTTTCTCTCTCCTTAGGCGAGCAGCAGCAGCTCTTTAATGATCGAGGCGGCAGCCAAACAACGTTCCTGAAGGTATTGCTTGCTCTCTTTTTCTTTTTTTTTTACCGTGTTAGATTGATTTGGTCCCAATGAATCGTCTAAGTTGGAAGTACTGTTATTGTGGGCACCTGCAGAAAAGAAAAAATATGATATTAGACTTGGTTATGCAGAAGGACAAAGCACTTTAAAAAAATTGAATCCATTTTTTCTCTTAGATGCTAAGTGCTAAGTTAATGGTTTTATATATGTTGTGCAGATTTGATCTTTGTATTCTGTTACCTGAACTGTTTGTGCATTACTGTACTGAAGAAATATAACAGACGGTGGCATGACCTGATTCAGCTTTGTTATAATACATGGTTCGTTTAGTAGGGAATTATAAACCACTGTATTAGTTTTCAGATTGCTTTCAGCTCACCACTCAAGTGTCCGTTGTGCTGTTAAGGTTCTAAGGAAAATCATGTTCCTATAGTTATTTGCTTCGTGACATTCCTATTTTTAGTACTGCCGCTCACCACTGAATATATGATGGTGTAGGTGATATATTTAGTTCTCCTACAACAATAAGTTACCCCCATAGTTAGTTTTTGGTTTAGTGTAGCAAATATTTTCATCTGGTTGTTTTGAAAAGCTTTATTTATTGCTCTTTGTGTCATCTATTATCTGCATTTTAATATGTATGGGATTGTTGCTAATACATAGCAACTTCTTTCTTTGTTTTTTCTCCCTTTATGCGTTGCAGTGGTACACCTTTTTATTTTGGTTGATGGCTCATAGCTCAACTTACTTAACTTGTGAACTAATAACTTGATTTGATACTGAATTACTCATTCCTTCAGAACATAATGATAGGGTGCTTGTAAATATTTCTATTTTTTAATGAAATCACACTGCTTGGCAAAGCCCTGCAGTATTCAAGGTGAAAAAAAAAATAATGATAGGGTGTTTTAAGGCTTGCTTCAAGTGCTGATGTTTTCCATTCCTTTGGGTGTATCTACATGTAATTCCTTCTTGTCTTTTGCTTCAGTCGTGCTTGGTGCAGTATTTTAACCAATGTCTGCACGTCCTAGAAGGCCATTGGCAAACCGATGCTGTACACGCAATCAGGTGATCTGCTAGCTCAGTTCCCGGTCAGTGCTCTGTTGTGTTTGAGTGCCACACGTAGAGGCCTTCAGTTATGAAATCTTTGCATTATTTTCTGCAAATGCTTATATATTAAGTACACGTGTTTTTGGCAGGAGGAGCTCTGCAAGCCAATGGTCAGCTTGGTCTCCACGAGGTCAGCGGCTGTTGATCTGAGCGCTCACCACCTCACCCGAGCGGAGCTGCTGCGTGCATGCAAGGATGCAGGCGCCGCTAGGATGCACAACGAGTTCTCACCGGAAGAAGGAGAGGAGGATGGTGCGGGTGGCCGCAGCTGGAGCCGAGGCTGAAAAAGAAGCCCAAGCAGGTGGCGATGTCAGCGGCGTTCATGCCATCGGCCCGTCGGCCACCCCTCGCAAGTCCTATCAAGGTACAACAGCTTATTCTCATCCCTTTGCACTAATCCTCTCTCAATCCATTATATATGTTCAGTTATATTGTGCATTTTAGGTACGTGAGCTTAATGTTCTGGTGTGATTGATCGCTTACAGGGATTTCCTCTGTGTAATTTTTCAAGGGAAATCTCATTGCAAGGAGGAGACGAGCATCCTGGTTGGTTCTAATCACATTTGCCTTGTTGGTTGTTTCTCTCTCTCTCCTTAGGGAATTATTGTAGATGGAGAAGCTAGAGCGAGAAGAGCAATCCGGTTCTGCATGTACTGCAAGGGATGACAAGGAGCAACTCAAAGCAGCTTCTACAGAGTCAGCAAATAATTTTTACAATTCCTAATCTTGTTAGGATCCAATTTATGCAGTGGTTCTTGACTTGAGTTGCGAGGAGCACCTACTGTCCAAGTTTGGCCAAGGAAAAGTTTGCTCTGGTAAGCCATATATATCTGCCAAGCTGCAAGTACAGTTTATCATCTACTAAGTAATATCATTGTGTCTATGACCTGACCAATGACTTTGCCCACCAATCATGCTTACAAGATTATATAGTTTACGATTGGTCTAGGGTCATACGCATTGTCGCTTTTTCTTAATTTTATGCTAAATGTTTTTTCATGTGATCAAAGATTAATTGTCTCACTGTCATTATAGGATGTATACGCTACAATGTTAATCCTACACTCAGCAATATTCATTTTGCCCGCCTTTTCCCAGTTCGTCTCCTGCGCCGATCCCGACATCATCCGCATTACGGTGAGCTGTGGGTGGGGTTTCATTTTTTGGGCACTCTTCACCTCTTTGTTTGTTCGCATTTCACTTCCCTAGGGTTTTCCAATGGTATATATACTGTCAATGAAATTATACATGTTCTGTGCAGTTTAATGGAAAAAATGTGTCACATTTTTTGTACTGCATGTATACATTGCATTTACGTGTTACTGTATGAACATGAACTTAAATCAGCAACATAGTATAACCTCAGGAATTGCTTGCCCTCGAAGAAGATCCTCTTATATCATATAATGCATGTTTGAATTTGAAATTTTACCGCTGCTATGTACAGATTACAAATAAAATTATGTTTCATATATATACTTAATTAATTGGATGGACACAACTCTCAACTTCAGCGTCGACTAAATATAACTAGAAAAAATGTCCGTGCGTTGCAACGGGTGAAGACTATTTTAATCTAATTATTGTTATACGGTTTAGTTAGGGTGAAATTTATTGTTGGAATTCATTTTGATATATATATTTTTAGAAAATCATGAGCTGCAATTAAGTGTCCGATCGTCTCAAGTTAGCTTGTGGGTTTTTTAAAGTGATTTCTTGTACAACTCTTGTATTTCTAAAAGCGAACGAACTTAAAAACCGACTCAAATACAGATCTGTATTTCCAACAATGAATATATTTAAAAACTGACTCATACACAGATGACCTACCAAAGTACTGTTAAAAATATCTTCAATTTTTATAACAGCAGAGATTGGATGGACTCAGCTCTCAATTTCAGTGTCAACTAAAATTTTTTGGTAGAAAGTGACTAACAAAGTTTTTGCTTGCTATCTATACAGTATCTTCATAAACATTAACCTGTCATCTCCTATTTTAAAATTTTTAGAGTTATTTTCATGTATTCTCTTCTGTCCTATAGGCTGACAGGTTAATTTTCCTTGCCGTCAGAACGGACAAATCGGTGGTTCTTGATGTATTTCAATTAGAACCTTATCTTTCCATTTTACCATGAGGATCCCATGTTTCTTTTCCTTGATTTGTCCGAATATATTAGAGTTGCAATTAGCTATATGCTGATCTTCACTACAATGCACTAACATGCTTCATAACAGCATGATCCACTAATGCTCTTTAATCATGGTGTTTATTAACATTATGGCAAATTTATGCAGTCCTAACGCTGCTTTGGAAACCTTGATTCTGTCAATCTGGTTTACAGTACCTTCGATGTTACCTTATACATGCCTTTATAGAGAATGATTTTCCATTTTAATCTGAATGTGTGGAAATTGGAACTAAATTGCAATGACATATATGTTAGATTGAAGTAGCTCTTCTTTTAATAATTTTTTAGCAGCTGAAAGAGCTAGCAACTACTCCAACTTGTGAGTATATTTTTTTTCACAGCCTGTCATATCAATTTATTATTACTTCAATGTTTTTTTTTCAATCAAATTTGGTTGTTGTCAATAAGATTTAATCAGTGAAATGAATAAGAAAATTATAACCGTAGGGAGAGAGCGCCCACCATTGTTACTGGCTGGGTCTTTGAATTTCATGTGTGATAGATCATGACAAGGTTAGGTTAGAGGTTCTGCCCAAACGACAACTGCAAAGCAAGGTGAACAATCTGAGAATTACTTGCAATTTAAAACTTGCTCAGATGGATGAGGATCTCCAACGAGCTCACTGCTTGGTGCTTTTTTATATTCTTTTGTGCACTAAAGTAACTAACAATAATATTTTTGTATGTACAATGTGCGCTATAACCTGTATTTTTCAGCTGGATTTGTTCAGAGAAAACATCAGCGCAGGCACACGATTTGATCACAACTGTCAACGCTGTTGTCAGTACCTATATGATACTACATAATCCATTCAGAGGACACTAATATAACTAGAGGTACAGTCATTAGGCATGGCCCTGCCCCTGCTAGCTGTAGGATGTCAAGAGGCATATTTCATATTTGGTTATTTGCATCTGTAGATGATATGAGAAGATGCGATGAGTTTCTGGTTCTAGGTCAAAGTCTGCATCTGGGAAGCCTTGATAGAGAAGCCTTGATAAGCCCATCTCATTTTTCTATTAATTTTGCCAGTTAGCCTCAGTATAGATATGAAGTGATTTGTATAAGTACTGCATGGAAACATTGTATTTATTTTCAGGCCTGTTGCTCTTCCATGTGCTCGCTGTTTTGTAATTGTGATGCGATGATTGTCGTTTTGTAATTTTCCGCTGGACAAATGGAATTATAAATGCCTGTGAATATTGGATGATAGTTATTGACAAACGAACTAATATGGAAGTAACTATAATTATCATGTTTCTTTGATCATCAACTAATTATGTACATTGATGTCTTTCAGGCGGCGCGCAATGGCGCGCCCCATCATCTAGTGTTATCAATGGGAGGGTGTGCATCTTCAATATTATTGAATCCGTCCCCACCCGTTTTTAAGCTTTTGCCCCTTTAATGGTGCGTTGTTTTTTTTAAGAGAACAGAACAGAGGAGGCCCCCGCTGTTAATAAGCTTTATTATAAAGAAAAGTGAAAAAAATTACAAAATTGAGATCCAGCTAATAACTACACATTTGTCTCTCTCATTAAGCCTAAACAATAACAGGAGGAGATCACCCAAGGACCTGCCTCAAGGAAGATAAAGAGGGGAGCTTGTTATCAAAAATAAAACTATTTCTCTGCTTCCATGTATTCCAAGCCCCTAACAAAAACTTCTCCATGAAACAAAGCCCATGATATATTCTTTTAGCATCCATCAACATTATCTCCAAACCAAGAGAGAAATTCCAAGATATACCCAAGATACCCCCAACAGCTTTGTGCAAAAGGATTCAAGAAAAAAAAGATGAAGCAGTGTCCTAGTAGTGGTAGATGAACAGGGTACACAATTTAAGTCACAATTAGGAGGGGCACAATGTTTAATGGTGCACTCTTGATTTGCCACGGGGTCGCTTTACATTTGTTCTTTGGTCTTGCCGCAGATTTCAGCATCCAAACTAAGACAGCCACGAAGCTACGAACGGAGTGAGGTACTATGAGTATGACCGTGATGCCATTCAGCGAGAGGAATACCAACCTCAACTGTGGCGCCCCGAAAACCTCGCGGGTTCGGAGGCCATGGTACTGTACCTGTGTAACATGTACCAGTCCCAGGATATACAAGCTGATACACACAGAACATCGGTGATCCAAAGCAGTCTGATATTATTACATCACTGGGATAGTCCTTAAAATCGGGATGTTATATCAACCTTTGGTGAAAAGAGCTCTCTCACCGCTGTGGCATCCCCGACATTGTCTCCTTTCCATCGACAACCTGCTGAAATCAAGCATTGGTACCGGCCTCTCTATTCTCCATAGAGCGCTTTGACCCCTGTTGTCTATATGCATCTGTGCAGGGGAGATGCCTCATTTTTTGTTCTTAGTTTTTTTGTTAGATGTGTAATTCTTTTATCTACAGAGATATTCTGTATGATGGCATGCATGTAACACATGCGGTAAATAGATAATCATACATGTATCATGAGGTTGAATTGTTTTTGCTGGCACATTTTTGTTAGGGCATATGAAAGTAAATATAATACTGGTAAAAATAGCTGTGAGAAAAAAAAATACTACGACACTAGGATCGTGGCGATGTCAACGGCTTAGCAGGCATACCGGACCAGGTGTGGCCATCCTTATTGTCTTATATGCGCTGACTTTTGTCTGCTCCCAGTGGAGATATGCTTTTCCTTTTTCGATGTCGTGGATAGATTTTGTATGCTTGCATATTGTAATATGCATAGTAAAAAGATTATGATTCTTATGATGGTTGAAAGATTTTTAATTTAATCTTTTATTAGAAAGATTAATTGAACTACTCGCAGTAGTCTAAAGTGTGACTACTAGATTTTTTTTATTTAGTAAAGTATTTACTCCTACAGATGAAAACAAGAGGCGAAAAAATAACTGTGCTCCACGCCGGCCCAATAAAATTTACAAGATCAGTTTAATCTTTTACTAGACCTCACATACCAGCACAGTAGTAGTAATTCTTTTAATTTGTGTGCTTGGTTACCGAGACATAGCCCAATATAAGTAATTTTATTACTATGTGGGCTTATCCAATATACACGGTAGTAATTTATTTACTTGGGACCAATGGATGGGTACATGATAGCTACGTGTGTACAAAAAAGGGAGAAACACGGGTGGGTGGCGAGTACACGTAGAAACGAGAAAAACGAAAAACCCAGAGGAAGGAGACGCACTAACTAATTTCGGGTGCTGCGTGCGTATTAGCGCTACGTAACGCATCTTCTAACTTACGAATTATTATTTTAGTGTTTCTTGCTCCGCAGGAAGAGAGAAGATGCATGATTGAAAATAACATTTCACAAAAGATCTCACAAATACAATGTCATTAACAGCAACTAACAGGTGACGGTGACGGCATGTAAGAGATGTGAAATTTAATCGAGTAGCATATAAGAGGAAATAATTTTTTAAGTGATAAATATTGAATTTTCTTTTTTTCAGGGGCAAAGAATTTGTTTTAGGGCATTAAAATAGTGATTTTATAGTTGTTTAAATAGGTGTTGGACGGTGCTATTACAAGTTATATTTTAAATTTATTTTTACTTTGCAATGCCTCCTTCTACGTCTCCACACTCCACAGTGGAGCTACTCAATAATTAAACAAATCTATTTTAAAAATCAACATTCATGGCATTTCCAGCATACAAATATTGGGATAAGACCACAGACGCAACAAATGTTAAAAACACCAGCTGAACCACCAAAAAGCATAAATGGGTACCTGACCTCTATCTCTGCCCAGCATTTGACATCCACCATTTCACCAACGCACATCCAGGCCATAAACATGAAACTGAAGTAGCAACAAGGTACATTGTCATCAGGATGTTATCCCAAGAGTGAAATACTCAGTTATTCTGCTTCCGGTGTAACCTGGGCTATCTATTGTCCCCGTAAAGCTTCTAGCCACCTCACGGAAGGCAATCAGATCGCCTGCCGCATCTGGACGCTGTCGGACCAGTTCTGTCAACCGACGGAGCTCTTGGGCGACTTGCGACATCGCCGGCCGCTTATCACCTGGCATAGCTAAACACCTGCTTGTGAGCTCCGCAACCTGGTGGATCACCTCCAAGTCATCTTCATTGATGATCTCCTCATCTATGAGCTCGTCAACCATGCCCTCCTTCATAGCATCTTGAAAAATTGACACAAGGCACCGCGGCTTCTTACCCGTTAAAAGCTCCACAAGAACAACACCAAAACTATAAACATCACTCTTGTCAGTGAGCTTACATGATTGCAGGTACTCAGGATCTAGGTACCCGACTGTGCCTTTTGCAACGAGGGCTTCTTCGTCCATTCGTGCGATTATTGAGCAACCAAAATCAGCGACCTTGGCGATCAAATTTTCACCTAGAAGAATGTTGGCAGATTTCACATCCCCATGAAGGATAGGACGTGCCAACGAATGCAAGTGTCCAAGTGCTTGGGACGATTCAACTGCTATCCTCAAACGAGTTGCAAGTGTTATGTAACATCCCCCTTCTTTACCATGTAACAGGTCATGTAACGTCTTGTTTGGGACAAATTCATAAACCAGAATAGGGACTTCGAACAGTAGGCAGCAACCAAGAAGCTTAACTACATGATCGTGGTTGACACGGCATAGTATAAGCAGCTCCTGTCCAAATTCCATTCTCCTGCTTTCATCCATCCCTTTGCATCTTTTTATTGCAACAGGAATATTTCCTATAAATCCCTTGTAAACTGTCCCCTATCCTCCTTCTCCAATGATTTGATTATTGTCAAAATCATTTGTTGCTATTACAATGTCTTCCTGTCTATACAATTTAAATTCAAGGTTGCGGTCGATTTTCATCATATCAGACAGAAGTTGGCCTCCATGTTGTTGAAAATACTCATCCCTCTGTCTTATAAGAAGTTGTCTTTTGATACTTCGTTTATGAATGATCACTTGCATTACAAGAAGAGTGATAAGAACAGCAAAAATAGAAGAACAAGTGCCTGCAGAATGGAAACATCAGTCAATTACTTCAGATCTAAAGCAAAAGTTTAGGAGTTAGCAACACCACAACAAAGGTTGTGAGATCAAATGAGACAGAGCAGCCTGCAGAGAAGAGCACAGAGACCTTATGTTTCGATTGTATATAATTTGTTTGAATCTTCCAATGGTTTTTTTTTCTGTTACACCACATACGCACATGCACACACATCATTCACACCCCCCCCCCACCCCCAACCACACATCCCTAATTTCACTAAAATCCTGCGTGAAAGCTAACATGTATGTGCATAATATTCATAGGCACCAGGATTTAAAACTTGACGGGTGGAATCATGAACCCACAACTCCACCACCACACTACTGGTTTTTCCCATCTTTCATTGGTTTTTGATCCAATGATCGATAGTACCTATTAGCTAAGACGTCATTGTAGGTAAATAAATGACTTTAATGTACCATTTAACAGGTTAAGAGGAGTAACTAATAGAATGATATTGCATAACATGTTAAACAAATTTGAATATAAGAGTAAATTTCAGAAAATTGTAAGTATTTACAAAAGATTATCGATTTCATACAACTTTAACTAAGGTATTTCAACAATTATCAAACGGTTTTATAAAATAACTACAGCTCTATACCTTATGCATGTATAATATTTGCCCGATTTGCGATAGCATAAGTATTTGTAGGACAGGTGGGCTGAAATTTATCAAGCATAGTCTCTTCATCCCAAAATAATTTCTTTTACACATCCCACACACGCCTATACAAAACAAAAAGACTATAATACCCTCACTTTATCAAACTGTAATACAATTATGCCTTTCTTTATGTACTGCCATGTTATACCCCATTTTTACAAACTCGGATGCAATGATTGCTTAAAGTAAAATTACTTCAGGACAAATATAATGGGAGGGCAAATATAAATTTATTATAGGATGGAGGGAGTATAATGTTGTAGCTTTCTAATAAAATAATAAGGTTTATTCCACTTCTCTGAAATGCTTCACTAAAGCTACAACATACTGATAATTTTGTAAAATGAGCTGCTACGTTTACAAATTTACTCATCAAATATATGATGTACCAATTATATTCATATCGCTATGAACTCTAGTCTACTAGTTTATTTTAATCATATTTAAGTTCTAAGATCAATTTCTTCTTGCCAAAAAAAGATCAGATTTATGTTGTATCGTTTTACCTCCTTTGTAATGGACTTCTTTTATTATGTAGAACGATCTTAGTTTTTAGGTCTCTAGAACAGTTATAGGAAAATAATATGTTTGGGGAAAGCACAATTGGGAAAATAATATCTCAAAGAGCGTGTGCTAACCGGGCGCACTCGTAGCTAGTGTGTTGTGGTGTGTGCATATGTTGCTCTTTCTTGTAATCATAAAAGAAATAAATTTGTAATATGTTTTGTTCTGGCTGACCTCAGTAGCTTATTGGGTCCAAAAGAAGAGTCAAGCAGAGTATTATTTGCGTACCTATGAGTACAGTGTTGCGCCCAAAATATGCCGCAGTGCACTGATTTCTCCTAACATCGTATTCTGTTTTTTCTGGACACTCTGTGCATCGATAACCTCCCATATAATTATAGCAAACACCCATGCAAATTCCTGGTATTTGGCATTCATCGATATCTGTAACAAATCTCAGTTGGGTGAGAACAGAGAAGGAATGTACGAACAACTAGTCCATTCGATGGGTACCTAATTAATGTTCTTTACCTATGCATCCATTTTGGATATAAGGATTTCCATGGAAACCGGCAGTGCAGTTGCACCGATAGCCAACATAACCAGAAGTAGAGTTCATTGGAACACAACTGCTATTAGTACTAATGCATGCATATCCAGAGGCATTCTGTTTTGCTTCCGGGCATGTTAGATTGGCAACAGCCCATCCAACTGAGATAGAGTATTCCCAAGGGCCATCATATAGATGTGGTTCTCCATCTATCGCTATAAACTCCCGATCATCTTTACCACTACCGGCATGTTTAAGCTGCACAACTCCTTCCTCAACATGTATGGCAGTCACCTGATTATAGTTGTCGAGTCGCAGAGTTGAAGAATTTGCGTCTGTGCAGTTGAGATGGAATAGTTTTCTTGCAAAACAACCCTCTTCGAGACCAAATGGATAGGGAACGCTGATGTTCCCACACAATCGGGAACAGTCTGCTTTCTGTTGAAAAGGATTATATCCTGTTTACATGGGGAAAATGTCATTGAAATCACTAACATGCCTCCACAAAGTCTTGAATCATTGCATTTGCTCTACTGCGAAATCTCTAACTAATTAGAGGAACTTCTAGAAACCCTAGCTTAATCTCTTAGATGAGTAGGAAAAACGTAAATTTTTACAGTAATGAAAAACGATAAAAGTTCACAAAATTATATATATTTTGAGAAAATTTCACAAAATCTAAGTAGTTGTATGGCAAAAATTTTTGACATTGAGTTTACAACACAATATATTTAAGCCACATTGTTGCAAAATTACAGATATTGGAAACAAGTTATCACAAAATCTAAATTGTTAAAAGACAAACATGATAACATTGAAAGGGTGGAACCTCCGCATGTTGGCTATACCATGGCATCTATGTGTAGCTTTATGATAAATTTGACATGTTTATACTCCAGTGCATGCTTGTTAACTAATTGATGAATTTATCTATCTTTTCATACAACACATGACCATACATTGCTTTCGGTATATTTCAAAGCTGTCAAAGGAAAAAAAATCAGAACTAAAAAATTGATGGCTACAGGTGGCAATCTTGTAATTATGGCATTTGTGTTTTATTGGTTTATATTCTCTCTTTTCAAATTCTTGATGAAATCATGTCTGTGGACGATGGAGAGATATTATACAAAATGCATGTTTCTTGAAAGGGAGAAAATTGTTTTGATTAAAAAAACAATTGATGTTGTGCTTTTATTGCAAATATGAGGGATAAATTATTTTTTTCAAAAGGGGAGAGTTTATCTTGTTGTCGCATTTTAAACATAATTTTTGAGGCTGTTTATGCCTTTTGGCACTTATTTGTTTTCATTTTTAAAAAACATCAATTTGCATTTTGGAGATTTTGTGATGTGTTCATCATGGGGGAAATTGTGAGATCGCATGATGATTTAATCTATGTAATGAATAATTGTGAAAGATTTTTGTTTGTGTTGAAATCAAGCAAGGTGGAGTCACTCTGGGTATGACCGCAGGACCGGCTTGGTAATACCGAACGAGTAGGACGAACCATGAACAGTGTTGTCGAACCGGGTGTGGTTGAAGTCAGACTGACCAGCCCAATGGTCCGACTAGAGCGGCCCAACGGTCCGACTAGAGCAGACTCAATGTGTGAGTCGATTTCGTGTTGTTTTCATGGATTTTCTAGATTGCTTTAAGTTTATGACATTTTAGATTGTTTATATCCGTATTATAAACTGTGGTTATGATGATGTGAGTTAAGTTCATACAAACTTGTACTTAGATATGGTTTCTTAGTTTTCCATGTGTATGTGTTGCTTCAGGACATGGGAGTATAGCCTGTGATGGATCCATACAGCCAATGACATTATGCGGAATGCTCAGACTAGAAAACAATACACATGGAACTAAAAAGTATTCATATGGCATACACAGGGATTTGTGTGCGTTTGGGAAGCAGACTCAAATGTGGAAATCCAAGTTTGGAAAGGTTGATGTTGTAAAGGGATGTTATTTCCCTAGTTTGAGGGGTTTCTTATGTGATTGGGCTTTATAGTTTTAGTTGGATTCATAGCTAAGTTTTGGGTATGAATAGAAGAGGAGTATATCAAAATTTTGTCAGACAAAAGTTAAGATCTTCTATTTTAGATTGCGAGTTCAGAGATGTGTGTTTAGGGTGTATTTTGTAAGCACATCTTAATGAAATAAAGTTGATATACTTTCAAGAGTTTTTCTGTATTTCGGTGGTTGGTCCGGCTTCTAGGGCATGAACAGTCTGGTGGATCTCACTGTTGGTCTGGCATCTTAGCTAGGACATGAACAGTTTGGTTGATCAGACAGTCCAGTGACTGCAGAGTGGAATTTCTGGCAGCGGATGAATCCGACTTAGTGAAGGCACGTTCGGATGTACGGACAGACATCTACACGCCGGACGTCCTGACTTCGTCATGTCAAAGGTATATATATTTTCTTCCTACATAAATATGTGGT
This sequence comes from Oryza glaberrima, assembly GCF_000147395.1. NCBI lineage: Eukaryota > Viridiplantae > Streptophyta > Magnoliopsida > Poales > Poaceae > Oryza > Oryza glaberrima. Next base: position 14,953,711 of record NC_068329.1, read on the forward strand.
TTTGTGCTACAAAAGTTTATATAATACGTAGTTTTGTTACAATTTTAAGCAATTTAATCATAAAACACCACTAGGGAAAAGAGTATTAACGACGGTAAATTTGGTCATTAAATGTCATAACGTGGTCACTAAAGATCATTAAGCACCACAACAATTGTGGTCGTCAGTGGTTAAAGGCTGCGTCGACCACACAATATTTCCCATCGTTAGTTTATCAACAACCGTATCTTTTAACCATCGTTACTCTTAATAACGACCGCATATTATGCCATCCTGATTCTATCAACGACGGTGACATTTTTCCATAGTTATTAGATTAATTACGGTCAATTTGTGTAGTCATAATTTTTTTAGTGACAAAGGTATATTCAAATTGATGACCACACACATACAAAAATATGTTAATAGACCAATAACTGCAATCTAGTGGCAATTCTTTATTCTGTATAACATAACTCATACATTATATAGTTGGTGTATCTGACTTTATTTTTTTCCAAAAAAAACTAATTATCAACAGAAACTAATTCTAACGCCGGCAGAAAAACAAAAATTAACAACCGTAAAAAAGCTCTGGTCGTCGTTCTCGCTTTAACTATCAATTTGGTACTGAAACCTTGACCAAATACATGTAACGACCGAGAATGTTTTTTTTACTGGTCGTTAATATTTCCTATTCTAGTAGTGAAAACTCTAGAAATTACGACCCAAATGAAGAGAAAGATAAAATTATAACCATCAAATTTCTTTCATTAATATAGAGGTATCTGTTGTCTACGATATAAATTGAACAAACAACAAAAATAATTGAACCATCTTGAATACATTGAGGTACGTAAAATCTAGAGTTGACCAAAGCTACATGATTTGGTCAAACCTATTCAATGTTCCACCTTTGTTAAGGTCTGTTAGGCCATTCCCAACCCAAAACACTAGACATAATTTCCATAAACTCTACATCATCAAGAAACTAGTACTAGACACTACTATTTCAATGCAAACACCACTATTTCATACTTAAATTTAATACTACTTATCTCACATGATGTCTTGGATGTTGTGTAGAAACCAAGTCTCATGTAAGACATGGTTTCCTTCTCTTTCCTCATTTATTCACTTGCCACATCATTTTTTATTCTAGGTGGCAGCTTATTTAATGCTATGCATACCATCCTAGTCATTGAGTTGAGAATGGCCTTATGCGATAATTTTATACTGGCATAAGTTAAGCTACGTGTTAAGATTATAACAATTAATACTATTTTTATGTTTCTGAACTATTTTATAAAAATCATTGATAGTGAAAGTTTTAAATGTTAACTAGATATTGTCTAAAATGTCCTTTATTCATGACCAGTATACATACATACTAACTGGGATGTTAGGAATTATATATGCATAATCAAATATGTAGAGAAAAGTATTAAATTCTTTGTATACCTACAGTAAAACTTATGAAAGATATCTCACCAGGACATTTCGCCGGGCTGATAAACTGCATATAATTATATATCTAATTTGGGGTAATTGAATTACCTTTGTCACGAGAGCAGCCCTCCGGAATATAAGGATTTCCTGCGAAGCCAGAATCGCAGCTGCACAGATATCCAAAGCCTGTTGAATTTGAATCCAAGCATGAGCTATTCCTACTGACACAGGCATAGCTTGTCCGGTTATCAACGGCCCTGGTGCAAGTTGGTTGATCAAGAATACTCCATTCGAGATCGGCAAAGTATAAAGTAAATTGGATTCTATTCCACAAGGAACTATTGCTAGAGTGAGATTCCGTTTTGTTGTGACGGACAAATTGGAGGCCAAAGGAACTGATATAATCTTCCAACAAAATGTTACAACATCCAGTACCGTTGCAGTTCATCATAGCCTCTGCCTTCGTCATTTTTTTGTTCGGGCAGGTGATAATGCAAAGGGGAACAGATTTGTTATTGTAATTGTAGTATACATCCATGTCGCAACCGACGATTTGCACCATAGCTTCTGTTAGAAGAAAGATTCCTCCAGGAGATGTCCAGTTATAATTGTAAACATCAACGCCAGGCACCACGGAGATGGTGTCGGACATGGCGACGGCAAAACTATGGACATTGATGTCGTCCGAAGAGTTGACAACGATGTCGTCGACAACCTGCAGTCTGCCGCCGTGTAGAAAGAGGCTCGGTGGCTGGGTCCGGTCACCGTGGAGGCAGATGAGCTCAAAATCGGTGTTGCGGAAGCAGCCATGCCCGATGCCGAAGGGATATGCGAATGTCAAATTGCCGCAACTGTTGTTGCAGCCGCCGAGCGTCGGCTCCGCTAGAGCACCGCCGGTTGGCATCGGAAGCAGCACTAGTACAAGCAGAGAGTATGCTGCAGGTGATAAGAAAATCATCTTCATCTCAGCTTCGAGGGATTCAACTACCTACTGAGGTCTCAGGATATGGAAATTTGAAATACCAAGTAACTGCATGGCTCATATATATAAGGCTGCGAAAGAGTTCTAGTTGTGTTTCCTGGAAATTTTGGACCCGTTTACGACAACTCTAGGTCCAGCTCCATCTCGTGAAGCTGGAGCCAACCAAACGGTTTCAACTTCACCAGAAAAATATGGAGTTGGCTAGAGTGTGAGAAACTTCACAAAAAAAAATATGGAGTTAGCTAGAGTGTTCTCACAACAAACTATAGAGATGAAAATGTATTTAGATAGCTTCACAACTCAGCTCCAATCCAAAACTAACTCCTGAAGTTAAGTTTAGGAGTTGGTACTTAAGCAAATGAGCACTTCTATTGGTTGGCAATCATAATTAGGTGAAACCCCACGCGTCATGTAGGCACGTCGTCTGGCCTGGCAAGGCAAGGTGACCGCGCGGGTGTGTTACTCTTGTTCTCTCTACCACACACGTCTCAAGTGCTTAGGAGAGCACTCACCCTTATATTGAGGTCTCTATTCTAAAATAGGCAAGATGGTACTAAACATCTCCATGCATGTCATCCTATAATGTGGATTTTTGTAATTTTTCAAAGAATTAATCTTCAAATAGGTTAAAGCACATCTATTAATTCTAACCGTGGCTCCTCCAGAGATGCTATAGTTATAACATTTCTCAGAGTTCAAAGCATTTACTAATATAACATGTGCGAGATTTCAATATAAATGTAGGTTATTAACTCAAATATGCATGGGGTGTGTGCGCTTGTTGAAAAGAATACAATCTGAAAAAGAAAAGCGCAATAAACATGGACTCCTCTGTGAATTATCTTTACAGAGTTTATTAGGACAAATGTAAAATCCAGTTTTTTGCTGGGCATAAAAGAGAACTTGGAAATTAGATAGAAAAGAAAATTAGATGCTCTAATCTTGACAAGATTATCTGGCCTAAAACGAAATAATTAGTTTAAGGTGGCTAAAATAAAACTTTCATAATGAAATGTGGCCAAACATCAATTCACTCTTTATTTATAAGAATCAGTAAACTGCTTATCGTTTTCTCCATGCCTGTTCAGTTCGCGAAAAAAAAATTTTAGATGTCACATCGGATGTTTGACCGGATGTCGGAAGGGATTTTTGGACACAAATAAAAAAACTAATTTCATAACTCGCATGGAAACTGCGAGACGAATCTTTTGAGCCTAATTAATTTATCATTAGTACATGAGGGTTACTGTAGCACTTATGGCTAATTATGGACTAATTAGACTCAAAAGATTCGTCTCGCAATTTCTCCCCTAACTATGTAATTAGTTTTTTTAATCTATATTTAATGCATTATGCATATGTCTAAAGATTCGATATGATGTTTTTGAAAAAAGAAATTAGAGAACTACACTAGGCATGAACATTTTCCCGATGGTAATCGCTGGTGGAATTTCCATGGTCATGACTTCTGCAGGTCACTTTTGGAAGTCAAGCTTGTCAGTCAATGCGATAATGAGGTTTTTGGACGATTAGTGGAATATTGTATCGGAGACCTGTGCGTGAGAGTTACTACTAAACAGAGCGCCAACGCCACAAGTTCATTAAACCAATCAACTTCAACGGCTATATTCTCTGAAAAAAATTTGGAAAATATCCATTATTTCTAACAATTTTGACACTATATACATGGTTTTATAGAAGAATTGTGAAAATATATATGTTCCGTGGGATGAAAACGTGGGACCATGTGTTTGGCACGGCGCAACAATACGGGACCAACGGGCGACGCAACCACGTGGCGTAGGCACGTGGCACTGCTTCAGTCCCACTAGCCAACCCGCTGATGCGTCGCTGCAGCTGCTGGTTGGTCGCGCGGCCGGCCCGTGGTGCCGCGTTTCCTAGCTGCGGGATCGACGCAATGTCGCGTTTCCCAGTGGTGGGACCTTATCGGTGTCGCACGTTCTAGCTGGCCACCGCGTTGCCGCGGTTCTGACCCTTGGGACCATCGTGGTGCTGCACATTTGGCCTACGGGATCATGGTGGTTTCGCTCGTCCATCCTACGGAAACGCTCAGGCCGATGGTCCCACCTCTCTGTATCGTGATTTCTTAGCGTGTCCGGGTCGTCGTTCTGTATGGTGGGTATATTTTTGCTAATTCCTCCATGCTTCTATATAAATATAAATTATTAATAACAATATATTCACAATTTTTTTCTATATTTTTCCCAATTTTTTTCTATATTCTGTCTATTTCAGAATATAAGCACCTCTAACATTTCAAATTTGTACTAACGCTACCGCCGACGGGGCCGCCATCTGCCACTTTGTCAGCCTTGTGCCGTAGAGGGGACCGAAGCAGGAAGGGGAGCAGTAGGACGAGAGAAGGGGGGAGGGAGAGGGGGTGAGCTGGAGAGGTTGTGGGAGAACGGGAACGAGTGGATAAGACTTGGTTTTTACGTATCAATAAGCGAGTGATAGGAGCAGCGGCACCTATAATATATTAACCGACACATATAATATATTATCGGTGTTGTTTTTTCTAAAAAAAAAGAGCACTATAGTATTTGTGCCGGTTCTATATATTTTCATCCCCCGGAGATAGGAAAAGGTTCATAGCTGTCGGTTTTAAATTAATTGGCACCTATTAGCCAACACATATTAGGTGTTTTGTGGTAGTAGAGAGGGATTACTATGAATATTTAACACATTATATTAAGCCTGAGGGATCGATATAGTGGAGTACGAGTGGAGATCTAGTGACAATTAAGGAAGGGGTCTACACAAATTAATCCAATCCTATGACATCTCTCGTACAAGCAAAGAAAGACCCTAAAAGAAGAGAAAAAAGCAATTGGATCCCTAATTTTGTTTCTTCCACAGCAGTGGTGACCAAGATGGTGACGATAACGGTGCCGGGAAAACCATGGCCAACTACAGATGATGCTAATTTCTGAACCCACATGGGGCCTACTCAATATGGAGGTTGAGACGAGCTTGGCATGAGAGAAAAACTTCAGATTTCAGAAGCCTCTTTAACATCCACCAGTGGGACCAACAAGAGAACCACAGTAGCTAGGAAGGATGATAGCTTGCTGCAGAATTTGTAACGGCTGATCGTACCTTGTTACTGTCGAGGCAAAAACCCATGGGCTTCCAGGCAAAAGAAAGTCACCAGAGAGAACATCCTCAAGAGCTTTCATGGCTGGTCGCGGCTGGGACAAGAAAAATCGAACGTCGATGGCTTCCTTGAACTGCATAAACGAAAGAAAGAAGAAACTGGATAACTCCCTCCGTTTCTAAATATTTGACATCGTTGACTTTTTAGATATGTTTGACCATTCGTCTTATTTAAAAACTTCTGTGAAATATATAAAATTATATGTATATATATAAATATATTTAACAATGAATCAAATGATAGAAAAAAATTAATAATTACTTAAATTTTTTGAAAAAGTCAACTTAGGAAGGAAGGAGGCTTAACCCATCTCCCTTCCGTCACCGGCGGCAAGCCACCGGAAGAAAGAGGGGTCGCAGGAAGAAAGGGGATTTGTTTTTCTCTGTAGCTATCGCGAGAGACTTGGAGTACCAGTAGCTATCTACTGATATCTTTCATTTTTTTTCCTTCATTTTTCTATTTTTCTATACTAATATGGGTTCCACTTTTGGCTGCTAGAAAGGCATAGGAGCATTTACATTTAGGGTGTGTTTAGTTCACGTCAAAATTAGAAGTTTAATTGAAATTGGAATGATGTGACGGAAAAGTTGAAAGTTTGTGTGTATAGGAAAGTTTTAATGTGATGAAAAAGTTGAAAGTTTAAAGAAAAACTTTAGATCTAAACTCGAGCTTAGGAGAAGGAAGACTCACTGTCTCTACGTGCAGCTGCTGGCGACAGAAAATGGTCGCCGGTATTTCTCTTTTCTCACGTACGTTATCTCTCCACGTATACAAATATTTGACGACACGGCAATCACTATAGCCTACTGAGCTAGATGGTTTTACTCTTACCTGCTCTCATGCATGATACACGGCTACACGCGTACAGTTTATGGAGAGGATGGAACTAGAAAACATCCTGCATGCACATGGGTACCATGATAAAAAGGATCAACTTAAACTCGTGAATAGATTGCTTCTAAAATCCTTCATTAATTTATGCTCAAATATTAGAAGTTTCATTGCTAAAATTCCGATCCAATTTTTACTATCTAATATTAGAGCCGCTACGGAGAGGTGCGACGTCAAGGGATGTTGCATCATCTCCTTGGATGAAGGAGCCCCTGCCTTCAATCTTCAGGACTGGTTTAGTTCTCAAAAATTTTCCCAAAATTATCACATCGAATCTTTAGACATATGTATGGAGCATTCAATAAAGATTAAAAAACTAATTGTACAGTTAGGGGGGAAATCACTGGACGAATCTTTGGAGTCTAATTAGTCCATGATTAGCCATAAGTGCTACAGTAACCCACCTATGCTAATGACGGATTAATTAGGCTCAAAAGAATCGTCTCACGGTTTTCAGCCGAGTTATGAAATTAGTTTTTTTTTCATTCGTGTTCAAAAACCCCTTCTTATATCTGGTCAAACATCTTATGTGATACCTAAAAGTTTTTTTTTCACGAACTAAACATGCCCTCAATTTGTCCTTGGGAGATGAGGAACTAGAGAATCAGGCCATGACAGAAGCTCCTTGGTTTGGGACAAAATTAAGGTTGCAAGCCATGATGCTGCCATCGAGTGGCGTATTGTGGACGAACCAAGTTGCACCAGCGCATTGAAAAATCTGAACAGTTATGCTTTGTATCAGCACAGATAGCAGCTGTGATAGTCAAGATTATTTCTATGGGTACCCTTGCGTATGTGATCATGGTTATGAAGGCTCACTTGCTGGAGGTACAGTATCATCACAGTAGCGAAAACTTGAAAACAACAGTTAGATCGAAAAATAGACATCCGATATTCGTCCATGACACCATGAGTTAAAATTTTACTCCGAGTAAAATTTGAACTCATGAGTGAATCTGTAAGTAAAATTTTTACTCGTGATGACGTGAACGAATCTCAGATGTTTTTTTTATGCAACGGTAGTTTTTAGGTTTTCACTACATATGTAGTTTGCACCATATAATTTTCCGGTTTCATTACTACAGCTGTACTCCCTACGTCCATTAGAGATTCTAGCAATGAATCTAGACATGTGCATATCCAGATTTATTGCTTGAACCACTTACATCTTGGGACAAGGTTTTTTTTTTTTTACGGAATGCAGTATAGTACCTAATTAAGTCAACTAGTCGGCAACATTTGCCTTGCACGAGTTATTATTATTGATAGTATATATAAAGAGTCCAATGAATTCCGAACTTATAGTGTATAGAATGATGACTACATGCCATAAACAATTTATAATTATCAGTTTTGAAATTTGAAAATTAAAAATAGAGTTTATGTTCAAAATTTCAAATAGATACAAATATATATTTATTAATTGTGAATTTTGGAAAAAATAATTCTAAAGAATCCATGGCATCTCCTATGGCATGTTTTATTTTACAGAAATTATGAATATAATATACGATCAGTCAATATGATAGGAACATGTTTTCTTATAAAGTTTTGTTGAAAGTTATATGTAAAAAAAAAGTTATATCATAGTTCCAAGAAACGAAAATTATATATAAAATATATACATCCTATTTAATGTTTCTTGTGTAATTTTCTATTTTTGGATTAATAATTTGTTAATTTGAAATTAATAAATATATAGTTGCACTTATTAATTTTTGTGTTGGAGTCCTAATTTATAATTTATTTCCTAATAAGTATTGAGTTGTACTCGGCTTAGAGCATCTTTTAAAGACTTTCCAGGATTTATTTTTTCTGATTCATAATTAGCAAGTATTGAGTTGTATATAGCTCGGTTTGGAGTGTAAATTATATGATTTTCAATATTTAATAAATAATTTTAATTAGGAATTAATCACTGCATATTTTTCTCATGATGCAATTTCAATATATTGTTTTGATTAATTCAATATTTCAAACCTAGTGATTAATGTACTCAATTCGCCTCAAAGCTTAATGTAGAAAAATAAAATAAAGAATACTCCTCAGGATTTCCGAAGGAATGTTTTATTTAACATAAATTCTCAATATGTTTTATAGGCTGCATTTATTTTATTAGCAATTTATTGTTTAAGAGAAAACATGGGCATAATCTATCTATCTATCTATCTATACCACTATCTATCTATACAGCCTATACTAATTGGACACTTTCTACAAGCTCTCACGTTAATCAGAGAAATCTAACCATTGATTATGTAAGTAATCAGAACCATAGATGCAACGGTGCTTTAAAGCCGGCATGCACTACTACAAAACATCAAATAGGTGCCGCCACTATAGGTGTCGGTAGTGTTAAAATCGGCACCTATATGCCTTTTCCCGCTTCCCATAGGTTGAAATCGCAAAAACCAGCACCTTTTAGTGATTATAGGTATCGGTTCTAATAAAAATAACCGACACCTATATTAAAGGTGTCGGTTTTTCAGTAAAAACCGAGACCTTTAATTAAAGAACCGACACCTTTTAATAATTAAAGGTGCTGGTTTTTAAGAAAAAACCGACACCTTTAGAATCGAGCCAAGCCGAGCCAAACCGGAGGAGATATTTCTCTCCCGGCGGGGCCCACACCCAGAGGAGATAACCTCTCTCGACTTCTCCTCTCTCGCTCTCCCTCTCGATTTTTCTCTCTCGACTTCTCCTCTCTCACTCTCCCTCTCGATCTCTCTCCTTTGTGTGCAGCGACGGCGGCGGCGCCTGCCCGGCAAGGGCGGTGGCACCCTCCCCTCTGCTAGATCCGACAGGGGCGGGAGGGGAGGCGCGGTGGCGGCGGATGACATGGAGGAGAGGCGTTGGCGGCCCGGCGGCGCCCTCCCCTTTGCCAGATCCGGCAGGGGCGGGAGGGGAGGCGTGGTGCCGGCGGACGGCATGGAGGGGTGGCGATGGCGGCCCGACGGTGGGAGGGGAGGCCGTGGTGGCCCGGCGGCGGCGGATCCTCAGGGCGACAGTGGCGCCCTCCCCTCCGCCAGATCCGGCGGGAGGGGAGGCAGTGGCGACGGCGGGGGTGACGTCGACTTCGACGTCGGGGGCTTCGGATCCGGTGGCCTCTTCGGATCTGAACACCTGGTGAGCTGATGATTGTCTAACATTTGATTCAATGATGTCAAAAATTTGATAAACATTTGATCAACTTCTTGTTGTGTTGTTGATTGTCTGATGTGAAAATTTGATGAACATTTGATCCATGAACTTATTGTTGATTGTTTGATTGCCGGATTTTTTTTTTGCAAATCGTATACCCTAAACCAGCACCTTTGAGCCCTTCTAATCAGTGCCGCCAACGTGGGGTTTCCCAACCGGCACTGATTGCCCTTTCTATAGTAGTGATGGGCCTGTCTACAATAAACATAATTTTATGGGCTCTTTCCATAGACCATCTGCTCTTATCTCCAGTCAAATGTATACGGGAGAAGCACATAAATCTATATCTATCTATATCTATATCTATACTAATCGGGCACTTTTTAGGAGCTCTCACGTTAACCAGAGAGATCAAGCCATTGATTTAATAGATCCTATCATCACCACCATTGATCATAAAATCAAATTAGTATTTGACGTGGTGGGCCAATGAGCCCACCTACTTTGCGTTAGGTCCACCATATCTCATTGCCTGGTCAACTACTTGTCCTCTCCATACAATACTGATTTTTTGTTTCCAATCTCTATCTCTAACAACCATACCAATCCAGATTGTAAGAGCTCTTGCGCTGTTGCAGCCAACAAACTAATAATTTTACGGCATCACCCACTCGCGCGATTTGTTTTTCACGGTGATCATCATTAGCAGATACCACAATGACCCAGTGTTACTTGAGATTATCCATATATTCAAGCCACTGGAGCACTGGAAGAGATTTCAATATTCCATCAAGTTCTATTCGTCTGACCTGGAGACTTCATCAGCGATGGGAGCAGTTCTATCGCATTTCATCCCCGATCGGCGGACAAAAACCACACAGGTGCTTTTTTTTTCTCAATCAAAACTTTTTATTGTCGATTATTCAACATTGGTTTCTATTTCTCAAATGAGATTGGTTTCTAACTAGATTGTTTGTCATTTGAAATGACACAACCTATACTTAGCAACTCCGTTGTCTGTCTCTTTACTTTCATGTTTAGAGATGTTCCCCACAGATTGATAATTTTTCTTGCATCTACTAAGAAGATCATCTGTGGTAGTCACATCTACAACAATTTACATACGTATTCATTATTTCTGTGCACCTATGAAGATCCATCTATGATAAAGGTTCGATCATCTCAGCTCCCATATTTACTAATAGGAAAAAGTACGAATTACCCCCCGAACTAACGCGGTCGTCCGAATTACCCCCCGAACCATAAAACCGAATATTCTTCACCCCCAACTATACAAACCGGATGAATTATCCCCCTCGAACCAATTCAAAGCGGTTTTGTCTAACGTGGCCCACACGTGGCAATCCAGTCAGCGTTTGTTTAATTAAAAAATTGTGGGACCCGCCTGCCATACTCTTCTCTTCTTCCTCTCTCTATTCTCTCTCTCTCTCGCTTTTTCTCTCTCGTGGCTCGCGGGGACGGCGAAGACGGCGACGGCAAAATATACAGATCATGGAAAGTCACAGTTGAGACAACAAACAGTTTAGAACTTGATATTTATTAGTTATGGATTTCAAATTATTAAATTGTTAAAAACCTACTATGATAGTAAAATGAATGATTCGTAACAAAAATATATTACAACTCGATATTTGCTAATTATAATTGAGCTATAATTTCGATCTCAGTTGTTATTGGTTCCGAATTTGTAATTATTAAATCGTTGGAAACCTAAAACTGAGACTCCAAAACGAATAATACTTGATATTTATTAGTTGTGAATTTTATTATTTAAATCATACAAAAGCTATAACTGCAGCTCGAAATTGAGTATAGCTCGGTAGATATTAATTCCGAATTTCGGGATTATTACATCATGGAAAAGCAAAAACTGAGACTCGAAAATGGATACTTAGTATTCATGAATTACAAATTATAAAATTATTAACTTATATAAAAGTAACTAAACTAAGGGCCTGTTTAGATCCCACCCCAAAATTTTACACTATGTCACATCGAACGTTTGAACACCTACAAGAAGTATTAAATATAGGCTAAAAAACTAATTGCACATAATACGACTAATTTGCGAGACGAATCATGATTTAACAATGTGGTACTACAGTAAACATTTGCTAATGACAGATTAATTAGGCTTAATAAATTCGTCTTGCGGTTTACTAACAAATTTTGTAATTGGTTTCTTTTATTAGTGCCCAAACACCCCATGCGACACCCTATATAATATCCGATGTGACATGCCAAAACTTTACACCCCTGAATCTAAATACCCCTAAGACTCCAAACCGAGCACAACCTATTACATATGAATTCTAAATTTCTGAGTTAGTTTAGGAAAATACTCATTTGAGTTTCGGACAAGAGGACACACGGAATATTAGTGTTTCCTTATAACTTTAAAACAAAGGCAACATATAAGTTTCACAAAATGCAATAACAATGTATTTGGCATATAAGCTAAAATTATAATATCAGTCACAATATAGCCCGTGCAAGGCACGGGTTGGCGACTAGTAATTATAATTGACATGAAATTATAGTAATGTGGGTTAAAAATAACATCACATCTTAATGCTTTCTAGTCGAATTTCTGGTTGGTTCCATTCGACTAGAAATAATGAAGCTACTAAGGAAATAATCATCATAATGATGTTGGCATGCAATCATAATATTGGTCAAATGAAATGTCATATTTAAATACTTTCTAGTTGAATTTCCATTCAACTAGAAAGAAATTGAATGACTTAAGTAAATACTAATCTTAATAGATTTTGACAAGAAATCATATTAACGTTGGTCGAATATAATACCAAGTCTAAATTTCTCGTTGGTTCCATTCAAATAGAAATACTTTAAATAATAATAATAATAATTAACTTTGACATGAAATTATATTAACATTAGTCAAATATAATATAATATCATTAATTTTCTAAGTGATCAAATAATTGACAATAATTTACCAGCAATTTTAAATGGCTCAAAATAATGCCAAAGAAAATTCTGTAAGTGACTAAATGAATTAAATCGGCGGGAATGAAATAAAATCTTGTTCCAACCCATCACTTCCGAAGCTCGACCAAAAAATTGGGCCGACCGATTTAGCTCAAGCGTGTGAGCTAATCGCGCGGCGAGCGGCTAGCGGCCCATTTACCGACGACAGCCCGATGCGCGGCAAAGGTTACGCGGCCCAGTTGTCTTCCGCGGCCCATAAGGCTGTCCAGCCCATCGGTGGTGGCGGCCCGACGCGGGGCCGATCTGAGCCGTCCGATCTAATGGACGGCTAATATTCACCCCACGCCGAAGAAGTCGCCGATTGGAAGGGTGAGAAAACCTAGCTCTTTCTTCTCCCCTTCTCTTCCCGATTTAAGCGTGATGTGTGATCACTGAATATATGTTTGATTTGTGAATCGATGTGCGAATATGGTTGCTAGGAAAGGGAATATATATATATATATATATATATATATATATATATATATATATATATATATATATATATATATATATATATATATGCGCTTATGTCATTTTGCAGTGGGCATGAGTGCATGCCTAGCAAAGGCCTAATGCTAGAAAAAAACAAATTTTATTTTTTTAGGTAAAATACTTATCCGTGATAGGCTTAAATAAAAGACCAATAGAGATGATCTCATCCGTGATGGGACTAAATTTAAGCCCAATAGAGATAAGTCATCTGTGACGGGCTTAAAAACAAGCCCGATTGAGTGAGTCATCTGTGACGGGCGCCATATCAATCATGTGATTGAAGTATGAGCCCGTTACGAATGATCTCATTGCTGACAGGCCCTGATTTGGCCCTGGTTTGACTCATCTGCTGGGTCAAACCTGTCGGTGACGGGTGTCATTTTTGGCCTGATTGAGATAAGTGTCATCCGTGACGGCCAAATACCTGATACAGATAACTTCTCACATATGTGACCATTAGTTCGTGATGGGAGCCCTTGCTGACACCGATGAGGGTTTCCGCCCGATTGAGATGACCTATCCCGTGCTGGTGAAAGTTTCTTAATACCAAGTTTTAGAGCAGGAAGTTATAAATACAACGTTCTAAAATCAGGGTCCAAACTTTGAGATATGAAATGTTGAAAATTTTGAATAGAAGTTGTAGTACTTCAGTAGTAATTTAATTCTGCTAGTAATTTTACTCGTGTTATCATGGAGCCCATGTGTATGCTGGATGTCTTCCACCCGGCCTCCCTGTTTCAACGGTAGGCAATGAATCCTATATGTGATCCTTCAGCATATCCAATGGTTGATCAGTTAAATTATTGATGACTGGTTTGCCCGTGACGGACGTTCTTCTAGTGTGCTTCCCTATAAAATATAGTTGTTCACTTTTTCTACAGTAAGCCATAATCAATTGAGGAGAAGGGGATTGAGAAGATTGGAAAAATATGCAAAACGAGGTGAGCTATTAGCGCATTATTAATTAAGTATTAACTATTTTTTAAAAATTTAAAAATAGATTATATGATTTTTTAAAGCAACTTACACCGTTTAGTAGTTCGGAAAATGTGTACGCGAAAAACGACTCAAACAAACTCACTATCAATCACCTGAAGTCCTCACCACACGTTAGTGGTGAAAGCGTACCTAGCGCACTTCCAATGTGTCCGTCCCTTTAATCAGGGTTTAAAGGGGAGTTCAAAGGTCCATGCCCCTTCTCAGGGGTTACAATATTATGGCCAGAAGTTTGGACGTCTCTGAGGCAACATCCTGTATCGTTGCGCTCATCGTGCATAGATGGTTGCTCTGAAAATCTTAATTTTAGTTTCTTTGGACAAGTTGAACTCGATCTTAAACTAGGGGATAATTACTTATTTGACTCTATTTTAAAACCCAACTACTTGATTCTACTTTTTCATCTCATTTGACCCCGCTTTTCAAAATCAAAGCTACCCTGTTTTCACTGGTCCGTTAGGGTTTCAGTTAGAAAAAGAAAAAATAAATAAATTTACTAACATGAACGGGCCAAAATGTCCTTGATTACTTGTCCTAAGTTACAAGTGGAGTCCTTTCATCCCATCATCCCACATCTCAGTGGCGCGGCTGGCCGGCGCGTGAAGGGAGGAGGAGCAGCGGTGTCGGCGAGCGACGGGAGGGACCGCGGTCAGCCTGGGCGCGCGGAGGAAGAGGCCGCATCGGCACCGGTAAGCGGAGGAGCAGCGGCGCTGGCTGCGGCAGCGTGGCAACGGCGCGTGGTGGAGCAGCGACGCCGGCTGCGGCCACACGAAGGGAGGAAGGTAGGGGCGGCGTCGGCGCCGGTGCACGGAGGAGCAGCAGTGCCCACAGCTGCCGCGCGAAGGGAGGGAGAGGGGCGGCGTCGGCACTGGTGCACGGAGGAGCAGCTGCGCCGGCTGCTGCCGCGCGCAGGGAGCAAGGGAGGGGCGGCGTCGGCACCGGTGCACGGAGAAGCAACGGCGCCCGCTGCCGCACGGAGGGAGCGAGGCGCCGGGTGCAGCCGTGCGGAGGAAGGGAGGGGCGTCGGCATGGGCTGGTGGAGAAGAAGCGACGGCTGCTGCTGCCGCGGAGGAAGGGAGGAGCAACGGCACCGACTGCTGTTGGATATGTATTTGGATCTGAAATTTTTTGTTGGACAATATACTGCGAATTTTTTTAAAAAAGTTGTCAAATTGAATCAAACGTTTCAAATTGAAGACAAATCTGTTTAAATTTGTCAAAGCTATGCCAAATTTACTACAAATATTTAAAAAGGTTCGAATGAAGAAAAAGCTTTGATATAACGTGGTTAAATGAGCAAGGGCAAAAATGACAATTTGCTTATGAGTTAACACTTTTATTTGGCCTGCACGGAATAGGGTCAGATGTGATGTTCGGTTTTAAAAACAGGGTCAAATAAGCAAACATAAAAAGTAGGGTCAATTTGATAGTTTGGCTTCAAAATGGGGTCAAGTAAGTAATTGCACGTTGACTGACCTGGAATTGACTAGGGAAAGTGGCACCATTTACGTCGTATTTGGTTTAAAACCAACTACATATAGGCCGTGTTTAGTTCTAAGGTTTTTTTTTTCAAACTTCCAACTTTTCTATCACATCAAAACTTTTCTACACACAGACTTTTAACTTTTCCGTCACGTTGTTCCCATTTCAATCAAACTTCTAATTATGGTGTGAACTAAACACAGCCGCCATAGTACTCCTTCTGTCCCACTCATTAAAGCACAGTTAAACATAGCACATGTTTCAAAACTAATCTTTAACTATAATTTTTTCACATACTATATTGTTTGTATCAACGAAATCATAATTATATGAAACAAAATTTAAAGGGCAATTCAATGATATTATTTTTATCAAATAAACTTTAATTTATAATAAACTATTTAGTTGTCAAATACTTGGAGAGTTGCATATTAAAATACGTGTACGCTGGGATAGAGAGTAGTACCATTTTTCTCATCTCATGCATTCCAAAGGCAGAGGACTAATCCACGCATTAACCTACTACTGGATTTATTAATTACGTGTATGGTAGCAAAGCGAGAGTACGTGGTGCGGACATGCGAAGCACTCCACTTATACAAGTACATCATATTGGACACTGAAACCAAGCAACATATCCCTATGCCACACTCTACTCCTAACACCAAGAGGCAAAGAGCGAGATGATGCGCTCACTACACGCCACGAATTCTCTGCACCTGCACCTGTTGCTTGTCTTGCTGCTGGCGACGACGCTACTGACATCGGCGAAGGATTTGGCTGCCCCAAAGAACCCAAGAAGGACCATATGGCAGGGCGGTTCCATCAACGACTGTTGGGAACGCGTAGGCTACGATAGTATAAATCAAAATTTTCTATCGCGTAACCAGGAACCATGCAAGTATTAGATCATAGATCATTACCACTCGACGCGCTGCGCAGCGGAAGAAGATGCTAAGAAGTTGAAGGAACTCTCGTGAAGTAGTGCGCGTCGATGTAGAGGAAGTAGTCGATCGCACCGGCTCGACCATCTCCTCCTCGTGCGTTCTCCTTGCCGTACTCCCACGCCGATCAGCACCGCAAACCGGTGGTGCCTCTACCGGTATCCACACGTACAAGGACGGAACGCCACGTGCAGATGTGCTAGCACCCGCGCGCGGCTAGGGTTTCTCACGTGATGCAATACCTCCGCCGATCACACCCCTCACGAATATATAGGATCCATGACTCGGGCCTCCAGGGCCCGTAGGACTCCTATTCGGATTCCTATACGAATTAAGCTCATATTGGATCTCCATCCAATCCCCTTATTCCAGCCCATTAAGCATGCGACCCTGTAGGTTCATATACACTCGGCTGTAACCCGAAAACTCATTTTCGGTGCACGTGTCAACAGCGGTCCCTAGCAGAACGTATTGACCCACCGGGTATACATAAAGATCATATCGGCTGAACCTCTAGTGTGTACTTGTATGAACCCCTTTGCCTCATGATATCGATTAAACTCAAGGCTAGATATGTGCCATCCTCTAATAGCTCAATCATTCACTTGAACCTGTGATAGATTATATAACTTGTGATTGACTCCTCAATCACCTTTGGCATGGCCATACACTTTCATAATCTATAACATCGAGGGGTCCAGAGATATCTCTCCATAGGAGGAGCAAATCCCATCTTGATTATTCATATCGCACTACATGTTTCACAGCATACCCGAAAACTACTTCTATAACTTCCCAATTACGGAGTAGCGTTTAGCAGTCCCTAAGTAAGCTACTACACATGTTGGTAACCATAATATCTCAGGTCTAAGTATTTAACACAAACACTAAATGAGATCACTGATGACACAACACATATGGTTCTTGCAGTGTCTCCTGTTAAGTCTATCCAATAACATATTCCCCAACATGTGTTCACATTATTAATTTGGTATCTCTGTACCATGATCCATGAGACATGATCATCAATTAATACATGTGCTGATCATTTAAACATATTTGTTCCACATATGATATTTGATCAGGGATCCTTTAGAAATAGTAACAAATAACATAAAGAGTCTCATGAAAGAATCACATATTCATTAACCAATAATGAGTTATCTATTTTAAGAAACAAAGTCAGATAAATATGTAAACATAGTATGTGATACAATCATCTCTATGATTGCCTTTAGGACATATCACTAACAACAGCCACCCTTGCTGGTTGCCAGAATTCATGTGGCAATCTGACCTTCGTGTACCCCTTCGGCATCGGCTCCGGCTGCTTCCGTAGTCCCGACTTCAAGCTCATCTACGATACCACCAGAAGCCCTCCGAAGCTCTTCTTGCACGATGGTATCACCCAAATTACTGATAGTATTAACATCGTTACAACAGAGGGTACGTATTCTAGCACGGAGGACACCTTTTACCTTGATTTTTCATATCCCATCTCAATGGCAAATGCAAAAACTGTTTTCTGGTCTTCGTCGTCCCCGAAGTCTCTTGGAGATTCTTTTGATGCTAAAGTATCCGGGCTAAGTTTTTCCGGTTGCGACTTTGATGTTTATTGGTTAAATCATCCATCAAAGCGAGGAATGGCCAGCTGTACAGCAACCTGCCCTGACGGTGAAAGAACGGATATGGTGGCTGCTAAGGAGAATTGCAACGGCAATGGCTGCTGCCTAATCTTGTTTGGTGACACATGGTTTGATTCTCCATCAACTGCAAAATTCAAATTCGTCCGCCGTGGCGAAGTCAATCTTGAATCGCATCATAACCGAAGCTTGTTATGGGAAACAATAAATGCCTATCCATGGGAGTATATCACTTGGAGAATCGTTGATCATCCTGACTGCGTAAGTGCCCGTAAAAACCAGATAAGCTATGCTTGTCTCAGCAACAAGAGCATTTGCAAAGACTTGGTGGACTTTTGGGAATTATGGCTACAACTGCAAGTGCCGCAATGGCTATAGAGGCAATCCCTATATTCTGGATGGCTGTTCACCGGATAATGGTAAAACAATCTGCAAACCATTTTATGCTGTTGTATTAATTCTTGCATGACACTTGATACTTGTCTGATGAAAAACATGACAATAAGATAAATCCCTTAGAATGGTATGAAAAATTGAACTTAACTCTCCATCAATCAGGATCCAATTCGGAGGAATTTGATCGAATCCCCACATATCTAGATGAAAATTATGTCCACTCATCTAAATCCCGTTTTCGATATTTTATCAATATGCCATTTTCATTCCCTAGCGCCAGCAGCTCCTAAGTGCTGGAAGTGATTTTTCTTTTTTGGGATAATGGAAGTCTACAAGTCAAGAAAGGTACAAAATGCTAGAGGCCCGAACATGCAATTGCGTATAACTCTGGAAGCCTTTTACTCAGCGAGGCTCACGACCTAGGATTCCACTGGCACCACTGCCCTACATTGCAATTGCGTATAACTCTGGAAGCCTTTCGAAATGATTTGGTATCGTGAGGTACCAGTACCTCGAGATACTTTTTGCTGGACTGGAGCAAATCTTCAACTAGATGCCTAACGACTGCCCTACATTTATAATACTATACTGTGTTAGGTATCAAACTGTTCAGGACAATAACAGGAAAAATCGAAATTAATTTGTGAATGGATAAGATGAGAAATCTTCTCTACGGTAATTAGAGTTTGTGGAAAATGGTGTAGTTTAGTTCAGAAATGGTGTGTAGTTTCGAAAATATCAAAAAACAATGGCATTCTTTGCACATTTGCATATGGACCTAATTAATTTTAGATGGCCATGCATCCATTTGTACTTTAGGATAACTACTTGAGGATGTATCCAGCGAAAACAAGCTAAGTGCTAGAAACTCATGAAAAGCATACCAAATGTTTTATAAATTCATGACAAATTACTAGAGATAGGTGTAGAGATAAAATACATTCTCACAAAATCTCAAGTTTTCAGACTCAAGTTTGTTTGGGCGTATAAAAAATTTTTTTGGGTGAATTGTAATTGGACACTATTCACCTGAAATTTATCATTTTTGTTACTCTCAAATGAAGTTGAGTTTGGACACTATTTACCTGCATATTATAATTACATGATACATACTCTCTCCCCTTCAACTCTCCCTCCTCTCCTTTCTCATTCAATTCCTTCCTCTTCTATTTTTTAGCTAATTAACAACTTAATATAATAATAATCATTAATTATAAACCTAAATGATTATAATTCTTTAAGTTATGTCATGTTTTTAGTTTGCTTGAGCTGCTGTTTTATTTATAATTAAATAAATAATTCAAGATATATATTACCATATTTCATTGTATAAAAAGAAAATATGTCATTTGAACATAGACACCTATATATGCATGGCAACCAAATAGAAGAACATTATAAAAAATAATAATAAATATTATATCTCCTTAAATCATTTGACATTCACGAAAGCGCACATATGATGTCATGTGTTGCGTCTTAAAAATTGAAATTAAAATATTAGACATTGTAAGACAAAAATATGTGACTATCGGTTTTGAATTAAATCGTTGGATCCATTATGCTAACGTATTAATTTGCCAACAAAGCAAATACGCAAACCTATTTTACAATTTATCACTTGGCTGAATTTTTTTTTCTTATTTTATCGGCCATGCGAAATTTACACAACAACTGGGAGAATTTACTATTTGCCACTCTCTCAAAATGCCAGTGCTCAAATACCACTCTCCCAAATTTTCATTCCCAAATGCCACTTGGGCCCACATGTCAGCCTCACTTTCCATTCAAACAAAAGTGATGCGGGACCCGGTGCTGGATGAGGCTGACATGTGGGCCCAAGTTGCATTTGGGAATGAAATTTTGGGAGAGTGGCATTTGAGCACTGGTATTTTGATAGAGTGGCAAATAGTAAATTCTCCCCACAACATCTAGACTAAACGTGGATAATATATAAAACTACAAGTTTAACATCCTTTTATATTAGTTTCTTAGTTTATATTGTTTGTTGTTTATTTTCATGGGATCACCTACATGCGTTTAATTGAAGCTAGAACATACCGCCACACCCCCCAAAAAGAAAGTAAACTGCCAGTTGTTTTTAGTTTATATGCTCTTTTTTATTTGATTTCATTCATGTTTATTCACCTATACGCATTTTCATATATTAGAATAATTTTCCATTCCGTTTGGTAATTACCTGAAAGAGCTAACATTAATTGAAGTTAGAACATACTTTGTGTCCTCAAGTAAATGGTAGAAATGTGAGTTGTTTAACGATGATCTAATGCCTAAAAGAAACAATTGATTCATAAGAGAAATTTGGTCAGCTGGTGAATAAATAGTCCTGAACATGCAAATTTCTATGGTGAATAACATAACTTCTTTTTTCCGGGGAAATTAACATAACTCCATGACAGTAAACACTTTTCTTTCAATTGGAATCAGGGTATAGTCCATTTCAACAGAAATCAAATTGTATTCGACACTGTGGGAATATTAGCGTTCCATTCCCATTCGGCTTGGAAGAAGGTTGTTATGCAAGGATACAGTTTTACCTCAGTTGTCAAAATGCAACTTCGTCCACCCTTGTATTGGACGATGGTTATGGGTCAACTTATAATGTAACAAACATATCAGTGGACAATGGGCTCATCGAATACATTGGCCCGAAAACTGCTTCTGAAGTCGAAATCTATACACCTGATGATGATTGGCCACAAAGTCTTTATGTTCGGGTTGGGACACCAGTTGTTTCTGTCCAATGGGTTGCTGCTCATCTAACATGTCAAGATGCAAAACGTAACAGTTCTGGATACGCCTGCATAAGCACCAACAGTGAGTGTATAACAAGCAATCCTTCTGATAGGTATGTTGGTTACCGATGCAAATATGCACAGGGATACCAAGGAAATCCATACATAAGAAATGGTTGTGTCGGTACGTACTCTGATCCTTTTCTTTCTCTAACAAGACATGGTAAAAAGTGTACTAGATTTATCGTTATGGCATTTTACCCTTTTAACTTTACACCGTGAAAAAGTTAGCAAACCACAGTCCTGTATCGTGGACTATTATGTTGTTTTAAGGAAAATGTGGCAAGTACTAGCAAAAAGAAGCAGTTATTTGCTCCCATAGTGCTGATTTACATATACCTCTATAAATTTGAAATGATTCACCATACTGCTGGTGGCCCACAAGATGTCCAGCTTTTATTAAAAAAAATGATTTTGTCAACTACTTAAAACATGGATATAGTGCCAAGATGATCTCATATGGTTGTGCCTACAGAACTCATGGACACGGTCAGCACTAGCTCCTTTTATGATGACAGACGTCAGGCATTGTCATCTTTTTAAAATATAGGACATGTGAATTTATCGATTTGTTTATATTGTTTTGACTCAAGTATTCAATGTCATGTTTCTGAGGGATGTAATTAAGGATCGATAGTATCCCTAAAAAATGGATAGCATTGGTAATTTCTGTTCTCTTTCTCAGTTCTGAACACTTCTTGTTTCCGCTGTGCCGCAAAACAAAGTCATTTATTTTGAAAATGTGGAAGCACTAAGTTAAACAGCAAGTAATTATTTTTCACCCCAGCGACCACATATTTTTGGTTATTTTTTATTTTAATTGTCATCTAGCTAATTTTTCGACACACACTAGCTAAATACCCATACTTTGCTACAGATTAAAATGAATTATATATATATGTGAGTTGTGATGATTTTGGGACAATTTGATCCCTATATACGTGTTTGCACAATAAACTTGTGTTTTAAAAATGAAATAAGATGGAGTCATATGTAGAAGAACTATTTTGTAATATCTCGATCTCTGGTGAAAATAATGACTATGATGCATGTGATAAATGAAATAAAACTACCAGGTCCAACCGCAAATACTGCTTTTCTTTTCTGAGACAAGCTAGATTAGATATTGCACCGGCTGAACATCTGTTTTAATTTTTTTATCATATCTAATATTAGTTTTCACTTCGTGCCTTAATTAAATATTCAACATCCTAAATATTCAACATCCATATGGTTCACTACAGATATTGATGAGTGCCTTCAACCAAACATCTGTCCCGAGATGTGCAATAATACAGTAGGGAGGTACAAATGTATTTCATGCCCTCACAAGACAGAGTATAATCCACTAAGAAGGCGCCGTATACCAAAACGCCTAAACCACCTTCTCTTAGGTAACCCTACTTTGTACCATGAATTATTAAGTAAATTACAGTGTTTTTTTATGAAGAACATAATAAAGATGTTCTTTGTTGTAATGTTGTAATGTTAGGTATTGCAATTGGTCTGAGCGTTGGTTTTGGAATTCTACTTTTTTGCTTGAGTGGGGGTTTCATTATTCGTCGATGCAGAAATGATATCCAAAAACAAGTAAAAAGGAAATACTTTGAGAAAAACAAAGGGCTTCTTCTAGAGCAGCTAATATGTTCAAATGAAAAGCCAAGTGAGAACAAAATTTTTCCATTGGAAGAGCTTCAGAAGGCGACAAACAACTTTGATCCTACACGTATTATAGGTATTGGAGGACATGGTATTGTGTACAAAGGCATCCTATCTGACCAACGTGTTGTTGCCATAAAAAAGCCTAAAATTATTAAGGAAGGAGAAATAAATCAATTTATCAACGAGGTTGCAATACTCTCTCAAATAAATCACCGAAATATCGTAAAACAACATGGATGTTGTCTTGAAACAGAGGTCCCACTTTTAGTATATGACTATACCAAATGGATCTCTTTTTGGGATCATTCATGCTGATCGAAGTAATGAGGAATTTTTGTCGTGGGGTGATTGCATAAGAATTGCAACGGAGGCTGCAAGAGCTCTTTATTACCTTCATTCTGCAGCATCATGGTCAGTTTTCCATCGTGATGTGAAATCCTCTAATATACTATTGGACGGGAATTACACTGCTATGGTTTCTGATTTTGGAGCTTCAAGATTGATTCCTTTTGATCAAAGTCATGTTATTACAAATATACAAGGCACATTTGGATACTTAGATCCAGAGTACTATTATACTGGACAACTAAATGAGAAGAGTGATGTATATAGTTTTGGAGTTGTTCTTGTAGAATTGCTTCTTAGAAAAGAGCCTATCTTTACAGATGAGTCTGGATCGAAGAAAAACTTGTCAAATTACTTTATTTCGGAGATAAAAGATAGGCCTATTAGAGAGATAGTCGCTTCTCATGTTCTGGAGGAAGCAACTGAAGATGAGATTAACACCATTGCCTCTCTTGCAGAGGATTGCTTAAGGCTTCGAGGTGAAGAAAGGCCCACTATGAAGGAAGTGGAAATGAAATTGCATTTTTTGCATAATAAAGTCAATGTTGTTCAACAAAGTAATAATGAAAGACACCTACTTCAACCTACAAGACCACCACATCATAAAGCTATGACAATTGATACAGGCAACAAAGCTATTTTAGAATCTTCAACTTGCTATAATTTGGAGTGAGAGTTTATGTCATCTGCTAGTATACCACGGTGACACGGTTTGGCAAAATAATCCATTTGTTTGCTTGCTATATTGCAGCCACTCATTTATGTATTAGTGTACACCCAATGTATTCTATATCAAACTAAATACTCCGTGTGCACAGAGTCTTTTTAGCACTTACAAGCATTATCTGAATAAATTGTTGGATAATTAAATTATATATTTGTGTATATGTTTTCGTATAGCTGCATGGTATCTTGCTGAATGGCATTTTCAAAGATGAGAAGATCTAATAAAACTACAGAAGTGTAGCTTTTTGATAGTGTCACGTTGTACTTAGAAGTACAGTTATGTCATAATGATTGACGATATTTAGATTTTTTTTCATAATTACATCACTGTGGGGTAGAAAATAATTAAGGAAATAACAATCTTAACGAAATCATCTTTCTTTCTAGATAAACTTCCGTTGGTTCCATTAATCTATAAATAATTTACTCAGTATTACAGCAGATCTTAAATAATAAGCATTGATAATTACATATAATTAATTTACCTTGGCTTAATCAATCAAATGCAAAATAAACATAGAATTTCATAGTCAAAGCACCATTGGTCATAAAAAATTATGAATAATCTTAAAATTAATTCATTAACTATATCACTGTTGGGTACAAAATAACTAAAGATAAATAATTATAATTGACATGAAATTATAATAACGTGGGCTAAAAATAACATCACATCTTAATGCTTTCTAGTCGAACTTCTTGTTGGTTCCATTCGACAAGAAATAATTAAGTTACTAAAGGAAATAATCATCATAATGATGTTGACATGCAATCATAATATTGGTCAAATGAAATTTCATATCTAAATACTTTCTAGTTAAATTTCCATTCAACTAGAAAGAAATTAAATGACTTTAAAAAATAACTGATCTTAATAGATTTTGACATGAAATTATATTAACATTGGTCAAATATTATACCAAGTCTAAATACTTTCTAGTTAAATTTGTCGTTGGTTCCACTCAACTAGAAATACTTTAAATAATAATACTCCCTCCTTCCCAAAATGTTTGCGTTGACTTTTTTAAACATGTTTGACCGTTCGTCTTATTCAAAAACTTTTGTGAAATTTGTAAAACTATATGTATACATAAAAGTATATTTAACAATGAATCAAATGATAGGAAAATAATTAATAATTATTTAAATTTTTTGAATAAGACGAACGGTCAAACATGTTTAAAAAAGTCAACGGCATCAAACATTTTGCGATGGAGGGTGTAATTAAATTTAACATGAAATTATATTAACGCTAGTCAAATATAATATGATATCATTAATTCTTTCTAGATATACTTCCCATTGATTCCATTTTCCAGCAATTTTAAATGGCTCAAAATAATGCCAAAGAAAGTTTTGTAAGTGACTAAATGAAATAAATCGGCGGGAATTCAATAAACTCTTGTTCCAACCCATCACTTCCGAAACCGGACCAAAAAATTGGGCCGGCCCATTTAGCTCAAGCGCGTGAGCTAATCACGAGGCGAGCGGCTGGCGGCACATTTACTTATGACGGCCCGATGCGCGGCGAAGGGTACGCGGCGCAGTTGTCTTCCGTGGCCCATAAGGCTGCTCAACCCATCGGCGGTGGCGGATTGACGCGGGGTCGATCTGAGCCGTCCAATCTAATGGACAGCTAAGATTCACTCCACGCCGAAGAAATCGCCGACAGGAAGGGAGAGAAACCTAACCGCTCTTTCTTCTCCCCTTCCCTTCCCGATTCAAGCGTGATGTGGACTAAGGTTCCCAATCTTCCGATAGGTATTGATAACTCTCGATTTGGCGTAAACTTGACACAAGTCGATCCGGCTTCTGAAAGAACACGCTCTTGAGCCCCGTAATCGCAACACCACGTGTCCTCTGGTTATCAACCGTGCCGAATCCCGGTTGACCTCGCCGAGAAGGCTAATCCCTGCATGCGAATTGAAGAACAGAAGCAAGAACAAGAAAGATTGCAACACAATTACATATGAATGATTAAGCTCTCGAATTTGGAGTTTCACAAACCGATCTAGCGGCGAAACTGTTCTTGACAGATTAATCTAAGCAAAACCCGATTCAAAACGATTACGGCTACTGAATAAATATGATTAGGGACGTCCTATCCTAGGGCGCACACCCTCTTGGGCTAAGCCCACGACACAATTACAATTATAACGTCCTATCAGATTCAGACTAGATGAGGTACGTGGCTTGTTTTGTAGATTTCCGACAGCTCGATTGGAATTTTGACGTGGGACCGAAACCATCGTAATGTAGACTCCATAAGATTTCCAACAAGTACTCATGGGCCCCAAAATTCCTTCTAGGTCAGCAGCTAGGTCGGTTTGAAGTTGATGCTGTCCGAAGGCCCGAACCCGAATCCAAAACGTATAGAATTTTATCTCTTGTCTTCTATGGACCAAAAGTAACACGGTGAGGTAGAAGTAGACTTGGAGAAGATCTTGATTTGCTCCCCAATCTTCTTTTTTGATCATCCATGCATTCCTTATACTCGTTTTCTTTTCCTTTACCCAAGCAAGTACCTCTGCAAATGAAAAGATACAAAACTAATGATGTAGTAACATTTGTTCAAATATATAACTAGTAAATCTAATATAGAACATATGCACCTTTGGCTGTATAATACATAAGGTAGTTATGGTTATATCCGAGCTAGTCGTGTCATCATCAAAGTGCCCAATGAGCGAGCGAGCGAATCGACGAGTTGGAGTGCGCGTGGCGATGACCGCCTCCGTGGCTCCATCTTCATCAGCTAGGGGGCGCGCTTGGGAGCGGGGCCAAGTCATGGAGTTTAGGCGTTGTCAGCGGTCCGGTGAAGGGGTTTCCGCATGCGGCGACACGGCTGGGGGGGGGCACTGAGGCAGCCACGGTGGGAAGATTCGAAGGCGGCACGCGCGCGACGGAGAACTGGCTCGACCCAAAAGAGGCCGGAGAGCTCCGGTGAGCTTAGAGGGGCTTTAAGTCTATCAAGCCCCAAAAAGGCTGAAGCTTAAATTTCTTAATTTGATTTTGGATTTGATTCGGATTTTGGGGCTTAGGGTTCTTCACCCGAATTATGGCTCTTCTCAATTTGGCTTTCTGATTTGGGGAAAAAATTGGGAATTTCAATCTATTTTTTTTTCCCTATTTTCCTCCTCTGAGTTAATTTCTTCATTGAGTTAGCCGAAGCTAATAACTTAAGCATGAATCCTTATTCAACTTGATTAACTTAAATAGGACAAAAACTTCAACTAATTGAATCTTGACGAGCAAACTGACATCTTGTCTGTTTATCTATAAGCATATATGTAATCTGTGGCTTATTGTTGATATTCATGCATATTTGGATTTTTATCACTAGCTGGCAACCCGTGCGTTGCACGGGCTAATTATTATTTTTATAAACAAGTATTAAATTTTAATCATATGTTGAAGTATTGGTTATTTATTTTTCAAAATATGTCTTAAAGGCAATTAGCGGATTCGCCCTACAACTTTTTGTGGATCTACATTTTAAAATAATCTTGATTTTCCCACGGAATTGTTACATTTTATTTCCATAGATATAAAATGTATAAATGGATTTAAATGTAGAATTATATTTTTAATAGATAGATTAATAAAAACCAAGTAATTTAATTTTCCTATTGAAAATAATTGTGAATTTTGACAACAACAGTAAATACAAAATCTTTGTAACACCCCAGGTAATCGTGTACCTAGAGTGCCACACAAAAAACACTAAAAGCCACTAACTCACAAGTTTTTTTTAGAAATTTCGGCAGAGTCTCCCCTATAATACGGACATCCACGACAGGCAATTATAAGATAACTCAATAACGATATAATCCACACAATCCAAACTATCCTAGCTCCATAAGTTCCACGATAAAGTAAGGACCAGAACTTTAAATGACCTCTACAAGATGTATGCAAAACTTTGCTAAGCAGAATCATAGTCTAAAACTAAATTTCAATAGTGTGCAATAATGATGTGTAGTCCAAGGGTGCTACTCCCGCCCAATGCTGATCAATGTGATTAGGTACCTAAAAACCAAATTAAACATAAGAGTGAGTAAAGAATACTCAGCAAGTACAATATTGAACTAGTAAAACATACACTGGTTTAATGCAATAAAAAACCAATATGAAAAGTTGGATTTTCTTTATTCTAAAACAAAGAAGTCAAAAGATAGTAGTTTCCTCCCGGGCAGGTATGAATATCCTCTTAGCATTACCGGTAAGCCGAGCGAGCGTGATCAGCGCTTCTCAAGGATCATGAATAAAGATCCAAATTACACTCTCATGACTACGCATGGTACTTGAATAATGTTGTTGTCGAAAGGACAACTACGTCACGTCAAAGGACGTGGTTACTCAACAGTGTTGGAAAAAGCAATAAACGTATTGATTGATAAAATTTTTTTGGGATCCCCCATTACATAGCCCTAGGGGTTTATTTATAGCCCCACTGCAGGATATCAGCTGCTAGGGTTTAGGATTATAGGGGATTTTACATGGTTGCCCTCATGAGAGGGACGTTTACATGGGTATATAGCGTCATTTGCATTCATGGGCCTTTAATGGGCTGATAGGCCGGGCCTGGTCTAGGGCGAAGGAGCCCTAAAGGTTGGGAGCGGCCTGCCAGGCCTCCTTGATGCCGAACTCATCAAGGCGAAGCCTTTGTAGTTCGCCGTATGCCCTTCGCCCAAGATGCCTTCGCCCGAGATGCCTCTACTTGCGAAGCACCGGCGCGGGTTTCCAGCTTTCGCCATAGGGCTCCGCCCGAATGGTCTCGACGTCTTTGGCTTGGATCCTTGCTGGTACTATGGTTTCAGCGGGTTCGGCCGAACGGCCTCATGGCATGCCTCCAACAAGCCCCTCACGGGCAAGGGTGAGTAGGGAGCTTCAGCCGAGACCATGCAAACCATGTGGTATGGTATGAGGCGCCCCCTTTCGGCCGATGTTCCCGTCGTAACCTACATTGTTCCTGCAAAACAGAGTTTGTTTGTTTCTGTGTTTAGATGAAATTTCTTTGAGGAAAAGAAAAATTCCTTTTCACGTCTGTTGCAGAACGTCGAAAGGAGGTTTTTTTTTCACTATGAATAGTAATGGGCTCCATGGGCTTTTACTGTTCGGCATTGTTCCGATGGGAATTTACCGTTTCGTCTGCCCTTTGCCACGTGTCAGAGCCTGATTGGTTGGCAGGCGAACGGTCTCGCTACGGGGTTATTTATACCCCTGAACCAGCCTGCCATTTTTCACTTTCCCGCGCTTTTTCCTTTTTACCACTTGGCGCACTCTGTGCTCTCTTCGTTCTTCCGTTTCTTTAGCTCTTTCGCCATCGTCATGTTCCCAGCCTTTCGACCCCTTGTCTCTTTCTCCTGTACCATGAGCCCAATGGCCCCCCGCAAGCCTACCAAGGCCGGACCGACCGGCGAAGATCCTGGAAGTCTTGGCAAAGGGTGGTCGTGCTTCCTTGGCAAATCACTTGTCAAAGAGGCCGACTTGGGCGAACTGGTGTCATTCGGTTTTCTTACAGAGTACCAAGGGTCGTGCGGGGTTGAGGCAGTTGTTCCGTCGCCTGGGGATGGTCGAACGGTCGTCTTCTCCACATACTTCGCTGCTGGCCTTCGCCTTCCGTGCGATGACTTCTTACCTTCGGTGCTTTCGATGTATGAGGTCAAGCTTCCCCAGCTTAGCCCGTCGGTGTTCCCGAAGTTGGCGGTTTTCGCTTGGATGTGCCGGACTTGTGGGTTTGTCCCTACCGCCGAGCTTTTCGCCACTTTATTCACTGCATGTGTTTCGACCAAAGATGTGCAGATGCCGGCTGGTCCAAGGAAAACCATTTTTGGTTGCGTGAACTTCATGCTTCGACCGGAGCGTTCAGATGCTTGGCCAGTGCCCGCATCGATGGCGAAATGGGACAGGAATTGGATGCAGAAATGGTTCTACGTCAACAACCCCTATTCCTCCAAAGATGCTCAGGTGAACTAGCTACTTTTTGAGCGTTCTGCCATCACCATCAACGCGAAGCCAAACGTGGAGATCGACGGGACTCTCGGGTCCCGGCTCATTCTCCTTCGCAAAGTTGCCTGACGGCTCAGCCCCAGGGATCTTTGCGAGGAGTTTTGTCTCCTTCGAATTTCGCCTCTCGCCCGCACGTGGGATGTGTCCGTGAACGAGGGCGAAGAAGTTCTTGGGCTTCCCCGCCTCGTTCTCCCTGCCGGGGCCGAAAGTAAGATTTTTTGTTTTAGGCTGCACACTTCTTTTATGAAGGCGCTTTGTAGGCTACACGGTTGTGTTTTTCTCTTTTCGCCTGCGGACTTTGGAAGACGCTGAATTTGAAGCGTCGAAGATGATCGGTGCTCTGACTAGAGCCGAGTTCGCCCGCTTGCTTCAGCGCCAAGCCGACGGCCAAGTGAATCGTGTCTTCGCTGGCGAATTGCTGAGCTGATCGAACCCCTCTCGGGTCATCGATGACGAGGCTGGCACTTCGAAAAAACACAAGCGTGCGATCACGAAAGGCGGCCAAATCCGAACCCGCCGTAGTGCAAAGGCCGCCGTCGAAAGTGATGGGGAGGAGGAGGAAGAGGAGGATGCCGATGTCGGTTCTAAAGAGGATGGCTCTGATGGCTATACCCCCAGCCCTACCCCTGCAAAATCTGGAGCAGGCTCGCACGTTTCGCCTACGCGGCCACAGGATATCGTCGTGGCGAACACCCTTTTGGCGATTTCCAGCACAGCCGCGAAACCGATGATTGCCATTAGAAGGAAAAAGAAGAAGGGGAAGATTGCGCAGGTTGGGCATGGCTTTTCGGACAGCGAGGGGTCCGACGGGACCCCTACTTCACCAGTGCTGCAACGCACGGCGTCCCGTGGCAGACGCGTGTCTCTGCCACCCGCTAGCGATGCCGAGGCGGCAACGGGAGGGAGTGCTTCAGCTCCGGCTGCTGGGACGAACCTAGCTGAAGGCGAACGGATCGATGTGGTCCCTTCGCCTATTTGTCATCGAGAGGTGAAGGCCCCGGCGGTTGAAGGTAGTGTTTCGGACGTGACGCTTACCGCCCCACACTTCATCCCCGCCGACTTCGCCACGCGGCCTGAAATCACCCCGTTCATAGACGGGGTGTGCCAGGTCATAGCGCCGACCGAAGGCCTTGGGCTCTTCACCGAACTGAACGAGTTCGGCGAAAGTTGTGCAGCTGTGGAGAGTCTATTCGTACGGGTATGACCCCCCCTATCCTTCTTTTTTGTTTTTGGTGCCGAATGCTGCTCTTTCGCAAGCTTTCTGATGTAACATATATTTCTTGTCAGAGCCTTGTTGCGCATCTAAGTGCCAACAAGTCTGCCTTAGAGCGACTTGATGGGTACCGCCTTCGCCTTCGGAAGTCCGAAGAAGATCTTCGGTACAAGGAAGACGAGAGGCGCGTTGTGGCGGAGGCTTTAAAGAAGGCGAATGCTGAAAACAGGTCTCTCCGCTTTGATCTTGAAGCGGCACGCAAACGGGATGCCGAACGAGACCGTAAGCTTGCTTCGGCTGAGGAGAAGATTAAATCCCTCGAAGCCCGCGTTGCGTCGGCCGAAGCTACTGCCGCGACTTTGGCACCAGCCACCGAGTCCGCCAAGAAGGCCTGCTATACTCTCCGCCTGGCCCTTAATGCTCTTATGGCGCGGGCGGAAGATGCTCCGGACGAAGGTGGGACTGCACTCGATTTCTCCGAATGGACGCAGGAGGCGGCCGGTTCGGTTGTCGAAGTAGCAGGTGCTTACGGGGACTGTTGTGCTCGCGTTTCGGTGGGATTCGTTCTCAGCCTCTTACACGCGCACGGCTGCGGTCACATCAAAGAATTTCCCGATTTTGTGAAGGAGGAATGGCCTAACAACACGCAGTACTCCGGGGCTGCGTTAAGGGCCTTTCGGAAAGGGTTTTGGGAGGATGGCGGCCGGGATTGCGTGAAGGTTCGACTTCGCGAGAACCTTGAGAGGATCACGAGGAACGAGGAGGGTGCTGCTGCCAACTCCGAAAAAGATGCCCAGCCGTCGAGGGCGAAGGCAACGGAGGACAAGACCACCTTGAGGTGTGAGGTCCTTCGCCCTCGTGTCTTTTTATTTTTTCTTTGGTCCTTTCTGACCTTCTTGTAGTCTATGTTTTTGTATATAGACTTTTTGCCTGTTTGGCTTTAAGCCATACTTTTAATATAATCTCTTATTCTACTTGGCGAAGTATAACCCTTTCGCCCTTTTTTATTGTTGTGTTTGAAATTGGGGCTGATGTTTGTCTATGCTCCTCTTCCTTTTCCTGTGCTTGTCCTTTTTCGGCGTTTTGCCAATAGGCGTGTGGTCACAAGATTTGCGTTCGACCTCCCGTTAAGGATTGGCGAATCAGCAATGAGAAGTTCGTAGCGTTGAAGGGGCTTCCGAAGGCGCGATGCCCATTTCGGCCTATTTATCACGAGATGGTGATAAATGGCCGCGGCTATAAGGTGTTCAAGGTTGCCGGCTGGATGCGGGCTCACCCCGGGCGAACCTTAGAAGACTACGAATTAAGCTGTCGCGGTTTCAACGTTCGGCGAGCGATGCTTCGGCCGATTCGTTTCGCCCCCCCTGGCGTTTTCACTGATCAGGCGTTTGCCTTCGAGTTTTTCCACGAATTATCATTTACACAGGTAAAGAGGCGAGAAATACAAAGATTTTATACTGGTTCGGGCCTCCGAGGTGGATAATAACCCTACATCCAGTTTTTTTTTCTTTTTTTTTCTTTTCCTCTTTTTTGTATTTTTGTGCCGAAAGGCTTACATAGTGCCGAAAGGCTTACATAACATATATGTACATTTTTATAAGTTGGCGATTTGGGTGCCACCCATTCTAGACATAGAAACGCTTGAGGGAAGCAGCGTTCCAGGAGTGGTTGAACTCTTCGCCTTCTAGCGTTGCTAGGCGAAAGGAACCTGTTCTGGATCTGCGCTTGATGAGGAACGGCCCTTCCCACTTTGATTCAAGCTTCCCAACTGCCACCGGGTTCGTCTTCTTCCTTAGAACGAGATGGCCAGGCAACAGCTCTGTCGGTCGGACTTTTTTGTTATAAGTTGCCGAAGTACTTGTGGCATCTTGGCGCATGTGTTCCAGCGCTTCGACTCTTACCCCTTCAAGGAGTTCGAGTGACATCTCGCGCTCATCTTCGCCTCCCGAAAACATTACCCTTGGCGAGTTAGCCCCTAGCTCAGTCGGGGTCATTGCTTCATCGCCATAGAAGAGCATGAACGGTCTGATCTTGGTAGGTCTTGTAGGGGTCGTTCGAAGGGCCCAAAGAACGGATAGTATTTCGTCTGGCCATTTACCCTTCGCCGCACCCTCGAGCCTTTTTTTGAGCGCCTCAAGAATTTTGCCATTTGTGCACACGGCTGCCCCATTTGATTGTGGGTGCGCGACTGAGGCGAACCTGATTTCCAGGTTTAGTCCCTTGCACATATCTCTTAATTTGTTGGAGTCGAATTGTTTGCCGTTATCAGTGATAAACTCTTTCGGCACTCCGAAACGGCAAATAATGTTTTTCCACACGAACTTTTGTACCGCTACCGAAGTGATCGCACCGAGTGGTTCGGCCTCGATCCAGCGGGAGAAGTATTCGATGGCAACAATTGCAAACTTATACCCATTTCTTGCTACAGGGAATGGGCCAATGATGTCAAGACCCCATCTGGCAAACGGCCATACTGGTGCGATAGGCTGCAGCTCGTAGTGAGGTACAATTTGGTTTCGGCCATGCCGCTGGCAGCTTTCGCACTTCCTGGCTTGCTCGACACAAACTTTCAGCACGGTGGGCCAATAGACTCCTTGGCGAAACACTTTGGAGGCGACTGTCCTTGCAGCTTGGTGTGCACCGCACAGCCCCTGGTGTATTTCTTTCACCATTTCTTCTCCTTCAGCGAATGACATCCAACGAAGTAAGGGTTGGAGCACCCCGGAGCGATATAGCTGGCCGGAGACAAGCTTGTATTTTGTGGCTCTGAGCTATAAGCGCTTCGCTTCTGCTTCCTCCTCTGGGAGCCAGCCGCTCTTGTGGTACTTGACGAACGGTGTTCGCCAGTCATCTGGGTCTTCGCCCAGTTCTGCCTGGTCAATTGCCATGATGTCTAGGCCTTCTGTGTGCACACTTGGTGCGTACAAGACTTCAAAAAAGATGCCCGGCGAATGCGGACCTCCACAGGCGGCAGATTTCGCCAGGGTATCTACTTCCACATTATGGCCTCTAGGCAAATGTTCGACCGTTATGCCGGCGAAGCACTTTTCCATAGACCGAACAGCCTCATGCCTTCTTCTTTTGCCTCAAAGGATTTGTCAACATGGCTTGCTACTAGTTTGGAGTCTGTCCGGATGAGCAAGCGCCGAACCCCCAACCTTTTGCCTTTCTCAGGCCCAAAAGTACAGCTTCGTATTCGGCCGTATTGTTGGTCGTGTCGAACTGCAGCCTTGCGGCATACCGAGTGGGCACGCCCCCTGGCGAAGTGAGTACTGCCGCGGCGCCCGCCCCCTTTTGTGACCACGAGCCGTCGGAGTGCATTATCCAAGGCTGTTCAACGGGCTTCGGTTCGGGGGCGAACACCGGAGTCCATTCGGCCACGAAGTCGGCTAGGACTTGGGACTTGATGGCCGTGCGGGCGGCAAAATGCAGGTCGAAAGGTGATAACTCTGTTGCCCACTTGCTGAGTCGGCCAGTGATCTCCTTGCCTCGTAGCACTTCGCCCAAAGGATACTGCGACGGCACAGTGACTTTGTGGGCCTGAAAGTAGTGCTTAAGCTTGCGCGAAGCCATCACTAGGGCGTAAGCGAGCTTTTCCATTTCGATGTATCTTGTCTTCGCTCCTTGCAAAGCTTCGGAGACGAAATATACTGGTTTCTGGCCTGACTCTGTCTCTTGGACCAGAGCTACACTGACTGCCACCGGCGAAGCTGCTAGATAGAGCAGCAGCTCGCTTCCTGGTGTTGGGCTGACCAAGGCGGGTGGGCTTTGCAGATACCGCTTTAGCTCGTCGAACGCTATTTGGCATTCGGGTGTCCATCTAAACTTTCCCGCGCCTCGGAGGGTCTTAAAGAAGGGTAAACCTCTTTTGGCTGCTTTTGAGAGGAATCGACTTATTGCCGCGATTCGGCCTGCGAGCTTTTGTACTTCGCGTACGCTCGACGGAGGCTTCATTTGCTGAATGGCCTCGATTTTCTTGGGGATCGCCTCGATGCCCCTTTCAGAGACAAGAAAACCCAACAATTTGCCCGCGCGAACACCAAAAACGCACTTTTCTGGGATTAGTTTCATTCCGGCTGCACGTAGGTTGTCGAAGGTCTCCTGTAGGTCGGATGCGTGGACGGAAGCCTTGCGGCTTTTGACGACGATATCATCGACATAGGCTTCCACATTTCGCCCAAACTGCTTGTAAAGGACCTTGTACACTAGCCTGGCGAATGTTGCTCCAGCGTTCCTCAGGCCGAAAGGCATCCTGAGGTGGCAGAAAGTGCCGAACGGTGTGATGAAGGCTGTCTTTGGGATGTCTGTCGGATTCATGTGGATCTGGTGATAGCCGGAATATGCATCCAAAAAGCTCATGAGTTCACAGCCGGCTGTCGAATCGACAAGTTGGTCGATCCGCGGCAAGGGAAAGTCTTCTTTCGAGCACTCCTTGTTGAGGTCTGTGAAATCGACGCACATGCGCCACTTGCCGTTCGACTTCCTTACCAGAACCGGGTTCACCAACCACTCTGGGTGGTCGATTTCTTGGATCACCCCCGCGTTGAGCAGCTTCTGCACTTCGGCTTTTGCTGCCTCTTGCCGATCGGCGGACATCTTGCATAGCTTCTGTTTCCTTGGCTTGGCATCCGGCTTGACTGCCAGATGGTGCATGATGAGGTCCGCCGAAACACCTCCCACTTCACCGGGGCTCCAGGCGAAGATGTCAATGTTCTTCTTGAGTATCTCGACGATATTTCCGGCTTCCTCTTCGCCCAGATCCCTCCCAAGCAGAACAAGCTTTGCGGGATCAGCGTCGTCGATCTGCTTCTTGACTACCTTGCCATGAGGGGCGGGCTTCGGCATGCGTTTAGCATGATCGTGCGGCTCGGCCTCAACATTGTGCACTGCTCTGTTGATTTCGGCTAGATCGCCCTTTGATGTAGCCGAAGACTGAAGCCCCTTGACGACGATCACGCCTGCTGGACCCGGCATCTTCAGCTTGAGATAGTTGTGGTGGGAGATGGCTTCGAATTTGTTCAGGGTTGCGCGGCCAAATATGGCATTGTAGCTGTACGAGATGTCGACGACATCGAACAGTATTTGTTCTTCACGCTTGTTCTCATCTGTGCCGAAGGCTACAGCCAGCTGTACCTGGCCCAAGACTTGAACTGGTTCGCCACCGAAACCGCGAAGCGCGGCCAGTGCCTGGGTGAAGGCTAGGTTTGTCAACCCCATCTTGGCGTATGCTTCGGCAAAGATGACATCAGCCGAACTTCCCCCGTCAACCAGTATTCGCCGGACTTCAAAGCCAGCTACCTCGGCCGAGATCACTAAGAGGTCTTGATGTGGGAATAGCACCCCTTCGGCATCCTTTGGTCCGAAAGAGATTTTGCTGGTTCAGGTACCTCGGGGCCCCTTTACCTGCCGCCGTAATATTGTGCACCGTTCGTAGCTGCATCTTCTTTTGCCGCTTCGACTGCTGAGCTGGTGGATCAGCTCTTGTAATCACTTCGATTACTCTGCGCTGGATGTCTTGGCGCTGTTCGGCCGGGGGTGCTTGTTCTTGAGCTGCTTCACGAGCTACTTTGGCAGCTGTTCCCTGCTGCGGCTTTGGATCTTGCATGTTGCCACGTTGTCGAATGTTTTTCGGCACTGCTCCGTAGTGTGCGAAGAACGTCCGTGGAATGCGCAGTAGAGGCCTTTTCGTACCTTCTTGCGGACAGGCTGCTGATGGTTGCTTGCTTGCTGGGCATCGAATTCCTTGCGGAGGGCTTGCACCTCTTCGACAACCATCACAGCCTTGCCCGCGCGTCGGTTCTAAACTTCTTCCATGTCATGGGGGCTTGACCTTGTCTTGGTTGCTGACCTTGGATCGCCGGCCGAGGCTGGCGAACATCGGGGGGAGATGGTTCGGCAATTTGAACTTGTGCTTGGGGTTGAGCAGCAGCGACGGAAGCCTTATCATATTCAGCTTGTATAGCTTGTCGTCGCTTTGAATCCTCTTCGCCCCTTGCGAACCCGTAAATGATGCAAAGTAGGTGCTCAAGTGTTTGTCACTCCTTGTTGGCGATTTTTCTTGTGAGTTCGCCCTCGAGTAGGCCAGCCAAGGCGGCGTTTATAACAGACGCCTCAGTTATGTCTTGAACTTGGCACCATGCTTGCGAGAAGCGACGCATGTACTCCCTTATCGACTTCCCCGGCCTTTGGCGAATGCCGAGCAGATGTTGCTGCGTCTTTGGCTCCTCATAGGTACCTCGAAAGTTAAGAACAAAGACATCGCGCAATTGCTCCCATGAGTAAATGCTATTGGCAGGTAAGTTAAAGTACTAGGAGCGGGCGATGCCATCTAGAGCGAGATGGATTACCTTTGCCTTGGTGTTTTCGTCGCCAGGAGTGGCTTCGATCGCGGACTCGTAGATGGACAGAAACTCTTTTGGGTCTGTTTCGCCCGAATATCGCGGAACGGGTGGGAATTTGAACTGGGTTGGGATCGGACGGATCTTAATTCCCCCACTCAGCGATAGCGCCTTTTCGCCCCCCGCTTTGTTCGCAGCACCTTGCTGTGGATATGGCGTGGTGAAGGGCGAAGTGATGGCTTGCGCGTGAGGTTGGACCACATTGTTCGGCTGCTCGGCCCCAAATGCCGACGCTTGGAGCGTCGCCATGGACTGGTCGAACAGGGGCTGGGCCCAGGCCATGGCGACCTGGTTCGGCGCCTGATTTGTTCTGAAGCCTAGTGTCGGTGCCTGTGGTTGAATGGTTGGTGCTTGAGCAGCATTGCCGAAGTCGAACTGCGGTCCTTAACTGCAAGGCGAAGCCCCCGGACCCCGCTGGTTCGACGGCAGCCAACCGGGAGCACCTTGGCTTGTGCTCCCCTCCAGTCGGGCCGAAGGGGCTGTGCTTGAAATGTTGTGGGGTTGGCTGAGTTGCTGAAGGAAAGCCCGAAGCTGCTCCTGCAAGGCCGAAGCCCCTTCCGCCATCGCTTGTGACATTCGCCCAGGTGGTGGGGGGTGCACTTGGGCAGCAACCGCCCTAGCTTGCGGCTGTACATGAGAGGCCGGGTATGCTGTCGCGGTCGAAGCCTGCCCGGCGTGGTGCGCACTGACGCTTGCGTGGCTTACAGCGGAAGGGCATGAATCGATGCTTGCGGCTAGACTTGAGGAAGGATGTAGCCCGCCGAATACTGGAGTATTGGGGCCGATGCGACCTTGGCTTGTCGTATTGCTTCATACCCCTGCTGCTGCTCTTGCATCTGGCGAAGCATGTCTTGGAGTCGAGTCATATTCTGGCGCATGGCTTTCATATCGGCTTCGGCTTGTGCTTCGGGGTTGGGGTTGACTTGCGCAACGGCGAGCGCGGTTGAAGCCGTCGTTGGCTGCGACGAAGCGGCTTGGAGCACCAGCAGATGGCTTGTCGAAAGGATCTCTACCCTGGTCTGGAGCACCCTTGCCGCCGCAGCCGCTTTCACCGCGTCAGCCGTGCTCGGCATTTGCCCCGAAGTGGCAGGAGCCGAAGACGGTAGAGATGGCGCAGGTGCGGAACCAGACGGCTCCATTCCATCTTCGGCGACGGGCGCCGAAGGCTCTGCTCCCTCTTCAGCGGCCATCTCGTCCCCGGCTTCGCTTCCCTTCCGCCTTGCAACCTTCTCCTTCGTGACCCTCTTCGGTGGCATTCGCTCTTAGTGGTTTCGCTCAGAGGTCCACACGATCGGCGCCAGCTGTTGTCGAAAGGACAACTGCGTCACGTAGAAGGACGTGGTTACTCAACAGTGTTGGAAAAAGCAATAAACGTATTGATTGATAAAATTTTTTTGGGATCCCCCATTACATAGCCCTAGGGGTTTATTTATAGCCCCATTACAGGATATCAGCTGCTAGGGTTTTGGATTACAGGGGATTTTACATGGTTGCCCTCATGAGAGGGACGTTTACATGGATACATAGCGTCATTTGCATTCATGGGCCTTTAATGGGCTGATAGGCCGGGCCTGGTCTAGGGCGAAGGAGCCCTAAAGGTTGGGAGTGGCCTGCCAGGCCTCCTTGACGCCGAACTCGTCAAGGCGAAGCCTTTGTAGTTCGCCGTATGCCCTTCGCCCAAGATGTCTTCGCCCGAGATGCCTCTACTTGCGAAGCACCGGCGCGGGTTTCCAGCCTTCGCCACCCTTGCTTATGGCTTTCGCCATAGGGCTCCGCCCGAATGGTCTCGACGTCTTTGGCTTGGATCCTTGCTGGTACTGTGGTTTCGGCGGGTTCGGCCGAAAGGCCTCATGGCATGGCTCCAACAAATGTAAACAAAAATAGCCGGAATAATGAAACATGGATAACGTCATGAACTTAAACATGAAGTGAAGCATGAATATGTAGCATAATACCAAAACCACACAATCGATAATAGGAAGCTTTGAATAATAATCGGGTAAGTAAAACAAAACAAAATAACATAGTTTATCCATCACACAAGTTCGTCTTGTACTTGCCTTAACTCCTTCGATACTCCGACCCAACTCCAACATTGGAACCCTCCACACCTGTGGAGCAAAACTACGCATAAACCACTATATCCAACTAATGATAGTTACAAGGGATAAGTACTAAAATCGATAACCTAGAACATATAATCTTTTTTTCAATTTGTATTAAATAACCTATAGCAGTTTCATTACTGTTTTATTCATAACTCGCAAACTGTCTAACGGAATCTAGCAAATAATACAAGTTCGGGTATCTAGACAAAATTGTCTACAACTTTCATGTTGGGTGAAATATCAGATTAAGCCTATGTAAGTCCCAGATTAAGGAAAACGAATTGCTGTACTGATTTCCGAACCCGGTCAGCAGTACTGTTTCTGTTGTTTCTCCCGAACCGTTTATCGGAATTGAGAGAAACCAGCGCCGTTAGAAAGATATCGACGATGACTACAAACTTTATTTAGGACAACTAACCTGAATCCTGATGGTTTAATAGTAGATTTGAAAATACGGTTTCAGCCTATAATCAATAACCTGAAAAATTGCAGTAACGGCTACCGAATTAATATCTATTTGAATCTTATACTTGGAGTAAACAAAAGTACCGTTACTAGCTACGAAATCCCCAAAATTTCCTCTCTTCCTTTTTTTCCCTTCTTTTCCCCTCCTGTTTTCTCTGCCTTCTAAACCTTCTCCTCTCTGTTCGTTGCAGACCACCAGCAGTAGCAGCAGCAAGGAACACCGGCACAGGCGGCAGCAGCAAGGAACCCCATCACAGATACTCCATCACAGATCAATTGGCGGCAGCAGCAGGGAAAACAGCAGCAGCAACTCACCAAGGGGACGAGCAGATGGAATCGCTTGGTGGCGAAGGACGACGACGGTGAACCAGCGGCGGCGGTGCAGAGGCAGCGCTGGCGGTGGCAAGGACAGCAGCAGCGACGGCAGGGCGCAGGGGCTGTGGCGGCCAGGGCTGCAGCAGCGATTCTTTTTTTTTTTCGTTTTTTTGGTTGGTTATATAAAAGAACTAAAAAGATCTAACGGCCCACATCTATTCAATCCTCGGGACTTTGCTCGGACTCCGATTACTATAAAATTATAGTCTATTTTGCACTACTCGACGAGCTCTACGTATCCACGGTTCTTGATCGCCCATTCGAAGAACGGTTTAAAAGTTGGACTTTTGCGAGTTTGTTCTAATATTACCCGAAATATACTAATTCGAAACCGGGGCATTACAATCTTACTCCACACCGACGCTTGCTTTTGGCATCCAATGCATGCACTGCAAGATACTCGGCTCATGTATATATCATGGATTCATGGGCTAGGCGTCGTCCCCTCAACTCAAAAATGAATAATAGGAAATTGCTATAGAAATCACACCCAAATTTACTTTGCATTATCTATTTTATTTATGGGATTACCTATATAACATTTGACTGAAAATTATTCTAAAAATCTGTCAAATGTAACAATTCTGTAAATTTAATAATAGAAAGTTTTATTAATTCATAGTTCTACTGGTATAAAAAACAATGAATTAATAATAAGAACTTATTAATTCTATTTTGTTTATTCATAGTTTTTTTTTCACGTCACAAAGTTTTACTGATGTCTTAATTTTAATTTTTTTATTAAATAGTTTTAAACTGTACAATTGCTCAATTCAAAGTGCTGGAGTATCAAATACGTTCTTTGTGCTTGTCTGTAGTCTTGATTTTTTTTGGCTAATTCAATAGTTCTCAAAATAAAAAAAATATTAGTGGTACATAACTAATTTGGGCTCATAGTTAATAAATACGGAATTGTACTTGCCTTAGAGTCTTAATTTTTTTAATTTGATGATTCCAAAAATTTAAGTTGAAACTATGAGATTGTCCATCTCTTAGTGGTCTGAATTTTAGTACTCACTCCGTCTCATAATATAAGATATTTAAACTTTTTTTTTACTATTTGATCATTCATCTTATTTAAAAAATTTTAGAATTATTATTTATTTTATTTGTGACTTACTTTATTACCAAAGTACTTTAAGTACAACTTTTTATTATTTATATTTATACAAATTTTTAACAATTATTATCCAAAGTAAAAAGTATTTCATATATTTATTAATCTAAATTTAACAATTAGAAACTTGCGATGTGTTTTGACTCTTCTCTTGTTTCACTCCTAATTTGATTATACGGCCTAGATAGGTGATTTCAATTATCCACTACTCTCAAGTAAAGTGAGAATAGACTATAGAGTGAGCAATAAGCATAGGTATGGACTTGCTTGGAAACACCCTCAATCATATGATATGGAAATATAATGTGATTATATATGTTGGCCGAGGAGAATAAATAACAATTTGGTCAACAATAACTAATGAACTGTATTTGTGCGGATGTATTAGTCACTACTCCAAGCATGCATATTGTTGGCCATTGTATTAAAAAACTAAATAATAGATCCGAACGAGAAAAAGGATTAATGGAGGTCAAAAAAACGTACCAATCAGTTGATGCATATATATCTGCCTTTTCTTCGGCCATTTAAAGATCCAAGCGCCAAATGCACTTCCTGTGCTCTACTCACAACAATGAGATTGATTCCCCCGCCGATTCATCAAAATATAATTGAACTTATCTAGTTCGATCTATTTTCCGTTTGCTGGTTGGTGCATATGCATGCGTGATATGCAAACTCAACAGCTGGTCGATCCGTCCATGCAGTTCGAATTAGCGGCGAGAGCGACTCCTTTCTTTGCTGAAGGTTTCCATCCTGTTAATGAACGCCAGCGAGGCGAAGTGTCTCGCGTTCTGCTCACGGTTTTCTTGTGGCCTCACGTTCCCATCTGCTGTCCGCCTCTCCATTAGATATACTAGTCGCTAACCCGTGCCTTGCACGGGCTATATTGTGACTGATATTATAATTTTAGCTTATATGCCAAATACATTGTTATTGTATTTTGTGAAACTTATATGTTGCCTTTGTTTTAAAGTTATAAGGAAACACTAATATTCCGTGTGTCCTCTTGTCCGAAACTCAAATGAGTATTTTCCTAAACTAACTCAGAAATTTAAGAATTCATATGTAATAGGTTGTACTCGGTTTGGAGTCTTAGGGGTATTTAGATTCAGGGGTGTAAAGTTTTAGCATGTCACATCGGATATTATATAGGGTGTCGCATGGGGTGTTTGGGCACTAATAAAAGAAACCAATTACAAAATCTGTTAATAAACCGTAAGACGAATTTATTAAACCTAATTAATCTGTCATTAGCAAATATTTACTGTAGTACCACATTGTTAAATCATGATTCGTCTCGCAAATTAGTCGTATTATGTGCAATTAGTTTTTTAGCCTATATTTAATACTTCTTGTAGGTGTTCAAACGTTCGATGTGACATGGTGTAAAATTTTGGGGTGGGATCTAAACAGGCCCTTAGTTTAGTTACTTTTATATAAGTTAATAATTTTATAATTTGTAATTCATGAATACTAAGTATCCATTTTTGAGTCTCAGTTTTTGCTTTTCCATGATGTAATAATCCCGAAATTCGGAATTAATATCTACCGAGCTATACTCAATTTCGAGCTGCAGTTATAGCTTTTGTATGATTTAAATAATAAAATTCACAACTAATAAATATCAAGTATTATTCGTTTTGGAGTCTCAGTTTTAGGTTTCCAACGATTTAATAATTACAAATTCGGAACCAATAACAACTGAGATCGAAATTATAGCTCAATTATAATTAGCAAATATCGAGTTGTAATATATTTTTGTTACGAATCATTCATTTTACTATCATTGTAGGTTTTTAACAATTTAATAATTTGAAATCCATAACTAATAAATATCAAGTTCTAAACTGTTTGTTGTCTCAACTGTGACTTTCCATGATCTGTATATTTTGCCGTCGCCGTCCTCGCCGTCCCCGCGAGCCACGAGAGAGAAAAAGCGAGAGAGAGAGAGAGTAGAGAGAGGAAGAAGAGAAGAGTATGGCAGGCGGGTCCCACAATTTTTTAATTAAACAAACGCTGACTGGATTGTCACGTGTGGGCCACGTTAGACAAAACCGCTTTGAATTGGTTCGAGGGGGTAATTCGTCCGGTTTGTATAGTTGGGGGTGAAGAATATTCGGTTTTGTGGTTCGGGGGGTAATTCGGACGACCGCGTTAGTTCGGGGAGTAATTCGTACTTTTTCCTATTAGTAAATATGGGAGCTGAGATGATCGAACCTTTATCATAGATGGATCTTCATAGGTGCATAGAAATAATGAATACGTATGTAAATTGTTGTAGATGTGACTACCACAGATGATCTTCTTAGTAGATGCAAGAAAAATTATCAATCTGTGGGGAACATCTCTAAACATGAAAGTAAAGAGACAGACAACGGAGTTGCTAAGTATAGGTTGTGTCATTTCAAATGACAAACAATCTAGTTAGAAACCAATCTCATTTGAGAAATAGAAACCAATGTTGAATAATCGACAATAAAAAGTTTTGATTGAGAAAAAAAAAGCACCTGTGTGGTTTGTGTCCGCCGATCGGGGATGAAATGCGATAGAACTGCTCCCATCGCTGATGAAGTCTCCAGGTCAGACGAATAGAACTTGATGGCATATTGAAATCTCTTCCAGTGCTCCAGTGGCTTGAATATATGGATAATCTCAAGTAACACTGGGTCATTGTGGTATCTGCTAATGATGATCACCGTGAAAAACAAATCGCGCGAGTGGGTGATGCCGTAAAATTATTAGTTTGTTGGCTGCAACAGCGCAAGAGCTCTTACAATCTGGATTGGTATGGTTGTTAGAGATAGAGGTTGGAAACAAAAAATCAGTATTGTATGGAGAGGACAGGTAGTTGACCAGGCAATGAGATATGGTGGACCTAACGCAAAGTAGGTGGGCTCATTGGCCCACCACGTCAAATACTAATTTGATTTTATGATCAACGGTGGTGATGATACGATCTATTAAA
Source organism: Oryza glaberrima (assembly GCF_000147395.1). Classification (NCBI taxonomy): domain Eukaryota; kingdom Viridiplantae; phylum Streptophyta; class Magnoliopsida; order Poales; family Poaceae; genus Oryza; species Oryza glaberrima. The sequence goes on from NC_068329.1 coordinate 14,998,507, forward strand.
TCAATGGCTTGATCTCTCTGGTTAACGTGAGAGCTCCTAAAAAGTGCCCGATTAGTATAGATATAGATATAGATATAGATATAGATATAGATTATTCCTTAGTTGTTTTCTACCCAACAGTGAGAATTAACAAATTAATTTTAAGATTATTCATAATTATTCATGACCAATGGTGCTTTTACTATGAAATTCTAAGTTTATTCTGCATATGATTGATTAAGCCAAGGTAAATTAATTATATGTAATTATCAATGCTTATTATGTAAGATCAGCTGTAATACTGAGTGAATTATTTCTAGATTAATGGAACCAACGGAAGTTTGTCTAGAAAGAAAGATGATTTTGTTAAAATTGTTATTTCCTTAATTATTTCTGCCTAACGGTGATATAATTAAGGAAAAATCTAAATATCGTCAATCATTATAACATAACTGTGCTTCTAATGCTTTTTTTCACCAAAGTACAGCATGACACTATAAAAAAGCTACACTTCTGTAGTTTTTTGAAATCTTTGAAAATGCCTTTAAACAACATCTATGCAGTTTTACGATATTTCGATGATTTATTTGAGAGAGAACTGCAACCTCGTTAATAAATTGATTAATTTCTCCCTCCTTAATAACTTTTGGCTTTTTGATAGCAACAACTCGTTGATCCGATAGGATGCCTTTGTAGACAATACCATGTCCTCCACTAACTAGAATACGTGCAGGATCAAAGTTGTTTGTTGCCTTCTGAAGCTCTTCCAAAGAGAAAATTTTATTCTCACTTGGTTTCTCATTTGAACATATTAGGTGTTCTAGAAGAAGCCCCTTGTTTTTCTGAAAGTTTTTCTTTCTTAGTTGTTTTTGGATGCCATTTCTCCATCGACGAATAAGGAAAACCCCACTATAGCAGACAAGTAGGATTCCGAAGCCAACGGTCAAACAATTACAATACCTGTAGACATTATAACAATGGACATGAAGCTAATGTTCTTTGTTTCCGTAAATGATTCACGGTACAATATAGCGTAGCTAGCTACTATTACCTAGGAGAAGATTATGGCGTTTTGTTAAGCATCGTCTTCCTACTGGATCATACTCTGCCTTACGAGGGCATGAAAGACATGTGTACTTTCCAACAGTATTATTGCACATCTCGGAGCAGATATTTGGTTGAAGGCACTCATTAATATCTGTAAAATTAGTTTCAAAAAAAATTAATATCTGTAAAAGAACCATATATATGGATGTTGCAATTAGTTAATTAATAAGGGAAAAATGGAAAGTAATATTAAATTAAATATATATGGCAGTTCTGATCTACAACCCCATAGAATAACTAAGGACATGACTACGGAACGTTCGGTCGCTGGTTTGCTTAAAGCAATGCCCACTCCATCCCAGGTATAAATCCCCCTTTAGCTAAAAAAAAATATAATGGTGCATGTCTTTTTTAACCTCTTTAATGATTTCTATATTTTAAATCACATATTATTTTTAAGATCTATTTACATCATTGTACTCTACTCAAAATATGTGACAAAACGAGATCCGTGTTAAATATATTCAAACATTTTATTAATTTAAAAGTAATTTATTTAGATTGTAGAAGTAACTTAGCTATGCAATAGAAGTTACTCTCTGTAGCATTAGAAGTAATTACATTATGATTGAGTTGACATAAGAAACTATGTGGACTAAATTCACAAGTAAAGTGTAGGGAAGATAAATATTTATGAAAGTAAATTCAATAAAGCCCAAAAGTAATTTACATAAATCATAAAAGTAACTTAGCATGAAATAAAGTAAATTGTTACGACATTAGAAGTAAATCCGTCGTAGAGATAAAAAAAATGCGTCTATCTAAAACTTAATTTAATCAGCACAAAATCTGGAATTCACTAAAAACAATAATAAAAGTAATCAACTCAGAGCATTATAAATGTATAAGAAGTAATTTAATCAAATCTAAATGTAATTTATATATATGATAAAAGTAACTTACATATATAATAATAAAAGTAATTTACAAACATAAATATTTTTTTCGTCATAATATAATCATGTAAGATCTTGTTATAAAGATTTAATTGCAACGAACACAATGGTGTAATTGGATTATAGATCGAATAAGTAATTAAATTGAAAATTTTATAAGAAGAAACAATGATATGCAGGACCTAATAGCGAAAAAGACATGCATGTTTGTAGATGTGTAGTAGTACTACTCTCACGTATGGTTGGTGTCGCTCGTTGAGCCTAAATCGAGAGGACTCTCGAAGTTGATTTCGTGATTAACTAATCTACAACCCCACCCCACCCCCACCCTACTGCCCACTGAGCCTGCACCCTACCCCCCCCCCCCTTTCCATGCAGCACGCCCCTGCCACCTCTCGCACACCCTCCCTTCTCCTCAATTCCCTCCTCCCGGCGCTCCCTCTCTGCCTCTCGATCTCTTTCTCTCCGGATTTTTTTTCCACCTCCCTCCTCTCAGCACCCCTTCCTGATCTCTCTCTCCCTTACCCCCTCCCAATCTATCTCCCTTTAGTTTTCCTCTCCTTAACCTCGGTGCTCCCTCTCGATCTCTCTCCCCCTCCAGTCCTCCTCCCGGGCCCCACCCCTCCCCCCCAAATCTCTCTCCCTTTGGTTTTTCTCTCCTTTCCCCCTTTATTTCATCTCAAATCCTACCTTTGCAAAAATGAAAATAACATATTTGAACTCATGACCTCATAGTTACTAGATTGATAGTCTAGCCAATGGAACTAATGATACTTTGTGATTAGGTAATGTCTTTTATTTATTTTATAATTTCTTTTAAATAAAGCATTAGGAATCCAACCCAAATCATTTTCATTACCACAATAAGGGTTATATATAGGAAGAAATCAACTACGTCACCGCACATGACGGGGTCCTTGCCTGCTAGTCTAGACCACCACCACCCTTGCCCAATGCGCCACTCTCCAGCCTTGTCAGTGCCGGCGAGCTCCCAACAACCAATCTAGGGGTGCACTCACCCCTCCTTCTTACACACCTCTGGCAGCCATCCAGCCACCTAGTCACTCCAGGCCCAATGCCCCTATCGTTGATCCTACCCACCACTCTTCTCCTTCCCTGCAACTCCTACGTCATCGCTATTGTCTTGTCACCCACCTATATCCGCTGGTCACCGGTGGTTTGACCACCACCCATGACCATCCCTTTAAAATATAATTAAAATTTCACATTAACCCTGCTAGGACCGTCAATTAGCATGGCGAGTTGATCAACCGCATAGGGGCCTATAAAATTGGCCCCAAATCCTAATCCACTTACTTAAGTAATCTTAATCAAAGAAATAACATGAGGTTGGATTACTGCTTGAGTACCACCTTTTAATTTTTTTAACCCTAATATTGCATTCATTCCTAGTATAGTAGGAAATGAAGTTGTGTGATTAAATAAAGGTATTACAGTTCTTGTAATTTTAGGACCTATCTGTATTTCATGCCAAATTAAGCCTTAACTTCCTTGAGATGGTCCTGCCCAATCCTACTTCTCTTAACCTTAAATCAGAACGGGAACATTTTAATGGTGTCGATCTTAACTTTTTCCCGGTAGAAGTTCATGGATAAAATGACAATGTCCTATGAAGTGCATTTACAATTAATGTTTACTTGAGACAGGGAGTACGTACCGACACAACCATTTGTTATGTATGGATTTCCTTGGTATCCCTGTGCACATTTGCATCGGTAACCAACAAACGTATCAGTAGGTTTGCTTGTTATACACTCACTGTTGGTGCTTATGCAGGCATATCCAGAGCTGTTTCGTTTTGCATCTTGACATGTTAGATGAGCAGCAACCCATTGGACAGAAACAATTGGTGTCCCAACCTGAACATAAAGACTTTGTTTCCCCGGTTCATAATAAGTACCGATACTGGTTTCAGGATATTTTTCCCGGTCAACGTAGTATTCAAGAGTCCCGTTGTCCACATATATGTTTGTCACATGATACTGGTCTTCCAATAGAAGGGTTGATGATGCCGCATTTTTGTAGTTGAGGTAAAATTATTTTCCTGCAAAACAACCTTCTTCCATGCCAAACGGGAATGGAACGCTGATATTCCCACACTGGCGGATACAATTCATTTTCCGTTGTAATGGGTTATACCCTGATTGCAAAGAAAGGAAAAATAATTAATTCATGATTGTTAGCATATAAATTTGAATCTACAGAACTATTCTCTCTGTCTCTAAATATTTCACGCCGTTGACTTTTTTAAATATGTTTAACCGTTCGTCTTATTCAAAAAATTAAGTAATTATTAATTTCTTTTCTATCATTTGATTCATTGTTAAATATATTTTTATGTATACATAGAGTTTTACATATTTCACAAAAGTTTTTGAATAAGACGAACGGTCAAACATGTTTTAAAAAGTCAATGGCGTCAAATATTTAGGGACGGAGAGAGTATTTATCTAAATGCCTGAAATTGTCTATTTATCACTTTTTTTTTCTGCCACTAGATCATTATTCGATACACTCATATATTCAGTTATTGAGAAGGTAACAGAGTATAATCTAACTTTAAATGAATGCTATCACTTTTATGATCCCTACCAATGGAGAATGAAAAAAAATCTAATTAATATATGACAATGCATCTTCGTCAACAGAAAAAATTAAAACAATCAATGAAAATTAAAATAAAGTTATACTAGAGTTGTACATATATTAAGCTTACCTACAGTGTGTTGTGTAAACTTATATGACTGGTAAGTAAGAAAATTTTAACTGAATGATAGTTTATTGTACAGTTCTCCATATTTTGTTTTCTGCAGATTGGCTTAAAAAAAAGATGTGCAGGCTAGGACTACAGCTTCTGTTTCTATAAGTGATATATGTGCATATTTGATTTTAATCCCTTCAAATTGGATCAAGATTTGACGAGGTACTTCATTTTTAATAAAGGGATTTAGCAGCCATTAAAAAATATGCTGGATCAAGATTGACGAGGTACATCATTTCTAATAAACTGGATCAAGATTGACGAGTTACTTCATTGCCTACTTCATTTCAAACAAATGCTAGTACGCATTAAAAAAACATTGGGTTTGGAGATTACCATGTGAACAGCCATCCAGAATATAAGGATTTCCTATGTAGCCATTACGACAGACGCAGTTGTAGCCATTTTCCGAGTCCCTGCAAATGCTCTTGTTGCTAACACAAGCATAGCTCGTCTGGTTTTTACGGGCGCTTGCGCAGTCTGGTTGATCAGCGATTTGGGTGATACCATCGCGGAAGAGGAGTCTCGGAGGGCTTGTGGTGGAGTCGCACGTGAGCTCGAAGTCGGGACTTCGGAAGCAGCCGGAGCCGATGCCGAAGGGGTTCACGAAGGTCAGATCACCGCATGAATTATGGCAACCGGCGAGGGTGGCCGTTGATGGAACCACCCGGCCATGCCCTTCTTGCCTTCTTGGCGCAGCCAAATCCTTCGCCGATGTCAGTAGCGTCGTCGTCGCCAGCAGGAAGACAAGCAAAAGTTGCAGGGAATTCGCGGCGTGTAGTGAGCGGATCATCTCGCTCTTGCCTCTTGCCTCTTGGGGTGTTTGGAGGAGAGTGTGGCACAGGGATGCTGCTTGGTGATCAGTGTCCAGTATGATGTACTTATAAGTGGAGTGCTTCGCATGATCCGCACAGCATGCATACTCTTGCTTTGCTTCGCCTTGCTACCATACAATTAAGTAATTAATCGAGTAAATTGCATCACCGATACACGAACTTATTAAGTGGGTGTAATCTAGTACACGAACTTGTAAAACGCTCGTTTTGGTACATGAATTTGTCTGGTGCGTGCGAAGTAAGGTGAAAAACAAACAACATGGCCAATCTTACTAATTTAGGGGCTCATCGGGATACTATGTAAATATATATCTGAGAAGGTTGCTATTAGATAAACACATCTTCAATAAAAATAGATTGAGATATAGTGATCGTACAAAATAATAAAAAAAACCGAGCAATGATATAAGGGTTAGAAATATATGAAATTCATCACTTCCATGATGAAGGATAAAGTACATATCAAATTTATAAATATTGCATGTCTTATGCATACTCACTACACGTATGCACGTCACATTATAATATGAACTAGACAAGTTCGTGTAACTAAACGAGCATTTTATAAGTTTATATATTAAATTGCATCCACATAACAAGTTCATGTATTACTAATATAATTTACTCTAATTAATAAATCCAGTGGTAGGTTTACGTGTGGATTAGTCCTTTGACTTTGGAATGCACGAGGTAAGATAAACCGTAGTTCTCACGTAAATGGTGCCACCTTCTCTAGTCAATTCCAAGTCAGTCAATTAGTACTCCCTCCAGTTCCATATTAATTGACGTTTTGCACAAGATTGAGGTCAAACTTTTATAACTTAAATTATCAATAACTTTAAAAATATTTAGTTTAAAGGAACTAGAACAGCATATTTAGATTTGTCTTTTAAAGTACTATAATAAAAGTAAACATGCATTTATTTATTATATATATTATAATAGAAAAATAAGGTCAAAGATATATCTTATAGACCGTGTCATTGTCCAAAACGTCAATTAAAATGAAACCGGAGGGAGTAGTTTGAGAACGACATCAACTTGTCCAAACAAACTAAGTTAGGTCCGGTTTACTTCGCACGGAACTTTTCACCCTGTCTCATACACGTGGATAGAGTATTAATATAGAAAATAATAATTACACAAATTACGTGTAAATTGCGAGACGAATCTTTTATTAAGTCTAATTATGCCATGATTTGACAATGTGGTGCTATAATAAAGATTTGCTAATAACGGATTAATTAGGCTTAATAAATTCACCAAACAGTTTACAGGTGGAATCTGTAATTTATTTTATTATTAGACTCTGTTTAATACTTTAAATGTGTATCCGTATATCCGATATGACACGCTAAAACTTTACACCCTGAAACTAAACAGGGCAAGTAGGAATTTTCGACAACCGTGTATGCACGAAAAGCACAACAATACAACATGTCTGCTGGCCAAAATATTAATTCTACTCCGTGAGAAGGGCCATGGACTATTGAAGTCCCCTCTAAACACTTGATTATATTATGGAAACGAATCATGATAAAGGCACGGACAGATTGCATGTGCGGTACATAGGTACGCTAGCTTTCACCACTAAGACAATTGATTACGGTTAACTCTAGAAGAAGTGAACAACTATTTTATAGGGAAGCACACTAGAAATACCGTGCGTCACGGGCAAACCAGTCATCAATAGTTTAACTGATCAACGAGTGGATACGCTGAAGGATCACATATAGGACGCATGCCTACCGTTGAACACGGGAGGCCGGGTGCAAGACTGGACCCTGATTTTAGAATGTTGTATTTATAACTTTTTGCTCTAAAACTTAGTAGGAAGAAACTTTCTACTCCAGTGTTGAAAACGTCTGCTTAAATAACTTTCTAATTAAATGTTGGAACAATATGTTTTTGGACAAATTAGTTCAACAATGTCAAGCTTCCTAATTCCAACAAATTTTTTTTCTCCGAACGAATTGTACATTTCGATGTTTCATATTGATATAGCAGAAAAAATTTACAAAATTATATATTACTGTAAACTATAATTGCGACAAGGAAAAAGAAACAAACACACATCCCACATGTCGACGCTCGAAACTCGCACCAAGAGACTGGCACTGAATCGACTGTCGCTAATGCTGCCAAACATGCAAAGGGCTATTACCGAACCGCTCACAAAGGGCTCTAAGTAGTTGAAACATTAACAACTTCCCAGCATTGCGAGAAGAGTTGCGGAGGAAGATGGTGAGAGAGAAAAGATCCACCCTCCCTCGTTTAGACTGGCCATCGCACGGGAGCATCCCATAGCACAATACTTCCAAGGTAGCCTTCTTCTCCCCACGTACCACCATGTGTGACCAGGAGCAATGCTGACATTACCGGTGCAAATCCAGCCTTGGGGGCTACATCTAGCCATCACCCGTTATCAGAGAGATGAGCTTGGCAGTTGTGGGGAACAACGATTCAGGATCTAGAGGGGCTCTGAGGCGTCTTGGCGTACTCTGAGCTGCTCACAGAATAAACACACTCAAAACAAGTATACGGGTTCAGGCCTCCTACTGGATAATAGCCCAACTCATGTGTTGTCCAGTACAGAACTTTGGGCGAATCTCATAATCTCTCCTATGCACTGAGTTGCCGCTATGATTTTATACCCTACCACCTCTGTCATGCATACTCCGCTAGGAGACATAAAACATTGTTTTACAATCATGAGCTTGCATTATGTCCTTCTAGGCCAGCACGCCTGTGTATCCGCCGTTGAATAAAACCACCGTGGGATGTCACGCCAGTCGCCAAGCCCACCTGCAACATCTTATAACTTCTGAAGAGGCTGTGTGAAAACCTGACTTTGGAAATATAATAACGTGACTGCCCAAGAGAATCTATGATAAATGTGATGGATGGGCTCGGCAGCTGACGCACTGCATCAACTGGGACGAGAATCTATGATAATAACCTTAGGTCGGTGGACACGCAATGATAGCCCTTCTTGGGCGGTCGAGGGGTTCCCTTGGCAAGCCAGATGGACTATGGGTCATTGACCTTCTCAGAGAAGGACACATGTCTAGTTTCGAGAAGGCATGACTCGCTTGATCCAACAAGGTATATATGTCCTTAGAAAATAGCATGTCATAGTTCCCAAGCAAGCCATACCACGGAACTTGTTTTATCACAAATTCCCGTGTTAGCTTCTGAACAGTCAACCCACTAGTTCAACACACCTATGGATAGACCATGTTACTGTTGACGGTTGTTAGCGATCAGTTTCGACCGTCAATATTACCAAAATAGAGGAGAACTAGTTATACTTGCAATGCATATACATGATAGTATTAGGTTTACTAACCTTTTGCAAAGAATAATCATAAAATGGAGGAGAATCGACATAAACTCAAACGATAAATCAATCGGACGATGTCTAGAACCAGACTTATGTAGGAATGGGCCAAGAACTCAGAATTGACACGATGAATTGGGCCAAAATTCACAAGTCTACGGAAAAGAGCAACGGAGGAGGCCACCTGTCGCTTTTTGGCCAGGTTAGGCCGACCCATGGTTCGGCCGAACCCCTCGCAGCGCCATTTGTTCCAGGTTTCTCCTGGACGGCTAAGATGGCTCCCCAATGATGGTTGGTGGGTATTACCGACCTTTCCAACCGTCACAACCGTCATTGGGAGGCTATAAAAGGAGCTCTCATCCTCACTTCACTCACACACCTCAAGCAAGAGCTCTATCATATTCTCTCAAGTTAGTTTAGTGTTATCTAGCTAGTGGAATAGAAATAGAGTAGAAATCAGGAGTCCAGAAGTCTTCGGAAGAGTTCGGATATGGCTCTAGTAGCTTTCCTTTCCTCTTTTGTAAGCTTTGTACTTTATTTAGAATACTCTTCTCCATACATTTATGGCAATGAAATACTTTCCGAGTATACGAGAATGCCTACTTTACATTATGTTCATGTTATACTGAATATACTGCTAGCTTATCTGGGAGATGCTTTGGTGCGGGTATAGTAACGCGACTGCCCAAGAGAATCTATGATAAATGCGATGGATGGGCTCGGCAGCTGACGCACTGCAGCAACTGGGACGTGAAACCCAGTGGCGACACCATCGTCCTTATGTCGGTAGACACTCAATGATAGCCCTTCTCAGGCGGTCGAGAGGTTCCCCTGGCAAGCCAGATGAACTATGGGTCTTTGACCTTCTCAGAGAAGGACACATGTCTAGTTTTGAGAAGGCATGACTTACTTGATCCAGCAAGGTATGTCCTTAGCACATAGCATGTCATAGTTCCCAAGCAAGCCATACCACGGAACTTGTTTTATCACAAAGTCTTGTGTTAGATTCTGAACAGTCAACCCACTAGTTAAGCACACCTATGGACAGACCATGTTACCGTACTTGAGTAGCTTGGGCCGACGCCAAATCCCTTCTCTCTCCTCATTGCCGCCCGCGGTTGGGGGCAACGAGGACGAGTAGTGGCGCGACTTCTACCCTCTCCTCGGCGACGCATCAAACCGGACGGGTCGTGGAGGCCGCCGTTGAGGCTACGGAGGGGTCGAGGAGGCCACTATGGCCTATGGCTTGGAGCGGGTGATGACGACGAGCGGTGGCGCAAATCGGAGGACGACGATGGGTCCGGCGGCTTGAAGCGAGGCACGACGATGGGCGACAACATGGCTCGAGGGATGTCAACAAGGTCGGCACCAGATTTGCTGCCTCCTCTTCCTCCTTCGCCGCCGTCTCTTCCTCTTCCTCCATCACCGGCTCGAAGGATGGGGAGGGGAACACTTGCACGAGCCACGAACCGGCAAGGCCACGACCTCCACAATGCGTCCGTGCCGTTCTCCCGCACGCCACACGGCCTTGATTTGTTAGAAGAACTAGCCGACAACCCATGCGTTGCACGGATTCTAAATATATATAAAGTATGAATCTAAAGGCATCTGCCATTATATTTTACTAAAATTAGGTTACATTCAATATAAACTTCATTTTATAGTAATAAACATAGTAATTTTAGGTGTGGCTCCGCTTGGAAATGTTATATCTAAAAAGCTCAAAAAAATGGAAAGTGGTCTTCAGAAAGAAAAAAACTTTAGGTACATTGTTTACTTTTAAAACAGTTAACAGTTTTTATAATTAAGTTATAACAGTTTTTATTAAGTTATAACAGTTTTTATAATTTAACAGTTCTGAAAATGTAATTCATAAATATCAAGTTGTACTTGTTTAGAAGTTGTAATTAGCTTTTCCATAATTTTCCAAAGTTCTATAATTTGGAGGTAATAAGTGAGTTTTCCTTGGTTTAATTAGAACCTCTGATGAGGACACAACTAGCTCGGATATAATCATGACTACCATGACTACCTTATGTATTAATCAACCAAAGGTGCATATGTTCTACATTAGATTGACTTGTTATATATTTAGACAAACGTTGCTACACAATGAGTTTCGTGTGTTTTTGTTTGCAGAGGTACTTGCTTGGGCGAAGAAAAAGAGACCGAGCGTAAGGAATGCATGGATTATTGAAGAAGTTGATTGGGGACAAAACCAAGACCTTCTCCAAGTCTACTTCTACCTCACCACGTCACTTTTGGGCCATAGAAGACAAGCGATTCAGGCCTCCTGACAGCATCAACTTCAAACGAACCTAGCCGCTAATCTAGAAGGAATTTTGGGGCCGATGAGTACTTGTTGGAAAGGTTATGGAGTCTACTTTCAGATGTTTTTTGGTCCCATGTCAAAATTCCTACCGAGCTACCGGGGATCTGCAAAACAAGCCATGTATGTCATCCAGTCCGTATCTGATTTCGAGTTTTGGGCCTTGTAATTGTGTCGTGGGCTTAGCCCAAGGGGGTGTGCGCCCTAGGCTAACCCTAGGACGTCCCTAATCATATTAATTCAGTTGTCGTCATCGTTTAGAGTCGGGTTTTGCTTAGATTATTCTGTCAAGAACAGTTTCGTCGCTAGATCGGTTTGTGGAACCCCAAATTCAAGTGCTTAATCATTCATATGCAATTTGGTTGTAATCTATCTTGTTCTTGCTTGTGTTCTTCGATTCGCGTGCAGGGATTAGCCTTCTCGGCGAGGTCAACCGGGTTTTGGCACGATTGGTAACCAGTGGAGACGTGGTGCTGCGATTGCGGGGCTCTGTAGCGTGTTCGTTTAGAAGCCAGATCGAGTTGTGTCGCGACTCTGCCCAAATCGACGGTTTATCAATACCTATCTGAAGATCGGGACCTACACCCCTCATAAGTTGGTATCAGAGCGCTGTTGCCCATTAGGTAATTTATCTTCCCATAATCAGAAAATTGCCACACAAAAATATTTATTCTTTACCTAGACAATTTGAGTCGTTGCATTGTTCTATTAGATTTTGCGTTGTTGAATTCTAGGTTGCATCGTCGTGTCGAGTGCTGGTTTAGTTTTAGATTTAATTTTTAGTTTTGAGTATTGCCTCTGTTTATCACTTAGGTTTAGGGTTCATCACTCAAGTCTGTGAATTGTACGTCAATTTTGGGTCCAATTTTTTATCTCGTCGGTTGTTGCCGGGACCTTGAAAAATCGGATCTACTCATCATCGGGTTTCCGTTTTTGTGGTTTGGAGAAGTTTTAATCGAGCGGTTTTAGAGTTGCACGGTTGTTAGATTTTCCTGTGTCGCATATGCCCGTGTGTGCGTGAGGAAGAAACCAAGCCGACCCCGACCCTCCACCTCCTGTTTCCTGGTATCGAGTCCGTAGTCTTCCATATATCAAATTTTTGTTACGGATCTGAGATATCTTTATAAAAAGGGAACCTATTGATGTGAGCATTCCATTTTGAGGTGATCTAATTTTAGTTTTGCACTTTGCATTTGAGTCCCTGTAATATTCATATTTACATTTGAGTCCTTGTTCGAGGTCAGTTTCAGTTCTTGTTGAAAAAAAAGTAAAAAAATAAAAAAAAAAGAAGAGGCAGAAATGTGCAAAGAAAAAGAAAGAAAAAAAAGCTGCACCTAAAAAAAGAAAAAAAAGGCAGAAAAAGCACCAAGAAAGAAAAACAATATTCATCCTTTGAGTATGTTTTCAGAGTGCTGAGTTGTGCATTGATTCATATGTAGTCCTTAGTATTGTCGGGTGTTTGCTTGAGCTAGAGTTGAGTCTAGACTAGGCCAGCACATTGACTAGTACTTTGAACTATTATTCAACTTTGCATTTTCTGATTAGTACAATTGCGTTACTTTGCTACTATATATTGTGCCTCCCAAGCTACACATATATACTTCTGGTCAGCACCGCTTTGATCCTTCCAATCGCCACATCATGTCCTTCAAGGTGTCACGAACCAGCCACCGGTTGTACCGTCCTTAGCATTGCTGGTAAGGCACTTGTAAGAGCTTGGTAAGGTGCTCCACTTAGCTGAGTTATTGAGGGGTACCACTACACCGCATAGCAGATTATTAGGGATAACCTTCATTGTTTGTTGTTGTTTTTGTGTTTGCAATGACAGGTATGAGTGGCGCTCAAAATCAGCGATACCAACAAGGTGCACGTGATGACAGTACTTTGGTGCAACAAGTGCTAAGTTCTCAAATGGAGAAAGCGGAGCAATGGCAGTACCACGAATTATTTGAAACAAAGTTTGTGGTTAAGGATAGAGCATGTCGTACTATAATTAATAGTGAGAGTTGCAATAACTTTGTGAGTTCAGATTTGGTTGATAAACTTGAGTTGCTTACACAACCGCATCGATGTGTACCTTTAATAATGAGAGAATCCCTTATATGCCATTCTAAATTAACTGGCTCCCTTATATGCCACTTCAAATTGGCTTCTCCCTTTTATGCCACCAGTTCAAGTTTCTCCTCCCTTTTATGCCATTGCCGTCAGTCCACCGTCAGTTGACCGTTAACTTCATTGTAAAAAGACACATTTGCCCTTGAGAATTAGTATACAACTAATAATAGGTATCTTAGTACTAATATAGCTACTGGATACAACATATGTGTTGTCGAAACGACAACCGCATACGTCGAAAGACGTGGATACTCAACAGTGGTTGGAAAAAAAACGAAGTATATTAAATTTTGAATCTCTCTCTTGTGATCCCCCTATTACATGGCCCTAGGGGACTATTTATAGCACCATTACAGGTTCTTACTACTAGGGTTTAGGTTATACAGGGGAATTTACATGATTACCCTTACGAAAGGGACATTTACAGGGGTACATAAAGTTATGGAGGCTCATGGGCTCCTGATGGGCTGTCGGGCGATTGCCGGCCCTATAGCCCCCAGGCTTGACGGGCCGGAAAGGCTTCTTCGGCCCTCGCGGAGGCGAACCTGCCATGGCAAAGCCGCCTTCCTTTGGCAGATGCTCTTCGCCTTGCACCCTTCGCCTGGGACGCCTCTGGCCTGGCAAGGTACTCTTTGCCTCTCGCCGTTCTTGCTCCATAGTTTTCGCCACGGGTTTCGGCAGATTTGGTCGAAGGGCCTCATGCCATCCGCCAACAAGCCCCTCACGGACAAGGGTGAGATTGGAGCTTCGGCCGAGACCGTGCAAACCATGTGGTATGGTATGCGGCGCCCCCTTCTGACCGATGCTCCTGCCGAAACCTACATTGTTCCTGCGAATGAAGTTTGTTATTTGTGTGGCTGGTATTATTTCGCCGCGCTTCGCCTCCTGCGATTGGTGGCATATATATATATATTTTTTATATATTTTTTCTTTTCCCGGGCAGAAAGGAACAGTATTGGGCCTTCCCTTTATGGGCTTTTTACTGTGCTGCTCGGTCGGCGGGAATTTACCGTTTCGCCTACCCTTGCGACACGTGGCGCTTTATAACTGGTGGGTAGGCGAACCGTTGCCCGGGTGAACTATATATTCCCACCCCTCTTTCCTTTTCACCGGCACACTTGCCATTTTTACCGCGTGCGCTTTCTTCTTCCGTTCCTCTCTTCCACAGCATTTCTTGTCCCCTCAGGTGTTTCGCCCATTCTCTTCCTTCGCCACCGCATACACGCCGTTCACCATGGCCCCTCGCAAGCCAAACCCTGCTTCGGCAAAAGGACCGGATCCCAGCTGGGTCGATGATGACAGCACCGCCTTTTTGGGGGTTTCTCTCGTGGACGACGTCGAGCTGGCGAAGTTGGTCAGCTCTGGGGCGTTGGTTGAGGGGCAGGCTTTCGCCCCGGGGAAAGCCGTGGTGCCGAAGCCTGTCGATAATCGGATGGTGGTGTTCGCCGTCTTTTTTGAGGCGGGGCTACGGTTTCCGTGCAACGTGTTGTAGCCGGAGATCCTTCACCTTTTCCAGGTGGAGCTTCCACAGTTGAGCCCGTCGGCGCTAGTTCGGATCTCCATCTTCGACTGGGCGTGCCGGACTTCCGGGTTTGAGCCTAGCGCCGAGCTCTTCGGCGCCATATTTTTCGCCACCGTGAACTCGAAGACGGTGATTACCCCGGCCGGAACGAAGAAGACAGTGTTCGGGAGCGTGAACTTTAACGTTCGCCCCGAGCGGTCCGATCTCTGGCCAGTGAACGCTGCCATGTCGAAGTGGGACCACCATTGGATGGAGAGGTGGTTCTATCACACCATCCCCTTCGCGGCTGGTTCTGACTCGGCGAAAGCCCTCCGGTGTCAGCGTAGGGCGATTGCGCCGAACTGGAAACCCAAGATCGCCGTGGATGGCGCTATGGAGGCGTGGTTCGTCCTGTTGCGCAAGATTTTCTCCCGCCTTAGCTGTCGTGACTTGGTGGAGGAGTTCTGTATGCTTCGCATCTTTCTCCTCTCCCAGTCATGGCAAGTCACGGTTGAGCAAGGCGAAGAGGTTGACGGTTTGCCGAACTTGGTTCTTCCTGAGGGGATGAACAGTAAGACCGTTCTTTTGCTATACACTTCTGTGCTTCGTTATTTTGCTTTGTCTGACCTTTAACGTAGCTACACCCTTTACTTTTGCAGTGTCGACCCTCGACCAGGCTGAAACCGAGGCCTGCAGGATGATCGGCGACGTTTCAGTCGTCGAGTATAGCCAGCCGCTAACACAACAAGCGGCTGGGCGGGCGAACCGGGTTTACAACGGCGAACTGCCTCCCCGGGCGAACCCCCAAAAAGCCGATGACGATGCAGGGCCTTCGCGAAAGCGAATGCGTGGGAAAGTGAAGCTTGCCCCTAGGAAGCGAAGGGTTCCTAGTTCGTCGGACTCCGACGCCGATGACGAGGATGATGCTAAAGAACGTGACGGCGAGGAGGAAGGAGAGGAGGGAGAGGAGGTGGAGACCATGGTCGATAAGGCCGCGAACGAGGCGATCGAAGACCGCGTCGACACCCCCGGCTACACTCCTACCCCAAGTCCAGGTCACAACGAGACCGGGGTGGAGTCGAACAGCTCCCCCCTTCGACGAAAGGATTTGGAAGGGGCAAAGGCCCTAGTTGCATTCTCGTCGGGGGGCGAAAGGAGGTCTGGTCAAGAAGATCTCTAAAAAGAAAGGACTCGTCGACATCGCTCGCGTTTTCAGCGACGACGAGTCTTCTGACGAGACTCCGACTTCACCCGCTGGCCATAGTCTGGACCTTTCGACCGCTCCCCTTCCTCCATTCGGCGTTGCTAGGGCAGGCGGTAGCGCCGCTGCCGGGGCTTCAGCCTCCGCCGAACGGATCGTGACGGCTGCGGCGAGGGTTTTTGGGAGCCCTCTGCGTGAACCAGCTATTTCGCCACTGGTCAAGGCGAAGGGGAAGTGTGCGGCCGCCGAAGCATCTGCCTCAGAGTATTCCCTTGCTGCGCCCCACTTTGCCCCTGGTGACTTCGAGACCCGGGCGGACCTTATTCCCTTTGTGGAGGGAGTAAGCAATCTTGTCCTGCCCGCCGGCACCCCGAACCTGTTCACCGAACTGAATGAGTTCGATGAGGGGTGTTTCGCTATTAAAAACCTAGCGGTTCGGGTATGCTTTTTCTTCCTTCTTCATTTTCCTCTTCGCCCCCCTCCCTTTTTACGTCTCGCAATTAACCTTTCATTTTTTTTCCGCCCGCTCCTATCTTTCATCCAGATTCTTGCGGCTCACTGTTCGACAGAGCGAACCGTGCGGGCCCGTTTTGACGGTTTTAAGAGCCGTCTTCAGGCCAAGGACGACGAAATAAGCCGCAAGAACTTGGAGGTGGAGGCCCTGGCCAACACCCTCAAAGAGGCAAAAGCTGAAGTCAAGCGCCTTTAGTGTGAGCTGGATAAGGGGAAAGAGGCCAGGGCCGAGGTTGATCGCCTCAAGGCCGAACTGGAGAAGGAGAGAGCCCATTCGGCGGTGCTGATTGATTACTATAACCTTACCGAGCCGAAGATGGAGGCTCTTCGCTTGAAGGCTAGCAGGGCCGAATCTAGCGCCGCGGAGAAGTTGCAGCGGTTTTCGTGGGAGACGGCGAAGAGCGCCGAATCCGTGAGAACGGCTTGCCAAACGCTCCACCTCGTCCTTACTGACATGGGCGCGAAGGTGCGAGGGGTCCCTGCCGAAGATGCCTCGGCTTTTGACTTTTCCGAGTGGACCCAGCAGGCTGGCGGATCGGTTTCGGACTGCGCCACCGCGTACGGCGATTGCTGTGCGCGCGTATCGGCAGCCTTCACCTTAGGCCTTTTGCAACAGTTCGGCTGCGAGCACGTCGCCGAGTTCCCTACCTATGCGAAGGGGGACTGGGAGATTAGTGCGCAGAACATTTCGCCCGCTCTTCGCGCGTGGCGAAAACAGTTCTGGCAGAAGGATGGCCGGTCCACTGCCAAGGCACGCCTTTTGGAGCAACTAGCGAGGGCGGAGGCGGCAGACCGGTGCGAAGAAGAGGATGCCGCGGGCGAAGAGGTTGGAGGCGATGCCTAGGATCACCCAGAGGTGTGAGGCCCTCCACCCTTTCCTTAGATTTTTGTAGTTTTCCTTCCTCTTTTTACGTTTGCCTGGAGAGGCAAATGATGTATATTCGGCAGGCTGCCTCTAAACCTTAAAAAGACCTTTTGTATACTTGGAATGTATGACGCGATCTTAACCACTTTTTGATGATCGAAGTCTTTGGCATATTATTATTTTGCTCATTTCGCATTATGCCGTACCTTCCCCTTCTTTCGCCTATTCTTACTATGTAAGTTGTGTTTTGCCTTTTCTGCACTGTCTACCAGGGGGTTCGCCGAAAATCGTGCATTCGGCCCTCTTCTGGGGGCTGGCGAAACCAAAACGAGAAATTTGTGGCATTGAAGGGTCTGCCGAAGATGCGATGTCCATTTCGGCCTGTTTATCGCGAAATGGAGATAAACGGTCGCAGTTACAAGGTTTTCAAAGTTGCCGATTGGTTGCGGGCGCACCCTGGGCAAACCTTAGAAGATTACGATCTTGTTCATTCAAGACGTTTGGAGGATATGGCTCACTTTTGGCGAAACCATCAGAAGACAAAACGTCAGGAAACGATCTTTCAGCGTCGTTACAGTTTAGTCTGTGTTTCGCCCCTACTCCTCTTAAGGTTGTATATGACATTAGTAGTGATGACGAACCTAGTTCGCCTGACCATTCCTTAGGGAGAGATAGTGATTACGGGGGCGAAGATGTAATTTACTTGTAAGGTGAGTTGTATCGTGTTGTAAACCTTCTATTCTTCGATTACTTTCTTGAAGTTAATAAAGATGTGTTTTATTTCCTTTTCGCTATTTTTCGCATCGTCACATTTTGTGCTTTTGTTAGGTCGGAACATGTCGATCCCTTTGCGTATATTAGCGAAATAGGTGTACTGACTTTTCAGCTTTTTGTCGTTCGTTTTCGATCCGTAGCGTTCTGTGTTGAAAGAAACGCTTTTGTTTTTATGTTGATCGAACGTAACGTTGTTCGCCTAGTTATTTTTCGAGATAAGCTGTTGTGGTTTCAACGTTCGGCGAGCGATGCTTCGGCCGATTCGTTTCGCCCCCCTGGCCTTTTTCGCTGATTCGGCGTTTGCCTTTGGGTTTTTCCACAAATTATCAATCACACAAAAATAAAAAGAAAGCGGAGGACACAGAGATTTTATACTGGTTCGGGCCTCCGTGGTGGATAATAGCCCTACATCCAGTTTTTTTTTCTTGCCGAAAGGCTTACATAGTGCCAAAGGGCTGATATGTACATTTTTACAAGTTGGCGATTTGGGTGCCACCCATTCTAGACATAGAAGCGCTTGAGGGAGGCGGCGTTCCAGGAATGGTCGAACTCGTCACCTTCTAGTGTCGCCAATCGAAAAGATCCTGTCCTGGACTTGTGTTTTATGAGGTATGGTCCTTCCCACTTTGATTCAAGCTTGCCAACCGCAATCGGGTTCGCTTTCTTCCTTAGGACAAGATGACCAGGCATCAGCTCCATCGGTCGAACTTTTTTGTTGTAAGTTGCCGAAGTGCTTGTGGCGTACTTGTGCATGTGCTCGAGTGCTTCGACTCTTACCCCCTCCAAGAGCTCGAGCGATACTTCGCGCCCCTCTTCGCCCCCAGAGAACATCACCCTTGATGAGTTAGCCCCTAGCTCTGCTAGGTTCATTGCCTCATCGCCATAGAGAAGCATGAACGGGCTAAACTTGGTTGGTCTTGCGGGGGTCGTCCGAAGGGCCCAGAGAACCGATAGCACTTCCTCTGGCCATTTGCCTTTCGCTGCCCCCTCGAGCCTTTTCTTTAGTGCTTCTAGGATCTTGCCATTTGCACTTTCGGCCGCACCATTTGACTGCGGGTGCGCGACCGACGCGAACCTGATTTCCAGATTAAGCCCTCCGCACATTTCTCTGAACTTATCAGAGTCAAACTGCTTGCCGTTGTCAGTGACGAACTCTTTTGGCACTCCGAAACGGCAAACAATGTTTTTCCATACAAACTTCTGCACTGCTGCCGAAGTGATTGCCCCGAGGGGTTCGGCTTCAATCCATCGAGAGAAATATTCCACAGCTACAATTGCGAACTTGTACCCGTTTCGCGCCACCGGGAATGGCCCGATGATGTCCAGTCCCCATCTGGCGAAGGGCCATAGGCGCAATGGGCTGCAGATCATACTAGGGCGCGGTTTGGCTTCGGCCATGACGCTGGCAACTTTTGCACTTCTTGATTTGCTCAACACAGACTTTCAACACAGTGGGCCAATAAACTCCTTGTCTAAACACTTTGGAGGCCATTGTTCTTGCAGCCTGGTGCGCGCCACATAGCCCTTGGTGTATCTCCTTTGCCATTTCCTCGCCTTCGGCAAAAGAGATGCACCGAAGTAAGGGTTGAAGCACCCCGGAGCGATAAAGCTGGCCCGAGACCATCCTATACTTTGTGGCTCTGAGTTGCAAACGCTTTGCTTCTGCTTCGTCTTCCGGAAGCCAGCCAGTTTCAAGGTGTTTCAAAAATGGGGTTCGCCAATCATATGGGTCTTCGCCCAGCTTCACTTGGTCGATTGCCATGACTTCCAAGCTCCCCATGGGCACACTTGGAGCATGCAGGATTTCGAAAAAGATGCCAAGCGAATTTGGGCCACCACAAGCAGCGGATTTCGCCAAGGTGTCTGCTTCCTCATTCTGGCCTCTAGGTAAGTGTTCGACCGTTATGCCGATGAAGCATTTTTCCATGGACCGAACGGCCTCCGGATACCTCTTCATCCCTTCTTCTTTTGCCTCGAAGGATTTGTCAATATGGCCTGCTACCAACTTGGAGTCGGTTCGAATTAGCAAGCGCCGGACTCCTAGTGCTTTCGCCTTTCTTAGGCCCAGAAGAACGGCTTCGTATTCTGCTGCGTTGTTAGTTGTGTCGAACTGCAGCCTTGCAGCGTACCGAATCGGCACACCATTCGGCGAAAAGAGAATTGCCGCAATGCCTGCCCCCCTGTGCGACCACGAACCGTCGGAGCACATCACCCAGAATTGTTCGGCGGGCTCGGGGTCGGGGGCGAGTACCGGTGTCCATTCAGCTACGAAGTCAGCTAACACTTGAGACTTGATAGCAGTGCGTGCAACAAACTACAAGTCGAACGGGGATAGCTCTGCCGCCCACTTGTTGAGCCGGCCAGAGACTTCCTTGCCTCGGAGTATTTCGCTCAAAGGGTACTGTGATGGCACTATGACTTTGTGGGCCTGGAAGTAGTGCTTAAGCTTGCGCGAAGCCATCACCAGGGCGTAAGTGAGCTTTTCCATTTCAATGTATCTTGTCTTCGCTCCTTGCAGAGCTTCGAAGACGAAGTAGACCGGTTTCTGTCCGAACTCTGTTTCTTGGACGAGGGCAGCACTGACTGCCACCGGCGAAACTGCTAAGTATAATAGCAGTTCGCTTCCTGGGGGTGGGCTTGTCAGAGCTGGCGGGCTTTGCAGGTATTGCTTTAGCTCGTCGAACGCTACTTGGCACTCTGGTGTCCAATTAAACTTTCCCGCGCCCCGGAGGGTCTCTTTCGGCTGCCTTCGAGAGGAATCGACTGAGTGCCGCAATTCGGCCCGCAAGCTTTTGTACTTCATGTACGCTTGACGAAGGCCTCATTTGCTGGATGGCATCGATTTTCTCAGGATTCGCCTCGATGCCTCTTTCGGAAACGAGGAAACCCAACAACTTGCCTGCGCGAACGCCGAAAACGCACTTCTCCGGATTCAGTTTTAAGCCAGATGCGCACAAGTTGTCGAATGTCTCTTGTAGGTCGATCGCATGGTCGAAAGCCTTGCGGCTTTTTACGACGATGTCGTCGACATAAGCTTCCACATTCCGCCCCAACTCTTGCCAAGGACCTTGTACACCAGCCTGGCGAAGGTTGCTCCTGCATTCCTCAAGCCGAAAGGCATCCTGAGGTGACAAAATGTGCCGAATGGAGTGATGAAGGATGTTTTGGGGATATTGAGCGGGTTCATGTGGATCTGGTGGTAGCCGGAATATGCATCGAGGAAACTCATGAGCTCGCATTCAGCTGTTGAATCCACGAGCTGGTCAATCCGCGGCAAAGGGAAATCTTCTTTCTGACACGCTTTGTTTAAATCCGTGAAATCGACACATATGCACCATTTGCCGTTTGACTTCCGCACCAACACTGGATTCGCCAGCCACTCCGGATGGTCTATCTCTTGAATAACCCCTGCCCTGAGCAGTTTTTGGACTTCGGCTTTCGCCGCTTCTTGGCGATCGGTGCGCAACTTCTGTTTTCTTGGCTTGGCCTCCGGCTTGACTGCCAGGTGATGCATGATGAGATCTGGCGAAACACCTCCCACCTCGCCGGGGCTCCAGGCGAAGATATCAATGTTCTTCTTGAGCACCTCTAGGATGCTCTCAACTTCCCCTTCGCCCATGTCGCCCCCCAGCGATACGAGCTTTGTGGGCTCGGCATCATCAATCTGCACCTTTATGATCTTGCCATGAGGGGTGGGTTTTGGGGCATGCTTCAGCCGGTTATGCGGTTCGACCTCAACATTGTGCACTACTCTGTTGATTATTGCTAGATCGCCTTTTGAAGCGGCCGAAGGCTGAAGCCCCTTGACCACTATCACTCCTGCTAGGCCGGGCATCTTGAACTTGAGATAATTGTGGTGGGAAATGGCTTCGAACTTGTTCAGGGTTGCTCGGCCGAAGATGGCGTTGTAGTTGTATGGAATGTCGACGACGTCGAACAGTACTTGCTCTTCGCGTCTGTTCTCCCCCGAGCCAAAAGCTATCAGCAAGAGTGTTTGGCCGAGAACTTGAACTGCTTCTCCGCCGAAACCGCGGAGTGATGCTGGCGCTGGGGTAAGGGCTTAGGTGGTCAACCCCATCTTGGCACATGCCTCGGCGAAGATTACATCGGCCGAACTCCCTCCGTCAACCAGGATTCGTCGGACTTCGAAGCCAGCTATCTCAGCTGAGATTACCAGGGGATCTTGATGCGGGAACATAACTCCTTTTGCGTCTTCCGGCCCAAAAGAAATTAGCTGGTTCAGATACTGCGGCGCCCCTTCACCCGCCGAAATGATGCTGTGGACCATTCGGATCTGCATCTTCTTCTGCCGTTTGGACAGCTGGCTTGGCGGGTCAGCCCTTGTAATCACTTGGATTACCCTTCGCTATACATCTTGGCGTTGTTCGGCTGGGGGTGTTTGCTCTTGGACTGCTTCACGAGGTGCTTCGACAGTTGCTCCCTGCTGCGGCCTTGGATCTTGCGCGTTGCCACGTTGCCTAATGTTTCGGCATTGCTCCGTGGTGTGCGAAGAGCGTCCGTGGAAGGCGCAGTAGAGGTCCTTTCGGACCTTCTTGCAGGCTGGCTGCTGATGATTGCTCGCTTGCTGGGCGTCGAACTCCTTGCGGAGGGCTTGCACTTCTTCAACAGCCATCACAGCCTTGCTCGCACGGTCGGTTCTGAACTTCCTCCAAGTCATGGGGGCTTGGCCTTGCCTTGGCGGCTGTCCTTAGATCGCGGGCTGAGACTAGCGAACGGCGAGGGGGGGTGGTTCGGCAACTTGGACTTGTGCTTGAGCTTGAGCAGCGGCGACGGAGGCTTTATCGTATTCAACTTGTATAGCTTGCCAACGCTTGGAATCCTCCTCGCCCCTTGTGAACACGTCAATGATGCGAAGTAGGTGCTCAAGCGTCTGTGGCTCTTTGTTGGCAATTTTTCTTGTGAGTTCGCCCTCGAGCAGACCAGCCGAAGCGGCGTTTATGACCGACACCTCGGTTATGTCTTGAACTTGGCACCGGGCTTGCGAGAAGCGACGCATGTACTCCCTTATCGACTCCCCCGGCCTTTGGCGAATGCCGAGTAGATGTTGCTGCGTCTTCGGCTCCTCATAGGTGCCTCGAAAGTTAAGGACAAAGACATCGCGCAATTGCTCCCATGAATAAATGCTATTGGCTGGTAAATTGAAATACCAAGAACGGGCGATGCCGTCTAAAGCGAGATGTATTACCTTTGCCTTGGTATTTTCGTCGCCATGAGCCGCTTCGATTGCTGACTCATAGATGGAGAGGAACTCCTTCGGGTCAGTTTCACCTGAATAGCGCGGGACGGGTGGGAATTTGAACTGGGGTGGGATTGGATGAGTCTTGATTCCCCCACTCAGTGGTAGCCCCTTTTCACCTCCCGCCCTGTTTACCGCACCTTGCTGTGGGTACGGTGTGGCGAAGGGCGACATTGCAGCTTGTGCGTGAGGTTGGGCCATGGCATTCGACTGCCTGGCTCCAATTGGAGATACTTGCTGAGCCGCCATGGATGGGTCGAAAGTTGGCTATGACCATGTCATGGCAGTTTGGATTGGTGCTTGGTTTGCTCTGAAGCCTGGAGTTGGAGCTTGCTGCCGAACAATTGGCGCCTGAGCAGCGTTGATGAAGTCGAACTGCGGTCCTTGATTCCACGGAGAAGCCCCCAGGCCTGGCTGATTCGATGGCAACCAATTAGGTGATCCTTGACTTGTATTCCCCTCCGGGTGAGCCGATGGGGTTGTACTTGAAATGTAGTGGGGTTGATTGAGTTGCTGAAGGAAAGCTTGGAGTTGCGCCTGCAGAGTCGAAACCCCTTCCACCAGTATTTGTGGCGCTTGGCCAGGTGGTTGATGTTGTGCTTGGGCAGCGAATTGTTGAGCTTGCAGTTGCACGTGAGGGGCCAGATGCGCTGCTGCAGTCGATGGCTGCCCGGCGAAGTACATTGGCGCTTGTGCGACTTGTGGCGGAAAGGACTGGGCCGTCACTTGCGGATGGACTTGAGGTGGGACATAACCCGCCGAATACTGAAGGATTGGGGCCGGCGTGACCTTGGTCCGCCTTGCCGCCTCGTATGCTTGTTGCTGTTCTTGCATCTGGCGAAGCATGTCTTGGAGCCATGTCATGTTCTGTCGCATGGCTTCCATGTCGGCTTCGGTTTGTGCTTCGAGGTCAGGGCTGAACTGGGCCTGCACAGCGGCAAGCACAGTTGGGGCTGCTGCCGGCTGCGATGGAGCGGCTTGAGGCACCAACAGTTGGCTTGTCGAAAGGATCTCCTCCCTGGTCTGGAGTGCCCTTGCCGCCGCAGCCGCCTTCGCCACATCGGCCGCGTTCGGCACTTGCACAGAGGTGGCAGGGGCCGAAGGCGGTTGTGATGGCGCGGATGTGGAGGCAGATGGTACTCCTCCATCTTCGGCCACGGGCACCGAAGGCTATGCTCCCTCCTCGGCGGCCATGTCCGCTCCGGCGTCGCTTTCCTTTCGCCTGGTAACCTTCTCCTTCACGACCTTCTTCGGTGGCATTCGCTCTCAGTGGTTTCGCTCGGAGGTCCCCACGGTCGGCGCCAGCTGTTGTCGTAACGACAACCGCATACGTCGAAAGACGTGGATACTCAACAGTGGTTGGAAAGAAACGAAGTATATTAAATTTTGAATCTCTCTCTTGTGATCCCCCTATTACATGGCCCTAGGGGACTATTTATAGCCCCATTACAGGTTCTTACTATTAGGGTTTACGTTATACAGGGGAATTTACATGATTACCCTTACGAAAGGGACATTTACAGGGGTACATAAAGTTATGGAGGCTCATGGGCCCCTGATGGGCCGTCGGGCGATTGCCGGCCTTATAGCCCCCAGGCTTGACGGGCCGGAAAGGCTTCTTCGGCCCTCACGGAGGCGAACCTGCCATGGCGAAGCCGTCTTCCTTCGGCAGATGCTCTTCGCCTTGCACCCTTCGCCTGGGACGCCTCTGGCCTGGCAAGGTACTCTTCGCCTCTCGCCGTTCTTGCTCCATAGTCTTTGCCACGGGTTTCGGCAGATTTGGTCGAAGGGCCTCATGCCATCCGCCAACAATATGAAAATTGATTTTTTCTGCATCACATGCAATTTTAGCCATTACCATGACAAATAAATTTTCAATGTAAGCATGAAACATGCAGTTTTACAACCATATTTTTAATATAAAGAGCATTTTTCACTGCTTCTAACAAAATTTTGTTCACTCAAAAAAGATTTAAAATAAACTAGTTATGATTTTTTAAAGTTTACACACTTTTAGTTGAGAGGGCATATTGGTCATTTACGAAAATAACTAACCTTTGACTAACAGTCAACTAACACTATAGCGGTGGGAGTGGCATAAAAGGTTAGAAAATCTTGAACTAGTGACATATAAGGGAGAAGCCAATTTTGAGTGGCATATAAGGGAACTGGTCAAATTGTAGTGGCATATAAGGGATTCTCTCTTTAATAATTTCGGAGTTAAAAATTACTCAACATCGATGTGTACTCGTTCTAGAGTGTACCTTATTTGTTTGATTTAGTATATAATCACGGGTTTCATGATTGCTAATTTTTATAATGGATTATGGAATTAATAGGCAGTTTTCATGTTGATGTCATAATTTAGCATTTCTTTTGCCATGTTTTACTTATCACAGAAATTAGATGTGATGTAAATGTGGCCAACATACAGTAGACATAGCACAGATTAAATGGGCTTTAAAAGCGACAAACGATGTTAAACGCTGAGTGTTTTTCAATTTTAATAACAGGAAAACCATCTGAATTAGTCTGTATTTTTTTTACCAAAATCATCTATTCATTGATCGAAATAAATATAATTAGAGAAGGATGCACATCAGATTTCTTATTTGGCATATAGGGAGGAAAATCCAATGACATCAGATTTCTTATTTGACATACGTGTTACAGACTATGTACAGTGCACATGAAAAACATATGTTCTTTAAAAGTTATTATATTAATTAAACATATCTTTTTATATTACGATCGAATTTAGAAATAGTTAATGTCTTAAATAATCATATAAAAGTGTGAGTTCACTGATACCTTCAGGGATTACGGATGCAGCGACAATGGATAGATCTTCTTGCCCCAGATTGTCGAATTGCATTTTAATGCTCAAAACTTTCTAGGTTATGTGATGGCATAGCTGAGTCATGATCAAAATCGTTTCAATTGATGAACGATAGAAGTAGAAACCAATATATCTATAGAAAGAAAAATAGCAAAAAATAGCACCTGTGCTATACCCTAGAGGTTTAGGATTGAGCGTGGCGTGAACCGCCGCTGATCAGACGCACACAATTATATCGTCTCCAGATTGAACGTGGGTCCTTTGGTGCTGATCGACCCAATCTCAACGTGTTCTCGTTATCTCACGATCTCAAGTGCTCTCTCGTTAATAGATCTATTAAATTAGCAAGATGAGATTTATGGATAAAAAGCCAGGATGATATACGTACGGTTATGTAATGTTTAGATGGGTACTTGATGGGCTTTAAAATTTAAAATTGGATGGAGATTAGATCACTTTAATGTGTGATGCGTGATTTTATTTTATGACTAACGGTGATGATTGCGTATCCCGTTTAATCAAAGGTTAAATTTTTCTAGTTAACGTAAGAGTTCGTAAAAACTGTCCAATTAGTATAAGTATAAATAGATAGATAGATAGACAAGTGCCCAAAATTAGATCGGTCCTAACCGACGCTCGCGTGGAGGGGAATCTCCGAGCTGGCGCGTCGAGGCCGAATGCCACGTATATACACTATGAATGGCCTTACCGTTGTCATGCACGCGAGGCTGACGTGGCCACTAGCGTCCGACGTGGCAACTTTCCACGCTGTACAACGGCGAAGGGCCCACCTGTCAGGCTGAGCTGCGCCAGCGGCGAGCTGGGAGGAAGTTGAGCTGTTCATCGGTGGTTGAGTGGAGTCCAGCACACAGAGAAATCATTTGGGGAAAGTTTCCGAAATCCCCGATTCTTCTCCTTTGTAGGAAAAGGCATTGACTTGCCCCTTCCTCCTTCGATCCGCGGTCTAGCCAGCTGGTTGCTGATTCGCTGCTTGTTCGGATTGATTCGATTCGCCGTCCATGGATCGTCGTGACGATTCTTGCTGCTCCGGCGGCGGCGGCGGCGGCGGCGCACCGCTGATCAGGCAATTGGGTAGGCGTCTCGATCCGATGGTATGTAGGATGCTTCCAGCTTTTGTTTGATCGAGGATTAAATCGATTCGATGGTTGCAGTTGGGGACGTGGTGATGTGGCGGCGGGGCGACGTGAGCGCCTGCCTGCTGGCGGCGACCGTCTCCGGCTGGCTCCTCTTCGGCTCCGGCGGCTACACCTTCCTCTCCCTCGCCTCCAACGTCCTCCTCCTCCTCCTCACCGTCCTCTTCCTCTGGGCCAAGGCCGCCCGCCTCCTCAACAGGTGAGATGGGGATCTCACCTCAATCCTAGCCATTTTATTGCATATCACGACTCACGAGTCTGATTTGACACAGGATTGGAATTTTTATTTTGTGTTGTACTTTCCCTTTTGGGGATACGGAATTCTGTTAGTTAAGCAATGGAAGAAACAATTTTGAGGCACTAATTCTTATCATCATCACAGCTTTCGATATTGTCTTTGACATTCTTCCATCAATTTAATCATTAATACTTCAGTAAGAAGAGTAGGTAGATGTTTTCTCATTGACCAAATTATGATAATTGACAATCTAACAACCAGCCAGGTGATACTGATGTCAGATTAGGTAGGCGCCGTAAACTATTTAACTGAAATGCCAAGAAGATAACATAACGAGAGCTAAAGGGTAGATAATAATAAGCTTTGTCTTGCAAACAGCTTAGTATGTTTTACTTCAATCAGATGAGTTAATCATTTATCGGCTATCGCTGTGGAATTTTGGCAACATTTTAAAGGATACTGGTTGTGTTGCGCAAACAAATGAGTTTGCAGGCCAGAGCCACCAATTCCAGAGATGCGCGTTTCGCAGCAGGTTGTGAATGAAGTGGCAGCCCTGCTGCATTCTGGCATGAACACGGTCTTCTCTGTCTTCCATGATATCGCACTCGGGAAAGACTCAGTGCTATTTTATCAAGTCTTCCTTAGCCTGTGGATCATTTCTATCATTGGCAGCCTGACTGATTTCACCACTTTATGTTACACAAGTAAGCAGCTCCCATCATTTTATTACTGGTATAATTTTCCAACATTTAGTTGCACTTGTACAATGGTTTGGCATTGGAATGATTGATCGTAAGCACGCCCTGTTTCTTTGCCTCATGCTGACAGGTATTGTTGCTGTTCTGACCATCCCTGCATTGTACCAGAAGTATGAGGAATGCATTGACAGATACATGAGGTTTGCGTATTTGAACCTGCAGATGTACGAGATGGTGTACGAGAGATTCTCTGCCAAGTGCTTCCACAGGGCTAGGGATTTGGTTATTGAGGTTCTGAAAGAGCCATGACCTGATCAATATTGTGTTTGCTTGTACAAGATGGTGGAATTGGGTTTTTAACTGGATGATGATTGATTTGTTGTTTCCTGTATAGAGAGAGGGATAGGTTGATTGATTTTTTCCCCCATGGAGTGCTGGTTTTGTTTGTTTGATTTCAATCATATGCAGATAGTTGGGGCCTTGATGGTCAGAGATGCAGTTCTTGTTGAGATGCCTGTAATGGTTGCGTTTGTAAATTATGTCCAAAGGGACAAAACAGTGTGCAGATTTTGGTTTCTTTTGGCCTTCGATCACTCGTTTTCAGGGTTTTTTTCTCTCTTTTTTTTTATGTCGACTGCGAAATGGAGTGACAATATTGTGTAAGAACACATCAGATGGAGATCCACTGCAATAGCATTCAGATTTCTGAGAACCTCGTTTGGCTATAACTACTCAAGAAGTCTGGGAGTTTAGTACTACACCATGTCTAGTACCATGTATGGTATACCACTACTGCACCATCTACAACGCCACACACGAGTTTAAGCGGTCCTATGGATTCATCAGGCACCGGTCATTACTCTTCCATTAATTCCGTATAAAAAATTAGGTGATCATGCTTAACCATAAGATCATGTTTAAGAATTAGCTCCAACCACTAATACGAAAAGGATTTTTCCGTGCAGTCAAAAAGGGTTTTCCAATGTGGAGGTCTTGCCCATCTGTAGCTAGATGTCTGAAAATAAATATTTCGCATGTGGACGGCCCAATCGCAAGGGATAATCGGATTTTCGCGTGCGGTCGGGTTATGTCGCCCGCACGGAAAAATAAAATTCCAAAAAATAAAATAAAAATTCAAAAAATGGAAACCGTAAAATCCGGTGGCGGCAGCGCGGGTGCGCGCGAAGCCGGAGGCACCTCTCCCGGCTGCCATCGCCTCCTCGTTGTCGGCGGCGAGGGCAGCGTGGATCCGGCCAGGGCACGTATGCGTGGGGCCATCAGCGCCGCTCCCGGCCACCTCCTCCTTGTCGTCGCCGCCGGAGCTTCGCGAGGGAGCCGCCGCCTTCGCCATCAACCACGCCGCCCACCGCCCGTCACCCGTCGGGAAGCTTGCCGAGGCGAATCTGCCCGCCACCGAGCCGATCGGTGCCACCAGCCGCGCCCACCGCCAAGCCGCTGGATGCCGCCGTCCGCGCCCACCGCCGTCTGTGCCCACCGCCGGCCGCACTCGCCGCACACACTAGACCGCAAGAGGAGAATGAGAGAGGAGATAGAGTAAGAGAGTGAGGGAGAGGTGAGAGAGTGAGAGGATAAGGATGAAAAATTTTAAAGTGTCGAGGAGTGGAAAGAAGGGAATGATAGACTTGTAGGCAGGCCTTTAAGAGAGCCTCTTAAGGGGGTCCTCATGCGAAAATAGGCTTATTTTTACGTGCGGACCGTTAAGAGGCACGCCAGCGAAAGTTGATTTTTGTGTGCAGGCCTATTAAAGGTCTGCACGCGAAAATGGGATGCCGATTTTTACAGACACACGCGGAAACGTTCTTCCTGCAATCAAAGGAGCTCCTTTTACAAGGAAAATTGTTTTTTACTAGTAGTGAACAAAGAGAACTCTTAATTGATTGACATGTACTTATAGGACGGGTAAATCAAGCAGGGTTTCCCTTACCGCCGGTAACCGCGGGGGTACGGTAATATAAATACCACGGTAACCTCCTTAAATTCAAATAAATTTAAAAAATAATTTAAATTTTTGATAAATTTTGCACGGTTTTGTACGGTTTTTCACGGTTACCGCGCGGTAACCGTGCTTACCGCCGGGGCGTGGTAACCCCGGCTCCGGCGGTTTGGGAAACCCCTAAATGAGGTGGTACAGGGTGGGTTGACTGATAGAACGCGGGAAGCAAACTTCTTCTTTAGAAACTTGTGAAATACCAAGTCATAGGATGTGTGTGACCGCCTTACTGATAGGTATCGGAGAAAATTCTGTCATTCCATTCCAAATGGGCCTAACCTGTGTTAGAGTTGAAGTTCGAAAAAAAAGAAAAAGAAAAAGAAGTATCGGAGTGGGGAGAGTCTACACATCTGTGGACAGATTTTTCATCATAAATTTGTCAAATTTTGTACCTTTGGATCAAACCCATAAACGATAGATGGATGACACGTGTACAGCACTGCTGAGGTCCCGCATCTACTAATCGATAGTATGGATGGGCTTCCGACGTTAATTCACACTCCCGTTTCTTAATCAAAATTAGTTGGTTATTTATCCATATTAATTATTAATCCTTGAGAGCACATCTGCTCATGTATAGTGTGATATCTACTAGATATTTTTTAGTGCATACAAAGATATTACCAATCCATCTAC
The DNA here is from genome assembly GCF_000147395.1 of Oryza glaberrima. Lineage (NCBI taxonomy): Eukaryota > Viridiplantae > Streptophyta > Magnoliopsida > Poales > Poaceae > Oryza > Oryza glaberrima. The sequence goes on from NC_068329.1 coordinate 15,029,578, forward strand.
TAAAGTTACATTGTTGTTACACTATAATTACACCATAGTTACAAATATAATTATGGTATAGTTACACTGTAATTTTAATTACATTATTGTTATACTATAATTACACCATAGTTACATATGTAATTATGGTATAGTTACACTGTAATTTTAATTACATTGTTGTTACACTATAATTACACCATAGTTACATATGTAATTATAGTATAATTGCACTGTAATTTTAATTATATTATTGTTACACTATAATTGCACCATATTTACATATGTAATTATAGTATAATTACATTGTAATTTTAGTTTTCTAACACTGTAACTTCAATATAAACTTTATTTTGTCTTGAACCAACTTGGCTTAATTGCTCTTGGAATCGATCCCCCGCTACGCACGGACTTGTCTCTTTTATCCATCATATTAGTTAGCACAAATCTCCACGCAAATCATATGGCCCAAAAATCGACAAATCTTTAAACGAAAATCTGTTGACAGATGGATAGCGAATTCGTATGGAAGGGAGTCCACTTTAAATCCCTAAAAAAAGCGTTTGATTCGTACCCTCTGCCGTAATACTAGATATGAACCCCTAAACTATTACAACCGATCTAATTGACTCCTTTAATGATTTTCGTTGATATGTCACGTTGACATAATCTAACTAGGTTAGTTCATGTGGGGTCCACCTGTCGTGACCCTTCTCTTTCTTCTCCTCCCTTTCTCTCCCTCCTTTTTTCCTCACCCTCCCCGAAGGAAAGAGTCTCGTCCCTCCTCCCCATAGCGATGGAGGAGGCGAGATGGCGAGGGGAAGCGGCGAGCACTCCCTTCCTCTTCGATTGAGATGGTGCCCGTCCGACCGAGTCTTCTTTGACGGTGGAAGTGGACAGAGATCAGGGAGCCATCAAGCGCGGCGGGGAGGTTGTCCACCGAGTCCACGTGTAGGGTGAACATGTAGTCTAGGTGACAGTCGTAGGCGGGATCTATGATGGCCTCGGCCTAGTTGGCGCCATGAGGAGATAGGGGTGATGGGGGCCAGCTTAGGGACGACGTGTCAACACCTCCTTGAGCGCCTTTCTCCCCGATGACGGAGCTCTTCTCCCACTCGCGCACGGTCGCCCCAAGCACCTCCTCCTTGGCTCCTCACTCCTTATCCTCCTCGATGGAGATGGACATGGAGCTCGAGCTCGCTGCAAGGTGGGGAGTAACTCGCCGCCACCCAGCTCCCTTGAGGTCCTCCTCCACCCTATAGCCACTAGCTGTCATGAAGCCTGAAAACAAAGGAAGGGGGAGAAGGGAAGAGAAGGAAGGAGATTGGAAAGGAATGACATGTGGGCCTCACTCTATTGTTAATATCTATGATGACTAGGCCGCCACATGGTTGTCACGTTAGCAAAAAACCACAATCAAAACAGTTGAGGAGGTTATTTTGGACGGTATTGAGTGTTAGAGGGGTCGATATGTTCAGTTTTACAATTGAGAGATAAATTAGATTCGAGCTATATTTTGATGGGGTCAAATTGAACCTTTTCCTATATGCATAGCCCACAGGGCCGCTTTCCGAATTGCGAGTGGGCCGCGATTGGCCAGTTCTTCGAGGCAGTTACCGCGGGCGGTGATGTCTTCGGATCGCGTCGCGTCGTCGCTGTCGTCGCACCGTGCGCTCGGTCTGCTTCAACTCGATCTGCAGCGACTATTCCAGCATCGGCGCGATCCGCGGCCAACCCTGACAACCTTCACGAGCCAAGTCTTCACCAGGGACTTTTTTCTCGAGATCCAAACAGAGGCGGCACCTCCAAGTCTGTCCAAGCCAAACACATCGAAAGCCAATAGCCAATCACGTCGATGGAAGAAAGGGATGAAACCTGCAGGAGAAGAGATTCTACACCAATCTAGCATAGGGACCCTTTTACTGATATAGAAGATATAAAGTTCTGTCTAGTCATACATAAACATTAATTTTCTACTATCTTTTTGTGTTATGTTACAATATCACCACTGGACAGTTAAAATATAAAAAGTTACCGACCGCCCGAGGATTATTCCCTTGGAAAGAATATTGCTTCTGACCATTTTCATTGTTTATATCAGAAAAAGGAGCTATGAGAGTATCATGCAACCACCTCCACTTGTTAGTCGTAAAGGTGAGAAAGCCCATTCAAATCGACAAAGAGTAGTGTGTTAACAGGTGATGACCTCTTTTCTAGCCTCAAAAATAAGAGAAAAATATTTATTTATCCATTAATTGATACATTCATATTTCCACGTGAAATCGGCCCTCCCTCTTATACCATTCATTATCGAATTTTATCATTTGTTTGCTCTTCTCATTAGTCCTTCGCTAACATACATCAAGTCGATAGGTGAAATGGTAATTTTGCTCTTGTGTATTGAAAATGTTAGTATATTTTTATATAAATTTGGTCAAATTTAAAGAAGTTTGACTAGGTAAAAAGTCAAACGACTTATAATATGGAGCGGGTGGAGTACTTACCAACTGTTTAGTTCTCCGTAGTAAAGGGGGAGACTTCTAATTTATACTTATGTTCATACGGTTTGGAAGCAAAGACTGAAAGATAAAAAAAAATTAAATAAATCAACTGTAAAATTAATGAACTAGAAAATTGATTTTTAATTTTACTAGAAAACTGATCTTTGCAGGGTCGGCCAAAAACTACAATAGTCCCGGTTCTATAAAAACCGGGACAAAAGTCATTTTTAAGTCCCGGTTAAAAAAATCTTGATGTTTAGTCCCGGTTGGTGTGCGGTTGGTAATTAATACCAACTGGGACTAAAGATGATTTTTAATCCCGGTTCATTCTCTGCCAGGAGCTTGTCAGGGGACCGAGTATTTTTAGTCCCGGTTGGTGGCACAAACTGGGACTAAAGATCACCACTTTAGTACCGGTTGGTCATACCAACCGGGCGTAAAGATTATTTCGATCTTTAGTCCTGGATGGTATTACCAACTGGGACTAAAATTCCGCATACAGGATATAATCCCTATGACTTATCCTCCCAACTCCTCATCTTCTTCTATCTTTTATCCTTATCCTCTCCTTCTCCTCACCTCCCTCTGTGTGTTATCCTTATCCTTCCCTTCTCTACAACTTCTACTTCTCGAGGAGCGGCCTCTACTTCTCGAGGAGAGGCCTCGTGGAGGGGCGGCAGCTGGCGGCGGCTGGCTGCGCGGATGGGCGGCGGCCGGCCTGGAGGCGCAGGCGCGGAGGCGGCCGGCGTGGCAGGCGGCGGTTGCGCCTCTGTCGGAGGGGAGCCGACCGGCACAGATCGAGGATGTATTTGATTTTTTTCTTTTTTTTAAGAATTTGTGATTGGATCCGAGATGTATTTGTGTGATGTGAATATGTGATGTATTTGTGATGATTTTTTGTAGAACTTGTTGTGTAATTTTTTTAGAATTTGTGATGTATTTGGTGATTACTGATTTGAGGATTTATTTGGTGATATCTTTTGTGCTGTGATCTGTGTTGATTGATTTGGGGTTGATTTGTGGATGGAGTGAAATCATTATTTGATGTTAAAAACAATAAAAAAAAGGAAAAAAGAAACCTGCTGCCTGGCTACATCTTTAGTCCCGGTTGGTAAAGATTCATTTTTACTCCCGGTTATTTTAACCGGGCATCTTTAGTCCCGGATTGGGTATCCCAGCTTGAAACTTGGGAGTAAAAAGGGTTACAAACCGGAAGAGCCTTCCCCCGGTAGTGGAAGTTCTAAAATTAAAAGTGTGGTACAGCTTACAAATTAACAAGCAACCATGGCAATTAATTTCATGCAATATACTAAATTTAAATAATTTTGCATAACACTTCTTTGCTAAAATAACATGTAGGTTTACGAAAATTGCTAACCACGCACAGGAAAAGTTAAGGGCAAAACTATCATGCCACTAGGTTTAGAAAACTATCATTTTACTAGGTTGATATATAAAACTAACTGAAATGTCAAATGAAGGATAAAAGCTGGGAATGAGGAGCATTAGATCAGGGAGAACCAATTTTACGTGAGCAAATGAGGGAATCAATCACTTTGGAGAGCAAATTGAGAATTTTCTTTAAAAATAATTAAGTAGATTATTGAAGTAGTATGGTTCCAACTGATATATAATTGTTTCACCCATACAACTCCCACAACTAGTTATTTTCTTAGGATTCGCTAATCATTCTCACAATACAATTATGCTTCACGGGTTTACATGTACGTTCTTGTACTCTTATTCCTCACAATGCATAGGCATGGTCACACACAACTGACCAGCTCCTCCGCTCTGGATGAAAACTCAATCTCTCACACACCTACAAACGACAACATAAGAAATGATGTCTATCAATCATCTCGCAAACTCTATGCTCGGCACAGCTTTCTTCGAGAGGCCATAAACCCCACTTGTTTTGCTCCCACCATACCATGTAGACATCGATGTTCTCCCTATCCCCGTAAAGCTTAGGTCCTCAAGCACCAATGGCGGTTGTGGGTACTGCTGCACTTCATCTGCTAATGCTAGCCGTCGGAGCTCTGTGGCCACTAGCATCATTGTGGGCCTGGTTGTACCCGGAACAACCAAGCATTGATTAGCTAGAACCGCAGCTTGTTGGATCACTTGCATGCTAGCTTCATCAACTATGTCGCTATCAAGGAGCTCGACAAGTGTGCCATTTGCCATAGCTTCCTGAAACATTGATGTTAAGCTCTTCCTTTCTTTTGAAAATGGCCTCCTACTAGTGAGAAGCTCGAGAAGAATGACTCCAAAGCTATATACATCGTTGCTGGCTGTGAGCTGGTACTCGAGTAGATAGTCCGGATCAATATAGCCTGGTGTACCTTTTGGCACAACCTGGGTTTTCTCATTGATTGTTGAACAACCAAAGTCGGACACCTTCGCAACCAATCCCTTTGCGAGAAGAATGTTGGCTGGCTTCACATCGCCGTGGAGTATTGGATGTGGCAGCGAGTGGAGATGTGCAAATGCATCTGCGGATTCTGCTGCGATCCTTAGACGTGTTCCTAGTGTGACATGAAACCTCTTGCTTCTCTGGAGATCCAACAGCTCTTGTAGTGTTTTGTTTTGCACAAACTCGTAGACAAGCATAGGTGCCTCAAACTGAAGGCAACAACCCAACAGCCTAACGATGTTGGTATGGTTGACGCGACAAAGGATGACCAACTCCTGCACAAAGTCCATTTTTTTGCTCTCATTAATCTCCTTGCACCTCTTTATTGCCACGGTAGTGCCATCTATCACTGCTCTGTAAATAGTTCCCTGTCCTCCTTCCCCAATAATGTGTGCCTTGTTGAAGTTATTTGTTGCAGTCTTGATCCGCTCTCTCTCATAGAGGGTGAACCCCGCATTGCCCTCTACCTTCATCATTTCTAGAAGGAGTTGACCTCCGTGTTGTTGAAAAAACTCATCAGCCTGTCTTAATAGAGCTTGTTTTTTTATTCTCTGTTTGTACCTGATCACCCCCCATCCAAGGAAACCAAAGAGGGCAACCAATGCACCCGCAACAACTCCTGAACGGACAAATTGGAAGTTGTAATCAATTTATGGTCTAAGCAAGTATGTTAACATCAGTATAGTTTTACGTTTATGTAAGCCATAACCAAATCAAGTAGATCAAGAGTTTTGTTTACATTTCTACATGAAACACATCAGAAGTCAAACAAAAACTAGTTATATTGCAATGGAATTCAAGATGTTGGAAGCCTCAACTATATTGAAAGTATATGCACGTGATGAGATAGAGTTGGTATAGGTGCGTACCAATTGCTATTCGTACTCCGGATGTTAAGATGATTTTTGGCATGCTCCTTCTACAAAGGCATTTCCTCGGGTACCCTTAGGGCATGTACAGTTGAAATGCCCTGGTATATTTTTGCAGTTTCCATAACAAGGGTATTTCTTCGGTTCTTTGCATTCATCAATATCTACACAAATAATTACATATAGGGAAATTATTGCATGAATAAAAGAAATTTATAATGAAAAAAGTTAGCAATTTAGCATTTTTTTGGCATATGAATTGAACTCTGAAGAAAAGAAGACACAAATATATATTAAATAAACAATACAGAATGATAGGTAGATATAGAGTAAGCTCTTGGGTGCTATCGCTTCCTCGCCGACTAAAGTTACACGAGGATGCATTTACAACATTATGGAGATGTATTTACTAGTAATGACGTCTTTGTAATCTTGGCAAGTATTTACAACTTTTTGACGATGTATTAGTACTTTGCAGGAACATATTTAATTACAATCATGTGAAAAAGCGCTACTTGCATGATGGCAGTGGCGGAGCTAGGTTTGGAGGTAGTGGGGGCTCGAGCCCCCCCCCCCTTCCCGCCCCCACGCTGGCTCCGCCGCTGCACGATGGTTTCTGGGTATAGCACTTCCCAAATAACCTATCTGTCCTAAAATATAAACAAAATTCATTCTAAAATATCAAGGATTTTCGTGTTGATCTCAGTGTTCAAACTATACCACGGACTCAACGATGTCATCGCGTTCTATATAAATCTTGTGATAATAATCAAATTCAATATGTACGGCTTTATGAGAGAAGAAAGAACTAGCCTATACGGTAAGTGCAATAAGCATATATGAAACTATAGGAAATATGACGAATTAGAACCACGCTAAAACGATGGGATGGGACTAGAATCTAGAAGAAACATATTCACCTAGGCAGCCGTTCGGGAGGTAAGGGTTGCCCTCGAATCCCTTGGCGCAGTTGCAGATGTAGCCTAGTCCGCTGGACGAGTTGACACACGCACTGTTCATGCTAACGCAGGCGTACGATTCACGATTTTTCCGCGCCTCCACGCAGTTGCTCGTGTTCCGGACGGCCCATTCGACCACCATGGGCACCTTCCCGCCGTTGGCGTCGAAGAATTCCGACGACGTCGCGTAGCTCCTCCTGAAGCTAAAGCTCGACGACTCCATCAGCGCCGCGTAGCTGCAGCGGCTGACGTTGTAGATATCCTTCGAGCTGTTGAACACTGTCGAGTAGTTCTGGAACTCCACCTGGTAGGCGTTAAACCCCTTCGTTATCGTTGTCTGGCAGCAGCCTGCCCCGGAGCAGGCGCCGTCGGCGAGGCGACCGCCGCGTCGCCCGCAGTTGGTCGCCACGCACCCGCTCAGGAAACGCACGATGTTATCGGCGGAATCTCCGACCCCGACGATGGCCACCGCGTGACACCCGACGACGGTGAACGTGTTGCCGGCCTGAGAGAGCCTGTACGGATCAGCGAAGCTCACCACATCCATGATGGTTTGGGAGGTGTCGTTGCAGTAGGAGGAGATGTTGTTCCACACGCGGGCCTGACCATCCGGCAGGGACACGCCGGCCAGCTCGAAGTGTCCGCCGTGCCCCAGGAATGGCTTCTTGCCGCCATTGCTGGTGTCGCGGCAGGTGAGCTCGAAGCCGGGCAACGCGCAGCCTGCAGGGCCGATGCCGAACGGGTAGGGGATATCGACGCCGCCGCACGCCGTCGAGCAGTTGCTGCTGCCCGGCGGCGGCGGCAGCGCTCCAACGGCCGCGAGCAGTAACAATATTGCTGCTAATTTCTGGAACTGCATGACTCAGTAATTCGTCAATGATCTTGTAAGATGATCCGGCGTCTAATTGCTGACCATCTGGCTAGTGCTGAATATATATGCACAGGATTGGAAATGACCAAACGGCTCGATGATGGTGTATGTGTGAAACAAACTTGCATGCATGACTTGAATTTTCAAGTCTTGCTAGGGGGTATAAGCCTTCAAAGTAGCTTTCAGTGGATTTTAGTATCTGCAGGAGCCTTCATAGTGTTCTACTAAATTTTCATAGTAGGAAGTCCAAATAGCCCCCTAAATTTTGGTTGAAAATCCGTCTAGCACCCTGACCTAGTTTTATAGGTTGCTTTTTATCTGATTTCCGTATACGTTGGATGAGTTTTATTACGTGATATATGAATTGGACATATATGTTAACATCTCCACCTAAATCTTTAGTTTTGACTTTAGAACCTTATTTTTTGTTCTCACTTAATGTAGACGGATGTAAATATAATAGTAAGGTGACATCACTATATAATATATATTGATGACCGATTATTGACGATCGATGATGTGTAAACATGCTATATCAGTTATTCAAAGCCACTCATTTAGCTTCCAAAATACCAAAAACTACCATCCAAAACAATCATAGAGAGTAACAAAGTTTAGGAGGTTAGATGTCTGATTTCAAAGTTTAAGATGCTAGATAGACTTATATCAAGAGTTTAGGGGTACATGGACTATTACGCATCTTTTTCTTGCCTAGAAAATTAGAGCGTACGTATACGCAACGTATTTTTAACGGTAATTTTCTATCATATGTAAAAACTTTGTGCCAATAATTAATACAAGCAGATTTTCATCCCCTTGTAAAAACTTGAATACCCCTTTTTTTAATTGTCAGTGCTTTAGATGGGGAACCCAATTTTTTACTACTACTGCTACTTTGAATATATGGGTAAACACACCGGGAAAAAACATGTGGCCTGGCGAGACGCCTGGTCGATCGGCACGGCCAGCTGGCTGTCGCCGGAACTAGTCGTGGAGCTGTGACAGGAGTTGGGAGCTGAGCTGTGTGATGAATGGACGGGTGGCCAAGTGAAATGGCACACGGAAATCACTTGGGAGAGTCCTTGATTCGCTTCCTCCTCTTATTGCTTAGGAAAAGACATTGAATTGATCATAATCCTTCGATCTCCAGTACTCTAGCGCCAACTGGTTTCTAATTAATTTGTCGCTTGATCGATCGCAATACTGCAGAGCGATATATATTTTCATGAAGTAAAAATCGATTTTCATGAATCGAGGCCTTTGACCAGTTCGATATTCGAGAAAATTAAAAACTATCGTTGGATCGAATAATAAACGTCTAAGATTCATCCACGTCAACAGGAGTAAAATTTTTACTCATGAGTAAATCTATGAGTAAAATTTTTTAGTCGTTATGACGTGGATGAATCTCATACGTTCAATTTTTAATTCAACGGTAGTTTTCAGGTTACTACTATACATACGTTGTTTCCACCCTATATCTTCGGTCGATATCCGATCCAATCTTGATAACTACACTAGAAAGGACAGGCAAGTGAGCTATAGAGTGGGTTGCTGAACGTTGCAAGCAAGCATTCCAACAAGAGGCCAGCCCATTCCAGTCGGAAAAAGCTAAGGGGCGGCTAGTCGCGCGCGCCCTCCCCCGCGCGACTGGACACGTGTCGCACACGGAGAGGTCGGCGGACGGCGCGCCGCGACTGAGGAGCGATTTTTCCCTTTTTTTGGTTTTTTTCGTTTCTCTTCCGTTTTTTTTTGTTTTTTTCGTTTCTCTTCCCTTTTTTTTGTTTTTTTTTGTTTCTCTTCCGTTTTTGGTTCCCTTTTTTTAAGATGTACATATTACAAAGTTTGTATTCGTGTGTATACCAAGTTTGTATTCATACATATACAAACTTTGTATCCGTATTTTCTTCTCTCGGTTTTTAATATGTACATATACAAGGTTTGTATACATATATGCAAAGTTTGTATAAGTTTATATATACGTATGTAAAGTTTATATACGCGTATGCAAAGTTGGTACACGTGTATATAAAGTTTGTATATGTGTATATTTTGTATACATCGATTTTTTGTACACATAAAAATTATATATACACGTATATATATACTTTGTATACATATATAGAAACTTTATATTATTAATACAAAATTTATACATATGTATACAATAATACAAAGTTTATATGTATGTATACAAAGTATATATATATATATATATATATATATATATATATATATAGTAGTAGCAGTAGTAGCGCCTGTTTGGCACAGCTCCAGCTCCAGCTCCACCCCTCCTAGAGCTGGAGCTCAGCCAAACAGTTTCAGCTCCACCAAAACTGGGAGTGGAGTTAGGTGAAGCTCTCTCACAAAATGTACTAGAGTTGTGGAGCTGGGTTTAGGCAGCTCCACAACTCCACTCCAGACTCAACTCCTGAAGTTATATTTAGGAGTTGGAGCTGTACCAAACAGGCCCGTAGTGTATGAGTTGTAGTAGTAGTAGTGTACGAGTAGTAGTAGTGGATCTGGTGGTCGCGTGCCCGCGTGACCGCGCGAGTGATCGCGCATTAGGGGCGCCCCATTCCAGTATTCCACTGCTTGGACCACTCCAGGCACTCCCGTCCACTGGGCCAGCTCGAAGTGGATTCAATTGGGACAGGAGAAAGAAAAAAGTCTATTTTGTAGTGCCCGAGTTGGAATTTTTCTCAGCCGGCCAATACAATCGGCATGTGGGCTGCAACACTGTGCTCTGGGCCTCTGGACCGCCGACGTGTCCTCGGTCCTCCGCTCGAGCGGTACGAATGTACGATTGGGCTTCAAAAGCCTTCAAGCAACTCGGTGTACGGTAAAATTTCAATGTGTAAAAAAAATATATGCATTATTATGTGCATATATAAAATTTGTACACGTACGTATTAAAAAAACCAAAAGAACGCTACTTATACAAAGTTTGTATATGTGCTATATATATAAATATTAGAAAACAAAAAAAGGAAAAAAAGAAAAACCTAGAAAAAAAAGAAAAGCGAGAAAAAACCGTCACATGTCACCTTAGCACGCGCCCTCCCGCCGCCAGGGTCTCCTCGCGCACCACATGGCTGTGCCGCGCGTAGGGTGGATAGCGAGCCAGCTCAACTCGGTCTAAATCGTTAAGATAATTAACGAGTTGGCTTAGCTCGACTCGTTAAGTCGGTTATTATCACGAGCTAAATACCCAGCTCAGCTCGACTCGTTGCAAAGCTCGAGCTTGATCATTTAGATCGTGAGCCAATGCATCAAATACTGACCCAACAAGAGGAAAATAGCTTGCAAATAAAAAACTCAAATAGTGTACATTAAGAAAGAAGGAAAAAAAAAGCAGCAAATCACATAAAATTCGTGCAGAGCCAAACCGGCTCAAGCTCCGCTACATTGCTTCATACCACGCTAGAAAATAGGAGTGCTTTACACAAATCCAGTCTATGACACCTTGCATTAATTTCATTTCATTACATATTACAACTTTTGTTCCCAAGAAGGAGACGCGCCCAAGAAGGAGACGCGCGGGCGCGAGCACGCGGGCGCGTGGCGGCAAAGCGTTGGAGATGTGGGGACGCGCAGTGGTCGCGCTCTGCAATGCAGCTACGACGCTACGCTAGGGCGGCAGAGGGATGAAGAGAGTGGAGACAGAGGTACGATCGGATGGGGTGACTAGGGTTTTGATCTGATTGATGCTCTATTGGGCTCGGTCTTCCAAAAATATAGCCCTACGTGCTATGTGACTGTGGGCCTGTGACCTGCTAAGATAGGGTTAGTCTAGCTTGTTAAGGCTAGTAGCTCGCAAGCTAGCTTGAGTTGGCTCATTATATCTAACAAGTTAAAATGTCAGCTCGGTTCGTCAGAAAAATAAAACGAGTCGATCCAAGCTGAGTCCATCTTGTCGCGAGTCGAACGAGCTAACGAGCAACGAGTTTCCTGTCCACGCCGAAGAAGGACGCGCAGCCAACTGCTAATTAGCGGTTTCGGCGTCACAGTGTCGGTGGGCACTAATCTTCAATTGTCAAAACATTTCCCGTATTGCCTATCCAACAAGGGACTGTTGTGCTAGAATTCTTTTCAATCATTTCGAGTCCCTTAATTGTACTCTCAAGCATGTACTATGCTTCTAAGTTTAATAAATTCCTGGTTCTCAAAATAAAAAAAAAAGCGGTTTCGGCGTCACAGTGTTGGTGGGCACTATTGCGCGTCAACCTGGCCCGGCGCGCGTGGACGGTCATTCCCGTGTCAAGTCAAGTCGTCGCCCGCTAGAGGCTTTTCTTGAGACGCAGACAGAGTACGCGGCAGGCACCTCTCGAAGCCATCAATTATTTCTCGGCAAAGCAAATCAGAACGTGGGTGGAACAACGAGCTGTGAAGGCCACCCCATCAAGCTACCTACCTCGGGTTATTTTAAGCAGAAAGGGAAGAAAGCCAATCAAACCTAAACAAGAAGCATATGTTAGCTCGTCGAAACTTGTATAGCCTCGATCAGATTGCATCCACGACTGGTGCGGCAACTTGTTTGGCTCCACATGATATATAAGACTGATGAGGGATGAACATGGAGATAAATAATTCTCTTTCAACTATATAACTTATTTTTTAAAAAAATCAATGTCAATAAGTACATCGACTGGCATTAAAAATAATAATTAGCTAAAAAATGAGCAGACACGGAAAGGCATGTCCCATCATAAATAACACTAGTACATAAACAATTTTTCCAGACGGCCTAAACAAATTTTCGCGTGCGGGCCCTGACCCATCTGCACCCAGGTATGTGCAAAAATCGTCATTTTTCCGTGTGGGTGCGGGCGCTTAAGTCACTCGTGTGTGAAAAAACAAAAAAAAAAAACCAAACCCTATCCTGAAACCCTAGATTTTCCACCATCTAGTCACCACCGCCACTCGAAACCCTAGACCGCTGCCTCCACCTAGGCCGTCTCATCATTGTCGCTATCGAGGTCATCGTCGTCGCGGGGGAGGGCAGCCGCCTCCGGATCCACGCAGGGGGGGACTGCCGTCCCCAGATCCACGTGGCGGGAGGGCCGCCGACGGGTGCCTCCTCCATTGTTCTCCACGTGGGGAACTGCCGCCGCCTCCGTTGCACACCTCCTATGCCCTCCCCCACCGCCGTTGCTAGAGCTCGCGCCTGTCGCACGAGCCATCCACCGCCGTTGGGATGGAGTGGGGGAGAAAAGGAGGAGGCCAGGAGGGCCGAGAGAGGAGTGGAGGAGAAGAGAGTGGGAAGAGGAGGACTTAGTAGGAGAGAGCATGGAGGGGAGAATAAAAGAAAACGAGTGGGTCTATTTTCGCATGCGGATTACTTAAGAGAACCACATGTGAAAATAGGCTTATTTTTGCATGCGTTCCTCTTAAGAAGTATATGCGAAAATGGGGGGTTGATTTTTGCAGATGCGGGCATTTATGGTATGCCTGCAACCTGTTGGGATGCTCGTCCTAGAAAACATTTGTGTAGTAGTGTAACCAAACCAATTAAGTTGTGCTCACTTTGGAACTGTATAAATACCATCACTAGTTATTTTATTACAACTATGTTTATCTTTAATTCTAAAGCGCACCTAAATGCTACTATGCTATTTTACAGATTTAGTTCATCACTAGGAAGAAAACTCAATCTAACACACACCTACAAACCACGCGCGGGAATCAATACAACAAACTATCTATAGATCATCTTGCAAATTCTATGCTCAACACAGCTTTCTTCTCAAGGCTATAAACTTCACTGGTTGTGCTTCCCATCTCCACAAAGCTCAAATCCTCAAGTACAAGCGGCGGTTGTGGGCATTGTTGCACTTCATTAGCTAGTGCTAGGCGCCGGAGCTCCGCTGCCACCAGCACCATTGTCAGCCTTGTCATACCTGGAACAACCAAGCATTGACTTGCTAGAATAGCTGCCTGATGCATCACTCTCATACTAGCTTCATCAACCATGTCACTATCAAGGAGCTCAAAGAGTGTGCCCTCTGCCATTGCCTCCTGAAACATCAAGGTGAGGCTCTTCCTATCTTTTGACAGTGGCTTCTTACTAGTTAGAAGCTCAAGAAGAATAACTCCGAAACTATATACATCATTCTTAGATGTGAGTTGGTACTCTAGTAGGTAGTCAGGATCAATATACCCTGGTGTTCCTTTGGGTACAGCTTGAGTATTCTCATCGATTGTCGAACAGCCAAAGTCAGACACCTTTGCGATCAATCCCTCAGCAAGTAGGATATTGGATGGCTTCACATCGCCGTGGATTATAGGGTGTGGCAACGAGTGAAGATGCGCAAGTGCCTCGGCAAATTCTGCAGCGATCCTCATGCGGGTTCCAAGAGTTACATGGAACCTCTTGCTCCTATGGAGATCTAGTAACTCTTGTAGTGTTTTGTTCTGCACGAACTCGTACAGAAGCATGGGCGCCTCAAACTGGAGGCAACATCCAAGTAGCTTGACAATGTTGGGATGCCTGACACGGCAAAGTATGACTAACTCCTGCACAAATTCCATCTTTCTGCTCTCGTCGATCTCCTTGCACTTTTTTATTGCAACATTAACTCCGTTCAAGGCCGCCCTATAAACAGTTCCCTGGCCACCTTCACCGATGATGAGTTCCTTGTTGAAGTTACTTGTGGCAGTCTCAATCTCCCCTCTTTCATAGAGGGTGAATCCAACATTACCCTCTACTTTCATCATTTCCAGAAGTAGCTGGCCACCGTGCTATAGAAAAAATTCATGAGTCTGTCTTAATAGTGCTTGTTTTTTTATGCTCCTTTTGTGGCGTATCACTTCCCATCCAAGGAAACTAAAGAGGCCAACTAATACGCAGATAACCGCTCCTGGATAAACAAATATCTGACATTAGTGGAAATATTTGAGCATGTGTAGGTTTTAACATGGATGTCGACCAGATATGCAGCAGTAAAACATAGTCTTAAAAAAAAGAGATTGTAAAACATGTGCCTACCAATTGCCAGTCGTGCTTTTAGCGGCAAGCTGAAGTCTTTTCGGCATCCATCTGGAATGTTAGCATTTCCTTTGCTGCCCGCTGGACAGTTACAATCAAAATCGCCAGGTTTATTACGGCATTCTCCATAGCAATGATGAGTCTTGGAATCTTGACATTCATCAATATCTACAAAATAAAAATGACGAATTTGTAAGATGTGGGGAAAAGAATTTGGTAATCTGGAAAAATGGAAACGTGGGAGAATTTCAAATATGAAATGGGAATGGGAAAAAGTCAGAATCATAAACAGACTATGTAATGGAAATTTTATAAATGGACTAACTAAACTTATTTCTTAAAAATGTAGCCGGATGAAGTAAGAAAACAAAATCATGAAAGCTGCACGCTTAAAGCTATTTCATATGAACTGTCACAATTTTAGAATTCTAGATGTAGTATTGATGGGATTATAGGAAAATTCACCTTGACAGCCGTTGGGTCCTCCGAGGTAAGGATTGCCTTCGTACCCTTTGGAGCAGTTGCAGATGTAGCCTGGTCCGTTGGTTGAGTTGAAGCACTCGCTGTTGGTATTTTTGCACGCGTAAGAGTCCATCTTCTTCCGCGCCTCCTCACAACTGTTGGCGCTCCGAATGGCCCAATCAAGCACCATAGGCGCCCGACCATCATAGGTGTTGTTAAATTCCGATGTAGTCAAGTAGGTGGTCGAGAAGGTGAAGTTGGAGGAGTCCATTAGCACTGCGTAGCTGCAGGGTGTGCGGTTGTAGATCCCCGACGTGTTCATGCTGCTGTCATCGAAGAACGCCTGGTAGTAATCTAGGCCCTTTGGGATGGCCGTCTGGCAGCAGCCTATCCCGGAGCAGGTGCCGTTTGTCGCCTTCCACACATCACCTCGCCGGCACACGGACACGCACCCGCTCATGTACTTCCCCACGTAATCATGGTCGGCGATGTAGGCTTGTGTCCGGCAGCCGACGACCGTGAACTTGTTGGAGTCGGAGAGCATGAACGGCGTGCCAGTCATGTTGAGCTGCCACGTGTCGGAGTCCATCTCTTTAGAAGAAAAGTTGTAGCAGGACGAGGAGATGTGATTCATCACCCGGACCTGGCCAAGCTAGACGCTGAGCACCTCCACATTTCCGTAGAAGGGCTTGTAGACGCCGTTGCCGGTGTCGTTGCAGTCGAATTCGAAGGCGGACGCGGCGCACTTGTCCAAGCTGGTGCTGAATGGGTAAGGGATCTCAACGTCGCCACACTTGGTGTTCCGGCATTGCCCCTCTGCTCTCCCAGCGAGGAGCTCTGCAGCAATCGCTACGGCGAGGCACAGCGTTGTTGTTGTTAGTCCTCTGTGCCTAGTCATGGTGGATGGATGAACTAGCTAGTCCTAGCTATCTGTTTGTGTCTTAAACCTCTGATTCTTGATAGGTGATTATGGACTTGTGCTTGTATATGAAGATGAGCAGAGCCAGCGTTGAGAATTTGAGATGAATCCAACATGGACACTAGACAAACTTTCTTTTAAATATAAGAAAAAGACCCAACGACTTGAACAAGTCTTCGCTTACTGTATCTTTAGTGTTAATTTTAGAGTAAATTTTAGTCTGGACCACTTTCCTTGCCCTAGCTTAGCTAGCTTGCTTTCTGGCACATGTTCCAAATTGGTTAATTATCTACTAGTTTATGCAGGAGTGTTTGAAGAAAACTAATTTTAGGTAGAGCTGCTAAGATTTTACAACGACGATAAAATTATCTAAAAATCCACCAGCACATACTCCTTGTAATTAAGTTATCCATATAAATTTACAACAGGTAATATAGATGCACTTTTAACTGGCAAAAGCTAACACATCGATAACACAATAATCATCGATGCCTGAATACACTAGCTCTTCGGCACACTGACCATTTCCAACAAAGATGATGATCCAAAGACTTTGCCGGTCAAATTGTGACTATGCCCTGAGACCTCTCCACGACTGAAATTTTCACAATTTGACTCTTGCAAAAACTATTTTTACAAATAAACCGTCGCCAAAATTTATTTCAAAAATGACCCTTTTTTCAGTGCCAAATCACCTGACCCTGAATTTAGACACCTCAGCGCCACGTGAACTGGCGCCGAATACCGTACCACCACGGATGGGAGACTAAGTCAGCGTGCCAACGTATATTCAGCGTCACGCTATTTGGCGCTTAGGTGTCCAGATTCAGCGCCATATGATTTGGCGCTGAAAAAAAGATTATTTTTGAAATAAGTTTTGGCGACGGTTCATTTGTGAAAATAGTTTTCGTAAAGAGTTAAATTGTGAAAATTTGTGTCTCCACGAGGCTGGAAGTGAATATTTCTTTGATGTCATCGCACATGGCTGTCCATCAGATTAGATTCCATGTCCACGTCGCTTGCTCGGTTACCACACAAATAGTGACTTTTGTAGTGCCAAACTTTTTACGTAATTAAGTACGTATATGTAGCGAATTAAATACTACTCCCACCATCCTAAAATGTTTGACGCTGTTGACTTTTTTAAACATGTTTGACCGTTAGTCTTATTAAAAAAAATTAAGTAATTATTAATTCTTTTTCTATCATTTGATTCATTGTTAAATATACTTTAATGTATACATATAGTTTTACATATTTCACAAAAGTCTTTTAATAAAATTAACGGTTAAATATATTTAAAAAAGTCAACAGCGTTAAACATTTACAAAAGGAGGGAGTACTACTTCACAATCATTTATTTTGACTGGGAGTCCACTGTGCTTAGATGATCTTTCATGCGCTTCAGCTCATGTGTAATCGAGGAACTAGGCCCCGGACTCCCGGAGCAGGCCTAGCTCACGGGCGGCGAGCCAGCTGGCAACGTCCTAGGCTCTCGCGGTTGTGGTAGTTGCCGCCATTACTACTTAGAAAAAACATTTTCGTAGATGGCCAAAAGTAGTTTTTCTAGTTAGAAGAAAGGACGATTGCGAAAATCCTCTAGAAGAAAAAAAAACACAACCCGCCAGCACCGTGCCTCGCTGCCGCCGCCCTCCCCCGGTCTCCCTCCAGCCAGATCTGGGAGGGGAGGGGAGGGGAGGGGAGCCGCGCCGCCGTGGTCGCCGTCCGTGCCGCCACCTCCACGTCCGTGCCGCCGCAGTCGCCGTCCGCGCCGCCGCCACCGTGCCGGGAGCCGCCGTCGCTCCCCCTCCGGCGGGGAGGGAGGGGAGGGGAGGGGAGGGGAATGGGCCAGTGTAGAGAGGAGAAGTGTTGAGGGAGAGAGATAAACAGTTGAGAGGGAAATGAGTGGTAGAGAGGGGTGGGAGGCGGAGAAGATAAGACTTAAGATATATATTTTTTTTTGGGTAGATACGATTTTTACAGGTGGACCATATAAGATTCGCCTACGAAAATAGATTTTCGCAGGCGCCGCTTAAGTGGTCCACCTGCGAAAATCATTTTCGCAAGAGGAAACTTCACCCCGATTTATATTTTTGTAGTTGGTCATTTGGCTCCAAGGGTCATATCCGCCTATAAAAAAAAGACCCCATATCGGGAAAAATGTTTTTTCTAGTACTGTGCTATACACTCTAGCCCCTCGCCATGTCTGACCTCGGCGGCATTGCTGGAACTTGGATAGCGCTTGCTGTTGTGGAATTACCGGTGAAGGGTGTGGTGCACCGTGGCAGTGGACAGGTAACAGGTTTGCCCTGCAACGCCAAGGTCGTGTCAAATGCAAACATCAGGGGGCTCAATTGTCTTAGATGCATTTCCTGTTGAGAGTGACATACAAGAGAAATATGACCGCAAGCCTTTCAACAACTGCGGATGCAGCCCACATTTTAATCCACTGCTTCGACCAACCTCCCAAGCTATCGCACTGACCAGGTCGTGGTTGATTAAGTTTCACCAGCCTATCAGGAGATCACGTACGCTCGCTGCAGCGCAGAATGCAGTCTCGATCTGCAGCTACTACTCTCTCCATCCCAAACAAAGATCAATCCTAAAAATGTATCTGGACATACGCGTTGTCTAGATACATCCCTAGAATTGGATTATTTTGGGACAGAGGAGTATTCCTGCTTTGGTGCGATCTGCTGCAACATCGCTTTGGTCTGCTATGCACTGTCAGTGTGTCACCTTCACACACCAGAACTTGCCGTGCGGGACTCTTTTTAATCGTTGTCGTCATTAATATCTTGTGATGAATAATTGGTTTTGTAAATGACTTATTCGATGAAATTGGTTTGAGAATATGCGTGGATCTAGATGTAAGTGTGTATAACTTATGGGTCCTCACAACCATACTATTGTCGACGTCACCACCACATTGAGGCACCTCATTGGAACTCCAGATTCAACCGACGGTCGGCGTTGGGAGAAAGAAGAACCCTGTCGCCGCCATCCTTGTGCCCGCACAAAACTTCGGCGGCATGCTCGGGTGAAAGCGAGGTAAGAGGAGCTGAGGAGTCAAAGAGTTGGTGCGGCAATTGCAACTACTAGTTGTTTCATTACATTTCTGCCAATTGATCATTAGTTCTACAGTACACTAAATGCTATATTGTGTCTACATGTTCTTATATTCTTATTCCTCACCACAACAACAATCAATATACAAAAACCTACAAATGGCACAAGGAATACAATCAAGATGGCAAATTCTGATTATCTAGCGAATTCTGTGCTTAACACGGCCTTATTCTCAAGGCTATAAACCCCGCTGGTCTTGCTCTCATCGTACCAAATGGAAATTGTGCTTCCTGTATCCACAAAGCTCAACCCCTCAAGCACCAGTGGCGGTTGCGGGTATCGCTGCACTTCATCTGCTAGTGCAAGCCGTCGGAGCTCCTCCGCCACAAGAGCCATTGCCGGTCTCGTTGTACCTGGAACAACCAAGCACCGACTTGCCAGCACTGCAACTCGATGAATTACTCTCATGCTAGCTTCATCGACTATGTCACTGTCAAGGAGCTCACGGAATGTGCCATTTACCATAGCCTCCTGAAACATCGAGGTCAAGCTCTTCCTTTCTTTTGACAGTGGCTTCTTACCAGTTAGTAGCTCAAGAAGAATAACGCCAAAGCTATATACGTCATTCTTGGCTATCAGCTGATACTCGAGTATGTAGTCTGGGTCAATATACCCTGGCGTGCCTTTGGGCACAGTCTGAGTACTCTCATCAATTGTTGAGCAGCCAAAGTCAGACACCTTTGCGACTAATCCCTCAGCGAGTAGGATGTTGGCCGGCTTCACGTCACCATGGAGTATAGGGTGCGGCAGTGAGTGCAGATGCGCAAGTGCCTCGGCAGATTCCGCAGCAATCCTTAGGCGGGTTCCTAGTGTGACATGGAACCTCCTGCTCCTTTGGAGATCCAACAACTCTTGCAGTGTTTTGTTCTGCACAAACTCGTACACAAGCATGGGTGCCTCAAACTGGAGGCAACAACCGAGCAACTTGACGATGTTGGGATGGTTGACACGGCAAAGTATGACCAGTTCCTGCACAAATTCCATCTTCCTGCTCTCGTCAATCTCCTTGCACATTTTAATTGCAACGGCAGTTCCACCTAACATTGCCCTGTAAACAGTTCCTTGCCCTCCTTCCCCAACGATGTGCGCTTTGTTGAAGTTATTTGTGGCAGTCTCAATCTCTTGTCTATCGTAGAGGGTGAACCCAGCATTGCC
Source organism: Oryza glaberrima (assembly GCF_000147395.1). Taxonomy (NCBI): domain Eukaryota; kingdom Viridiplantae; phylum Streptophyta; class Magnoliopsida; order Poales; family Poaceae; genus Oryza; species Oryza glaberrima. The sequence continues at coordinate 15,049,829 of NC_068329.1, forward strand.
CTCTACTTTCATCATTTCTAGCAGTAGTTGTCCTCCGTGCTGTTGGAAAAACTCATCATTCTGTCTTAATAAAGCTTGTCTTTTAATGCTCCTTTTGTGCCGGATAACCTCCCATCCAAGAAAACCAAAGAGGATAGATAATATGCAGGCAACAGCACCTTCAGAGATAATGTTCTCTCGTTAGTGAAAAGGTTTATTAAAATACTATTCTAACATCTCTGTGTGTCTAGGGCCTGATCAAGCACATCGTAAGATGAAGCAACACGGTGCTGGAATAAGTACGTACCAATTGCAAGTCGTGCCTTTGGCGTTAAGAAGTTTTTTTGGCACCCTCCTGGAATAGAGGCATTTCCTCGGGTACCAGCATGACAGAAACAATCAAATCCTCCTTCTTTATTGTGGCATTCTCCGTAGCAGGAGTAACTCTCAGGATGTAAACATTCATTAATATCTGCAATCAAATATAAATCTTTTATTGAAAAACATATAACATGATGATATATATACAAATTAAATGACAAAAGCCAAGGAAAAAAAGTTGGTATCTAAGGGCCTCTTTGATTCAAAGGAAATTCATAGGAATTTTATAGGATTTCATTCCTATAGGATTTTTTTTCCTATATAGCCCTTTGAATCAAAGGAATGGATCCTATAGAATCCTATGAAATTCCTATGGATTGTCTTTTTCCATGCAAGTTTTGGAGGAAATTTAACATGAGGTAGAACCTCATGGAAAGAATCCTTTGAGTCTTTATCTCTCCTCAAATTCCTGTGTTTTTCTTGCGGCCCAATCAAATAGTTATTCCTATGTTTTTCCTGTTTTGCAATCCTCTGTTTTACACTTGTATTCCTGTCAGAATCCTATGTTTTTCCTAGTTCTATGTTTTTTTATTCCTGTGATTCAAAGGGGTCCTAAAAGACGTGCTAACTATAGGAAATTATACTTGGCAACTATGCATCCCACGACAACTTGACTATCAGTCTGTCAGGGTGTTCATTTTAATTAATTTTGTATGGTATTAACAGCCCCTGGTACTTAAAAAAAGAACAACTAGAAGCAGCAGGGCGCGCACACACAGTTGAGAGGCTAAAGACTAAAGTACATACAAAAACACATTGGATCCGAGAAGAACTGCAGAAGGGTAAATAAGCAGTGTACGTCTCTGTAATGTCTAGAATCTAGATACGTACGTAGCACAAGGAATTAGTTTTATTTTAGAAGGAGGGTGTATGTTGGAAGCGAGTTCATTAATTGTGCAGATACGTCATTATTTGAAGCTGGAATAGAGAAAAAAAACGTAAGAGAGCTGTTTATATACTCTACTGCAATAGTACATGCTAACGCAATATTATACTTATTGTTAAGAAATACCAAATGAAATATAGTAATTGTTTAAAACTTCTAGCTAGCTTTGTCGAGAATATATTCATTGGCATATTTTACCTTGACAGCCTTTGGAGCCTTGAAGGTAGGGATTGCCTTGGTATCCTTTGGAGCAGTTGCACATGTATGCTAATTCCGTTCCACTGGAGTAATTAAGACAGACGCTATGGTCACTTTTGCATGCGTACGACGTGAGATTTTTCTGCGCTTCCACGCAGTCTTGGGCATCCCAGATAGCCCAGTCAAACATCACCGGCGCTTGGCCGCCATAGGTGGTGTTGAACTCTAGCGGAGAAACCAGGTAGCTAGTCGAGAAAGTAAAGTTGGAGTAGTCCATGAGAACGGCATAGCTGCACGGAGTGTGGTTGTAGATCTCCGACGTGTTCAAGCTCTCCTCAAACGACACCTCGTAGTATTCCAGCCCCCTGGGGATGGTCGTCTGGCAACAGCCTATCCCGGAGCAGGTACCATTGGTGGCACTCACCACCGTGGCACCAGGGCAGGAGGACGCACAGCCGCTCGTGTAGTTGCTCATCGGGTCGGAGATGAAGGCCAATGACCGGCACCCGACGACGGTGAACTTGTTGGAGTCAGACAGCATGAACGACGAGGCAGACAGGTTGAACCTCCACATAGTGGAGTCCATCTTCCTAGAGGTGGTGTTGTAACATGAAGAAGATATGGGAGTCATCACCCTGATCTGACCAAGCTGGAGTGAGATGCTGAGGACCTCCATATCTCCTAAGAACGGTCTGCTGTTGTTGCAGTCGATCTCGTAGCCAAGCGACAAGGCACAGTCGTCGCCTAATCGGACGCCAAAAGGGTAAGGGATGTCTATGCCGCCGCAGCTGTGCTGGCATTCCGCCTCTGCGACGCCGGCGAGCAGCACCGCCGCGGAAAAGGCTATGGCCAGCCGTAATATTGTTAGCTCGCTATAGGAAGCCATGGATGCGCGAACTTAATTTGTAGGTGTGTTTTCTGATCGTGTACTTGTGCACTAGCCTTAGTTCGACGAATGCTCGTACATATGAAGAAGAGGGGAACCAGCATTGATGGATGAATGGATCATTACTTGGCCACTAGCCACAGAACAATAAAATAAACGAAAATGATCCAACGTTGACGACGACTTGACCAACTCAACGAAGTCTTCGCATTACTATCTTCCCTACTACATGCATTTCTGGCAGATGAAAAAAAAAAACGTTACTAGCTCCCTCGTTCCTAAAATATATTTTCTTCCTTTCATATTATAAGCCGCTTTAATTTTTTTTATGTCAGACTTTTTAAAAATTTACCATATTTATAGAAAAATATAGAAACATTTATATAATATTGAATATATTTTAATAGTTTCTTTGTTTTATGTTAAAATATTACTATATTTTTCTCTATATTTGATGAAAGCTAAAGAAATTTGACTAAAAAAAATCAAATCAACTTCTAATCTGAAATGGATGTAGTAGTTATCTAGACACATATAATTATATATATTTTTGAAGGAGGGAGTAGTAATCAGTACAAGAAGCTTTCCATATGTAAATCATGTAGCTATGATCTATCTATATAAATCCATCTACATAATTTATTTATACTAGTTGGGCACTTCCTAATAGCCTCAAATTTACTAGGAAAATACGACCATTTATTAGATGAATCATATCAACGTGAATACGTACGTAGATCGTATTAAGAGTTTGTGTTAAATAAAACATGCCATACGAGCAACCAGCGACTCACAAGAATTTAGTGTTTTACAAATTCAAATTAATTAATATGGTGTTTTATTTGGGCCCTTAGTTAACACTATTAATTCAATTCTAAAATTAGAAATTGATAATTAAACTACATGTATATTACAAATATTTGTGAGCTGAGATTTTGTATTTCATCAACTGCTGCATTATATTATCTAAGATTTTGCTTGGCACGGAAAACCTAATAAAAGATTATGGCTCTGTGAATCTTCAGGCGAAACGAATGGGATATTATGCCATTACCTAAAATTCCCTCCAGCACATGCTTTTCGTTGAATTTAGGCTGTGTTCGAATCTGCGAAGTGTGAGATTTTTCAGTAGCATGAGAAACGAAGTGAGCCATTAATGTATGATTAATTAAATATACTTTTACAAACTTAAAATATATTTATTTGTTTTTAAAGAAACTTGAAGACAAAAAATTTTGGTACGAAACGTTGATGTATTGATCATCCATTGCGTACATGGACATTGCTCTGTTTGGCACACTGGTCATTCCTAACAAGATGCTCCAATGACCTGACCAAGTCGCCGTTGCCAAAATTTCAGCGACTTAATTGGAACAACTTTTCAAATATTCCAATGTACGACATTTCAATTTCACGAGATAAATACCCAGCTCGGCTCGACTCGTTGCAAAGCTCGAGCTTGATCATTTAGCTCGTGAGCCGATGCATCAAATACTGACCGAACAAGAGAAAAATAGCTTGCAGAAAAAAAAAAACTCAAATAGTGTACATTAAGAAAGAAGGGAAAAAAACAGCAAATCACATAAAATTCGTGCAGAGCCAAACCGGCTCAAGCTCCGCTACATTGCTTCATACCACGGCTGAAAATAGGAGTGCTTTACACAAATCCAGTCAATCACACCCTGCATTAATTCTATTTCATTGCATATTACAACTTTTGTACCTAAGATACAGATATGGCGCTACGCTAGGGCGGCAGAGAGATAAAGAGAGTGGAGACAGAGGCACGATCGGATGGGGTGACTAGGGTTTTGACCTGATTGATGCTCTATTAGGCTGGGTCTTCCAAAAATATAGCCTTACATGCTATGTGACTGTAGACCTGTGACCTGCTAAGGTAGCGTTAGTCTAGCTCGTTAAGGCTAGTAGCTCGCGAGCTACCTCGAGCTGGCTTGTTATATCTATTAAGTTAAAATGTCAGCTCGGTTCGTCAAAAAAATGATACGAGTCGATCCGAGCTGAGTCCATCTTGTCGCGAGTCGAACGGGCTAACCAGCGACGAGTTTCCTGTCCACGCGGAGGACGGACGCGCAACCAACTGCTAATTGGCGGTTTCGGCGTCACAGTGTTGGTGGGCACTATTGCGCGTCAACCTGGCCCGGCGCGCGTGGACGGTCATTCCCGCGTCAAGTCAAGTCGTCGCCCGCTAGAGGCTTTTCTCGAGACGCAGACAGAGTACGCGGCAGGCACCTCTCGAAGCCATCAATTATTTCTCGGCAAAGCAAATCACAACGTGGGTGGAAGTGGAACAACGAGCTTTGAAGGCCACCCCATCAAGCTACCTACCTCTGGTTATTTTAAGCAGAAAGGGTAGAAAGCCAATCACACCTAAACAACAGCTGTGTTTAGTTCAGCGCAAAGTTTAAATTTTGATTGAAATTGGAGATGATGTGACTGAAAAATTGTGTGTGTATGATAGGTTGATGTGATAGAAAAGGACTGAAGTTTGGATCCAAACTTTGGATCTAAACACAGCCCAGAAGCATATGTTAGCTCGTCGAAACTTGTCTAGCCTCGATCGGATTGCATCCACGGCTGGTGCGGCAACTTGTCTGGCTCAACATGATATATACAAGAGTGATGAGTGATGAACATGGAGATAAATAATTCTCTTTCAACTATATAACTTTTTTTAAGAAAAAAATATCCATGTCAATAAGTACATCGACTGACATTAAAAATAATAATTAGCCACAAAAATGAACAGAAACGGAAAGGCATATCCCATCATAAATAACGCTAGTACATAAACAATTTTTCCAGACGGCCTAAACAAATTTTCGCGTGCGGGCCCTGACCCATCTGCACCCTGGTATATGCAAACATCGTCATTTTTCCATGTGGATGCGGGCGCTTAAGTCACCCGTCTGTGAAAAAACAAAAAAAAATCCAGACGCTACCCTGAAACCCTAGATCTGCCACCATCTAGTCGCCACCACCACTCGAAACCCTAGACCGCTGCCTCCACCTAGGCCGTCTCGTCATCGTCGCTATCGAGGTCATCGTCGTCGCGGGGGAGGGTGGCCGCCTCCGGATCCGCGCAGGGGAGGATTGTCGTCCCCAGATCCACGTGGCGGGAGGGCCGCCGACGGGTGCCTCCTCCACTGTTCTCCATGTGGGGAATTGCCGCCGCCGCCGTTGCTCACCTCCTATGCCCTCCCCCACCGCCGTGGCTGGAGCTCGCGCCTATCGCACGAGCCATCCACCGCCGTTGGGATGGAGTGGGGGAGAAGAGGAGGAGGCTAGTAGGGCCGAGAGAGGAGTGGAGGAGAAGAGAGTGGGAAGAGGACTTAGTGGGAGAGAGTAAGGAGGGGAGAATAAAAGAAAAAGAGTGGGTCTATTTTCGCATGCGGATTACTTAAGAGAACCACATGTGAAAATAGGCTCATTTTTGCATGCGGTCCTCTTAAGAAGCGTATGTGAAAATGGGGGGTCGATTTTTGCAGACACGGGCATTGGCATTTATGGTATGCCTGCAACCTATTGGGATGCTTGTCCTAGAAAACATTTGTGTAGTAGTGTAACCAAACCAATTAAGCTGTGCTCACTTTGGAACTGTATAAATATCATCACTAGTTATTTTATTACAACTATGTTTATCTTTAATTCTAAACCGCACCTAAATGCTACTATGCTATTTTACAGATTCATTTCATCACTAGGATGAAAACTCAATCTAACACACACCTGCAAACCACGCACGGGAATCAATACAACAAACTATCTATAGATCATCTTGCAAATTCTATGCTCAACACAGCTTTCTTCTCAAGGCTATAATCCTCAAGTACAAGCGGCGGTTGTGGGCATTGTTGCACTTCATCAGCTAGTGCTAGGCGCCGGATCTCCGCTGCCACCAGCACCATTGTCGGCCTTGTCATACCGGGAACAGCCAAGCATTGACTTGCTAGAACAGCTGCCTGATGCATCACTCTCATACTAGCTTCATCAACCATGTCACTATCAAGGAGCTCAAAGAGTGTGCCCTCTGCCATTGCCTCCTGAAATATCAAGGTGAGGCTCTTCCTATCTTTTGACAGCGGCTTCTTACTTGTTAGAAGCTCAAGAAGAATAACTCCGAAACTATATACATCATTCTTAGATGTGAGTTGGTACTCTAGTAGGTAGTCAGGATCAATATACCCTGGTGTTCCTTTGGGTACAGCTTGAGTATTCTCATCGATTGTCGAGCAGCCAAAGTCAGACACCTTTGCGATCAATCCCTCAACAAGTAGGATATTGGCTGGCTTCACATCGCCGTGGATTATAGGGTGCGGCAACGAGTGAAGATGCGCAAGTGCCTCGGCAGATTCTGCAGCGATCCTCATGCGGGTTCCGAGAGTTACATGGAACCTCTTGCTCCTATGGAGATCTAGTAACTCTTGTAGTGTTTTGTTCTGCACGAATTCGTACACAAGCATGGGCGCCTCAAACTGTAGGCAACATCCAAGTAGCTTGACAATGTTGGGATGCCTGACACGGCAAAGTATGACCAACTCCTGCACAAATTCCATCTTCCTGCTCTCGTCGATCTCCTTGCACTTTTTTATTGCAACATCAACTCCGTTCAAGGCCGCCCTATAAACAGTTCCCTGGCCACCTTCACCGATGATGTGTCCCTTGTTGAAGTTACTTGTGGCAGTCTCAATCTCCCCTCTCTCATAGAGGGTGAATCCAACATTACCCTCTACTTTCATCATTTCCAGAAGTAGCTAGCCACCGTGCTGTAGAAAAAATTCGTCAGTCTGTCTTAACAGTGCTTGTTTTTTTATGCTCCTTTTGTGGCGTATCACTTCCCATCCAAGGAAACTAAAGAGGCCAACTAATACGCAGATAACCGCTCCTGGATAAACAAATATCTGACATTAATGGGAATATTTGAGCATGTGTTTTAAAAGCAAAGTTTTAACATGGATGTCGACCAGATATGCAGCAGTAAAACATCTTAAAAAAAAGAGATATATAGTAAAACATGTGCCTACCAATTGCCAGTCGTGCTTTTAGCGGCAAGCTGAAGTCTTTTCGGCATCCATCTGGAATGGTAGCATTTCCTTTGCTGCCCGGTGGACAGTTACAATCAAAACCGCCAGGATTATTACGGCATTCTCCATAGCAATAATGATGAGTATTGGGATCTTGACATTCATCAATGTCTACAAAATAAAAATGACGAATTTGTAAAATGCGGGGAAAAGAATTTGGTAATCTGGAAAAATGGAAACGTGGGAGAATTTCAAATATGAAATGGGAATGGGAAAAAGTCAGAATCATAAACAGACTATGTATTGGAAATCAGGGAAAAGGGTGGGAAACCTTATTTTATTTATATTTTATAAATGGACCAACAAAACTTATTTCATAAAAATGCAGCCGGATGAAGTAAGAAAACAAAATCATGAAAGCTGCACGCTTAAAGCTATTTCATATGAACTGTCACAATTTTAGAATTCTAGATGCAGTATTGATGGGATTATAGGAAAATTCACCTCGACAGCCATTGGGTCCTCCGAGGTAAGGATTGCCTTCGTACCCTTTTGAGCAGTTGCAGATGTAGCCAGGTCCGTTGGCTGAGTTGAAGCACTCGCTGTTGGTACTTCTGCACGCGTAAGAGTCCATCTTCTTCCGTGCCTTCTCACAGGTGTTGGCGCTCCGGATGGCCCAATCAAGCACCATAGGCGCCCGGCCGCCATAGGTGTTGTTAAATTCCGATGAAGTCAAGTAGGTGGTCGAGAAGGTGAAGTTTGAGGAGTCCATTAGCACTGCGTAGCTACAGGGGGTACGGTTGTAGATGCCCGATGTGTTCATGTTTTTGATGTCGAAAAACACCTGGTAGTAATCCAAGCCCTTTGGAATGGCCGTCTGGCAGCAGCCTATCCCGGAACAGGTGCCATTTGTCGCCTTTGACACATCACCTCGCCGACAGACGGAAACGCAACCGCTCATGTACTTCCCCACGAAAGTCTGGTCGGCGATGTAGGCTAGTGTCCGGCAACCGAGGATCGTGAACTTGTTGTAGTCGGAGAGCATGAATGGCGTGCCAGTCATGTTGAGCTCCCACGTGTCGGAGTCCATATCTTTAGAAGATATGTTATAGCAGGAAGAGGAGATGTGATTCATCACCCGGACCTGGCCAAGCTGGAGGGAGACGCTGAGCACCTCGACATTTCCGTAGAAGGGCTTGTAGACGCCTTTGCCGGTGTCGTTGCAGTCGAATTCGAAGGCGGACGCGACGCACTTGTCCAAGCTGGTGCTGAATGGGTAAGGGATCTCAACGTCGCCACACTTGGTGTTCTGGCATTGCCCCTCTGCTCTCTCAGCGAGGAGCTCTGCAGCAATCGCTATGGCGAGGCACAGCGTTGTTGTTGTTAGTCCTCTGTGGCTAGTCATGGTGGATGGATGAACTAGCTAGTCCTAGCTATCTGTTTGTGTCTTAAACCTCTGTTTCTTGATAGGTGATTATGGACTTGTGCTTGTATATGAAGATGAGCAGAGCCAGCGTTGAGAATTTGAGATGAATCCAACATGGACACTAGACAAACTTTCTTTTAAATATAAGAAAAAGACCCAACGACTTGAACAAGTCTTCGCTTACTGTATCTTTAGTGTTAATTTTAGAGTAAATTTTAGTCTGGACCACTTTCCTTGCCCTAGCTTAGCTAGCTTGCTTTCTGGCACATGTTCCAAATTGGTTAATTATCTACTAGTTTATGCAGGAGTGTTTGAAGAAAACTAATTTTAGGTAGAGCTGCTAAGATTTTACAACGACGATAAAATTATCTAAAAATCCACCAGCACATACTCCTTGTAATTAAGTTATCCATATAAATTTTGAACAGGTAATATAGATGCACTTTTAACTGGCAAAAGCTAACACATGGATCACAGATCGTCGATGCCTGAATGCACACTGACCATTTCCAACAAAGACGATGATCCAAAGACTTTACCGGTCAAAGTCACCGTTGCATCTCATCTTCGATCGTGACTACGACGTGAGACCTCTCCACGACCATGAGGCTGGAAGTGAATATTTCTTTCGATGTCATCGCACATGGCTGCCCATCAGATCAGATTCCATGTCCACGTCGCTTGCCCGGTTACCACACAAATAGTGGCTTTTGTAATGCCAACTTTTTATGCAAGTACGTACGTAGCGAACTAATTAACTAAATACTACTACTTCACAATTATATTATATTATACTCCCTCCGTTTCTAAATATTTGATGATGTTAACTTTTTAAAATATAAACATTTGATGATGTTAACTTTTTAAAATATGTTTGACCGTTCGTCTTATTAAAAAAAATTAAGTAATTATAAATTATTTTCTTATAATTTAATTCATTGTTAAATATACTTATATGTATACATATAGTTTTACATATTTCACAACAGTTTTTGAATAAGGCGAATAGTCAAACATATGCTAAAAAGTCAACGGTGTCAAATATTTAGAAACGGAGGGAGTACTAGATTCTCCCTTCGACATATTATCGGTGCAAAATCATTTATTTTGACTGGGAGTCCACTGTGCTTAGGTGATCTTGCATGCATGCGCTTCAGCTCTCGCAGTTGTGATAGTTGCCGTCTCTACTCTCTACCCTAAGAGAATAAGATTGCTCGTGTGACGCTAAAATGTTGTTTCCGTCAACCACATCTATACCTAATTAAAAGATTCGTATTTTTCCTCTAGTCACACTTTTTTCGTCTGTATTGTCCGATTTCTTCCCTCTCAGCGCGTGCGGGGGCGGTTTTGAAGAGAAACAGACTCAGGCTACAAAGCTAGGGTTTCCCTTTCCACATATACGATGTGGTTTTGCTTTGATTCTTGGGAAAACGGAAAGAGGAGAAGATAACGATCAAAACCCCTCAATCAATTTTGGATTATCTCCATGGATGTGGTCGGATTTCACGGAGAAGGCAAATTCAGGATTAGTCGGGCAGATGAAGCAATACGGACGGAGGTAGGAGACGACCTTGTAGCACTGGCCCACATGATAGTGAAAGAAGACAGTGAAAGAAAGAACGGGGGAGGCTGATTAGACTTGTAGTGCCTTGCTAGGCCGGATGCGTACTTGCGGGCTGAGGCAAAGGGGAGGAGAAGGGAGAAAAGTGGGCCAGCTAGGCTGCGGGCTGAGGAAGGAAACGGGATGAAGTTGGCCCAGAGAGAATGGAGAGTTTTTATTTAGATTTTTGTTTAAATAGCAATTGAGATCTGAAAATTTTAAGAAAATTTCAGAGAGTATAATTAATCATGGAGAACTTCATAAAAATTAAATTCAGCCATATCATTTTATTTCCACACTTACTTTACTTTTAAATTAATTTAAACGCCTACCTACTTAAAAAAATCAATCAAGTATTTCAGGAAATGTATATTTAAGTTAATTACATAATGTAAATCTCTCAAATTCTCCTCAATTTCTCATCTTTTCTTCCCGTTGCAACGCACGGATATTTTTTCTAATAGGTTAACAATGAGAGCTACTGTACGTACGATATTTCACGTACGAAGCTCGTATGACGTAACGTTTTCAACGGAAGCCAGTCACATTGTCCGGCCGTTTCCTAGCGATGCAATAAGTAACGTTCACCAGCCGTCAGCAATCGTACGAGAAACTTACATCACAATCGTATGCATAACATTTTTCGGTTAACAATCGCTCTAATCTCTGTGTGGAACTCCGCAACATGTTCAGCAATGCCGGTTGTTGGCTTGCAAGATATATACTTCAGCATTAACTGTTTTTTCTACGGTGGTTGGCACTATTCTGGATCTCTGATCACTTTTAATCTAACGTACAGGATAAAAGGTAGCGATGAAAAGGTACTTAAAACGAACGCGGGCCAGGTACGTATCAACTTGATGATCATTTGCTGCAAGGTTAAAATAGTAATTACCAATTCGTGTGGTTAAGGACAAACTCTGTGCAATCCTTTCTCGATCTACTCTCATCTTGAATTACACAACAGGAATTAGGCAGTCAGTCCCGCTGCTCATGCATACGTGTTTACTCACTCCTTCCTAAAAAAACAAACCTAAAACTAAATGTGACATATTCTAATACAATGAATTTGGATAGAGGTATATCCAGATTTGAAGCACTAGGATGTGTCACACATCTGATACTTGGTTGGCTTTTTATAGAATAGAGAGAGTACTCGTGATCCTTTTCGCTCTACTAGCGCTAGCAAGTAGCCATCGGGCTCGCCACTACTAAAAAACTATTTTTCCGCGTGGTCAAATTGATTTTTCCGTGTGAAGGTTTTCCCCCGTTAGACCTAGGTGTCTCGAAAAATGAATATTTTCGTGTGCGGGTGGCCCAACCGCACGGGATAATCGATTATCCCGTGCGGTCAAATTATACCGCCTGCACGGAACCCAAAAAAACAAAAAAAAATGCGAAAATCGCCGCCACCCGCTGGATCGCACGCACCCGGCCACCGTCGAGCCCACCCGCCGCCGCCACAGTCACGCCGGCTGCCACCACCACCAGATCCGGGTGGGGGACGACTGCCGCCACCGGATCCAGACGGGGGTCGCCCGCTCACCGCCGCCCACTCGCCGTCCCTGCCTTGACGACGCACGGGACGACAGTGTCGTCGTCGAGGGAGCCGAGCGATGACGTGCATGACAAGGACGACGACCAGGAGAAGGTTCTGCCCGCTCGCCGCTGCCCGTTCGCCACCTCTGCTTTGACGATGCACGATGAACGGCTGACGATGCCTTCGCCTCCGACGTGCACGACGAACGGCTGACGACTCATCCGCCTTGCTGCGTGCGCAGAAGGGGCCATCGCCGACGCCCGCTGTTGACGGAGGAGGGGAGGGGAAGCTGGGAGGAGTAAAGGTAGAGAGAGAGAGGAGAGTGGTTGAGGGAGAATATAAAGGAAAAAAAGGAAGAGAGAGGATATAAAAAATTTGAAATGGGTTGGAGGAAAAGGACGGAAGTATTTTTCTATGCATTCTACTTAAAAAACCCGCACGCGAAAATTGATTTTTCCGTGTGGTCCTCTTAAGTTGACCGCACGGGATAATAAGGATCATCCCGTGCGGTCAGATTAAGACGCCCGCAGCACGACGACCCGGTGCCGGTCCCCCTATTTGTCTGTGCGGTTCCTGTACGGTTCCACCTATGGACCGCAAGGAAAAAAAGGGACGGCGTCCATGAAAATCTATTCTATAGTAGTGCACGATCTTCACCTCCATCGTCATCTACCTCGTGTCAAGCCTAGGCAGCGGGACTATACACTCTAGCCTCTCGCCATGTCTATCCTCGATCGGCGGCATTGCTGGAACTTGGAAAGCTGTTGTGGAATTGCCGGTGAAGGCCTGAAGGGTGTGGTGCACCCTCGCAGTGGACAGGTAACAGGTTTGCCATAACAACGCCAAGGTCGTGTCAAATGCAAACATCAGGGGGCTCAATTGTCTTTAGATGCATTTCCTGTTGAGATGCCATTAATAGTTTTCGTAATTTTGTAAGGTGTGTCCAAACGGACAAAAATTTGGGCAAATTTTGGTTTTCTTTATGCTTGGGGCTTGGCTCAATACTTTACAGTCTTTTTATGTGGACGGCAAATTGGAGTGACTATATTCATTCTACGTAATATTATTTAAGCCACTGACACATCAAACGGAGATCCGCTGCAATAGCATTCAAAAGTCTGGCAGCACTGCATGCGCGCGTATTTTTCAGAATGTTTCGCAGCCACCAGCATATTCTTAATTCGATTTGGTACGAATTCACTTTCTGGAAAAATGGCTGGCTTGTTTCCGTAGCTCGGCCGCTTTTCTTCTTGTACTAATTTAAATTTATCAAATTTAAATTATGTGAGAAGAAAATGGGGAGATAATTTGATCATAGATTAATCATCTAACCACTAAAAATAATTGAGGTGAAAAAAACGAGAAAGATAATTTGTACCGTAAATTAATCATCTAAGAACTAATAACAATTTGTGTGATATGGCTTAAACAGAGGAGAGAAATAATATTAACTAAGTAATATGAACTAAACAACAATATAGAATATTATAAAAAATAATAGAGAACTATATTGAAATATTACGTGAATTATGTGAGATGATGATTTAATAAGCTAGCATTTTAAATGTCTGAAATTTAATAAATTATAAAATTATAGATAATACATAATCGCTAGCATGATGTTTAAATATAATAATCGTTAGATGATGACGTGACATTTCACCCGTTAAGTTTTAGATTTTAGTGGGTTGTAACTCTATATTAACATAGGATGTGTTGTAGCCTTCTGTTGTATAGGGTGTAGGTGACTTTAGCAAGGTCATGCCCAGGTATGGCTAGAGTGTTCTGCTGTTGTGCTTCACCTCCCGTGGCATTATGTGCTGTCCTTGTACCACTGTATGTTCGCTGTTTGGATAATGAAAAATGCGGGTGGGATTGGGATTGGAAAATGAATGAATGGTTAGGATTAAATGAAATAGAGAGAATAAATGGTTAGGATTTAAAGATGGGTTGAAAATTATTTCCTTTTCCCATTTACCAAACGCTACATAAGTGACGGATCTAGAAATTTTTTATAGCTAGGTAATTAATTCTAATGATAACACACATGTTCATACAACTTTGAGCCATCTATCATTAATGCAAGAAAAGTCTTTTTCTTAAAACATAATGCAAGAAAAATTAACACTGTCGAATTGTGATTGATGAGAAAAAACCATTTCAAGAGATAACTTAGTTGGGCAGTAAGCACTCATACATTCCTTACAGATTTGCCATATAATCATTGGTTTGTCTAATAATTTACTGGGGCAATCACTCGTTCGTTTGGCAGAGCCGGACCACTGGCCCATGCTGTCCGGGCCTTGGCTACATGTATTGATGCCAAAATGTGGCGTTACCAATTTATTTGTATGTTGAATAGTGATTGTATATTTGGATTTTAGCCAAATCATTCGTAATGCCCATGAATAATTTAACACTAATCTATAACTTTCTTCTCTATATCATCGCATATTTGGCTTTATGTTGGTAGCAATTTAAATATTTACCATGCCTACTAAAGAATTAGTAGTGTCAAAACATGCTAAAATTTATCACTACCAAAGATTTGGGGTATATGTTCCGATCCATGTCATTTTAAACCATACCATTATTTGGTAAAATTTGGTAACATCAAAATGTGCCAACTTTTGGTAATGCTAAATTTTGGTTTGGTTGATTTTGGTACCAAACTGTCGTGCACTCGTACTGCTTTCAGGCAGTTAGGATAAGGATAGCAGACAACGACATCCCCTGATCACCACTACTACAAACCAGTATCAGTTCATATGTATCAGTTCATTTAAAACCGATACCTATTAACTATTAATGTTTCTCACCTTATGAAGATGAAAAAAAAATAAAATCGATATGTTTGAGCAACTATAGGTGCCGGTTAGAGAAAAATTGGTACGGTTCTTTAAAAAAGACAACACCTATAAAAAAAATATCTGAGGAGCCGAACCGAGCAAAAATCCTTATCCTAACTCTCTCTCGTGCGCCTCTCGCCTCTCCATCTTACTCCCTCCATTCCTAAATATTTGACGCCGTTGACTTTTTTAAACATGTTTGACCGTTCGTCTTATTCAAAAATTTAAGTAATTATTAAATCTTTTCCTATCATTTGATTCATTGTTAAATATACTACTACACAAGTTTTCGAATAATATTCACAAAAGTTTTTGAATAAGACGAGCGGTCAAATAAGTTTAAAAAAGTCAACGGCATCAAATATTTAGGGATGGAAGGAGTACTTTCCTTTTCTGGTGCCTCTCTTTCTCCGGCACTCTCCTACGGCGAAGAGGAGGCGGCCTTGGGCTGTGTCCACGGATAGCGGCGACGGCCAGTCCCGAGCGACCCTAACCCCGGCGACGGCCAGTAGATCTCCTCGGCAGCGGGCTCAAGGGCGGTCATATCCGGCCTCCACCAGCTCACGGAGGAATCGAGAATTGGCAGGCCCCAGCTCAGAGCGCCAAGCGACTGCTCCTCGGCAAGTGACGGCACATCCCATACTATGATTGGTGTATTTAATTTGGTTTTTTAGACTAGTCCATTATTATTATTGAATGTTTGATTATGCGATGTGAACTTGTTGATGAATACTTGATTCTGTGATCTGTGATGTGAAGCTATTGATTCCATTGAATCTTTTTTTTTGGGGGATTTTTTATTCAATTTTGGTGGCTTTCAAACATCAGCTCGAATTGAGCTGAGCTGGCTAGTTTTTTTTTAAACCGTACACGCCATACATTCCAGTTCTGAAACCGGCATCTATGCCAATGCGCATAGGTACATCCAAACATGTATCGGTTGTGAAATCGACATCTACGAAGAGTTCCCAAATGTATCTATTTGGGACATTATAGTAGTGCATGCGGTAACATCTCCTCTAAAACTGGACCATTATAGTAGTGCGTGCGGAACATGTCCTCTAAAAATGAGTAATAAGCGATTATTGTTTATCTTCCCAATAATCAGGTCTCTTATTTGCGCTGATAAAATTGGCTTTTCCTCTTATGTCATCCATCATCAAATTTTATCCTTTATTCATCTTTTCCATTAGTGCTTATTTAACATATATACCGTTAGTAGATGGGTGAAAAGCCAATTTTGTGCTTGAGTATCACACTAGTATAGAATTCATTTTTTCATACGGTCAAAATCCATTTTCCTGTACGGAGGTAGCGCCCGTCTGCACCAAGGGATTTGTGAAAATCAATATTTTCGCGTGCGGGCTACCCAACCGCACGGGATAATCGTGTTAAGTCAACCGCACGAGATAATTGATTATCCCGTGCGGTCAAGTTATACCACCTGAATGAAAAAAACAGAAAAAATAAAATAAAAAAATTCCCGTTCGCCGTGGTCGCGCAGCCGCCGCTCCCCGCCCCCGCTGCTGATCATGGTCACCATCGTGCTCGTCGTCGCCGTCGTCGCGCCGCCTCCGCACGCTGAGTCAGCAGGAAGTATCGTGCAGAATTGGTTGCTGAACATAGCAAACAAACTTTTTGTTCTAGAGTTTTCAAACAACCCAAATGAAAAACCTGTCGAATGCGGAGTAACACATGTATGTGACCACCCTGATGTTATAGTCGAAGTTTGAGAGTGACGTATGAGAGATATATGACCGCAAGCCTTTCAACAACCGCGGAGGCCAAGCCCACATTTGATGTCCACTGCTTGGACCAACCTCCCAAGCTACCAAACTGATGACAAGGTCGTGGTTGATTCAATTTCACCACAGCCTATCAGGAGATCACGCTCTCTGCGGTGCAGCTTGCAGTCTCGATTTGCAGCTACTATTCCTGCTTTGGCGCAATTCGTCGCAACATCGCTTTGGCCCGGTGCGCACTGTCGGTGTGTCACCTTCACGCATCAGAACTTGCCGTGCGGGACTTTTTTTTAATCATTTTCGTTATTAATATCTTGTGATGAATAATTGGTTTTGTAAATAATTTATTCGATGAAACTGGTTTGAGAATATACGTGGATGTTTGTATGAGTGCGTATAACTTATTGGTCCTCACAACCACACTGTCGTCGTCGATGTCACCATCACACCGAGCTAGGCACCTCACCGGAACTCCAGATTCAATCGATGGTGGCCACCTCCACTGCCACCATCCTGAGTCACGGCAATGCTGAGTCACGGCAATGGGAGAAAGAAGAACCCCGTTGCCGCCGTCCTTGTACCCACATGGAACTTCGGCGGCTTGCCTAGTGAGAGCTAGGTAAAGGAGGAGCCAAGGAGTCAAAGAGTTGAAGCGGCAATTACAACTACTAGTTGTTTCATTACATTTCTGCCAATTGATCGTTAGTTCTGCAATACACTAAATGCTATATTGTGTTTACATGTTCTTATTCCTCACAACAACATTCAATATACAAAAACCTACAAATGACACAAGGAAGACAATCAAGATAGCATATGATCTACTGATTATCTAGCGAATTCTGTGCTTAAGACGGCCTTATTCTCAAGGCTGTAAACCCCGCTGGTCTTGCTCTCATCGTACCAAATGGACATTGTGCTTCCCATATCCACAAAGCTCAACCCATCAAGCACCAGTGGTGGCTGCGGGTATCGCTGCACTTCATCTGCTAGCGCAAGCCGCCGGAGCTCCTCCTCCACTAGAGCCATTGCCGGTCTCGTTGTACCTGGAACTACCAAGCACTGACTTGCCAGCACTGCAACTCGATGGATTACTCTCATGCTAGCTTCATCGACTATGTCATTGTCAAGGAGCTCAAGGAGTGTACCATTTACCATAGCCTCCTGAAACATCGAGGTCAAGCTCTTCCTTTCTTTTGACAGCGGCATCTTACCAGTTAGAAGCTCAAGAAGAATAACGCCGAAGCTATATACGTCATTCTTGGCCGTGAGCTGATACTCAAGTATGTAGTTCGGGTCAATATACCCTGGCGTGCCTTTAGGCACAGCCTGAGTATTCTCATTAATAGTTGAGCAGCCAAAGTCAGACACCTTTGCGACCAATCCCTCTGCGAGTAGGATGTTGGCTGGCTTCACGTCACCATGGAGTATAGGGTGCGACAGTGAGTGGAGATGCGCAAGTGGCCCGGTAGATTCTGCAGCAATCCTCAGGCGGGTTCCTAGTGTGACATGGAATCTCCTGCTCCTTTGGAGATCCAACAACTCTTGTAGTGTTTTGTTCTGCACA
The DNA here is from genome assembly GCF_000147395.1 of Oryza glaberrima. Classification (NCBI taxonomy): domain Eukaryota; kingdom Viridiplantae; phylum Streptophyta; class Magnoliopsida; order Poales; family Poaceae; genus Oryza; species Oryza glaberrima. Next base: position 15,067,925 of record NC_068329.1, read on the forward strand.
AACTCGTACACAAGCATGGGTGCCTCAAACTGGAGGCAACAACCGAGCAACTTGACGATGTTGGGATGGTTGACACGGCAAAGTATGACCAATTCCTGCACAAATTCCATCTTCCTGCTCTCATCAATCTCCTTGCACATTTTAATTGCGACTGCAACTCCACCTAACACTGCTCTGTAAACAGTTCCCTGCCCTCCTTCCCCAATGATGTGTGCCTTGTTAAAGTTATTTGTGGCAGTCTCAATCTCTTGTCGATCGTAGAGGGTGAACCCAGCATTGCCCTCTACTTTCATCATTTCTAGCAGTAGCTGTCCTCCGTGCTACTGAAAAAACTCATCATTTTGTCTTAATAAAGCTTGTCTTTTTATGCTCCTTTTGTGCCGGATCACCTCCCATCCAAGGAAACCGAAGAGGATAGATAATATGCAGGCAACGACACCTTGACAGATAATGTTTTTTCATTAGTGAAAAGGTTTATCAAAGTACTATTATAACATCTATGAGTGTCTAGGACCTGATCAAGCACATCGTAAGATGAGGCAACACGGTGTTGGAATAAGTACGTACCAATTGCAACTCGTGCCTTTGGCGTTAAGAAAATTTTTTGGCACCCTCCAGGAATAGAGGCATTTCCTCGGGTACCAGCATGACAGAAACAATCAAATCCTCCTTCTTTATCGCGGCATTCTCCATAGCACGAGTAACTCTCAGGATGTTCACATTCATTAATATCTACAATATAATCAAATATAAATCTTCTATAGAAAAATATATAACATGATGATATATATACAAATTAAACGACAAAGCTACAAGGAAAAAAAGTTGGTTTCTAAAAGACGTGCTAACTATAGGGAATTATACTTGGCAACTATGCATCCGCAACGAATTGAATATCAGGGTGTTCATTTTAATTTTGTATGGTATTAACAGCGCCCGGTACTTAAAAAAGAACAAGAAGGAGAAGCAGCAGGGTGCGCACACACGGTTGAGAGTTTAAAGACTATAGTACATAAAAAAACACATTGGATCCGAGGAGAAACGCAGAAGGGTAAATAAGTAGTGTACAGTGCTATTTTTGTATGACCTACGTCTCTGTAATATCTAGAATTTAGATACGTTGCACAAGGCATTAGTTTATTTTAGAATGAAGGGTGTATGTTGGAAGCGAGTTCATTAAGTGTGCAGATACGTCCTTTTTTGAAGCTGGAATATATAAAGAAAAAAAAACTTAAGAGAGGTGTTTATATACTCTACTGCAATATATGCTAACTCAATATTATACATATTGTCAACAAAAACCAAGTCAAATATAGTCATTGTTTAATACTTCTATGGGCATATTTTTACCTTGACAGCCATTGGAGCCTTGAAGGTAAGGATTGCCTTGGTATCCTTTGGAGCAGTTGCACATGTATGCTAATTGCTCCCCGCTGGAGTAATTGAGGCACACACTGTGGTCACTTTTGCATGCGTACGACATGAGATTTTTCTGCGCTTCCACGCAGTTTGGGGCGCCCCAGAAGATAGCCCAGTCAAGCATCACCGGCGCTTCTCCGCCATAGGTGGTGTTGAACTTCAGCGGAGAAGCCAGGTAGCTGGTCTGAGAAAGTGAAGTTGGAGTAGTCCATGAGCACGGCGTAGCTGCACGGGGTGATGTTGTAGATCTCCGACGTGTTCAAGCTCTCCCCGAACGAAACCTCGTAGTATTCCAGCCCCCTGGGGATGGTCGTCTGGCAACAGCCAATCCCGGAGCAGGTGCCGTTGGTGGCGCTCACCACTGTGTCACCAGGACAGGAGGACGCGCAGCCGCTCGTGTAGTTGCTCATCGGGTCGGAGATGTAGGCTAGCGACCGGCACCCGACGACGGTGAACTTGTTGGAGTCGGAGAGCATGAACGGTACGGTAGTCAAGTTGAACCCCCATCTGTTGGAGTCCATCTTCCTAGTGGTGGTGTTGTAACATGAAGAAGATATTGGAGTCATTACCCTCATCTGACCAAGCTGGAGGGAGATGCTGAGGACCTCCACATCTCCGTAGAACGGTTTGTTGTTTTTGCAGTCGATCTCGTAGCCAGACAAGGCACAGTCGACGCCTGATCCGATGCCAAAAGGGTAAGGGATGTCTATGCCGCCGCAGCTGTGCTGGCACTGCGCCTCTGCGCCGCCGGCGAGCAGCACCGTCGCAGCAAACGCTATGGTGAGCCGTAATATTGTTAGCTCACTATAGGAAGCCATGGATGCGCGATCTTTATTTGTCGGTGCGTTTTCTGATCGTGTATACTTGTACACTGGCCTTAGTTCGACGAACGCTCGTATATATGAAGAAGAGGGGAACCAGCATTGATGGATGAATGGATCCTTACTTGGCCACTAGCCACAGAACTTTAAAAGAAACGAAAAAGACCCGGGTTAACGACGACTTGACCAACTCAACGAAGTCTTCGCATTACTATCTTCCCTCACTGGTGGAGAAACATTTTTTACTCCCGGTTGGTAACCCCCTTTAGTTCCGGGTTACCAACCGGAAGTAGCAATCCGGGACTAAAGATGTCTATCTTTAGTCCCGGTTAAAATAACCGAGACTAAAGATCCATCTTTAGTCCCGGTTGATAACAACAACCGGGACTAAAGAGAGGGATCTTTACTCTCGGTTGTTGTTACCAACCGGGACTAAAGAGAGGATGGCGGGCAGTCCAGATGGTCCCATTTTCTTTTTTTTCTTTTTTATTTTCTCCCGAATCGAATCGAGTGGCATGCACATCCCAAATTAAACCCCAAATCTCTAAATCAAAGTAACATCCCAACTCTACATCACAAATCTTAAAGTTACTTATACACACAAATCAAATACATCACAAATCCTAAGAAATACAAAACAAATTAAATATATCACAGATTATACGTCTCAGATCCATACAAATGTCCAATGAATCACAAAATTATACATCTCAATAATCACATATTAAAAAAAAAAAGCCAGCTGCCTCCGCCCGCCATGGCCGCCGGCTGCCTGCCCGCCGCCGCGGGGCACGGCTCCGCCAGCCATCACCGGGCGTGGCCCCGCCGCCGCCGGCCGCCTGCCCGCCGCCGGAGGGGAGTAGAGGCGAGGAGGAAGGGGAGAAGGGGGAGGAGGAGAGGGGAGGGGAGGACAGGAGGAGGCTGGATCGGATCTGAGGGAGGGAGTTGGAGAGGAGCGTTATCTGAGGGAGAGTTGGAGAGGGGCGATCTTATCTCTAAATATCTAGTCTGGGACTTAACCGATTAGAGATAGGAGAAAAATATTTACTCCCGATTAGTAACTCCAACCGGGACTAAAGACAAATTTTTAGTCCTGGTTTGTAGTATCAACCGGGACTAAAGATCTAAATGATATTTACTCCCGGTTGTTACTAACAACCGGGACTAAAGTGATAATCTTTAGTCCCGGTTGATACTACTAACCGGGACTAAAGATCCTCGGCGCCCTGACATGGCTCTGACAAGGTATAAACCGGGACTAAAGATCATCTTTAGTCCCGATTAGTGTTACCAATCGGGACTAAAGATCAAAATTTTTATAACCGGGAATAAAAATAATTTTTAGTCCCGGTTTTTACTAGAACCGAGACTATTGTGGAAATCAGCCAACTGAGCAAAGATTATTTCTCTAGTAGTGCCTACTACATGCACATTACTCTCTCCGTACTAAAATGTATTTTCTTCGCTTCATATTATAAGCCGCTTTGACTTTTTTTATGTCAGACTTTTTTAAAAATTTACCAAGTTTATAGAAAAATATAATCACATTCATAGCACCAAAGTAGTTTTATTAAATCTAACATTGAATATATTTTAATTGTTTCTTTGTTTTATGTTGAAAATATTACTATATTTTTCTATATATTTGATATAAGCTAAATAAATTTTATTTAGAAAAAAATCAAATCGACTTCTAATATGAAATGGATGTAGTAGTTATCTAGACACATATAATTATATATATTTTTGAAGGACGGAGTGCTTATTAGTACAAGAAGTTTCCATAAGTAAATCATGTAGCTATGATCTATCTATATAAATCCATCTATATAATTTATTTATACGGTAGTATTTTTGAGGATTCTTCGACTCTTCCTCTTCCTCTCTCTCCCGACTCTTCCTCTCCCTCTCACCAAACCTGACCCTGCCGCCGCCAGAGCTGGCATGCAGTCCACGCAACGGCTAGGACAGCGACGGCGGGGAGGTTAGAGGTGGAGGCGCGGCGGTGGCGGCCATAGACTGCCGAGCACGCGCCTGGCCGTGTGAGGTGGTGACGGCAGAAGGTGGTCGGGAGTGCGGCGAGTATCAGCGAGGCCTCAGCGACGGAGCTCCTTCGGCAAGCAGTGGGGGCGGCAGAGGACGGCGGCAGCCTAAGAGTCAACGGCCACTCCGCGGCAGGAAGAATGGCGGAGGCGGCCTTAGGGGCTGTGTCGACCCGGGACGGCAGCGACTCCCATCGGCGCCGACGGCCCTAGGGGCAGCGGCAGCTCAGGACGGTGGTGGTCTGAGCTCCGGCGCAAGGCTCTCAAGGAGCAGGCGGAGCCACGGAAGTCGACACCGGTGGCGGAACGGCCCTAGGGGCTGCATCGGCTTGGGACCGCGGTGACTCCCATCAGCGCCGGCAGCCCTAGGGGCACCGGCAGCCCGGGACTGCGGCGGTCTGAGCAACGGCGCAAGGCTCTCGGCGAGTAGTAGGCGGAGGTCGACACTGGTGACGGCAGCAGCCCCAGGGGCGGCGGCGGCCCGGAACAACGGTGACCTGAGCACCGGCGCAAGGCCCTCAGCGAGGACCAGGTGGAGGTCGACCCCATCGGGGGCAGTAGCCCTAGGGGCAGCGGCAGGCTAAGAGTCCGGAAGGCAGAAGAGCATCCTCCGACGACGACTGCAACACTATGAGCGTGGAGGCCTAGGATCCGGCAAAGTGGAAGCCGATCCCGTCGGCTTGTTCCTACTAATCGACGAGTGACGATGGATGAAAGTGGGCTACCTGGCGGCGCATTGTGTCAGCTCACCTAAAACAGATGAAGATGACACCAACGGAGGTTCGCAGCGACGCCGCACTAGGTGTGCGGTGGCGACTAGACAAATTCCACTCATCAAATCTGGCTGTTTCAGGAGAGTTTGTCAGGAAGTAGAGAAGCAAGGGTATGCCGAGGTCGTTTTGGTTTTCTTTTCTTTTTTGGTTGTGTGTTCTTGTTGAGGTAGGTTGTGGGTTGTGTGTTCTCCTTGTTGAGATGTGAGTCTAAGTGCTCTTGTTTTCTTTTAGCTGTGTATATCCCTCGTGGATATAGAGGCCGGATTAATGAAACTCCATTATTAAAAAATATAATTTATTTATACAGCCTTAAATTAACTAGAAAAATACGACCATTTACTAGATGAATCATATCAACGTGAATACGTACGTAGATCGTATTAAGAGTTTGTGTTAAATAAAATATGCGATACGAGCAACCAGCGACTCACAAGAATTTAGTTTTTTACAAGTTCAAATTAGTTAATATGGTGTTTTATTTGGGCCCTTAGTTTAACACTATTAATTCAATTCTAAAATTAGTAATTGATAATTCAAAAAACATGTATGGAATTTAATTACATGTATATTACAAATATATGTGAGCTGAAATTTTGTATTTCATCAACTGCTGCATTATATTATCTAAGATTTTTCCTGGCACGGAAAACCTAATACTTCCTCCGTTGGCACAGCTACTTTTTTTCCATAATATAAGACATGCATGTATGCATGAATACAATTAATTAGGACATCTTCTCTATTAAATTATTATTTTTAAAATCCTCCACCCTCAAGATCTCTAATTCTATTGGATGCATGCATTATATTTATTACGGTGATCCAAACTAGAAAATAATAATAATTGTTTCTTGGTCTTTGGGTTAACGGTGGTTGTGTCTTACATTTTGAAATGGAGGGAGTAAAAGATTATGGCTCTGTGAATCTTCAGGCAAAACGAATAAATATATTATGCCATTACCTAAAAATCCCTCCAGCACATGCTCTTCGTTGAATTTGGGCTGCGATCGAATCAGCGAAGTGTGAGATTTTTCAATAGCATGAGAAACGAGGTGAGCCATTAATATATGATTAATTAAATATTAACTATTATAAACTTAAAATATATTTGTTTGTTTTTAAATAAGCTTGAAGATAAAAAATTTGGGTACGAAACGTTGATGTATCGATCATCCATTGCGTGCATGGACAGTGCTCTGTTTGGCACACTGGCCATTCCCAACAACAGATGCTCCATTGACCTGACCAAGTCGCCGTTGTATCTCGACTTCGTCCGAATAAATCACGACTTGGAGCAACTGTTGATATATTCCATTGTACGACATTTTTATTGCATCTTATGTTCTTAAAATTTCTTGTTAAAAGCGCCTTCCATAATTTGGTATGTAAAACAACAATAAAAAAGTACAGAAACGTAAAATTGCATTGACGATTTGACGTAATACCCAATCAAATGGTATGGTTTTCGTCGGCTGTGGCAACATAAAAGAAAAATCCGGACGAATGATGTAAAACGACGACCCAGTAAGTACAGTCAAATGGACAATTGGACAGACGGTGGTAACTGATGTGAACATTTCCTTCCAATAACTGCTACCTTCCCCTTGTCCAATAGTTGGATGGATATGTTGAAGGAATCAATGTTCCCCAGGATACAATTAATTCATCGCTCGTTCATGTTTCTCAGGAAATTATATATCTTTGCAATGGCAGAACTTCAGTAAAAGAGCAATTCAAACATAATAGAGTACACAATTGACTATTTGTTAGCTATCATTTATCTAAGGCTGTGTTTAGTTCAGCGCAAAGTTTGGATTTTGGTTGAAATTAGAGATGATGTGACTGAAAAGTTATGTGTGTATGACAGGTTGATGTGATGGAAAAGGAGTGAAGTTTGGATCTAAACACAGCCTATGTAATATAGCCATACCGATGTGTCTTCCTCAGCCGATCCGCCATGCACTGCATAACTAATGGAGCATTACAATCCGGTAATTACTTTCTGGATGAACCTCCGTGCTGAAAAGAACAGAGCAAGCTATTTCATTGGTAAATACGTCAGCTTTGCATCGAATGATGGATTGATCGGCGCAAGGATATGAACCCTCAATTTATTTCTGAGGCTGTATGAAATATATGCGTTCAGTTTTGCTTCTGATTGTGAATGAGATATCTGATATTCATGCAGGAATTGTCAATCAAAAACTATGACTAAAATTACGGGACTAAACAGCTTAACCTTATGAGTACAACAGACTTATTTAACAAAAATATGCATGATGCACTTTTATTTTCCTTCAGGGCAGCAGCAATCTTCCTTCGAAATCAAAATTTAATTCTCTGCCACTACATTGTTCTATTTGTCTTTGTCTAGATGCAACCTTTTTTATGAACTTTATTTTTCTAGATGGCAATATTCTTCTATACTAATATAAGTTCTAATTAAGCTCGTATATTGTGTTATTTTCCTGCTAGAATTGGGTAGTTACCAAGAATCATTTCTGAAAATATGCACATACAAAAAAGACTTCTTTAATGATGCTAATTTTAAGTTTTCCCAATTGTATTAAGACTAACAAATGAAAAGATATAAATCCCTAATTCTTCTAACGGAGATGTATTGCAGTTTTCTTTTTATGTGCAACAACAATAAAAGAAGTACTGTATAGTTTTGTTAGATTACAATTCTACTAATCATTAGTTATAGAATACACTTAATGCTATAATGTTTTACAGGTTCTTGTACTGTTACTCCACATCCACACAACAAATGTTTCACTATCACACACAACTAAACCAGATCCTCAAGTCAAAAAAAAAAAAAGAACTAAACCAGATCCTCCACCCCCAAAGTGAGGAAGAACACTAAATCCAACACGCACTAGAAAACGACACAAGGGAATCAATATAACAAGTAATACATCAATCATCTCGCAAACTCTATACTCAACACAGCTTTCTTCTCCAAGCTATAAGCCCCACTCGTCCTGCTCTCTCCATACAAAGTGTTCGTTGTACTGCCCATATCCATAAATCTCAGATCCTCGAGCACCAATGGTGGCTGTGGGCTTCGCTTCACTTCATCTGCTTCCGCTAATCGGCGGAGCTCCGCTGCCACTAGTGTCATTGATGGCCTTGTCGTACCCGGAACAACCAAGCATTGACTCACTAGATCTGCAGCCCGCTTGATCACTCTCATGCTCATTTCATCAACAATGTCACTGTCAAGGAGCTCAATGATTGTGCCATTGGACCTAGCCTCCTGAAACATCAGTGTTAAGCTTTTTCTTTCTTTTGACAGTGGCCTCCTACCGGTTAGAAGCTCAAGAAGAATGACTCCGAAGCTATACACATCATTTCTGGTTGTGAGTTGGTACTCAACTAGATAGTCCGGGTCAATATACCCTGGTGTGCCTTTGGGTACAGCCTGAGTTCTCTCATCAATCGTCGAACATCCAAAATCAGACACCTTTGCAACCAAGCCATTTGCGAGAAGGATGTTGGCTGTCTTCACATCACCATGGAGTATTGGGTGTGGCAAAGAGTGGAGATGTGAAAGTGCGTCTGCAGATTCAGCAGCAATCCTTAGGCGGGTTCCCAGTGTGACATGGAACCGCCTACTCCTCTGAAGATCTAGCAGCTCTTGTAGTGTTTTGTTCTGTACAAACTCGTACACAAGCATCGGTGCCTCAAATTGGAGGCAACAGCCTAGCAACTTGACAATGTTGGGATGGCTAACACGACAAAGTATGACCAGCTCTTGCACAAACTCCATCTTCCTACTCTCGTCAATCTCCTTGCACTTCTTTATTGCAACGGCAACTCCATCTATAACAGCCTTATAAACTGTTCCCTGCCCTCCTTCCCCAATGACATGTGCCTTGCTGAAGTTATTTGTGGCAGTCTCTATCTCCCCTCTCTTGTAGAGGGTGAACCCATCATTTCCATCTGCTTTCATCATTTCTAGCAATATCTGGCCTCCATGTTGTTGAAAAAACTCATCAGTCTGTCTTAATAGAGCCTGTCGTTTAATTTTTTGTTTGTGTCGAATCACTTCCCATCCTAGGAATCCAAAGAGGACAGCCAATACACTGGCAACAACACCTATGGAAACAGAGATTCATGATAAGCAAAGTGTTTTGAAACTGATATGCTTAAACAGAGATCAAGCAGATCAAGATGAGGTAACATAGAGTTGGAATAAATGTGTACCAATTGCCAGCCTTGTTTTCGGTGATAAGAGGTCTTTCCGGCATCCTCCTTGAATTGTCGCATTTCCACTACTACCAGCATGACACAGACAATCGAAACTGCCAGGTTTATTGTAGCAATCTCCATAGCAAGGGTAACTCTCTCCATGTTGACATTCATTAATATCTACAATCAAATGAAAAGTTTTTTAGAAAAATATAGCGTTACATGCATCTATAAAAACAGGGTCCTTTTACAGTACAAAAGCTAATCAATAATAAGCTGATTAGCTTTTAGCCCTTGTACTCATTTTTCTCACGGTCACTCACCATGATCCCCTTGCCCAAGTACCCATGCAAAAAAAAAAAAAAAAGCAATTATCTAACAAAGTTGAATTTGTATAGGTATTTTTTAAAAAAGGGATTAATAATTTTGTAAAATAAAAAATGAATCCGGCAATCTTGAGGCAGGAAACAGTGGGAAAAAAAATAAAATCTAAAATGGAAAAAATGAGAATATGAAACAAAGACTAGAAATATTTTTAGAAAAAAAAAAACAGCCTTGCTATTCATCCGTTAGCTGAAAATTCCAAAACCCATCAGTCGACTAATAACAAAATACAGCCAAAACTTGAATTCCAAAATCATCACCACGCTTCTCTCTCATGCAAAATACACAGCCAAATGGTAGTTCCAAACCAGCAATGGTGACAACAAATGTATATACGTCTTCCACTGCTATGGACCTTAAAAGCGACGGCGACGGATTAGATTTTGGGGTATCTGTTAGGGGTAGGATCAGGGATTGAAATTTTGCTTTGAAATTTCGGGAATTTTGGAACCCAGTTACCCAACTATCTCGCCTGATGTTTTTGATTTTTTAAAGTTTAATGAATTTGGTTATAATTTATTTAAATTCAGTTAAAATTTAAATAATTTCGTGCTCAAAAGGTTCAGAAATAGCAAAAATTGCGGTGACTCTCTAAATTCCAGTCTTTTACAAAATTGAAAACCCTGGGTACGCTGGTGCCATCAAGATTTTGTTGGGGTGGAGGGGCGGGGGGAGGTTAGAGGTAGTTCTCATGGTACGGTAGAGTAGAGGGAAACTGCTTAATTATATAACCAAATTAAAGGTCGAACGCCCTTTTATATATATATATATATATATATATATATAAACAAAAAGTTTAATGAAGCATACTTAATTAAGAAAGCTGTTTGTACGCACCTCACTGCATGCTACAGCTATTTCATACTAGTTAATTAGAATACTCGAGAATAATCGCAATTTCAAAATTTTGGCTATATAATTGGAGAATAGAGGAAAATTTACCTTGACAGCCGTTGGGACCTTGAAGGTAAGGATTGCCTTGGTACCCATCTTGGCAGCTACAGATGTAGCCTGTTCTATCGAAGGAGTCGATACACTTAACTTTGTCACTTTTGCAAGCGTACGACTCGAGATTTACCTCAGCTTCCTTGCAAGTGTTGGCTGTCTGGATAGTCCAATCAAGCACCACCGGCGCCTGGCCGCCATAGGTGTTGTTGAACTCTAACGGTGAAGTCAAGTAGGTGGTTGAGAAGGAAAAGTTGGACGCTTCCATGAGCACAGCATAGCTGCAAGGGGTTCGATTATAGATCCCAGACGTGTTCATACTTTCCTCGAACAGCACCTGGTAGTAATCAAGTCCCTTTGGGATGGCTGTCTGGCAGCAGCCTTTTCCAGAGCAGACACCGTCGGTCACTCCGATCAGCTCACCTCGCCGGCAGACGGACACGCAGCCGCTCATGTACCTTCCCACGTAATCCTCGTCGGCGATGTATGCTAGTGTCCGGCACCCGATGACTGTGAACTTGTTAGCAGAGTCGGAGAACCTGTACGGCGTGCCCGAAAAGTTCAGCCACCACCTGTAGAAGTTCATTTCGTCGGACGAGATGTTGTAGCAGGCATAAGATATGTGATTCCTCACACGGGCCTGACCAAGCTGGACATCGATGCTGAGGAGCTCAACATTTTTAAAAATGAATGGCTTGTGGACGCCATTCCCGGTGTGGTTGCAGTCTACTTCGAAATCAGGCGACAAAGCGCAGCCGCTTGAACTGACGCCGAACGGGTAGACGATGTCTACACCACCGCACTTGGTGGCGTTCTGGCATTGCGACGACGTTGCCGCACCGGCGAGGGGGTCGGCAGCCAGCGCCGCGCCGAGCAGTAGCATCCATATCCAAATATTTTGATAAAATGCAGCGCAAATCGCAGCCACAGCTGCTCCTCGGTGGTGAGACATGGATGAGCTAATAATGAACTGTGTTTCTGATGGAGCAGGAGCACACTACTTTTGCAACCTCAGTTCCACAAGGAATGGAGGAATCGTATATAAAGACGAGCAGGGTGTAGCACTATCATGTCCGACACCTACTTGGGTGCTTGTTCTCTCAAAAAAAAAAACTTGGGTGCTAATTAAAACCACGAAAACTACTAAAGCAGATAAAGAGTAATATATAAATGTACGCGCCCGACGACTTTGACATAGCAAGTCTTCGCTAAGGACTGTCGGTTCCAACGTCGTTTTACACTGTTCTCTTTCAGAACTGAACACTGTTCCGGAGTACACATACTGTTTTCAAATAGGCATATACTACCTCCGTTTTAAGTTATAAGACTTTCTAGCATTGCCCACATTCATATATCTAGATTCATTAATATATATATATATGAATGTGAGTAATGATAGAATGTCTTATAATATGAAACGGATGAAGTATATTTTAGAGGAATATATGCATAACCAGGTCTAAAAATCCTAACTGATTTATACTAATATAAATATTAAGTCTTGATAGGTAAAAGTGGCATTACTATCATAAAAACATATTATTTTGAATAACAGTTATAATTAAATATGTAATTTAGATGACATGCAAAGAGGCCCGGAGACGTAAGTTTTTTTTTCCAATGGTCAGGCCGTTGCCAAAGTTTTATATTAAGAAGAAGGTGTCCCATTTTAAGGAGAAAACAAGACCAAACCTTACACTGACAAGTTAATTAGGGAAAACTGAGCGAAAACCATAACTATAATACCACACCAATAGCTAACCTAACCTAGGTTACCTCTACGGAGCCCAACATAAGGCATCGACCAAGCTTGCCATCGAGGCGACATAGCAACCCGCACATGTTATCATTGCCGAGCTTGCCACCCAAGCGACACATCAGCTTCGGCTTCACTGCGATGCTACCTCAAAGCCAGAATAAACAAACCAAATCGATACCCACGAAGGACATCAGCCCAAACTACCAAGGAGCCACTTCCTACACACAGCTAGCATCAACAACCCTATAAGGAGATTGTTGTGGGTCATCATTGCCGAGCTTCGTCGCACCCCTACAGCGAAGCAGCTCCGACTCTACCCAACAGTAACCAAATAAGGATGATGAACACCCGTAGCAGAGCAAGAAACGAGACCAAGGCGGCGAAGGCCTCGTCAAACACCCTAGGCCTATAGAGTTTCGGAAGAATTGCAGGAATCCACCAATGGCTGCTGTCGCACACGAAAGGTTCTTAGTGGTAGAAGGGTCAACGCCCAAAACGACGCCTCTAAGGAGGGGAACGACGCTGATGAACCCTGAGCTCCACTCGAGACACTCAAGGCTGTTGTTGGCCCGATCTTTCGGTGAGTTGATAATAACTACGATTTGGGAGAAACGTTGACGACCCGACTACAACCGTACGAGACATTGTTGTGTTGCGCCTTAGCGATCGATACACCTCTCCGTGGGTTGTTGATCTTGCCGGTGCAGATCAACCTTATTCCTGCAAGCAAATCGAAGAAACAAGCAAGAACAAGACAAAAGCAATCTGAATTGCAGATACGAATTGAATACAAATAATAGGTTGGGGTTCCGTAACGAGTAAACCGGCAATCTAACCGATCACGGGATTACCCGGCAAAGTAGCGAAGCTAAACTTTTATCTAAACAAAACCCAAGAAACCCTGAAGGGGTACCTAGCTATATATTGGGGTGGGAGGACGACCTAGGGGTGCCTAGGGTCGTGCTCCACCTGGTTGGGGTGCACCCCACATGGGCCCCACCTGGGGCGGGGTCCCAAATGAGGTTACAAGCCCATAGGCCCAAGACAGGTGTCGCAGCACCTTGTTTATGTGATTGCGGCCAAACGACATGGAATTTCGTGATGAGGCTGGATCCATTGGAAAGAGGGCTCCGAGAGCTTTCCATCAAGTACTCACGAGCCGAATACGGAGGTCGTATGCAGATTCGGCGGCCGTTTGAAGTCAGCAGTATAGCAGGTGGCCGAATTGGATTCCAGCACTTGGAGGACGTGATCTCGATATCTTCTTGTTCATCCATGATGTGAGCAATGGTTGTATCCGTAGTAACCATGGTCACATCATCCTCCCCTTCTTCACGGAAAACCGTTTTCCCGGTTTTTCCATATGGTGCTCTTCACGTAGTCCATTTAAAACAACATGTTTCTTCCAATCAAAACAAGCCAAACTCGAGATAATTTTGTTAGCAGTAACATTTCTCTCTAGTTTGCTTGTTTTATCCACATGTACAGAATGTTCTAAATCCGAACATATGTAAACTCTATGCACCAAATATATTCCTCTATCATTATATTCACCAAAGATATGAGAAATAGTATTAGTTGGACATGGCAAATCAGATTTAGCAAATAATTTCTCCTTCAAATTTTCGAGCTCACAAAATCATCAAACCAAACATAGCCCAAAGTATTTAAAGAAGATAGAAATTCATATTCCTCTACTTCATTTGCAATGTGAACAACATGCTTAAAATCAGCACACAAATAAACACTAGAAATAGCATGTTTATTCACTAGTTGTGGCATGGATATAAGTGAAGCATTATCACACAACTCTTCTTTATCACAAGGAACAGCAAGTAAATCAACTTGTGACAAAGGCATCTCAGCAATTGGTTCCACTAATGGTTGCTCTACTATAGCATGAAAAGTGGACATGTGTAGCTCAGCTTGAGAATACTCACATTCATTTATCTCAGCACCATTTAATTTACCTTGCAAACTTTCTTCAGACATCGCAGGTGCTTCATCCTCCTCCTTCTCAAGTACACCATTCTCCTCCTTTCGTTGAATGAACTGAACTCCCTACAAAACGTTTGTAACAGGAGAGACAAAAGATTGCTCCTCCAATATTTGCACATCATCATTGCATAAGGATATAGGAGATTCAAAAATAGGAGATAAATCACATTGTTCATGCTTCCTCGCATTTGATATGATCTGAGTCTCAATGCTACGAGCAAGCATGAATAGGTGCCCAATATGATTATATGTCACATTATCAAGCAAAACCTGAATTTCAGAATTAAGCCCTTTAAAAAATCTACGCATTGTATTTTCATTACACTCATTGAGACCACTGTTGATGATACAGACCTTAAATTCATGAATGTACTCCCTAACAGTTCTATCACCTTGTTTCAGATGTTCTAATTTCTCCTGAAGAGTACATTTGTAATATGAAGTCACAAAGCGTTTTCTCATCATAGTTTTGAATTCATCCCAAGTTTCAGGTTTATTACTAACGTAACTCCACCAAAAGAGAGCACAAGAGGTAAACTTATTACTAGCAGCCTTAATCTTTTGAGCATCAGAAAAATCATATATATCAAATTCATTGTCTACTGCTAGCTCCCAATCAATATATGCAACAGAATCATACTTCCCATCATAGAATGGTAACTTAGATGTAACTTGTGCAAAATTATAGTCATGTACCTCATATGCATCACGTGGAGAAGTCGTCATATCTCGTCGAAGGTGTAGAAGTCGATGTTCTCGTATTCCTTTGTGCAATCCTGCCATGGTTAGTAGCAAACAAGAAACACACACAAGAATATGCACGCTCCTATCAACTACTAGGTAGTGGCAGCTCAAATATCACACACATTCAAGCTTTTAACCAAGCTCTTACAAGTTCTTACCAAAGCAAGCGGAATGGTGATGTACACCGACTCAACCAAGCACCCCAATGGAGGTTGGATATATCGATGCCTTGGCAAACACTTGTTGTACGACTGCAATCAAATCTGTGGAGCTCTGGATAGGCTTAAATATGTAGCAAAGGAATAGCAAATGCTCAAATCAGACAACGCAAAGTTGAATAATTGTTCAAAGTCAAGTACCATGCTGGTCCTAGGCTAGAACGTACTAGAGACGCGAGCCTAGACACAAACGATATCATAAGATAGCACTAGAATCAACTCAAGCATGCTCTGACATATAAAAGAAATCTCAATTATACAACTGATTTTCTCTTTCCTTTCTTTCTTTTCTTTTTCTTCTTTATTTTTCTTTCTTTTCTTTTTTTTCCTTTCTCTTTTTTTTTGGTGCGGCTTTTGTTTTCTCTTTTTTTAAGCACATTTCTGCCTTTTTTTTTCCTTTTTATATAACAAAAACTAACTCAAGGACCTCAATATAAGGTCATAGAGACTCAAATGTAAATACAAAAATTTACAGGGAATCCACTGTAAAAGTCAAAACCAAAATTAAAATTATACAAAAATGGAATGCTCTCGTCCGGTAGGTTCTGTTTTTGCAAACGGATCTCCAATCCGATACACGAAAATTTTTCACCAAGCTGTCTATACCATGAGGAGAGGGGAGGGACTCGGACTCACCAATGCCGAGAGGAAACCGTGGCTGGGAGATCTCTCGGTCACGGGTGGAGATTGATTCCCGGTATATGGAAAGGCCCCATGGAAAACAGAGACAAATCCCTCCCTTCCTTTTTCTCTTTTCTACGTTGGCCACCAAACAGAAACCTATCCAATCTAATCTAGACAGATCTCTCCTCCTTCCTTCTTCGTCGCACACATGCACAGCAAAAGGAACACACGGCAACAACACGACCTCGGGACAGGGCAGAATCACACGACAGAAACCTAGATGCAACACATCAACTCCAAATCCGACCGACAGAAACTTCTGAAAACTACAAAAATAGAACCGTGGCAGCGAGCTGATTCCGTTTTTGTAGGTCCCGATGACAACAGAGACACGGTGGCGGTGACGACTGTGGTAAAAAACGTGACCAGAACTCGAAACTCTAAATGGACTACACGCTAAGACCAACAACACGACTCGACAATGCAACACAAAATTCAACAAAGCAAAAACTGAGAAGAACAATGCAATGGCACAATATGGCTAGGTACAGGATACAATTTTTTTTGTATGGCAATTTTCTGGTAATGGGTAGATAAAACTCACCGAGCAACGAAAGCTCTGATACCACCTGATGAACCCTGAGCTCCACTCGAGACACTCAAGGCTGTTGTTGGCCCGATTTTTTGGTGAGTTGATGATAACTACGATTTGGGAGAAACTTGACGACCCGACTACAACCGTACGAGACGTTGTTGTGTTGCGCCTTAGCGATCGATACACCTCTCCGTGGGTTGTTGATATTGCCGGTGCAGATCAACCTTATTCCTACAAGCAAATCGAAGAAACAAGCAAGAACAAGATAAAAGTAATCTGAATTGCAGATAGGAATTGAATACAAATGATAGGTTGGGGTTCCGTAACGAGTAAACCGGCGATCTAACCGATCACGGGATTACCCGACAAAGGAGCGAAGCTAAACTTTTATCTAAACATAACCCAAGAAATCCTGAAGGGGTACCTAGCTATATATGGGGGTGGGAGGATGACCTAGGGGTGCCTAGGGTCGTGCTCCACCTGGTTGGGGCGCACCCCACATGGGCCCCACCTGGGCCAGGGTCCCAAATGAAGTTACAAGCCCATAGGCCCAAGACAGGTGATGCAGCACCTTGTTTATGTGATTGCGGCCAAACGACATGGAATTTCGTGATTAGGCTGGATCCATTGGAAAGAGGGCTCCGAGAGCTTTCCATCAAGTACTCACGGGCCGAATACGGAGGTCGTATGCAGATTCGGCGACCGTTTGAAGTCAGCAGTGTAGCAGGTGGCCAAATCGGATTCTAGCACTTGGAGGACGTGATCTCGATATCTTCTTGTTCATCCATGATGTGAGCAATGGTTGTATCCATAGTAGCCATGGTCACATTAGACGCTTAATGGCGTAGTCATCGTCATGCTGGCCCAAGGCCTGGCTAGGTTTTCGCCAGCGATTCCCAATCAAAGCCCACACAACCGTCGTGCTCAACGACCGTCGCTGGACCACCACGCCATCCCTTCAGCACCCAAGCCTAGTCACTGTGCCGCTGCTCCGGGTGACCAAGTACGACCCACACTAACGTGCAGACCACCTCCAGCCACAGCCTCACGCCGCCGGCCATGGCCATGCGTTTCTACGGCCAGAGCCTCATGCGTCGCGGAGTGGACCACGCGCCGCTGCCTCGCAAGCTGTCAGCCCGCGCCGACAATAATGTGTCCTAGCCCGCGGCCTCGCCCTCCTCCTTCGCGCCCGTCTAGCAAGCATGCCGCTCCAGCCGCCGCAAGGCCGGGGCACGAGGCGGAGCAAACACCGGCACCATCGCGGGCATGAGCGGACGGTGTCAGCATGCCCGAACCCCGCGCTGCCCACTGCGCTAGGCCGCCTCGCTGGCCATGGTCTGCATCCTCCCGCCCGCCGCCCTGGCCACGCTTGTACACACCGCTCGCCGTGCCGGCTAGATCCGCCGCCCAAGCCGCGCAGCCTGACCTTGCCTCCGACTTCCCCCATGTCGCCTGCCGCTCCTGGTTGCCGCGTCGGCCGGATTCGCCGCCCCAAGCTGCGCAGCCCAACCTCGCCTCCTCCTCCTCCGCCTTAGCCGGAGGCATCCAGATCCGGCCAAGGGCGCACCGGATCTAGCTCCCCCACGGATCCTCGCCCGTGCCGGAGTTGGCCCAGTTGACGCCGACGCCAGTTGCCGTCTTTCTCTCTGCATCAGATCCACAAGGATGAAACAGAGTAGTTGCCCAGCTGCTGCCATTCTGGCTCGCCGGTTTCCGGGCGACTTGCTCCCAAGCTGCTGAGCTCTCGGCGCTGTGCCCGTCCAGGGGTTCGCTGTTCATCACCAACACGGACTAAGTCATAATCTCTCATGTTTGCATTGATCGAGTCCAGATCGCTGCTCGCGTTCATGGTTGCCTTGGATTATTATTATTTTCCTTTTTAAATCCCTTTAAAAAGACTAGTCCAGATCGTAGTATTCGATCGAATGGAAGACGACTGTAGGACATCTTGTGAATAAACGCACGGTGCTGCGTTTATGTCACACTGACCATGTCCAATAATAAGATATTTGGGCACAAAGTGTGTATAAGGTCCGTTAATTGTACAGTGCTGCGTACGTTCATCACACTCATCATTTTCAACAAGATGGTACGTTGAGCACAGCTCAAAATGGCGCCAAGCATACAAATCGTTTGCTGGTCAAGTCTTGGTTGCATCTGGCCTTTCTTCGTAGCAATGTTCAACATATCGTACAGGAATCATCAATCAATATCCATGGAAATCCAGCTACTTATCTACGATCAGCGTGTGTGTTCCGTCCCTTTCCTTAGCTCCCAGTCCCAGTCAGTCGTGATAACGTGCGGCCTTTCCTCTGCTTTTTAGCCTCTAGGTATCCACATCATGAATTTCGACGCCCCCTGTACTGTAGTCGACGCAAGTCAGGAGAGGCGAATCGACAACCTAACCGATGCTGTAAATATAGTGCTATATGTTGGTGATGATGCAGGACTGTTGGCGTTCAATATTATTTCCTTCGTTTCACAATGTAAGTCATTCTAGCATTTCTCACATTCATATTAATGTTAATGAATCTTGATAGATATATATGTCTAGATTCATTAATATCAATATGAATGTGGAAAATACTAGAATGACTTACATTGTGAAACGGAGGAAGTATGAATCTTCCTGCTGCTGATTGCATTCTTAGGTTGCTCCAAACCAAGATATAATTTTTTTAAGCCCCTCGGGATCGGGACAAGAGGTACTATCATACTCCCTTCGATATGTCTAGATGAGGTGGCCGGCAGTGGTCACCAATTAATACAGACTTTGCGTGGGCTAGCACGCCTGCCACAGTTAGTCCGTGCTCTTGTCACTTGTGCCACCACCACGTCAGACGTAAACTATGACAGTGTGCCACGTCATGCCACGTAGGACAAAACCGTCGTACAAATCATTGATAGATTTCACTTACACTGGTTTTAACAGTTTTGGGACGCTCTATATCCGGTTTTGTGATTCAGGGTACGGATGAAACTTGGCTCATAGTTAAGGTACCAGAAGTGAACTTTTCCATAAGTGCGTAAGAAGGTGTTTTGCATGCGGTTCAGTTTTTATGCGGCCCAAGGACTCCCACTCGAGCCTCGTCTAAACGCATCATGGGCTGATAAGTGAATATAAAAGGAAAAAAGTCCAATTTGACTCCCTCAAATATAGGTAGAAATCTAATTCGTATCCCTAACCTGTAAAACCGGGTACAATGTATCCTCCAATGGTTAAAACCGTGCAACATGACTCCCAGGCTGTATTGATGGTGGTATCTACTGATCTGGCATCCGCGTGGCAGCCTAGTCATCACAAAAAATAACAAAATAATGTGGGTCCCACATGTCATCCTCCCCTCCCTCACCTTCCTTCTCTTTTCCATTCTCTCTTCCGTACACAGCAGAGGGGCGGCAACAGGCGGTGCTATGGCTGGAGGTAGAGGAGAGGGCAGCGGCGAGAGGCAGCAGGGCACCGCTCGACAATGGTGCTCGTCTCGCGCGGATGGAAGTGGGGATCTAGGTGGCAAGGCTGGGTCAGAGCGCGCCGGCGAGAGCGTTCTAGCTAGGACATGTTGAGGATGGCCTGGCGCAAGAGCGTGCAGATGGCAGTGGAGAGCTCGCCGTGGAGGTTGATGGCGTGGGGCGTGACGGCGGCCACCTCCTGCAACGACGTAGCAAGCAATGTATGGCCACCCGCATGGGTCACCGACTCACCGCCGACGCTCACCATGTCGTAGTTCGAGAGACAGTCTACACTGAGGTGTGGTTCTCTTCGCTGGAGAAGAGCATCATGATGAACCCTGAGTTCCTCTCGACACTCAAGGCTGTTGTTGGCCCGATCTTTCGGTGAGTTGTGATAACTACGATTTGGGAGAAACGTTGACGATCCGACTACAACCGTACAAGACGTTGTGTTGCGCCTTAGCGATCGATACACCTCTCCGTGGGTTGTTGATCTTGCCGGTGCAGATCAACCTTATTCCTGCAAGCAATCGAGAACAAGCAAGAACAAGATATAAAGCAACTGAATAGCTAGATAGACAAGACGCACAAAGATAAATTGATACACGATAAATTGGGTTCCGAACAAGCAGACGGACGGTCTAGCCGACACGCGCGCTGCAAGCGAAGTAGCAATGGCTAAACTTACAATTAATCAAAACCCAAGCAACTCTAAAGGGGTACCTAACTATTTAAGGAGGTGGGAGGACGACCTAAGGGGACC
Source organism: Oryza glaberrima (assembly GCF_000147395.1). NCBI lineage: Eukaryota > Viridiplantae > Streptophyta > Magnoliopsida > Poales > Poaceae > Oryza > Oryza glaberrima. The sequence continues at coordinate 15,088,657 of NC_068329.1, forward strand.
CTAGGGTCGTGCTCCACCTGGTTGGGGCGCACCCCACATGGGCCCCACTTGGGCCAGGGTCCCAAACGAAGTTACAAGCCCAAAGGCCCATTACAGACAATGCAACCCCTTGTTTCTTCAATTGCGGATCACTGAGATGGAATATCACAATGAGGCTGGATCCGTTGGAAAGAGGACTCCGAGAGCTTTCCATCAAGTACTCACGGGCCGAAAACGGAGGTCGTATGGAGATTCGCCGGCCGTTTGAAGTCAGCAGTGTAGTAGGTGGCCGAATCGGATTCTAGCACTTGGAGGACTTGAACTTGATATCTTGTTGTTCATCTATGATGTGAGCAACGGATGTATCCGTAGTAGCCATGGTCACATCATCCTCCCCTTCTTCACGGAAAACCGTCCTCGGTTTTTCCATATGGTGTTCTTCACATAGTCCATTCAAAACAACCTGTTTCATCCAATCAAAACTAGAGAAACTCGAAGTAGTGTGATTAGCAATAACATGTTTCTCTAAATCCGAACAGATGAAAACTCTATGCACCAAATATATTTCTCTATCATTATATTTGCCAAAGATATGAAAAATAGCATTAGTTGGACATGGCAAATCAGACTTAGCAAATAATTTCTCCTTCAAATTATCGAGCTCACAAAAATCGTTAAACTGAACATAGCCCAAAGTATTTAAAGAAGATAGAAATTTACGTTCCTCAACTTCATTAGCAATGTGAACAGCATGCTTAAAATCAGCACACAAAGAAACACTAGAAATAGCATGTTCATTCACTAGTTGTGGCATGGATATAAGTGAAGCATTATCACACAACTCTTCTTTATCACAAGGAACAGCGAGTAAATCAACTTGTGACAAAGGAATTCCAGCATTTGGTTCCACTAACGGTTGCTCTACTTTAGCATGAAAAGTGGACAAATTTACTTCGTTAACGCACTCACCTTGATTAATTTCAGTACCATTTACTTTACCTTTGATATCCTCTTCAGATGATGGAGGTGTCTCGAACTTGAGTGTGAACAATGGAATTGGTGGCTCTTTCATGTCTCTCTCCTCCTTTTCGTGATTACGCACTTCCTGCACATGGTTAGTAATTGGAGGCAAAGACATAGCGTGTTTCTTTTTCATATCCTCCTCTATTTTACTTTCAGCATTGCAAGCAAGTTGTAATAAATGAGAAAGATATCTATATTTTTCACAAGCAAGCATATCCTGAATTTCTTTGTTAAGCCCACGTAAAAACCTCAATTTTGTAGCTTCTTCGCATTCATCTAAGCCACAGCGTAATAAACAAGCATGCATATCATGATAGTATGAAGTAACACTTTTTGTATCTTGTTTTAAACATTGCAGTTTGTTGAGCAGAATATCAGCATAATACATGGGAACATAAACATCTCTGAAATATCGTTTCAAGTCTTTCCAAGATTGTGGTATTTTGTTATGCCTATAAAGATGTTTCCAATCATTAGAAGCATGTTTAATTAAAACACTAGAGGCACACATAACCTTTTGTTTCTCAAACAAGACGTGCTTTCTAAATTCTTTATCAACCGCTAGCTCCCAATTAATGTAAGCATGAGGATCATAATTTCCCTCGAAATAAGGTAGTGCGGATTTGATATTACATAGAACATTGTCACTTACCTTATAATGGTCGTGTTGATCACTCCTCATGTCTCGACGAAGATGTCGATGTTGAGCACAGGTATCCCTAATTATCTTGCGTATCCCTGCCATTGTTAGTAGAAAACAAGAAACATACACAAAAATATGCGCGTTCCTATTAACTACTAGGTAGTGGCAGATCAAAAATCACACACACTCAAGCTTTTAACCAAGTTCTTACAAGATCTTACCAATGCAAGCGGAATGGTGACATACACCGACTCAACCAAGCACCCCAATAGAGGTTGGATGTATCGATGCCTTGGCAAACACTTGCTGTACGGCTGCAATTAGATCTGTAGAGCTCTGGGTAGGCTTAAATATGTAGCAAAGGGATAGCAAATGCTCAAATCAGATAATGCAAAGTTGAATAATGGCTCAAAGTCAAGTACCGTGCTGGTCCTAGGCTAGAACGTACTAGAGACGCGAGCCTAGACACAAACGATACCACAAGATAACACCAGAAACAACTCAAGCACACTCTGATATATGAAAGCAAACTCAAAGATACAACTGATTTTTCTCTTTTCCTTCTTTCCTTCTTTCTTTTCTTTTTTTTTCTTTTTTTTTGGTGCGGCTTTTCTTCTTCTTTTTTTTTCCTGCACCTTTCTGCCTTTTTTTTCTATTTCTTTTTTTTTTGATTTTTTTTACCAAAAACGGACTCAAGGACCTCACTGTAAGGTTACAGGGACTCAACTGTAAATATAAAAATTACAGGGACTCAAATGCAAAAGTCCATATCCAAATTTAGAACTATACAAAAATGGAATGCTGAATTTATGCCGGTTCCGTTTTTCCAAACGGATCTCAAAACCGACACTCCAAAAATTTTCACCAAGGTGTCTAGCAACTCGGCACAACTGGTGGAGAGGTGGAGAGGTGGTGGTACGGTGGGAGGGAGTCGGTAGATTGGAAAGGTTCGGTTTGGGCCCCCACAAGTGGAAACCAAATCCATTCAAAAAAGACTTTCCCCTTCCTCCTTCCTCACGTATGGAAACTGAATCCAATCTATGAAATTCACTCCCCTTCCTTCTTGCTAGCGCACACATACACGGCAAAAACTAACACACGGCAGGATCAGCAAACTCTAGATTCAACTCAACAACTCCGAAACTAACCGACAGAAACTTCTGAAAACTACAAAAATAGAACCGTGGCAGCGAGCCGATTCCGTTTTCGTAGGTCCCGACGACAACAGAGAAACGGAGGCGAGGACGACTGTGGTATAAAACGTGACTAGAACTCGAAACTCTAAACGAACTAGATGCTAAGACCAGCAAGACGACGTGACGATGCAACACAAAATTCAATGAAGCAAAAACTGAAAAGAACAATGCAATGGCACAATATGGCTAGGTAAATGATACAATTTTTTTTATGGCTATTTTCTGGTTATGGGTAGAAAAAAAACTCACTGAGCAACGAAAGCTCTGATACCACCTGATGAACCCTGAGTTCCTCTCGACACTCAAGGCTATTGTTGGCCCGATCTTTCGGTGAGTTGTGATAACTACGATTTGGGAGAAACGTTGACGATCCGACTACAACCGTACAAGACGTTGTGTTGCGCCTTAGCGATCGATACACCTCTCCGTGGGTTGTTGATCTTGCCGGTGCAGATCAACCTTATTCCTGCAAGCAATCGAGAACAAGCAAGAACAAGATATAAAGCAACTGAATTGCTAGATAGACAAGACGCACAAAGATAAATTGATACACGATAAATTGGGTTCCGAACAAGCAGACGGACGGTCTAGCCGACACGCGCGCTGCAAGCGAAGTAGCAATGGCTAAACTTACAATTAATCAAAACCCAAGCAACTCTAAAGGGGTACCTAACTATTTAAGTGTCACGCCCGGAATTTCTATCCAAAATTCCAAACGCTTACATGTGTATAAACCCTCGTCCAGGAATCAGCCGAGGCACACAATAACAAATTGATAATAGAGTACAAATTATTACTCTAATTAATAAGCGAACAAAATGTTATTACAGAGGTAGATAGTTCCTCTCAATCAATAAAGTCCGAAGCAGCGGAATAAAAGAAACAGCGCAGGCGACTCCTCTCCACAGGCAGCTTGACCAGGGCTACGCCTAATCATCAACTCCATCGGCATCACTGTAGAACTCCTCCTCTGATGAATGATTGCAAGGTGAGTATATGACATACTCAGCAAGCCACGCAGCAAATATGCAAGTGCACAGGGTAACAAAGGATGGCATAGTATAGTCTCATTTGCATAAACAGCATTTAATAAATATTTCAGAATTTAATAAAACAATGGAGTATTAAATAAACAGTATTAATCCAACGCTATGCAACATACCCTGTTGTATAGGCCCAACCATCATGCACAACCAATCCCGGCTGCACAAGTCTATCTCCAAACCAGGAATTAACCATTCCAAACCAGGAGCTAAACAAGTTAATAACATCATCATTTAATATAGTGTGGGGGTGAGACTAATCACGAAAGACATTGTTAGACCCGCCCATAACCGCGGGCACGGCTATTCGAATAGTTTAAACTCTGATCAGAGGTGTACCACTGTACCCACAAGACACAACCTCAACATCATGTCAACCATGCGTCGCGATACTTGACAAGTACCCGAATAGAGATTGTGACAATACCCTCTATATAATACAATTCAAAGCAGTGCACCGTTCCCGGATCATAATCACCCCCTTATAAACAAGGTATGGACTCCCCAGCGACCCCCGTGGGCTTATCTCCGCCACTTCACAGTCTGGTGCTCTACTATGAACCATACTATACAGAAAGTAAAGCCGTTGCCCACGCTGGCTTGTGGTTGGCACGGTAAATGTTTCACAACCGAAAATCGTGAACCCGGTCCTTAATTGTCATGAGCACAACCATCAAAACCATATGCTCACAACCCACCATTATCAGGTTTTAGTTGGCAAATTAATTAATTAACCAATCATGATTGACCATCATGAGCTATTATTAAGCCATCAATAAATAATAGTGAAGCATAAGTTACCCCATTAGTGAACTAATGTCTCTAAGCATGGCTAAGCAATTATACCTAACATCTAGCTGAACCATTATATAAAGCTCAACTAGTCAAATTATAATAGCCCAAGGTATCAAAGAATAAAGTAATCAAGTACAAAAGGGCCATAACAAAGAATAGGTTAATTCCACCCAATGACATTCGAAAATAGATGCAATAGTTGAATAGAAACAATAGCTTTAAATAGGATCAACATGCTCAAAGGGTTGTTTGGGATCTGTGTGACTTGCCTTGCTGGCCTTGAAAATCCTCAAAGTCTTCTCCTGCAAAATCGGACTCTCCAGGAACGTCGGAATCTAAAGAGAAAAGAACAAAATCACCAAAACAGCACATAAACAATCATGAACAGTACATGTGGATATTTTTAACATGTAGATCTCAATTTTAGAAAATTTAGAGACTTGAACCAACTAAATCCGAGCTAAGATGAATTAGTTATGAATTTTCAAAGATTAAATCGATTTAAATCATTTATATGGATTTTAATTGAATTATGACGCAATAATGAATTATTTTTGAAAAGGAAAAAGGGGTTTATTGCGTCAGCGGGCTCGGCTCACGGTGGACCGGGTGCACGGCGGCGGTTCACGGGATTGGACGGCTGAGATCTATCCTATCTACAACGGACGGCCGAGATCGATCGAATCCACCGCGGCTCACGGATGGACGACGACGATGACGTCAGCGACGACGTCACCACCGGCGGCGACCGAACCACACGAGCTCGTCGGCGAACCACGGCACGACAGCGCGAACGGAAAGCACCTACGGGTTGCGGGCGGCACGGCGAACTCACCGGCGACCAAAGCGACGGCGGACGATGACCGGACGACGTCGGCGACGAGAAAGAAGCGGCGGCAACCTTCGGCTTGACGACGGCGACGGTGCTCCGGCGGTCGACAGCGACGGCGAAGGGGCGGACGAGAACGGCGACGAGACGGCGACCACGACGGCGACCTCCCCGAGCGACGGTGACGACTAGAGCGACGGCGACGCACGGCTGGAGCGGCGGCGGCGACGGCGGCGCTAGACTGCACGGGGCTAGGGCGCTACGGGCGGCGAGGGACGAAGGCGAGGGTGGCGGCGGGTAGCGGCGGGCTTGGGGGTCAATTTATAGCGGCTAGGAGGCGGCGACGGAGGCCCACGGCGACCGGCGGCGGGATGGAAAGTCTAGGGTTCGGAGGAGAGAGACCGATCCGAATCGACCTCGAATCAAACACTTTCCAAGCGATTTTAGCCGGTGATTCCAAAAGAGAAAAGATAGAGGAGATCGAGAAGATCATTTCCCCTCTATTGATTTCATCGGAAACGGAAAGGATCGGCCGGATTGGAATGGCGGCGGCGGCGCGGCGCGGCTAGGGTTTCGTCGGGAGGAAGACGACGGGCCTGACAGGTGGGCCCCACCTGTCAGCGTCCGGGGCGCACGCGCGCGGCGGCTGCGGGCGGACTGGGCCAGCTTGGGCCGGGGAGAGAGAGAGAAGGGTTTGGGCCGACTTTCGGCCCAAAGCCTAGAGGAGGATTTTAAAAACCTTTTTCAATTTAAATTATTCATTAAATGCAATTCCATTTATTAAAAATACTTCCTTAGCTCAAATAAATCCCAGAAAAATCTAGGAATTATAGAATTAAGCAAAGTATTTAATAAAATTTTATCTGGCCCCATTTTATATTGGAATTTATTTATTAAAATTAGATCTTCTCTTCTAGGCTTTTTAAAATAAATTCTAATAATCCCATTACAGACAATGCAGCCCCTTGTTTCTTCAATTGCGGATCACTGAGATGGAATATCACAATGAGGCTGGATCCGTTGGAAAGAGGACTCCGAGAGCTTTCCATCAAGTACTCACGGGCCGAAAACGGAGGTCGTATGGAGATTCGCCGGCCGTTTGAAGTCAGCAGTGTAGTAGGTGGCCGAATCGGATTCTAGCACTTGGAGGACTTGAACTTGATATCTTGTTGTTCATCCATGATGTGAACAATGGATGTATTCGTAGTAGCCATGGTCACATCACATCAAGTTGCGGAGCTCCACAAGGCCACCGCCGCCGTCGTCGTCGCCTGGGGACTCAGCTATTGAGGTGGATGGCTCTAGTGAAGGTATAGGCGCGGGTAGGTCTGGCTCGGCGCGGATGGTGAGGGAGCGCAGAGAAGGCGGGGGCAGTCGAGGAGAGCATGTGGGGAGGAGGCGGGAGTGGCCGAGGAGAGCGCGTGGGAGGAGGCGGTGGCGATTCTTGACCACTCCACTCCCTACCAGCCCTGCCGGCCCCGTGAATAGTGACGATACTCTTGTCGGTGGGGCGGTGCCGCTTTTTCCGGACACGGATCTTGCTCACGCCGCTAGTGCTTGTCGCTCGTCCGGCGCGCCCTGTCGCCGCTTCCCATTATCATCCGCACGCGCCATTGCTGTGGAGAAGAAGGGAAGGAAGGGCTGAAGGGGGAAGAGGAAGGGGAGAGAGAGGAGGAAGAAGAGGCGAGGATGACAAGTGGGGCCCACATGCTGAGTCAGCCTATTAGATTAGGTCAACGAGCCATGTCAGCATAGGGTCAACATATTTGATATTATTTATTATATATTGAGGGATATGGATTCGATTGGACTTATATTTGACGGAGTCAGAGTGAACTTATTAAAAAAAAAAGGACCACCCGTGGCAATCTCGCCTCTTACTCGGCCCAATCAAACAAGGTCCCTGGAGCTCGAGACCGGAGCATTTTATCCCCTCCGTACGAAGGAATTCGCCGGCAGCGAGCGCGAGCGCGGTGGTAAGTCGAGTGATCCACCCGACATCGGAACCCACCGGCGCTTCCCCACGCTTGCGCCGCAGCCACCTCGTCCACTCCACACTTGCCTCCGCGCCGCCTCTACCTCTTCTTGGTTCCGCCTCAAGAAACAACCCTAAGCCGCCGGCAGATCGCCGGCCGTTTCCTTTGAGGTATATACGTCGCCTCCCCGTCCTCTCGCTTTTCTTCTTGGTTGAGATGACCGAGTAAGAAGGCCGCGTATTAGTTAGAGAGATCCTGTTGGGAATAGTCCCAGATTGCTAATCTAGGGTTGCTAATCTAGGGGGAGTTGAACCAACTTAAAAGTGGGGGAGCCCCTCACCTCTTGAGCTAGCTTTTGAGGTGTAGCAAGGCTTTCTCCCGGTTGGGCCAACATCTCCGGTTTTGGGCCAACAAGTGGTATCAGAGCCAAACCCACAATCTTTAGTGCTTGTGCACACTCAGGGTGGTGTAAGCCTAAAGCCCAGTGGACCGCGGGTGTGAGGCCCGTATGTGCCCGTGTGTGGGGCTGGTCAGTGGACCGCAGGTGTGAGTCCCGTATGTGCCTGTGTGTGGGGCCGGTCAGGGCTAAGGGGCACCAATGTGTGACGGGGGAGATTGTTGGGAATAGTCCCACATTGCTAATCTAGGGGGAGATTGTTGGGAATAGTCCCACATTGCTAATCTAGGGGGAGTTGAACCAACTTAAAAGTGGGGGAGCCCCTCACCTCTTGAGCTAGCTTTTGGGGTGTAGCGAGGCTTTCTCCTGGTTTTGGGCCAACGTCTCCCGGTTTTAGGCCAACAGATCCAAGAAAAATCGCTCAACCATATGATGGGTTTACTAAGTTGCCTGTGCATCCAAATATTTCATTCCAACAGATCCTGTTAAAGTTAGTTCGCTTTGTTTGCACCGGCAATTTCAGATTTTAATTCATATAATTGCAGACATTTTGTGGAACATTGATTTATTTAACCAGCATTAGAATTGAGATATGTAGATTGTTACATTACTTCAAATTTTCTGCCTACAGAGTACAGATTCAAAAGTTTGTCTATGCTAACTGATTTGGAGGCAAGTAATTAAATAAGTTACTATGTTCATTAATGTTTTGTAGATGAATAAATAAATAAATAGGTTATTTTCTTGCTTGTTCTTATTTGTTTATCTCATTATCTGCGAAGATAAGTAGGCAAACTGGAAACACATTCAGCAAAAGGTTTAGCATTTCATTACTGTCTGTATGCTTCGCAGACATTTTGCCATGATGTGGTTCATTATAATTTCCTTAATTTTGACCAGGGATCTGGATACCTGCTGAACCTTGAGATTACCTAACTAGCACTGCTGCGTTTCTCAATGGAGCATCTCTCGGAGGAACTAATCATCGAGATTCTCAAGAAGATTACAAGGACAAGCGACCTTAATTCTCTTTCCCTGGTGTCGAAGCAGCTCTACACTATCGATGCAGAGCAAAGGGCTGCTATACGCCTTGGTTGTGGACTTGCAACAGAAGATTTCTTAGCACTTTGTTCCCGGTTTCCTAATTTGCTCAAAGTAGAGATCGATTACTCTGGTTCAACACCTGGTAATGGGAACCATATCGACAACCAAGGTCTCTTTGTTCTTTCATCTTGTTGTACTTTGCTTAATGATATTACCTTAACCTTCTGCTCAAAAATCAATGATGCTGCTATTGTTTGCCTATCTTACTGCAAGAAGTTGATATCTCTAAAGCTTAACTCCCTACCAGAAGTAACTTCAAGTGGGCTTCTCATGCTATTTTTTGGTTGCAAGGCCCTATCTTCTCTCTTCATTAATGATTGCAAGGGAATTGCTGGCAGCACTGAGTGGCTGGAGTACCTTGGCACTGATGGATCATTGGAAGAACTCGTCGTCAACAATTGCCAGGGAATAAGCCAGTATGACTTTTTAAAGTTTGGTCGAGGATGGATGAAGCTTAAGAAATTTGAGTTTGAAAATAAGGAAAGCCTGTGGAAACACTTTGGCCCCAGCCATGACTCCTCGTACAATGCTAACTGCGTGTATAAATATGATTTGTGCTGTCAGAATTTGGAGGATTTAAGGCTGGCTCGACTTATAACAGAGCCAGAAGGCCCAGAAATAGGACTACGTTTTCTGCTGAGGAAGTGCAAGGCGTTAGAGAAACTATGCAAACTATGCCTGGAGTACGTTAATGGTGTTATTGACAAGGATATGATTGTGCTATCCCAGAGCTGCAAGAACCTTAAAAGCATCTCATTTTAGATGATACCTCGACACTACCATGAACCTGATGGCATAGTTTTCAGGACGGGTTTTACTAATGAAAGCCTTGAGGCTCTAGCCCACAACTGTCCTTTGCTTCAGGATGTTGAGCTTGCATTTACAGGTGTTGAGCACTCGAAGCCTCCATATATAGGCTTCACACAGGAGGGACTTGTGAAGCTCATGCATTCTTGCCCAATCCGTGCTCTCACACTAAACGGTGCCCTCTTCTTCAATGACGAGGGGATGAAGGGACTCTCATCTGCACCATTCCTGGAGACACTCAGCCTCGTCGATTGCAATGAGATTACTGATTCTGGAATGTGCTTGCTTGTGCAGTACCCATGCTTGACTGATCTCAAGCTTCAGCATTGTCCTGGTTTGACAGATGTTGGAATAGCTGAGCTTGTACATGCACAGAAATTACAGTCTCTGGTTGTTGATGGCTGCTGTAATATATCTGAAAATGCTGTGCAGGGCGCAGCTAGATCAGTCCAGTACTTTGTCAACTCTGCCGGATCATGTGCTGCCCATTTTAAAAGACTGCATTGATTGAGGTTGTTAATTCGTTGCTGACCGCACATCATCGGTGGATTTCTCAGATGGAGCTGTTGCTTTTGCTGTTAACCCTATTGTATCCGTGATCTGAGTTTTCAGTTTTCACTGTCATTTTTGAACTTGATTTTACTTTGCCCCTTTTGTTCCTGTTATTCTCTCTAAGCATAAGAGCAACTGCGCAAACCATATGATGATGTACTCTGCAGGCATCTCATCAATCTGTGTCGACAGCTAATGTTCAGAAGAGTAGTCTCCAGCGATCGGAATTTTTCATTTTGGCGTCAAACTTGTTGGTAGCCTTTGCATTTATCGTGGTTTTCAACTTGTTATGGTTTTAGTTGCAAATATATCTTTCATCAAATTTTGGAATGCCTGATCAGTTCTTACACATAAACAACATTTGGCTGGTACTACGTGTAATGTGTAATCTTATCCTGAGTTGACCCACACTCCTAAGTGAGCAAACACTTTTTTACAGCGTAATATGTGAGCAAACGTGCTGCTGTAACAGTTGTGCTTCAGGTTCCTTCTTTTTTCTATTAAGGCCCTGTTTAGTTCCTAAAACAAAAATTTTCACGCTGTCACATCAAATATTTGGACACATACATGTAGTATTAAATGTAGGCAAAAAAAAATCAATTACATAATTGCGTGTAAATTGCGAGACAAATCTTTTAAGCCTAATTGCGCCATGATTTGATAATATGGTGCTACAGTAAACATTTGCTAATGATGGATTAATTAAGCTTAACAAATTCATCTCGTAGTTTCCTGGCAGAATCTGTAATTTGTTTTGTTATTGGACTATGTTTAATACTTCAAATGTGTGTCCGTATATTTAATATGACAACCAAATCTAAAATTTTTCCCCAACCAAACAAGGCCTCAATGGTAGATGCGTACACCCCTATGCACACATTATCGCTAATATGCCACCTAACACATGCTAAAAAAACAAAAACCAGCAGCGCGTCCCTGATTTGACTAAATTCATGTGAAAAGTCCACTTACATCTGTATAATATTCGTGAACACAAGGACTTTAAACTCTAATGCGTCGAGTCATGAAGCTATGACTTTACCACATCTCTGTGCTTTACCAGGTTCCCGTATTGCATGTATTTTGTTCTTTTCTTTCAATCTTATATGTTATAGGGGGACCAACAACCCTATGGGTAGTTATAAGTCATGCCCATGTACTCTCTTCGTTCCAGAATAAGTTGATCTAACACGGAATATGCCATATTGTACTCTAATTTATAGTACTTGGATATATGACCTATGGGACAATTTTTTATGGGAAAAAAGTCCATGTTACACCTAGAAATATTTTATTAGATCACTTAACCCTAAACTATTTTGGCTCATTTTACCTCTTAAATTGCTAAAGATGATTTATTTTACAGCTTAGTGGCATGCCCCTTTATAGAAGTCATATTTTAAGATGAATTTTTAAGCCATAGGTGACAACACTACCAAAGTTCCAAAATTTTAAAAATATTAAGATGTAAATTATAATTCATCTATCAATCCTATCAAATTTCTGTGCAAAAATACGATTTACATAGAAGAAAAAGGAGAAATTTCTTTACGGAGTATCATGAACTATTTTCAATAGTCCGAGGGTGTAAAATAAGGCAGCAAATAGTCTGTGGGTTAAGTGATCAGTTAAAATAATTTGAGCATGTTAAATGGACTTTTTTTTTGACAAATTTAACTTATGTGAAAAACAGGCTTTCACAGATTCTAACAAAAAAAAAAAGTTTTCTTGTTCTTTCGAAAAAAATTTGGCATAAGTAAATTTTCTACATTTTATAAAATTTCAGTTTTCTTTCCAAAAAAAAAAAAATAAAAACGACCCAAAGGGCCAGGAGGCCGAGGCCCAATTACGCGACACAAACAACGCGAGGGTTTTATTCCTCTCCGCCGCCGGGGGTAGGGGAGGAGCTCGCCGCCGGTGCCCGACACTGCGGCGTCGGCGAGCGCGAGCGATTCATCCAGGAATCGATCGAGCTCGAGCGGGGGCTTTCCTCCACCTCGATCCGCCGCGGCCACCCCTACTCCTCCACGGTCACCTCCTCCCCCGCCTCTTCTTGGTTCTTCTTCAAGAAACAATCCCTTCGAGGTACATATATTTTCATAATTCATCTATGTCTCGCCGTTGCTCCTCTACCTTGCTCTTTCAGTTCTTGGCTGAGAACTCGGGATTACCGAGGAAGAAACCAGTGCGTTCTGAGATACAAAAAAAATGAATAAGTAAAAAAAAAAAAAAGAAATTTTGATCTTTGGCTCAGTTGCATGATGTCTCTACCTGGGCGCTTCGAAACATATTCGTGTTGCAGTTTGTCTTTTGATTTTGTTAAACTTAGACTGCTTGTTTCATCAATTGCCTCGTAAATTCCAGGTTTTAGTTTGTATAAATGCTGATTTTTTTTTATTAATTGATTTGTGGAATATTCGTTTCTTCCTTTGGACAAGCAATTCTAAGATTGTAATTCGTTTAGTAGTAGATCCCTTATTTATCAATTGTTCCTATAAACCAAGATACATGGTAGCTTGTTACATTAATTCCCTTCTAGGTTTGCAAAGCTGCTCTGTGTTAACTGATTTCGACATAAATTAATATGTTTCTGCATTTATTAATCATTTTATAGATGAATAAATAGGTTGCATACTTGATCTATTTGTGAAGATAAGCAAACGAACCGTGAAGCGCAAACATGCACATGAAAAAGCGAAAAGTTTTTTGTTTCATCAGTATAAATATGCAACATGAATTTTCCATCATATATTCATGCGGTTCATTATGATTTCATCAATTTTAATCCAGGGCTCTGGACAACTGCTACACCTTGAAATACCTAACTAGCTCTGCTGTATTTCTCAATGGAGCGTCTCTCCGAGGAACTGATCATAGAGATTCTCAAGAGGATTACAAGGACAAGCGATCTGAATTCTCTTTCTCTTGTGTCGAAGCAGCTCTACGCCATTGATGCGGAGCAAAGGGCTACTATTTGCATTGGTTGTGGACTTTCAACAGAAGATTTCTCAGCACTCTGTTCTCGGTTTCCCAATTTGCTAAAAGTAGAGATCGGTAACTCTGGTTCGACATCTGGCAATGGGAACCATATTGACAACCAAGGTCTCTTTGTTCTTTCATCTTCTTATAATTCGCTTAATGATCTCACCTTAAGCTTCTGCTCAAGGATCAATGATGCTGGTATTGCTAGCCTAACTTACTGCAAGAAGTTGATGTCTCTGAAGCTGAACTCCATACCAGATGTAACTTCAAGTGGGCTTCTCTTGGTAGCTTTCGGTTGCAAGGCTCTATCTTCTCTCTACCTTAATGATTGCAAGGGAATTGCAGCCAGCACTGAGTGGCTGGAGTACCTTGGCAGTGATGGATCATTGGAAGAACTCGTCGTCAATAATTGCCCGGGAATAAGCCAGTATGACTTTTTAAAGTTTGGTCGAGGATGGATGAAGCTTAAGAAATTTGAGTTTGTAAACAAGGAAACCATGGTGAACCACTTCATCACTCGCCATGACCCCTCATACAGTGCTAACTGTGTGTATAAATATGATCTGTGCTGTGAGAATTTGGAGGATTTAAGGCTGGCTCGACTTCGAACAGAGCCAGAAGGCCCAGAAATAGGACTACGTTTTCTGCTAAGGAAGTGCAAGGCGTTAGCAAAACTATGCCTCGAGTATGTTGGCGGTCTTATTGACAAGGACATGATTGTGCTATCCCAGAGCTGCAAGAACCTTAAAAGCATTTCACTTTGGATGATGCCTCGACGCTTCCATGAACATGAGGTTTTTAGGATGGGTTTCACCGATGAAAGCCTTGAGATGCTAGCCCACAACTGTGCATTACTTCAGGATATCGAGCTCATATTTGCAGGTGTTGAGGACTTGGAATATCCGGAAATAGGCTTCACACAGGAGGGACTTGTGAAGCTCATGCATTCTTGTCCAATCCGTTCTCTCACACTAAACGGCACCCTCTTCTTCAATGACAACGGGATGAAGGGACTCTCATCTGCACCGTTCCTGGAGACACTCTGCCTCGTCGATTGCAAGATAACTGATTACGGAATGTGCTTCCTTGTGCACTACCCATGCCTGGCTGATCTCAAGCTTCAGTATTGTTCTGGTTTGACAGATGTTGGAATAGCTGAGCTTGTACATGCACAGAAATTACAGTCTCTGGTTGTTGAAGGCTGCTCTAATATATCTGAAAATGCTGTGCAGGGCGCAGCTAGATCAGTCCAGTACTTTCTCAACTCGGCCGGATCAGGTGCTACCCATCTTAAAAGACTCGTTGATTGAGGCTGTTAATTGGTTGCTTTTGCTGTTAACCCTATTGTCTCTGTGATCCGACTATTCAGTTTTCACCGCCATTTTTGAACTTGATTTTACTTTTCCCTTTTGTTCCTGTTATTCGCTCTAAACATAAGAGCAACTGAGCAAAGTATATGTACAAGTAGTAGTCTGCAGGCATCTCATCATTGTGTCCCCAGCTAGTGTACTGAATTTTGGTGTCAAACTTGGTGTTGGTAGCCTTTGCATTTATCGTGGTTTTCAGCTTGTCATAATTTTAGTTGCAAATATATATTTCATTAAACTTGGGAATGCTTGATCAGTTCTTACACATAAACAACATTTGGCTGGTCCTAAGTGTAAATGTGTAATTTTGTCTTGAGTTGACCCACACTCCTGAGTGAGCAAACATTTTTTTACAGCGTAATGTGTACAAACTTGCTGCACTTGTGCTAAGGCTCCTTTTTTTTTCTTCGGTTACACGGCTGACGCATATGGATTTACACCACTACACACGCACATCCACGAATTCGCTCCTTAAAACACGCTTAAAGAGATGAAAACCTGTAGTACATCCTAATCTCACTAAATTTCTATTGAAAGCTCACTTGCATGTGTAATATTTGTGGGCACCAGAACTTTGACATGATGGGTTGGTGATTTAGTTCCCCCATATTCTCTTCTTTCTTTTGCCATAGACACAGAGGGTGATACGGATCCTCTGCTGCAACAGCAGTGGCTCCGGATCTTGTTCCAAGGGGTTGGCCATGCCCATGTACAATACAATGTAGTGGTATGCATATCCACTCTGATGTGTTTTTAGACCTAAGCTCTATAAATACCAGTTGTTAGAGTGTGTAACTTGGTCCACCACCTATGGCCCACTCAAGTCATGCATGTTGGGTTTGCTATCCCATAGGTTCAACTCGACCTACAATTTCAGATCATAAGCCTACGTAACCCAAAAGATTAGTTTGACGAGAAAGATTTTCTTTCTCCACCTTTTAAGATGTACTACTTCACCATTAATTAGAAATTTTGGTCCGAATTCAGTTTACTCTTAAATCAAGAAACATTTAGAACTGAAGTATTACGATGAGCGGTGACAACAAAGATTTGATTAGTAGCATTATGAACCTATATGGGCGACGTTGCTCTTAAAATTGATGAGTTCGGAGATGAGGGGAAATAAAATGCTAAACTTGATTACGACAGTATTTGGATGTATTTGAAAAGATTAAAATGAAATAAGGGACTTGTTTTTTTTTTAAAAAAAGAAAGTCTATGTTACTCTCCCAAAATATTTTATTGGATGAGTTAACCCCTAAACTATTTTTTTCTCGTTTTACCTTTAAACTATTAAAAATAGTTTATTTTACTGACGAGTAGCTTTTCTCTTTATACAACTTATATAGATAGAAAAAAACAGAAATTTTGTTACGGAGTAACATGAGTCATTTTCAATAGTCTGAGGGTATAAAATAAGGCAGCAAATAGTTTAGGTGTCAAGTGATTGGCTAAAATAATTCAAGGAAGACTGGTAGATCATCCAAATTTTGGCAATTTTTCTATTTTAATCCTAGGTGTCAAATTTGGGTGTAAACACGTATACTATTAAAGTTTAATTTCCTTTCAAGAAAAACATATGCTGGTATTTTTATTCTAAGAAATAAAGAAAATGAAAAAAAGGGAGAAAAATAAACAAAACAAAACGACCCAATGGGCCAGGAGGCCCATGAACGCGACCCGATCGACGCGAGGGTTTTATCACTCTCCGCCGCCGGCCGGAGTAAGGGGAAGAGGTCGCCGCCGGGGCCCCGACACTGCGGCGGAGCGGGAGCGAGGTGGCCGCGCGAACGAGGCTTTCCTCTACCTCCGCCGCATCCACCCCTACTCCTCCTCCTCCTCCTCCACGGTCACCTCCTCCCCGCCCGGCCCTGTTCGGCTGGTACTCTCCCGCCCGCCCTCTTCTTGGTTCCTCTTCAAGAAACAATCCCGGCCACCGATCGCCGATTCCTTCGATGTATATATCTACCTTTGCGCTTTCAGTTCTTGGCTGAGAACTCGAGATTACCGAAGAAGAGACAAGTGCGTTCTGAGATTGAATATAAAAAGAAATTTTAATCTTCGGCTCAGTTGCATGATGGTTCTTCTACCTGGATGCTTCGAAATATGTTGATCCAGCAGATTCGTGTTGCAATTTCTTATGATTTTTTTAAAAAACCTAGCCCTGCTTGTTTCATCAATTGCCTCGTAAGTTCCAGTTTTTAGTTTGTATAAATGCTGATGTTTTTTTATTAATTGTTTTGTGGAATATAATTCGTTCGTTCCTTTGAACCAGCAATTCTAAGATTTTACTTCGTTTAGTTGTAGGATTTATCAATTGTTCCTGTAAACCAATATATACATAGTTGCTACATTTATTCCCTTCTAGGTTTGCAAAGCTACTCTGTGTTAACTGATTTCGAGATAAATTAATAGGATTCTGCCTTTATTAATCGTTTTGTAGATGAATAAATAGGTCACATACTTGATTTATATTTGTGAAGATCAGCAAACGAACCATGAATCGCAAACATGTACAGGAAAAAGCGAAAAGTTTTATGTTTCATCAGTATGAATATGCTACTTGAATTTTCCATCATATATTCATGTGGTTCATTATGATTTCATTAATTTTAATCCAGGGCTCTGGACACCTGCTACACCGTGAAATACCTAAGTTGCTCTGCTGTATTTCTCAATGGAGCATCTTTCCGAGGAACTGATCATAGAGATTCTCAAGAGGATTACAAGGACAAGTGATCTGAATTCTGTCTCTCTTGTGTCGAAGCAGCTCTACGCCATCGATGCGGAGCAAAGGGCTACTATTTGCATTGGTTGTGGACTTTCAACAGAAGATTTCTCAGCACTTTGTTCCCGGTTTCCTAATTTGCTCAAAGTAGAGATCGATTACTCTGGTTCGACACCTGGCAATGGGAACCATATTGACAACCAAGGTCTCTTTGTTCTTACATCTTGTTGTACTTTGCTTAATGATATTACCTTAAGCTTCTGCTCAAAAATCAATGATGCTGGTATTGCTTGCCTAACTTACTGCAAGAAGTTGATGTCTCTGAAGCTGAACTCCATACCAGAAGTAACTTCAAGTGGGCTTCTCATGGTAGCTTTTGGTTGCAAGGCTCTATCTTCTCTCTACCTTAATGATTGCAAGGGAATTGCTGGCAGCACTGAGTGGCTGGAGTACCTTGGTAGTGACGGATCATTGGAAGAACTCATCGTCAGCAATTGCAAGGGAGTAAGCCAGTATGACTTTTTAAAGTTTGGTCCTGGATGGATGAAGCTTAAGACATTTGAGTATGAAAACGAGGAAAACTTTTTTAGTATTCACCCACGTTATGGCTCATCAGTCAAGGCTAACACACATAGATATGAACCGTGCTGTGAGAATTTGAAGGATTTGAAGTTGGTGCGTCTTGTAACAGAGCCAGACGGCCCAGAAATAGGACTTCGTTTTTTGTTGGGGAAGTGCAAGGCGTTAGAGAAACTGTGCCTGGAGTATGTTACTGGTGTTATTGACAATGACATGATTGTGCTATCCCAGGCCTGCAAAAACCTTAAAAGCATCTCACTTTGGCTAAAACCAGAACACTACGTTGTTGGTGGTCATATAGAGTTCAGGACAGGTTTTACTGATGGAAGTCTAAAGGCTCTAGCCCTCAACTGTCCTTTGCTTCAGGATGTTGAACTCACATTTACAGGTTGTGCGCACTGGGATCCCCCTGAAATAGGCTTCACACAGGAAGGACTTGTGAGTTTCGTCCAATCTTGTCCAATTCGTGTTCTTGTGCTAAATGGTGCCCTCTTCTTCAATAACAAGGGGATGAAGGCCCTATCCTCTGCACAATTCCTGGAGACACTCAGCCTTATCGATTGCAACGAAGTAACTGATCATGGGATGCGATTTATTGTACATTTTCCAAGCTTGATTAACCTCACACTCCGGTTTTGTCATAATGTGACTGATGTTGGTCTGAGCGAGCTGGCTCATGCACAAAAATTACAGTCTCTGGACGTTGGTGGCTGTGATTACATTTCCCAGAAAGGTGTGCTGGGATCAGCCAAATCAGTCTGCTATGAAGTGAATTGCAAAAGTCTTGGCCATTATAAGAGGATGTGTTGAAGCTGTTAAGTCATTGCTTAGAGCGCAACATTAGCGTTAACCAGTTATCTTTTTCTCATCTTACTGTTCACCATCATTTTGTACTTGCCAGTACTTAATTGCTGTGGAAAGCTCTAGCATAAGAACGTGTTATGGTGTAGATATTGGAATGAACGAAAATCCTCAGTGACTTCCAGCACTAGTGTTGTGAAGATGGTTCTGCTTATTTTGTCTTGAATGAAGTTCAGAATTCATCTTTCACCATCGTTTTGTACTTGCTAGTACTATCAGTTAGTCTTTTTATTGCTGTGGTCCGCTGTAGCATAAGAACGGCTTCTTGTGTATTTTGGAAGATGGCTCAATGAATGAAAATCCTCAATGATTTCCAGCAATGATGTTCTGAAGATTGTTCTGTTTATTTTATCTTGAAGTTCATATAATACAGCCTCAGGATTTTCGTTTGCTGCTATTGGATTCAAACTTTGCTAATCCTCATTGCCTTCTGACCTAATTTAATGCGGTTTTCAGTTGGATATATCAGTAATCAATCGTTGAAAATGTTGGATAAGTATGTACGTTCAATCACTAGGGATGAATTGACTGTGTGGGAATAATGTATTTGTACAAATTTACCATATTTCTTCTGAGCAGAACTCTGAGAGTTAACTAATAGAGACTCTTTCAACGGAAAGTTTCATTTCAAAATTTAAAATTCCGACATTAACTAAAATTTTCAAACTTTGAATTCAAACTTTCAAACTCAAAATTTAAGACATTGTACATTTTTCTAAAAAAACAAACTCCTGCTAAAATATACTCCTACCTTTTATGTAAAGTTATTAACGTGATTAATTTGGAGAAAAAAACGTAGCTAAGCGTGTCAGTATGGAGGATGTGAGATAGCGGATGTACTAGCCGCCCTCTTTAAAGTTAGCGGTGATTATTTTGAAAAATGGGCTCGGCGGTAAAGGGAGATAAGAAATTAAATTTTAGTAGCATGATATTTTTGACCTATTTGAAAAGCTAAGAAAATGATTTAAGGGACAATTTTTAGTTCACGTGAAAAATAGGCTTTCACGCAGTGTAAGAACTAAA
This sequence comes from Oryza glaberrima, assembly GCF_000147395.1. Classification (NCBI taxonomy): domain Eukaryota; kingdom Viridiplantae; phylum Streptophyta; class Magnoliopsida; order Poales; family Poaceae; genus Oryza; species Oryza glaberrima. The sequence continues at coordinate 15,108,541 of NC_068329.1, forward strand.
AAAAGAATTTCCATTTTCTAAAAATAAATAATGTTGCCAAAGGTACATTTGAAATATATTATAAAAATTTTCATTTGCTTTGGGAAAAAAACATATGCTATTAGTATTCATCTCGTACTACTTAAAAAATTCGTAGTGGTGATGGTGAAGCCAATATAGACGTGCGATCCAACCTTTAAACGTACATCAACACGCCTCCGCAACGTGAAAAAAAAAGTGCACGCTCCTCCCCTGCAACGAAAAAAAATCCGCACGCCTCCACACCGGAATGATATCCTCTAACATAGCGTGTTTTACGTTAGGGGTGAACAGTACTCTGACTTGAGAGATTTTCAGCCGTCCGATCTGCAGCGAACGAACAAGATCGATCGCTACAGTAATATTCGAACAGTAGTGCGTGACTCAAGTTACTGTGCGTCTCTGACTTACTCAGCCAAAGTCAGAGGAGCCGGTTCCCTCCACACCATTGCCGCCCCGAATCCGTCACCCGTCGCCACCGACTCCTCCCTACCACTGCCTGAAACCCTGAACCCTAGACCCGTGCCGCCCTAGACCTACGCCGCCACGCCGACGTCGCATCCCGTCTTCCCCACACCATCGCCGCCCCCCCCCCCCAATCCATCCTCCGGGCTCCCCACATCGCCGCGCCGGCGCCCACATCGTCACCGTCGACCGTTCGACATCGCCGCCCTCCTCTCTCTCGCACTCACCCTGTCACCCGACGCCGCCGACTCCTCCCTCCTCCCTCACCTCCGCCTTCTCCCCGCCCCCTCGCAGCGTCGTCGCCGCCTTGTCCACGTTTCGGCAAGAGCCGTGTGCGATAGGAGAGAGGCGGGGTTGTCGTCGTCCACCGTCGTCTCCACGCGCACCCATGCTATTTACGCCGCCGCTTGGGACCGCGACCGAAGTATGCAGCCTCTGCACGCCGGAGCTAGGAGGAGACGCCATCCCGGTTCCACATCGGCCACTCCCAAGCCAAACATCGTCGCTCGTAGTTCCGCAGTCGGCTTCGCTCAGTTGTGCTGCTACCCGGCCGCCACATGGTGACCAACCCCTGCCGCCTTCCCATCCGTCTCTCTCCTTGACCACCACAAGAGCTGGGGAGCCGGGCGTGATAGGAGAGAGGCAAGGTCGTCATCGACCGCCGCCTTCTCCACGCGCGTCCGCGCTACTCTGCGGCTCTCGAGATTGAGGCAGCTTGGGACTCCACCTCGTTGCTGACCCCGCCATCTTCCAATGGAGCTCCCTCTCATGCTGTAGATAATAGCTAATGCTCCCCATGCCCAAAAGGTGTTCAACAAAATGCTTGCTTACACATTAGAGCTGTGACTATATGCTGATCTTGGAGCAGTAGAGCAGAGACTGCAATGTGTGCTTATGGTTTTGTGATTGATTTGTGCAATGCGCGCTTGATAACTGATTTGCTCCATGCATAAACAAATTTGAAATTCAGGTTGGTTTCCAGAATAATTTGATCATGAATTAACTGCCAGTTGCCAAATTTAGTTAAATTTGCTCTTTTTCATGCCAGTGTGAGAAGGAATATGATTTTTGCATTCCCTAATATACTTATAAGCAGCAATTTGGAGATTCTTTTCGGACGTATCATATCTGTGTCCTGCGATAAAATGATCTCTTATTTAGTTGTGTTTCAGTTGTTTACTTATTTAGTCAATGTTTCTGATTTTATGCAACTACCTTGTACATTTCAGTGTAGAGCAATTATTCACACCTCCTAGATAGAAACTACCAAATACTGCAAATGGGTTTATTTTTAAGACATCCATAAATTCCTACATGTCTGGAAAAGAAAGCACTCCGCATCACGCACTGACGCACTGCCATTGACGACCTGAGGTGCGTAGATCAAATCCCTTTCTCCTATGACCTCACACAGGATTCATCCAGCATATTCTCACACATTTATTAAATTAAATTGATTATGCTCGATGGACTGAACTGTCTCAAATGGTTATACTATGTAAACTGAACTTAATTTTGAAATCAAATTTGCTTGATGGTTCGATTGAACTGTAAAATAGAGAAATTGCTTTTACTTGATGGGTGGAGATGGACTGAAACACTGAACTGATATTCTGAAATGAAACTGTGAACTGATTTGCATTTTCATTCTCAGTTCCGAGCAAATAAGAGTGATATCAGAGCAAAACAAAATGATGTTGTTTCTGTTTACACCCAAATTTAGCACCTAGGACTAAAATAGGAAAGATTGCCAAAATTTGGAAGTCTATCGGTTTCCTCCGAGTGGGCCGGTCTGACCGCCGTGTGTTAGGCGGTCAGACCGCCGGTTGAGGGCTGACCGGCGGTGTGTGGACGGTCTGACCGGCAGGTCCGAGTCCGACTGTGTTTCGTCGGGTTTCGAAGTTTCCTTGCTTGGGAAGGCATGTTTCGGGTTTCCTTTAGTTTCTACCCTGAGTTGGACGTGGAGGAGGGCCTGTAGAGGGCAAGACCAACCCCTATATAAGGGACATGGCTGGTTCATTGCAAAAAACCAATCTACAATCAATCAATCGAATCTTTTTCATATTGCTTTTAGTTTTCTCTTAGTTTGTCCATCTTTGTCGGTTTGCGCCGTAAACCGTCCAGCGCCGCTGCGAGAGTGCGACATCTCTTTGTAGGTTTTGTCCTGAAAACCTTCCGTTTTGCCCACGAGACGGGTAGTTATCTAGAAATCGGCTCCGCTAGCCGGTTTAGTTATCAAAACCCATCTAGGTTTAGCTCTTTGCTAAATCGAGGTGGTTGACGACTCTAAGATCACCGCAAGGCATAAGGTGCTGCGATCGTGCTTGTCAACTTGTCAAAAAAGTTGCCAACCGTTTCATTGCATACTTTCAACCATATTATTTTTTAGTTTTTGTGCTCTTTACTTAAACAAATTATTACAGATTTGCCCTTTTTTTTCTTCTACTAAGCTAGATCACTTTCTAATCATAAATTTTGGCTCACTACCTAAAATTGGATCAAAATTTCATCTGTGAGATATATGTGCGGTTTTGGTTTTTTTTTTTTTTTTGCCATTAATAGTTTGAGGAAATGCTTATGTGCTGAACAACATGAACTTCCTTCAAATGGTGGTTGGTTGCTTAATTACGTTCTAGCAGCAGTGTCCTCGATGTGTTTGTTCAAATACTTCGAGAGAGTGGGGCACAAGGGTGAAGGGAGCAGCAAGTGCTGCCATGGTCAGTTGGTCATCAACATCCCACTGGTGGCATAATGGCTCAGTGCTAGCTATGAGAGAGTGAGGGCAGCAGCAAGCGCTCAACGTTCTGCTGGTCCGCGTAGGGTGATCATATCTTCATTTGATTGGTTTTCCTTAAAATGCTAAGCAGAATACAGTTTTTTGGTTTTTATCAATTTGGTTAATTATTTTACATGATAATATTTTCATGTTCAGTCATCAACTTATGGTTGTTGCAGCCCTGACAGAGTGGCTGGGCAGACACTGGTGGCTCTTGTGTAAAATAAGAGCAGGTCAACCGATCATTTTTCTGAATAGATAAATTAGACGAAGCAGCAGAGCCTCACAGGTATGCAGCAAATAACCAGATTTTTTTCCTCAACAACACATGATTTTTCATTAAGACTTAAAGCCTACTTGGTCTCAGAATGGGATTGTATATTTCTTTACTTGGTTTCAGAATGCACTGAAATGTTTCTCTTTTTTCGTTTAACTATATTAGGAACACATATTATTTATTCGACAATGGTATTAGTTACATACTGTATTTTCAAATTTTGAAGAACTAAAGAGGTTGACTGACTAAAATGCTTTGCATGAACAATATTATGACCTTTAGGCCTTAAGCTCAAAGTTGTCTTGTTTGTCCAGGGACTCAAACTTTTGAGATGTGTATATTGGCATGAAGAAAAAAAAATACAAATATATGAAGCCTTTGACTTGTTGAGTTGTATGTGTTAGTTGCTGGCCATGCAGAGCTGGCATTGTAAGGAAATGAGGGTGTTGAGGCAATTGTCAAGCACCAAACTTCTTCCACAACAACCCTATCTTCCATGGAAACCATTCTGTTATTTGTTTTGCTATGGAAATGAGAACCATTGTGTAGAATTTTGTAAACAACTTTAACCATTGCTTCTCAGCATGCAAATGTAGATCCATTCCTTTCCAAAAGGATTAGGTACCATTTATTTTTTACATATATGATTAGAATTGTCTATAAGCATTAAGAATGAGAAGCAGATGAAACTATAGACAAATTTTCCAAAGTAGTGCATGATAAATATGAAGTGTATCAATATGCGATCCTTTATGTGCCATTCCATTCATTAATTCTATTATATGTGGTACTAGCATATGAATACTATAAAGATGTGAAAATTATAAATATGTGACATAATTATTATTAGTTCTATATTAAGGTTTTTGTTACATCCAATTTACACTCAATGATTATTTAACATCATTTCACTCGGTGTGATTTTTCCCCGTTACAACGCACGGGCACCCTACTAGTACTTGAAGAAACAAAGGAGAGCGGGAAAAAAAGTTGGAAAAAGAATATAAAGAGACCATAGGGCCACGGCCCAACAAGAGGCCCAGGACGCGAGGGTTTTTATCCCTCTCCGCCGCCGGAGTCCGGCGAGAGAAGGAAAAGAACTCGCCGTCGCCGACCGCCGGCGAGGTGGCCGGCGTCCCCTCGAGCGGGCTCTCTCCTCTTCTCCCCGGCGACGGCGCCCGCCTCTTCTTGGCTCTTCCGCCACCCTCAGCACCGGCCACTGGTTCGTGGTTCCTTGGAGGTATATATACGCATATATGTCTCGTCTCTGCGCCTCTACCCTGATCTTCTCAGTTCTTGTTTGGGAACTCGAGAATCGAGATGACCGAGGAAGAAGCCAGTGCATTCTGAAATGGACCAAAAAAAAAAAACACCCACTAATCTTTGGTTCAGTTGCATATGGTGGCTTTACTTGGGCGCTTCCAAATATGCTAATCAAGGGGATTCTTGTTGCAATTTTTTTTGTAGGCTTCTGTTAAACCTAGTCTGCTTTGTTTCTAAAACCTTGGATTCCTCAATTGACTCATCAATTACAGTTTATTTTCCCAAATATATCAGTTCCAGGTTTTAGCTTGTATAAATGTAGATGCATTTTATTAGTTGATTTGTGGAATGCTTATTTCTTACTCTGAACAAGAAATTCCAAGATTTCAATTCGTTTAGCTGTAAATCGTTTCTTTTTCAATTGGTGTTGTAAATCATACATAGTTTGTTAGACTAATTCGGTTCTAGGTTTGAAAAGTTCCTCTATGTTAACTGATTTTTAGAGTTTCTACCTTAGTTAATCGTTTTGTGGATGAATAAATAGGTTACTTCTTTAAATCGAATCGTGAAGCGCAAACATGTACAGCAAAATGAAAATAAGTTTTAAATTCCGTTAGTATAAATACGTTATGTGAATTTTCCATCATGTATTCATGTGGTTCATTATGATTTCAATAATTTTAATCCAGGGATCTGTATACCTGCTACACCTTGAAATACCTACTAGCTAGCAGTGCTGTATTTCTCAATGGAACATCTCTCCGAGGAACTGATCATAGAGATTCTCAAGAGGATTACAAGGACAAGTGATCTGAATTCTCTTTCCCTGGTGTCGAAGCAGCTCTACTCCATCGATGCAGAGCAAAGGGCTACTATTCGCCTTGATTGTGGACTTGCAACAGAGGCTTTCCCAGCGCTTTGTTCCCGGTTTCCCAATTTGCTCAAAGTAGAGATTGATTACTCTGGATGGACATCTGGTAATGGGAGTCAGATCGACAACCAATGTCTCCTTTTTTTTTCATCTTGCTGTACCTTGCTCAATGATCTCACCTTAAGCTTCTGCTCAAACATCAGTGATCCTGGTATCGCTTGCTTAACTTACTGCAAGAAGTTGATGTCTCTAAGGCTGAACTCCATACCAGAATTAACTTCAAGTGGGCTTCTCTTGTTAGCTGTTGGTTGCAAGGCTCTATCTTCTGTCTACCTTAACGATTGCAAGGGAATTGCTGGCAGCACCGAGTGGTTGGAGCATCTTGGCGCTAACGGATCATTGGAAGAACTTGCAGTGAAGAATTGCAAAGGAATAGGGCAGTATCACTTTTTAAAGTTTGGCTCAGGATGGATGAAGCTTCAGAAATTTGAGTATGAAAACGAGCAAGGCTTTTGGAGTTTTTTCCACCGAGATCGGGACCCATCATACAAGGCTGATACTTATAGGTATGATCTGTTGTGCGAGAGTTTGAAGGATTTGAGGTTGGCGCATCTTGTAACAGAGCCAGAAGGCCCAGAAATCGGACTTCGTTTTCTGTTGGGCAAGTGCAAGGCGTTAGAGAGGCTGTGCCTGGAGTATGTCAGTGGTCTTATTGACAAGGAATAAGTTTACTTTGACTCCCTTAAATGTGACCCGAATATAATTCATAACCCTAAACCGCAAAACCAGATATCTTGACCCCTAAACTGTTAAAACCGGTGTAATTTGGCTCCCTCAGCGGTTTTGGAGGGTGGTTTTGCTGACGTGGCGCCTATGTAGCGATATTGATTGAGTCTTTGTTCCACGTAGCGTTGACGTGGCAATTACATGGCATTAGAATTAAAAAAATGCGTGGGACCCATTAGTCATTCACACAATAAAAAATTGGGCCCACTGACATATGGGACCTCCATGTCTCCTTCCTTCTTCCTCCTACCTCTCTCCCTTCTCTCTCTCCCCCAATGCGCTGCAGCGCCTCGCCGCATCCGTGCTCGTTGTCGGCGCCAGCCTCGCCGCACCGCCCGCCAGCTGCTCCACTTCGGCATCCGCGTGCTCATCCTAGAGGGTCGCGCCCGCCCAGGCGGCCACGTCTACACCACTCATCTCGGCGGGGGTCAGGCCGCCGTAGAGCTCGGCGGCAGCGTCATCACCGGCATCCACGCCAATCCGCTCGGCGTGCTCGCCCAGCAGCTCGGGATTCCTCTCCACAAGGTGCGCGACAGGTGCCCACTGTACCACCACGACGACCGCACCGTGGTGATGAAGCTGAACAGGGGCATGGATCTGGTGTTTAACACACTTCTAGAACACGCCGAGGAGAGGGGGGTTCTGGACTGGCATTTGGCTAACCTGGAATTCTCCAATGCCGGTTGCCTATCGGAGCTCTCGCTCGCTCCCTGGGACCAAGATGACCATTGCTTCCTAGCCGGAAGGAATGCGAGGTGTTTCTGCACTGCTCCACTTGGAGCGCTCAAGAGCAGGAGCATCATGCTTGAACCGGAGTTGCTAGAGAGGAAGCTTGAAGCAATCCAGAGGTTGGGGTTTGGGTTGTTGAACAAAGTTGCTATGGTGTTCCTACCACCGGCAGAAGGGGAAGAAGAAGGGGAGAGAAGAGAGAGAGAGGAAGGAGGAAGAACGAAGGAGACATGGAGGACTGACATGTGGGCCCACATTTCTTTTTGTGTGAATGACTAATGGGTCCACGCATTTTTTAATTCTAATACCACGTAAGTGCCACGTCATCGCCATGTGGAACGAAGACTCGGTCAATATCGCCACGTAGGCGCCTCGTCAGCAAAACCGCTGAGGGAGTCAAATTGCACCGGTTTTAACAGTTTATGGGTCAAGATATCTGGTTTTGCCGTTCCAGGTTATGAATTAGATTCGGGTCACATTTAAGGGAGTCAAAGTGAACTTATTCCTATTGACAATGACTTGATTGCACTATCCCAGACCTGCAAGAATCTTAAAAGCATCTCACTTTGGCTGAATCCCGAACACTACAATGTTGGTGATGATATAGTTTTCCGGACAGGTTTTACCGATGGAAGTCTCAAGGCTCTCAGGATGTTGAACTCACATTTACGGGTTGTGAGCACTGGGACCCACCCAGGGGCGGACCTAGGTGGGGTGCCGGGTGGGCACCGGCATACCCAAAAGTTACAAAAAAATTTTAGGATCTACTATGCTTCAGTTGGCCTAAAAAATGGATGTGTAACTTGTTTCATCGAGAAGTAGACAGATCAAGGCCCAATTCCATGATTATCGCATAGCTCACCAAAAGATCGTATGGTGGCGTGTGCATGTGTTCCTGCTGGTGGCTCACACGGTAATCAGCAAGGCAACGAGGACTAGGAGGCTGCCCGTGGAAGAGATTAATTGAAAAACTGAAAAAAAAATCTGAAGTTTCAAAATCTCTTGTCCTGCTTCTCTAGACGGCTATATTTTCGATTGAAAACTGAAATGCCAAATCAGTGAAGGCATGTTCCGTGATTTGTAGGATTAGGTCAAATTGAATCAATCAACTATGAAGAGGAGCATAAGCATTTAACTCTTTCTAACTTTCTTTATCGTACTCGTTATACATCACCAATGCTATGTCAGGTTTCCCTTCTGTGATGGTGATGAGGAAATTCAGAACTGGGAAGAATAATATTGGAAGAAAATAGGAATAAATTGTAATTTGTGTTGTTCCAGTTTTATTTAGTTCCATCTAAGGATGCACTATTGGTTTAACGCCAAAATAATAACTATTTGTGCTAAACTTTTTTATTAACTAAAACCTTATTATTTATGTGTGAAGGCTTTAAGTTTGCTCGTGATATGGGCACACCCAGGATAAAAATCCTGGGTCCGCCACTGGACCCACCTGAAATAGGCTTCACACAGGAGGGACTTGTGAGTCTCGTTCAATCATGTCCAATTCGTGTTCTCATGCTAAATAGCGCCCTCTTCAATGACGATGGGATGAAGGCCCTATCCACTGCACAATTCCTGGAGACACTGAGCCTTATCGACTGCGACGAAGTAACTGATCATGGCATGCGCTTTGCTGTACATTTTCCAAGCTTGATTAACCTCACACTCCGGTATTGCTATAGCGTGAGTGATGTTGGTCTGAGCGAGCTGGTTCATGCACAAAAATTAGAGTCTCTTGTCGTTGGTGGCTGTCCTATGATCTCAGAGAAAGGTGTGCAGTGTGCTGCCAAATCAGTCTGCTACGAAGTCGAGTGCCAAAGCCTTGCCCATTATAAGAGATTGCGGTGAAGCTGTTTTGTCGTTGCTTAGAGTTCGTCATCATCGTTAACCCATCATCTTTTTGTCATGTTACTTTTCACCATCAATTTGTACTTGCTAGCACTTAATTCCTGTGGTCAGCTCTAGAGTAAGAGCGTCTTATGGTGTATTTTGGAAAGGATCCTTCCAACGAATGAATATCCTAAATGACTTACAGCACTAGTGTTCTGATGATGGTTCTGCTAATTTTCATATTTTGCATTGAAGTTGATATCATTCAGCCTCAGGATTTTCATTTTCCACTGCTTTTGGAGTCAAAACTCCGCTACTCTCCATTGCCTTCTGATCTAATTTATTGCCGTTTTTAGCAGGAATATGATATATCAATAATCAGTCGTTGAAATTGTTCGGTATGTATGCACGTTCAATCACTTGGGATGAAGACTTTGCGCATAATGTATTTGCAGAAATTTACCTGATTCCTGCCGTGCAATAATTTTTGAGATTTAAGCAATAGATACTTTTTGAACGGAAATTTTCATCTCAAATTTTAAAAATCCGAGTATAAATTCTACTAATAATCTAGAACTTTGAACCCAAAATTTGAAACTATGAATACGAATTTGAAACTTACAACTCAAAAAGTATCACTTTAGGTGGTGTTTGAATCTCCTGAAGATGAAGACGAAGATTAAGTATTTCACGTAAAATGAGGTGGTAATAACATGTAATTAATTGAGTTTTAATTATTAAAAACTTAAAAAATGGATTAATCTGATATTTTAGAACAACTTTCATATAGAAAGTTTTCGCATGAAACGCACCGCTTAGCAGTTTGAAAAGCTGCCACTTTAATCTAAAATTTAATCCACTCTTTTAAGTGGATTCGAACAGGGCCTTTGTACTAAATATTCTTTAAAGAAACTCGAGGCAAAATTTATTTTTTATAGAAAGTTATTAACATGGTTAATTTAGAAAAAAAGTCTCTTGGTGTATCTGCATCGTGGAAGTGACATATTACCATTATATTGGATGTTTTATACTTTCAGATTTATGCAGATATTGATGGCGTAAATTTGGTATTCAACTGCCGTCAACAACTACATGTCTTAAGGTTGTTGGCTCGAGGGTCGTTGCACTGGTAAATATGTTGGATTCCTTGATACATTGATGGTCAATGAGGTCAACCTACAAAATCAAGTAGATGAGGTGGTTGAGTACGTGAACCGGTGTTTATGGGCCCACCAAGACATGGAGTACATCATGTGCGCATGCAATCAAGAATAAGAAGACAATTACCCTTCGTCTAGATTATTTTTGAAGGTTCTTATTACTAACGCTACATAACCTCTGTACAAGCGCCATTGGATTTTGTTGGTCATGCTATCTAAATGGAATAAGGTGTACTACCTTGACTCAAATAGAGGGGCGAAGAATTATGATTTCACTGCAATCACCAATTGCCTTAAATATGGCTTGGGGACCATATGTCTCAAAGGGTGGTAAGCACAAAGAGGGCAAGGACGACCTCTATCATGACAGCAAGCTGAAGTGCGCACAACATATTGGAGACCAGTGCGGTTTCCATGTCTGCCACAACATGTTAACACTTCTAAGACCGGTGAATGATTTCGAACCCGAGGTTGGTGCTCAAAGCGAATTCGATCATTTTGAAACCAACATTAATCCTCTATACGTGCTAACCTCTGTCTTATTGAACAAAAAGCGTTGGCTGGATGATTGCCGCTATTAACCCACCCCCCTCCTATTAGAGGTGAACTGTGCGCCTTCATTCTTGTCGAAATAATGAACTAGAAATGATGTTTTTGTGCTCAGTACACGGTCGAACTGTTAGATCTAATGTTGTGAACAAAACAATTTTCTAATTTACTATGATGTAAAAAATGTTGTTTCTATGATTCTGTGGTGTGGAATGCAATGTAATTTACTTTCATGTGTGCAATCGCCTATTTAGCACTAGTATTTCTAGTTAGTTCCTTGGTGAATTGATAATTTGAGGTACTTTAGTTAGGTCATGCTCGATGATGAAAAGTTCTTCATCGTTGGACGTTGCCGCTCTATATTCAGGGTAATCAGTCGGTTCACTTCTGAATTCATTGGAGGAGCAGAGGTAGGCCTTCACATGCTTGGGACCCACATGTAGGGCACGTCTGACGTACAACATGCCTCGTGCTATTACAGATGTAGTTCTGAGAGCACAAAAGTTAGACCTTTCAATGGACTTTGTATTTTGTCTTTTTTTTTTTGATAATTTGAGGTTCTTTAGTTAGGTCGTGCTCGATGATGAACAGTTTGTCATCATTGGACGATGCCACTCTATATTCAAGAGAATCATTCGGTTCACTTCTGTATTCATGCGAATCCATAGTCTGTGGGAGAGCTACCTCTACATTATATTGGAGGAGCAGAGGTAGGACTCCACAGGCTTGGGATCCGTATGTAGAGCACACCTGACGTACAACATACCGTGTGCTATTACATATGTAGTTGTGAGAGCACAAAAGTTAGACCATGCAATGAATATATCAAATTTGAGGTACTTTAATACGATATATAAAATCAATCACAATATTCATAGTTAGTAAAGTGTACTAATTTCCTTAATTATCGAATCATCACAGAATCTGAGGACTCTGGGGGACAAGTTGGTTTGGTCGGGTTAGTGCATTCACGGAACCAACCAAGACACCTTGGCACCGCCAGGACCTCGTATTTTGTCATTTTTTGATAAATTAAGGAATTTTAATAGGATATATGTATGTAGATAGTTTCTTGGCTATCGAGATGTTGTATTTAAGGTAGTTTTTTAAATCATCTTAAAATTTTCAACAAGTTATTTCTAAAGTTGCTTGCTATGTCTTACATGTACTCATTATTTACTATATTGTATCGTCCATTTGTTTTCTTCCTCTTTTGAATTGACAGGTCATCATTATTCATCAAAAGACATAGGCTACAAGTTAATAGGGTAAGTTTGCACCTGCACCTGAAAAGGGAAGAAATTGGGTAAGTTTGTGGTTGTGGGAATATGTGATTTTTGAGTTGACGTGGGAATGTGAGAACTTGGAATGCATGCATGTGAGGTTAGTTTTGAATGTAAATTGGAAACATGTATATTTCATGTGATCATTCTGTTATTTCAGAGGGCGTGCCTAACAAATCCTGAGGCTAGCCAATATTTAGAAATTAATTTTTTTTCTGAAAGTAGCTCATTACTGACGGGTCATAATGCAAAAGCCGTCACAGGTAACCATCCTACGACAGCTTTGCGGACTCGACCCATCAAAGGTGAGTCATATGTGACGGGCCATTATTTTCAGACCTGTCACAGGTGTGTCACCTCCGACGGGTTGCAACAAGCCCTGGGTTAGCGGAGACACTCACCTCAAGCCATGGAGTACTTGCCTGTTAGAGGTGACTGTCACCTGTCACCTCTAACGGTCGGCCGCCCGTCGAAGGTGACTGAACTCAACAGTGACCACTGATATCTGACCAAGCCCAAATCCGTCAAAGTTGAGGGTTTGGGGCCGTCAGAGGTGACTTGATCCGGTGTAGTGGCAGATAGATGGGAAGAGAGTTTATTCAGATAAATGAGGAGATAAATAACCTCCCAATCTTAAAAGTAAGCACAACAAGATATCTTTAGCCTGAGTTAATGATAACTAGCCACAACACCTGATACAAGATACACAACATGTTCTTTAGATGGACATACTAAAAACAACATTATTTTCATCTATACATCTAGAACAGGGCTACAAATGACAAATAGAATATTGGAATATAACATAAGTGCTCACATTCAAACGACAACCATGTAGTACTTGTGCAATCATCTAGCAAATTCTATGCTCATTGCGGCCACCCTCCTATGGCTGTCATAGTCATTGGTGTCACCTGTGAAATGCTCCGATACGTCTGTAGCTGAACTTGCTGACAGTGACAATGAACTAATACTTGTAAGTACCCCACGATGGTGTTGTACTTGTTTTTCTATTCGTCGCAATTCCTCTGCAATCATGCTCATTGTTGGTCTGCTCTCACTAGTCATTGCTAAGCACTGGCATGCCAGCCTTGCTAGATCATTTATCAATCTCATGTTATCCTCATGTAATATTTCTGTGTCTATGAGCTCAAGAAACTGGCCTTCCTTCATGGCCTCTTGAAATACTGATGCGAGGCTGACCTTCTGCTTAGATAATGGTGTTCGACGAGTTAAAAGCTCAAGAAGAACGACACCAAAGCTGTACACATCACTCTTGTCAGTGAGCTCGAACTTCAGCAAGTACTCTGGATCTAGATAGCCAATCGTACCTTTCACCACGTCATCGTGTCCATCAGCTGCCCTAATCTTGGAGCACCCAAAATCAGAAATCTTTGCAATAAAATTGTTACTAAGCAATATGTTCATCGACTTCACATCCCCATGTAAGATAGGGTGGTCCAGTGAGTGTAGATAAGAAAATGCTTCGGCAGATTCAGCAGCAACTTTTAGGCGGATCTCTAGTGTTCTGATGGATGGATCATTTTGGCTGTGGATTAGATAGTGCAGAGTCTTATTCGGGACAAATTCATACACAAGCACGGGAACTTCAAACTGTAGACAACAACCAATTAGCTTCACGATGTTTTCATGGTTGACTCGAGAAAGTATGAGAAGCTCCTGCGTAAATTCTGTCCTACTATTCTCATCAAATCCCTTGCACTTCTTGATCGCAACAAGGTTGTTCACTTGATCAAGATTATACCCTTTAAAAACAGTACCCTGACCTCCTTCACCAATGATTGATGTCTTGTCAAAGCCTTTGGTGGCCAACTCAATTTCATCTCGGTCATACAGCTTAAATGAAATGTTGTTCTCTATGCTCATCATATCTGTTAACAATTGGCCTCCATGTAGATGAAAATACTCACCTCTCTTCCTCATGATGTCTTGCCTTTTGATTCGTTGTTTGTACTTGATCCATTCTATCCCAAGCAAACTCGTTAGAGCTACCAAAAGAGAAGCACAAATACCTGGCAAAATGAAGGTAAAAAAATGCTCAACCAACCATATCAGGGGCAATTAGCCCTCACATGTTCAAATGAATTAATAAATAGCACATAAACAAAAAAAATGTATTGATCAATGTTGGTATGAACATGGAATTCAAAAGATTTCAAACATATATAAATATATTGCAAGATTGAAGGTTTGTGTGTACCAATCGCTAGGCCTCTGTCGCATGGTCCACTGTAAGCATTGCCTCTTGTACCAAACGGGCAAGTACAATGATAGCCTCCATATTTATTTCTGCATTTTCCGTAGCAAGGGTACTTATTTGGTTCCTTGCACTCGTCAATATCTGAAACAAAATACCAGTGACATTAGCAAATGGAATTTAGTGATGCTTAGTTAGAAAATTGTGCAATTTAGTGGACTACAAAGACTAATTTCATTTCGCCCATCTCTCAACTTTACAGACAATTTAGTAATTTGCATTGCTCGACATAGAATAAACGAGTTTTGACTTACTTGGCACTTATATGGCGGTCCAACCTGGAAATTATGGGTGCAACGTGATGTATTATAAATACGGAGGGGTCGTGGTAGGTGTAGCTGGCAGTTCGAGCTCTGCAAGCGGAGGGAGAGGGGAGAAGGAAGGAAAAAGGAGGAAGAAAGGGGAGAATGGATATTGATTGCTGACTGTGATATCCCATAAGTGGCACCTAAGTAAAAAATGACCCGGTTTTAGCTGAGGGTTGCGAAAAAGAGAATGGCTTGCAAAAACTGATATATATGAACAGTGTCGTCCTAAAAGTTAACGGGTGTTCTTGTAGACTTTTGCAAAAGTTTAGAATGTAAAATGGATTTTTTTTCTAAATTGAAAAAGAACCCCTAAGTTAATTGCAAATTTAGGTTGTAAAATAATTAAGCTATGGCATACAAGAAGGTCTATCTTACGTAATTCATTTAAGATAACGGACTAGAAAATTGCAAAAATGATACTGGAATTGTCATTCGAGTGTCATTTTTGCAAAATTGAAAAAAAAACCTGTGACAAATTTGTGCAAATGCCCCCCTCCTATTTTTAGTTTAAGTATGTAAATCATGAATTCACAATTACTGGTCATAACCTTAGGTATTTTTTACACATTAAATTAACTTGCTCAAAAATTAATGCTTCAAAGGATGAGACTGTGTAAGGAGCTTCACCTTGGCAGCTGTCAGGATCTTCTGGCTTCAGGTAAGGATTTCCGTGGAATCCTTTCGAGCAGTTGCAGATGTAGCCTGGTCCATTATGCGAGTTCACACACTCGCTATTTCTGCTGATGCATGTGTGGTTGGACTTCTCTCGCGCTACCTCGCAGGTCTCGTTGCCGATTGCCCAATCCATGAGCAACGGTGCCTGCCCGCCAAAATAATCATTGAACGCTGAAGAAGTAGAGTAGTTTGCGGAGAAGTTGAAGCTGGATGCCTCCACGAGTGCTGCGTAACTACAGCGGCTCATGTTGTAGATTTCCGTCGTGTTGAAGCCCGAGTCAAACGTGACCTGGTAATACTGGAGCCCTTTGGGGATGGCTGTCTGGCAGCAACCTATCCCAGAGCATACGCCGTCAGTGAGCCCCACAAGGTCGTCTGCCTGGCATGTGGCCACACACCCGGTCGTTAGCTTGCCATCCACCTCAAGGTAAGCAAGTGTTTCACAACCGACGGCCGTGAACTTGTTGCCAAAATCAGAGAGCCTGTAGGGCGTATCCCGTAAGTCCAAACCCCAAGCCGTGACATCCATATCTCTAGAACTACTGTTGTAACAATAGCTTGGCTATGTCCATCCTCATCCGGGCCTGACCTTCTAGTAGAGAGATGCCGAGGACCTGCACATCTTTGAAATATGGCTTGCCATCTCCTGTGGTGTTGCAGGTGAGGTTGAAGTCGGGCAAGGCGCAGGCAGGGTCTAGGCCAAACGGGTAAGGGATCTCTACGCCACCGCAACTTCTCTCGCAGTTGGGCGGCAGATCACCAGCCGATACCGCTGTGGAGAGCCATGGTAGAATAACAAGTATGTGGAATGGAGACATGGACAATTTGAGATTAATGATCGGTGTTGTGTTGTAGGCCTTGGTTTGGTTGTTGCTTCACCTAGCTACTTGTGAGCAAGTAACTCTGAGGTAAGATATATAGCAGTCGCCACTTCTTCCATAGACGTAGGAGAAACGATCTTGTCCTCCTGCTAAAATGATTTTTTACAAATCCTGCCTTGACTTGGACTTGTTCTAAGTCTTCGTCTTTACATACGAATAGCTTAGCGCCTGGAGTAGTCGATATTCCTATTTGTGATCTAGACAACTATAATAATTGTAGACCCAGCATGTTGTTGTCATGTTATACTACATCGATGCATACACATATATATGGTTGTAATATATGTGGACAAAAATCTTAAAACATTGATAAGAACGGCCTAATCGAACAGCGAAAAAAGCAATTAATGTGTGCTGGACAGATTAGCTCGTACTACTTCCGTCTCAAAATATAATTATTTTTAGCACAGTACCTTGTACCAAAATAAAGCTAATTCTCCATCTATTTCCTCCTCTCAACCAATTACAACCATTCTCTTTCATCTACTTTTTCTTCTCAACAAATCACACACTTCCTCTAATCATTTTCACCTACTTTCTTTAGTACCCATGACAGCCTAAAAAATGTATATATTTTGACACGGAGGAAGTAATTTGAAGTATCAGATAACCTCCAACAAAATGAAAGATTGGCCACGATTTTGCTTCATGTGTGGTTCCGTTGATCTACATATGTACTACCTCTGTTCTTTTTATCGGGCATGGTAGAATTAATCTATGCCGTTCATACGCTTGAAATTATAAAAAAGTTATTTAAAAAAATTGTAAGTATCACTGGTGGAGAAACCATCTTTCGTCGGTCGGCCGAATTCCACAATAGTCCCGGTTGCAATAAAAACCGGGGCTAAAGATGATCTTTAGTCCCGGTTAAAAAGGGTAACGGGCATATTTGATCTTTAGTCCCGGTTGGTAACACCATCAAATGCTGTCAGGGCTTGTCAGGCCCTCCCAGGATCTTTAGGCCCGGTTGGTAACACCATCCGGGACTAAAGATCCCTCGGGATCTTTAGCCCCGGTTCATAACACCAACCGGGACTAAAGTCCCACCTCTATATATATATCTTCTTCCTTCTCCAGCTGCCCGAGCAAGCTTCAAAATTTCTTCAAAAAAGAGGGGAGGTCATGCCAAAATTTCTAGTGAATTTATTTTGGTGATTATATACAAATCGGAGGTGCCTAAAAGGTTAGCAACTTCATCCTCCAATGTTTTTTTTGTCATATTACATTTGTAGCTATGTTTTGCACACTTTTTTGTCTCCAAAATTTAGTTGTAAGTTGATGAGAGAGAAAATTTGTGTGGGGAAGAAAGAATATATAGAAATTTAGTTTATTTACTAAAGAAGGTTTTATCAAATAGTTGAGAAGGAAAATATAGTGAAAGTTAATTTTAAATAATAGAAAACAAACTAAAATGAAAATCAAAAGAAGTACAACACATGAATATTAGTTTAAAACTTTAGAAATAGTAAATAAGAATTATATGGTGTAATATTTTATAATTTTTGTATGAATAATGATATGTCATTATTGTATGATTGTTGAAAGAGTTTGTAATTATTTTATAATTATTGTATGACTGTCATTATTGTACGAATAATTATTTGTGTACGATTTTTTTTCTTTTCATGTAGATGGATCGGCAATGGATGTACGCTGACCGGCGGCCCAAAGAGTTTATTGACGGTGTGCATTATTTTTTGAGTGGCCGAAGCTAACAGGCATAAGGGTTTTATTTGTTGTCCATGCAATAAGTGTATGAATCAGAAGGAGTATTATGCATCCAGGACTATTCATTTCCACTTGTTTGAGTCGGGGTTCATGCCAAGCTATAACTGTTGGACATCCCATGGAGAGTAAGGGGTTGAAATGGAAGAAGATGAAGTGGAAGACGACAATATTCTGCACTTTGCTCAGTACGCTGGATTTGAAGGAAATCAAACGGGCGAGGAAGAAAGGGATGCTGATGGTAACGACGTTGCGGATGATCTTGGTCAGATGTTACAGGACGCTAAGGAGGACTGCGAAAGTGAAAAGGGGGCCCATAAATTGGACAAGATGTTAGAGGACCACAGAACGTCGTTGTACCCAGGTTGCGAGCAGGGGCACAAAAAGTTGGATACCACTCTGGAGTTCTTGCAATGGAAGGCAAAAAATGGTGTTAGTGACAAGGCATTTGGCGATTTATTGAAACTCGTCAAGAACATTCTTCCGGAGGGAAACAAATTGCCTGAGACAACGTACGAGGCTAAGAAGATAGTATGCCCTCTAGGATTGGAAGTTCAGAAGATTCACGCATGTCCGAATGTTTGTATCCTATATCGCGGTGAGGAGTACGAGAACCTAGAAGCATGCCCTGTTGGCAAAGCACTACGATACAAGATTAGACGAGACGATCCAGGAGAAGTTGACGGGCAACTAACAAAGAAGAGAATTCCTGCTAAGGTGATGTGGTATTTCCCTATAATACCACGGCTAAGGCGTTTGTTCAGGAACAAGGGGAATGCTAGAATGATGCGATGGCACGCTGAAGAGCGTCAACAGGACGGGATGCTGAGACACCCCGCCGATGGTTCGCAGTGGCGAAACATCGACAGAAAATTTAAAGACTTTGGAAAGGATGCACGAAACATACGGTTTGGTTTAAGTACGGATGGTATGAATCCTTTTGGAGAGATGAGCAGCGGCCATAGCACTTGGCCCGTTATGATGTGTATCTACAACCTCACCCCTTGGCTATGCATGAAGAGAAAGTACATAATGATGCTGATTATTATTCAAGGCCCCAAGCAACCTGGTAACGACATCGATGTGTTCCTAAGACCATTGGTCGAAGATCTTAAACTGTTGTGGAAGAAGGAAGGTGTCCCCGTGTGGGACGAGGACAAACAGGAGGAGTTTAACCTATGAGCGCTGTAGTTCGTAACCATCAACAATTAGCCTGCACTTAGCAACCTATCCGGGCAGTCCAACAAGGGTTACAAGGCTTGCACTCACTGTATGGATGAAACAGAAAGTGCGTATCTTAAGCACTGTAGGAAGGTTGTGTACATGGGTCATCGTCGATTTCTTGCTGCAAACCACCTAGTACGGAAGAAAGGCAAGCACTTTGAACATAAGGCGGACCACCGTACGAAGCCTAAACATCGCAGCGGGAAAACAATGTTTACTATGGTGAAAGATCTTAAAGTAGTGTTTGGAAAGGGGCATGGCAGCCAGCCTATAGAGAGCGAAGATGGTCATGTGGCGATGTGGAAAAAAAACTCCATATTTTGGGAGTTACCGTATTGGGAATTCTTGGACGTCCGCCACGCAATCGACGTGATGCACCTCGCTAAGAACCTTTGCGTAAACCTTCTTGGCTTCCTAGGAGTATATGGAAAGTCGAAAGATACACTGGAAGCACGTAATGATCTGAAGCATATGGAACAACGCGGCGACCTTCACCCGGAACCAAAGAAGAAAGGCAGCCATTACTTGAGTCCAACCAGCTACACTCTTAGCAAGGCAGAGAAGGAAAGTATGTTTGAATGCTTGGAGAGCATCAAGGTACCGTCTGGATACAAAAGAGGCCAATTGATTGACAAAGTAACGCTATAAGATTGTTATACGTTGTATTTTGATTTGTTGCTGGCATTGACACTGAACCAATGAGATTGTTACAGTCCACTCAGGTTTGTTAATATTTTATCTGTTAGGCATGGATCCAAATGATTTGTCTAATGGGGGATCATTGCCTTAAAGAGATATAACTACTGCTTCAGGTGTCGTAATAAGTCTAATATTTTGTACTTTATTATAGATTTCTATATACACCCGTGACATATATGAACTACATGTATTGTTTGTTTGGTTTTGCATAATCACAGCTACATCGTCTCAATCTCATTAGGATAGTTATTTATCTAAGTGTATCACAAATACTAAACATTAGGGTAATTATTTACTTGCAGGGTATATTTTATATTGTATCAAATGCTTTATTTTTGTTTTTGTTTATGCCCTTAACAAATTAATGGAATAACTCCACTTTATTTTTAGCATATATCTTTTTTAAATGTATATTGCCTCGTATATTGTGTACTAAAGTGATTATATTTAATTAATTGTGGTCAAGAATTATTATACCCGCACAATATTATATCATTATACTTACCAAAAATATATTTGATATACGACAAAAATTGAATTAAAACTCAATTGCAAGGATCATAGGAGAACATTTTTTTCCTAGCATGAAATTTTAAAAGTTCTCAGAGAAAAATATAATTACACCGTAACGGTAGTACGGGCATGTTACTAGTATGTAAAGGCTCAAAACTAGCAGCCGTTATAGATGAGGACTCATATGTAAAGGCTCAAAACTTGCAGCTGTTACAGATGAGATGAACACCCCTAAGGGCTACTAATCTCGAGCCATTACAGATGTATGTATATTTTTTTAAAAAAAATCAGATTCAGCTATCCCAGACAATGCAAGCATCTAATGTAACAATTTATAATCTCTTGGCACGAAGTCTGGATAAACTCATCACATATCAGGAACTCAAACTTGAACATGAAAAGCATCACAAATCAAAAATCACCTAAAAATCTCAAATATTTAGAAGTCAGCTACATCCACGAGCTCAAGAAGACAAGAACGGCCCCGGTCACCTGCTCGCCACCACACCACCATGAGCCATCGTCCCACCGTCTACCACTACCACGAGCTCGAGGGAGGTGTTGAATAGTAGAGTAGGGGAGAAATACTGTATACATTGTATTGAGCCATGGGAGCCGTTATATATAGGCGTACATGAGTATTACATAAGGAAGGATTATAGATATGAAAGGAATCCACACAAATCAATCCTATCCTAATATGACCCTAACTATCATATACTCTAACATCACCCTCAGTCCAAGCGCGAGCAGCGCAAACACTTGGATTAAAGAAGAAAAACCGACAAGAGTGCTCAACACGAATGATAGCCCTTTCTGTCATAGCCGATATGGTTAAACCGAAGGTTGCGAGGGATTTGTGGTTGATGAAGCCGAATGTAAAGTAGTTGTGGTCGATGTAGCCGAAGTCAAGGAGCCGATGATGTCAAGGTAGCCAAGCCGCAGGGTGCGTATGAGGCACCGTAAACTGAGGTCGTGGGTGAGCACGAACTAAAGATGGTGATGATGACGCGATCGCAGAAGTCGATGATGATGCCAAAGAGTCGATGTTGTCGAACCATGGATGACGAGACATCACGCCGGGTCCATACCTGAAGGGGCGACACAGGTGCAGCTCGACGTCGATGCAGCAACGAAGAGTCTACCTATGATGAAGCTATGCTAAGGACACCTCTCAGTACTACAACAACCAGTGAAGGCGGGCCACGAGCAGCGGCACTGCAGCTC
The DNA here is from genome assembly GCF_000147395.1 of Oryza glaberrima. NCBI lineage: Eukaryota > Viridiplantae > Streptophyta > Magnoliopsida > Poales > Poaceae > Oryza > Oryza glaberrima. Next base: position 15,130,081 of record NC_068329.1, read on the forward strand.
GAGGTGGCAACGCAGTGGCAACCCAAAGCTTGACGACGTAGACGTGTGCCCGATGATGATCGGTTGCAGAAGTCATTGTAGCCGAGCGCTTAAACGGGTGATCAAGCTGAAGTTGGGGTGGGGGACGCAAACCCAATCTTTGATCGGAAAAAAAAAGTTGATTCATTCAGAAGCAGAAACAGCAGCAGACAGTACGGCGGTGCCTAACTTCCATGGTCTATAGACCAAGCAGCACCTCCATGAGAAAATTGCATATCTACCATCCTATAAGAATGGCTTCGCTAGAATACCATTATGAAAACTGGCTTCGCTGGAATACCATCCTCAACCAGAGTGTCTTCGCCAAAATGCCATCCCGGACGGAAATGCCCATGGCTCTTCTTCTTGCTCCATCCCGCGTGTGAAGAGCTCGCCGGCGGCCATGGCTAGCTCCCTCCCTGCCATCCCCGCCGCACGGGCGGCGGCCGCGGGCTCCGGCGGAGGGCGGCGCGGTGGCGGCTGGCGCGGTCGACGGCGGTTGGCTACGCGGTGGCAACGAGGAGGCGGCGGCGGCCAGGAGCTGCGCCACCGGCCCCACGTGCACGCGCGCTGGTGGGATCCGCACGTCGTCGCCGGAGTCCTTCTGCGACGACCTCATATGCACAGGCGCTGGCGGGGATGGCAGGGAGGGCAGCGCCCCAATCGCCATCGGCAAGGCGGCATCGGCGCGGCGGTGGAGATGGCCATGGCCACCGGCGAGCTCTTCACGCGCGGGATGGAGGAAGAAGAAGAGCCAGGGGCATTTCCGTCCGGTATGGCATTTTGGCGAAGACACTTTGATTGAGGATGGTATTCCAGCGAAGCCCGTTTTCATAATGGTATTCTAGCGAAGCCATTCTTATGGGATGGTAGATATGCAATTTTCTCCACCTCCATAGACCAATCCACGGACCACACACATTAAACAGCTCATCTACCCCTTCTCTCCCTGCTCCCTATCCAGAAGAACTGAAGCAGAGCGTGAGAGTGAGACAGAGCAGAGAGGAGCCGAGGCGGTTGGTCCATGGCGGCCATCCCCCCGCAGCGGCGGAGTCCATGAGGATAGAGCCATCGGTGGCGCCGGCCGATGGCGCGGGGAGCACACCGGCGGAGACAGATTCCCCAGGAGTAGCGCCAGCGCAGATGCGGCCGGCCGGAGGAGGAGGTGACGGCGGCGGAAGTCGCGATGACGATGGGGAAGAGGCGAGCTGCGCATGGAGGTGGTTGTGGCCGGGACCCGACGACGATGGCCCGGCGTTCCAGGTAAACAACGCCGGGTCTCCCTCTTCTTTCAGATCAACAACGAGTCCGACTACGCTGAGGCCACCGGCGGCGCCTTCTGCCCGCTTGTCGAAACATGAATTCGGCAATAATAAAAGGGGTAGCGCACGAGACCTAAAAGTGGATGGATGCGGAGACAAAGGATTTAGACAGGTTCAGGCCCTCTCAATGAGAGGTAATACCCTACTCCTGTTCGGGGATTTGAATCCGCCGGGTGTAGTATAGATCTGACGATCTAGTTGTGTCATGCCCCCTAGAGGGCCTCCTGCCCACCTTATATAGGATGGGGGGCAGGATTACAAGATAGAAACCTTAACCAATACGGTATCGGTTTCCTAAATCTAGTTTACAATATTATCAAATCAGGACTTTAGGCCGCTCCATAATATAAAAGGAAACGTAATACCCAAGTCATGATCTGTTACATATTCCATAGATATAAGTTATCCCCTATAACTAGTCGGATAACCATGCCGTGTGGGTATGGAGTACCCGTAATCTCCACAGTAGCCCCTGAGACCTTCACAGTCAAAAAGATAATCTTCTCTCGAACTAGATTACTCCAAAGCCGAGTGCTTCAATCATCTTCGCTATGATCTCCCGAGTACTTTTTCCAAATCAGTAGACTGTGAAGGGCTGAAAAAATAAAGTCAGGTGCATCTAGTAGATGCACCTAATAGGTGTAGCCCTCGACTATGTTGTTAATTGAACAAACCAAACATATAGTCAAGGAATAAATAATCTAACCAACCGAGTGGTTTCGATAATTGTAGTCAACCAGGTGACTTAATATTAATATATAGCATATGCGGTGTGAATCCCTGAATAACATGATCCAAGTGATATACCGACTGTTTCGTAAAATATGATGCGTGCAACCTAAAGTCGACTACATCATTGAAAATTCACATAGCAAAACAGCTATAAAGAAGCTTGTATGTTGTGAATAAAGAAATTTCTAAAGTATTGGGCATACGCCATGCGCACACTGCTTTAACAGATGTGCTTAAGTCCCTAAAAGACATATGGTTTCACCACACCTAAAAATATATGGCATATGTGGTGTAAAATCCGAGTAAATAAACTCATAAAGGATTTACCAACCGCCTAGAAAATGACCACAATATATAATCAGCCTAAGCCATAATATTGGTCAATAAAAATGCACACTTACGTGGCGAAAAGCAATGATATTGTATACAATCAATTGCTTAAAAACCCAAACAGCACCTTGACTTATATATAAAAAAGTCAGCGGGACAGCTATATAAAGCTTTACTGTTTGACACCTTTTAAGATGCATTGTACCAACTTCTAAAAAGTTGAGTAACTGCGGTATAAAAGGATTTTAAGGTATTGGGCACTTGATCACGCGCACTTTGGCCTAAGCAAAAAGTGCCTAAGTCCCTAAAAGAACGTGACAGGCCACACCTGAAAATATGGGCTGCAGACATATTAGGCCTAGGCCAAAAAATATGCCTTCGACACCCTTTAATGGATGACGCATGTAACATGCTGCGAGTAATAGATCTTCCGGGTGATATAGACCAAGTGTAGCTCATATAAATAGTTTCTGATCTGAGTGATTATCCCTTATGGGATACTCCAAAATAGATATAAAAAGTGAATCCCGACTGGCGCAAGTATTCGGTTGATAACCCTTACGGGGAATAATAAATAGTGCAGTCTTTGAGTATAGAAAATAGACCCATGATCATGAATTCATGTTGCATGTATCCGGAACAAGTCCAAATTGAAGATATGATACTTGTGTTTGAGCTAGTAAGCCCCTGAGCATATAGCTTGTCCTTCCGTCGTAGTCACAATTGTCCATTGATGGTAGCTGACGCAGTTGGCATAGAGACAAGACGACCAATATAGAGATAATATTGCCCAGCAGAGGTGACAAAAATATTAGTGGTAGTGAAGATAGTGATACCAATCAAAAGTACTGAAGTCGCATAGCCATGGAGGCGAAGAAACCAGTCGGCGGCAGACAGATCAACTAACAATGAAGATGAAGGCACCCAGCGATAAAGTTGTGTAGCCATGGTAGCGAAATAATCAGTCGGTGACAGACGAGGCAGATCAAAGGCGATGACGAAATCCACCAATCACGAAGATGAAAAAAATAGTTGACGACAACAAACGCAACCGACATGACGAAGATGACGATGTCGGTGATCCAGTCAATAGCAGTGTAGCAACCAATGATAATGACAAAGACGCTCATCAGCATTTGCATAGTAGGTCAACCGTGAAGGTGAAATAATTAGTCGACGAAAACATAATCATCCATTAGCAACAGCGGAGATGTCAGGGTCGATGAAGCAGAGGTGCTGGTGATGATGTCAGTGACAATAATCTATCAAATTAATGTTATAGCTATTGTAGATGCTTCACTTGTAGGAGAGTTGATGCTGTTGTCCAACTCGCTTAAACCGAAATATTTGAAGTTGTTGAAGTAGAATGTCTGCTCCGAAGCAAAGATGAAGATAATGACTCCTGGAGTTGACTCGTTGGCTGATTAATTGATTGCTTCAGCTTGTCGAATTTTGAGCCATGTATTTGTGTAGCCCCCGACTCTTTGATTAGTTAGGAAACAACTGAACATAGAGTCGAGAACTGTAGCTTCTTGTCGTCGAATAGTCATTGCTTGATTGAAGACATGTGTTGAAGATGTCCAAGTAGAAATCCTGAATATTGGAGAACCACTTGTTGTAGTAAAATAACACGGCATCGCATGCCGAGATGTCGAGGTTCACAAAGACGTCGTGGTTGGTGAAGTAGCAAAACTTGCGAAGTAGCAGCAATAGAGTTTGCCAGTGCCGAAGATAATAAAGATGAAGTCGCTCTACCATGATGACAAAGTTGCATTGCCGTGATGAAGTGAACATGAGTCGGCGGCAACAGAAGCAAACTGGTAGTGAAGACGCGCAGTTGTGAAGATAAAAGCACCAGTCGGCGACGGAAGACGATGATGTCCATCAGTATTGGTAGCTGTATAAACCAGACGTAGAGGCGAGGGCACTTGTCAGCAGCAGACGAGACGACCGTCGATGAAGACGATAAGGCCAATCAACACTGGCAGAATCATGCAGCCATGGAAGTGAATAAACTAGTCGGCAGCAGACGTAGAAAGCTTGCGTTGAAGATGATGACGTCCACTAGCGGTGACGGCGACGTAGCCAGCCGTAAAGAAGATAGCATCAGTTGGTGTCATAACAAGCCAGCCTTGCAGGCGGAAACACCAGCCGACGGTGGACAAGGCGGCCGGTCGGTGAAGACGTAGACGCCCAACAACGGCGGCATAATAGGCCAGCCGTGCAGGCAGAAACACCAGTCGGCGGCGGACGAGGCGGCCAGTCGGTGAAGACGTAGACGCCCAACAACGGCGGCATAATAGGCCAGCCATGCAGGCGGAGACACCAGTCGGTGGCGGCAAAGGCGAGCCGGTCGGTGAAGACGTAGATGCCCAACGACGGCGGCATAATAGGCCAGCCATGCAGGCGGAGACACCAGTCGGCGGTGGTAAAGGCGAGCCGGTCGGTGAAGACGTAGATGCCCAATAACGGCGGCATAATAGGCCAGCCGTGCAGGCAGAGACACCAGTCGGCGGCGGCGAAGGCAAGCCGGTGGTGATGTTCTGACTGATCCATTCCTATGGCGTAAGAGATAAGCTTATAGCCATGAATCCCTTTTATGCATATCTGGATCTGGATCCTGCAGAATAAACATATAGGATGAGTAGTATCTGATATAAATTCAATACTCAAGAAAAATTTAAGTATTTTAAAATATTTATAAATACTTATTTTTCCTTTTGTCAATTTTGATTTCCCCGAGCAGATGACTCCTTAAGTTTAAACACTCTGCCCGACTAGTCATAGCCCCCAAGCACCGGGAATCGGCCTAGGCACTTCCCAAACATGCATACGAGTGACATGAGTTCGTCATTAATGGAACAAAGTTTCACGGATCAGAGTTTACTACTCGGGTACTTTCGCAATTGTTAAGAGCAGAAAATAAATTATATTATCTCTATGCTTTTGATTTCTTCCGATTAATACTTAGCACCTTGCGTTATTCGGTCCATCGAACGAGCCCCCGGGTGCTAGGAATCGGCCCAAAGGCAACTATCCATTGGCAAACCAAACGGAAAGCATAGGAAGATGGAACTCCATAACTCGATAGGCACTTTTGTACTCAGATTATGTCGCGAGCAATAAAGATAAATATTATGAAAATTGTTGAAAAATATGATATAACATCTGTAGCCCCCGACTCACTAGTCAACGGTGAACCAGTTGATGTAGTGAGGCAGAGGAAAAGGAAAAATATCATATAAAGAAAATTAATGATGACTTAGCTTTGTGATATTCCCCTTGGTGATGGCAGAGGTGGTCAATGAGGGAACAAAGTCGTCCATCAGTAACAATAAAGACACCAGTCGGCGGCGACGAAGGCGGTCGACGGTGAAAGCGAAAATGCCCACCAACGGCGACATAATAGGTCAGCCGTGTAGGTAGAGACACCAGTCGACGGCGGCGAAGGCAAGCCGGTCGGTGAAGACGTGGATGCCCATGAACGGTGGTGTTACCAACCATGGAGGCGAAGACCAATCAACGGCAGATGAGGCGGCGTTAAGCTGGTGAGTTGCCCATTAATAGCGCCAGAGTCGGCCAGATCGATCTCGTGCAATGAATCCATCGTATATGCAAAAACAAAGCAAGCATATAGATCTATCTGTTAGTAAACAGGAAAATATATGTGCTTATCACATACAGGAAAACATATATTGCATGGCATATTAAATATTTAATCCATGCGTGTTGGTCGGACCAACACGTTGGGTACGTTTCCTGGGAACAAGAAAGACAACATCGATCTGTGATTAAAAATTAATCTAACAGAGATTAAATTAGACCGATGAACCGGATCGTGCGGCGTGGCTTGGGTCATCAGCGATGGCCGATGTCATACTGTGCACTACTAGAATTTACGTGCGCAGGTGTACAGCCAATAATCCGTCGGCATTTGGCAGGGGTGATTTCCAAAATTAACCACCATGCTAGCCAAATCCGTGATGATGCTTGCCCCGTGGTCACGACTCCGAAATCCCGAGTGCCATAATGTGACACGGTAGCTCCAGCGATACATGCATGCAAACAGATAGAGAATCTGGTTAGGATTAGGAAATTAATCCATTATAGATGCGGGATGCATGCATTGATTAGGTAAACCGTGCATGCTGATTAATTGAATCAACTAATGCATGTGTCTCCTGGTTGCCGGTAGTCCCGAGTGCAATCAACAGCTTAATCTGAACGCAGTCCGGAGGCCTGCACCGCTCCCGTGCCGAGCGTGAGTCGCGCCGGAGTGGGCATTTAGTTATCAGGGAGCATCAGGACGACGACCGTTCGCCTCGATCTCATCCGGCACATAGAAACAAGAAATTAACAGTAGATTAATCTACAATTAAAAATCAATCTAATAAAAGTTAGATTGGAACGACAAACCGGGTCAGAGATTTGAGTCATTGAAATTGATCTCAATGCTTCTCTTTGAAATTGATTCCATCGCACTTGTCGACGAGAAACTCGACGCACCCCTACCTGGCGCGCCAACTGTCGAAACATGAATTCGACAATAATAAAAGGGGTAGCGCACGAGACCTAAAAGTGGATGGATGCGGAGACAAAGGATTTAGACAGGTTCAGGCCCTCTCAATGAGAGGTAATACCCTACTCCTGTTCGGGGATTTGAATCCGCCGGGTGTAGTATAGATCTGACGATCTAGTTGTGTCATGCCCCCTAGAGGGCCTCCTGCCCACCATATATAGGATGGGGGGCAGGATTACAAGATAGAAACCTTAACCAATACGGTATCGGTTTCCTAAATCTAGTTTACAATATTATCAAATCAGAACTTTAGGCCGCTCCATAATATAAAAGGAAACGTAATACCCAAGTCATGATCTGTTACATATTTCATAGATATAAGTTATCCCCTATAACTAGTCGGATAATCATGCTGTGTGGGTATGGAGTACCCATAATCTCCGCACCGCTCACCATCGACAACGACGACCAGTACACGGTGCTGTTCAGCAGCAGCTTCGCCGATGGACTGAAGCAGCTGTGACGAACAGCTTGTCGCCTTTCATGCTTCTTACTGCTACGAATTGTTGCAGAGTTCAGAATATGTTCAGTTTAGGTGCTTCTGTAATGCTAGTGGTTGGATTGCAATCGTTGATCAATTACATAAGCGATTGCGAATTTGCAATTGCCAATCAATGAAATAATCAGATAAGCTGTAAACTTTTCTACAATTCTTTTCAGAGATGGGGCAGAATAAGGCCTGCTTCGATCAGCTTCTGCTATAAAAAGAACACTCAATATTCGGTTGTATACTGCATTTCCTCTTAGTAAATGCACTTTTCTGAAGAATCTTGCTCGCGCCTCTTGCAGAAGGCCGAAGGGGAGAGGGAGAAAGAAAGAGAGAAGGGAGATAGAGGGAGGAAGATGAAAGAGAGAGGATGATAAGTGGGTCTTACATTATTTTTTTTAATGACAAATGTGTCCCATATATATGCCTTTAACTTTAACACCACCTAATTGCCACGTCAACACTACAGACAAGTTAACACTGCCACGTAGACACAACGTCTGCGAAACCAGCCTCCAAATCCACTGATCGAGTCAAATTGCACTGATTTGGGTCGAGATATCCGATATTGCGGTTAAAGGATACGAATCAGATTCGGCCACTAGTTAAGAGAATCAAAGTGAACTTATTCCAAAGAATAGAGAGACCATAGGGCCAGGGCCCAACAGAGGCCCAGGACGTGAGTGTTTTATCGCTCTCCGCCGCCGGAGTCCGTGGAGAGAAGGAAAAGAACTCGCTGTCGCCAACAACGGGCGAGGTGACCGACGTCTCCTCGAGCGCGGCGCTCTCCTCCACCCCCGTGGCATCCATCTTTGTCCACGACCGCCTCCGCCGCGCCCTCCTCTTCTCCCCGGCGACGGCGCCGCTCTTCTTCCGGCTCATCCGCCACCCTCATCTTTAACCTCAATGGCCTGCTAGTTATAATTAATTAAGGGTTCTTTTTTGCTCGGAAATTAGCAATGTTTTCTGATACTAACAAAATGTCCGTGCTTCGCTATGGGTAAAATGAATGGTTGAATGCTACAAAGTACACAGTTAACGTTATGTAATAATGTTTCAAGATAAATAAATTATTCATTGGTTTAATAATAGTTAGGAAGGATAAAAAACTATTGCACATTGGTAGCATGATATAGTTTGCAAAATCGAACACGGACTCACTTGGAGACGGAACGTGTCACAACTCATGCGTCGATGACAGATGGTGCTCGGACATGAAAACATCGATTTTCGAGTTGTCCGTTGTTTTTCGTATATTGTCCACATTATAAACCGCACCTAATATCCATGCACCCACATAGTGGCAGCGGCGTTTATGGGCTGGAAGATGGGTCGATTACATTTGGATTTTTTATTGCTTCATGCTTTTTTAATGGTGTTATCGCTGATGACTGACGAACGGAGATTCGAAGAAATAATTCCAATCCAATCCATAGCACGTGACGGGAAAAAAAAATTTACGCCCACGTGTTGCCACAGGTAAAAAATAAATTAAATTGAAACAAATAAAAACTTTTTCGTAGTATTGTCCATGTAATCGAACAAGAACATAACCATCGATGACATGGACTCTGTGATGAGGTCTTTAACCATTTGCATTTTATTTTATCTTTTAAAATCTTTATAATATTGTGTTATAATTTATGATTTTTATCTTAGTAAATATTGAAGTTAAGAATAGATGGTTTTTTTATCTAAATATTTTAAGTCCACAGCCGTGCCTGACTAGCTCAATCCAAATGCAGCACGAATCTTGAACAGAGATAAACGGTCCAAAAAGTGACAGATTTAGCACCCTGTTTTCTGTGGACGTTAGCAATTCCGTTTAGTAAATTACCACCATCTAACTCAAGAGACAAGCCCATCTACAGCCCACATTCTCTCTTCTCCCTCTTCTCCCGTTTTCCTCCTCTACATCACGCTCTCGGCTCTCCCAGCGCCGCCGTTTCCCAGGCAGCGCCGTCGCTCTCTTGCGCCGGCCGCCATCACTGTTTCAGGCCGCCACTGCGAATCGATTCCGCAGTTTCCCTTCCCATGAGTTTTCTCCTGCTAACCCTAGCCGCCCAACTCCTCAACACCTGCCGTCGCCGGCCTCCTGCCCTTGTCACCCACCCCCTGGCTAATTTGGTCGCCGCGGATAGAGGGCCTGTTGGCAACTTTTTTGACAAGTCGACAAGCACGATCGCAACACCTACACGCCTTGCAGTGATATGGAGTCGCCAACCACCTCGATCTAGCCAAATGGTCAAATCAAGATGGGTTTTGCAAAAAGAAAAGCTAAACCGGCTAGCGGAGCCGATTTAGAGATCAAAATCAGCCTCTAGACCGATTTAGATCGATATGAGGATAACTACCCATCTCGTGGGCAAAACGGAAGGATTTCAGGACAAACCTACAAAGAGGTGTCGCACTCTCGCAGCGGCGGCGGACGGTTTACGGCGCAAACCTATAAAGATGGACTAAAACTAGGGTAAAATAGAAAACATAGTAAAAGAACGATTCAAGTAGATTGTATTCGGGGGTTTTACAATGAACCGGCCTTGTCCCTTAAATAGGGGTTGGTCTTGCCCTCTACAGGCCCTTCTCCACGTCCAACTCGGGATAGAAACCAAAGGAAACACGAAACATGCCTTCGCGAGCAAGGAAACCTGAGATCCGACGAAAACAGACTCGGACTCGGACCCTGACGGTCTGACCGCCCACATACCTGCGGTCAGACCGGCCCTACTAGCCGGTCAGACCGCCCATATACCTGCGGTCTGACCGGCCCTGTGAAGGAAACCCGGCACTTTCCAAACTTTGGCAATTTTCCTCTATTTTGTCCATAGGTGCCAAATTTGGGTGTAAACACATGCCCCCCTGCCTTTTTGATGAACACCGTGAATGTAAAAGCATGGAATATGTTGTCTTAGGCCGATAATCCAATTACCGGCCATAGGACTTCTTAAACATCTTGCCAAATGCTCGGGAAGTATTTCCCATTAATTGCTCTCTGAAAACACCGTCTTGAGGTGTCTTTATCTCCTTCAAAGTCTTCAAACGCTTGTCGTTGACGTCTTCAAAACTGATTCCCATCAAGGTCTTGTAATCTTCAACCGACAAGTCGTCTTCGTACAAGTAATATTGTCCAGCGGCACGGCTTTGGCCCACTTAGTGAAGTAATCCATTGCAACTAGCACGAACCAATGCCCTTTTGATAACGAAGGAATAAATCTGACCAATGAAATCCAAAGCCCTACCTCGGAACGGTCATGGTTTGATGATAGGATTCAACATAGCGACATGCGCCAAATGAACATTGCCGATCCAATGACAAGCTTCACTCCCTCTGTAGCACTTGAAATAATCATCAATTACTTTCGGCCAATAGAATTCCACTCTTCTAAGCAACCAATGCATCTTATGGGCCGATTAATGAATTCCACAAATCCCTTCATGCACATCTCCCCTAGCAACTTTAGATTGATCATTATCTAAACACATCAATAGCACTCCATCTATATTTCGGCGATATAATATTTGAACGCTTGCCGCCGAATCTTCCGATCAACCCCAAGACTAGGATCTTTCAAATATTCTATTCAAAAGGATTCTCCAATCTATTTCTGACTTATGGGCACAAATGTCCGAATTCACAATTAATCCGGTCTTTAAATCAATTGTAACGTGCCCCCCCAGCTCTCTGCCTGGGATCAGTCAGACCGGCTATGCAAAGCTGATCAGACCGCCCTGTCTGCACGGCCAAACCGGCCATGCAAAGCCGGTCAGACCGCAGGCTACCACCGGTCAGACCGGCCGTGCAATGCCGGTCAGACCGCCCCTGGTCTATGACTTTGCCAATTTCGTCCAAACTTTTGAAATCAAGCATCCGCTTTTAGTATATAAATTTTTCTTTACATAATAGCCAGGTGCTTGGTGTATCAAATTATTGAACCAAAACTCCTTCTCTCTAGACATATGAAAAATCATAATATCCAACTAATATGTCTAGATGAATACTAATTCAATTGGCTTTTGAAACGATAATCATCATGGCATCACAACACTTAGCCAATTGAAGTATGATCAATAATGAATCACCAAAGTCATATGTGTCACATGCATAGATTCCAATAAACTACAAATATAAGTAATCGGCTTGAGCATGTATGCAAAATATTAACAATGCCAACGTTCCTAAATAAAAATAACTCTAGAACAAATCATCACATTGACCATTGATATTAGCCGAATTACTAATAAGCAAAACTTTCATGGTGCAATAAATATGAAATCTATATCTTATATGGTGATCCATAAAAACACGTACGATTTGGCTTTAAATAAATATTAAAGACCCATGAGCCAAATCATATTTCAAACAAATTATATGCCAACCTACCAATTCTTCTACCTAGAACTGGCATTTGCAACATGTATGTATAATATGAATTTGATAAGCAAAAACACACATGTGCTAGATAGCAAGCAATGTTCTAACATGGCATAGGCATATAATATAATGATGAACACAATAAACCCATACCTTGCCTTAGCATCCAACAAACGGCGGCTCAAAGATGTGATGTTGTGTCCATCACCGTTCATCTTCTATTAGTTCCCTCATGAGCATATTAATGTCTTGCCCCCCAAGCAAAATTGGCTTTCTAGATTGCGCGATTTCGAAGGCAAGACGGATACCGCACTAACACCCATAGCATCATGTGAAGGAGACTTATCTCTAATGACCGATGACTCTTCTCTCATCAAATTGGATTCATCTCTACTACGGGAAATCACCGGTCTCTTAACCTTTACCACTTTGGTTCTCCGCACTTGCCTAGGTGCTGTTCGAGGCTCCAAATTATTGCATGTCTTGTTCTCCACATCTTCGGCCTCCTTTTCTTTTTGACCTATGGCCCGAAGACGCTGTAGCCTCCTCTTTTGAGAGCGAGATAAGCAAGAAGGTATCCACTTCGGCTGTGGTTGTTTTCCAGGAGCTAAGCAATGATTCTTCATATTTTTGGTCGAAGTGGAAGCTACTATGTTGCTCTCAATTTTCCCACTCTTCTCCAATGCCCCCCGGTCAGACCAGCCTCTAGGCCCGGTCAGACCGGCCACAAGCCGTCGGTCAGACCAGCTAGGAGGGTCGGTGTAACGTCCCGCCTTTCCCCAGGCCGGGCCCACTTACATCTGATAGCTTTCATAGGTCATAGACTGCCCTCACAGACCAACACATGTCTTTTCTGCACACTTTGTCCTCACTCGTGCGCACCCGGGAAGAATTTCCCGGTCGGTCACCCATCCCAAAATGCTCCAGGCCAAGCACGCTTAACCCTGGAGTTCTTTGGAAATCGGCTTCCGGAAAAGAAGTTGCAACTTGTTGATATGAGTATTCTATTAATCCTATTAAACCCTTGGCCGGGATGTCACAGTCGGTCAGACCGGCCGTAGTCTGGCGGTTAGACCGGCCAACTGGCTCGGTCAGACCACCGATGTTGACAGCAACGGCGTCGGCTTCAGTCTTCTCCGCTTGTATAGTTTTCGCCGCATCTCCAGTAGGTACATGAACATCTTGAGACTCCTCTTTGGCATCAACGACCTCCGGAGCTTTGGCTTCTTTCCTCACCCACACCTTCTTAAACTTTTTCACCTTTGATCCACCGGACCGATTCTTTCGTGGGAAACGGTCTTGTCTTAAATTAGATGAATGATTTGGCACTGTCCTAGGTGGTTCCTCCCATCCTTGATGAAACGGTGTAGAGAATTGAAGCATCCATGGCATGTAATACATAAAAGGATAACCATATAGTGACATTGGATATGGATACCATGGCATCACAACCGGAGGTTTATATGGAGTTGGTATGGTTGATAGCTCCAATTGCTTTGATGTTTGACCAAATCTCTTCCTACGAGATGATCTTGGTCCTTTCGAATCACTAGTTTGGTTATCAAATCGTTGACCCGCTAATCCTTTATCGTACTTAGCCATAAGCATCTCAAAAGTGAGCTTCGGCTTTTTGGTCCTTTGGAAACTAGATGACTCATCTTTTACAACTTTATGATCTTCGGCCTTTGCATTATTGATCCTAATTATCTCGGGCCGAGGATCCCCAATAATAACACTTTTCCCTTTCTTTTTGTTTACATCAATAGGACTAACAGGGAGAGGATCACTAACAATTCCGGTCTTAGGCATAGATGCAACCAAAATAGTTTCACAAGTGACCGATGAAGTATCAATCGGTCTTTACTCCATCAAGCTTGCATCTTTGAAATAACCATGAAACTCATGCTCCATTTGTGACCATGTAGAAATTGAATTAGGAACAAGTAAACTATACCATGTAGATGCAAAGTTTGACAAAGAAAGAGGAAACAACTTTAACTTAAACAAATCATTACTACCGACCGTACCACATTGTTCAATAAATTGGCCGATATGCTCCATTGTTGTTCTAGCATCCTCACCTGTGAATTTCGTGAAGTTGGGCACTTCAAATCCTTGCGGGTATGGGACCGAATCTACATGTTCAGGATACGGCCTTTGATATGTATGTATAGCTACTTTGGATTCTATTTCACCACTATCCCGCAAGACATTATCATTATCTTTTCCAACATCCACATGACCGATTTGTGATTCGGTCTTAGGTGATAATGCTATTTCACTTTCACTTGTGATGCAATCCGAACCGTCATCTAGTTCGGCTATATCTTCAATGATGCTATTCTCTAAGCTATCAACACAATCCGAACCACCACTTGGTTCGGCTATTCCATCATTATCTAAACTAGTAACACAATCCGAACCGTCACTTGGTTCGGCTATTCCATCATTGTCAAAACTAGTAACACAATCCGAACCAACACTTGGTTCGGCTATATTGGTTATTGCGTTATCATCCAAACTAGTAAGACAATCCGAATCAACATTTGGTTCGGCTATACTCGTTACGGCATCATTGCACAAATTATTACCACAATCCGAACCATTGCTTGGTTCGGCTATACATGATATTGCATTTTCATCTAAACTAGCTTGCAAGCTATTGTCATCCACTCGGCTTTCCTGAGCCAGAGCTTCATGCAACACATGATCAATATCAAGAAATATCTGGCCATTCAATTTCTCTTTAATAGAATCAAGCAATCCATCATATGCAATGTCGACCAAATCTTTGTCAGTTATTTTCAAATTGAAACATCGGTTTTTAACATCTCTAAACCTTTCAATATAATCAGCAACAGACTCATTGTATTTGTGCCTAACCGATGTTAAATCAGACAACCTAAGCTCAATTTTACAAGTGCAAAAATGATTAGAGGGAAGGAGGAAACAATTGTGACTTTGTGGGCTTGAAAGTAGTGGCGTAGCTTCCTTGATGTCATGATGACAGCGTAGAGCAGTTTTTGAATCTGTTGATATCTTGTCTTTGCGTCGTGGAGAGCTTCGCTGACGTAATAAAC